>NC_064924.1:663091373-663716717 GCF_023897955.1 Schistocerca gregaria | reverse complement strand
ACACTAGATCGCGTGTTAGAGAGAGGGCAGAGAGAGAGAGAGAGGGCAGAGAGAGGGCAGAGAGAGGGCAGAGAGAGGGCAGAGAGAGGGCAGAGAGAGGGCAGAGAGAGGGCAGAGAGAGGGCAGAGAGAGGGCAGAGAGAGGGCAGAGAGAGGGCAGAGAGAGGGCAGAGAGAGGGCAGAGAGAGGGCAGAGAGAGGGCAGAGAGAGGGCAGAGAGAGGGGCAGAGAGGGGGCAGAGAGGGGGCAGAGAGGGGGCAGAGAGGGGGCAGAGAGGGGGCAGAGAGGGGGCAGAGAGGGGGCAGAGAGGGGGCAGAGAGGGGGCAGAGAGGGGGGCAGAGAGGGGGGCAGAGAGGGGGCAGAGAGGGGGCAGAGAGGGGGCAGAGAGGGGGCAGAGAGGGGGCAGAGAGGGGGCAGAGAGGGGGCAGAGAGGGGGGCAGAGAGGGGGCAGAGAGGGGGCAGAGAGGGGGCAGAGAGGGGGCAGAGAGGGGGCAGAGAGGGGGCAGAGAGGGGGCAGAGAGGGGGCAGAGAGGGGGCAGAGAGGGGGCAGAGAGGGGGCAGAGAGGGGGTCAGAGAGGGGTCAGAGAGGGGTCAGAGAGGGGTCAGAGAGGGGTCAGAGAGGGGTCAGAGAGGGGGCAGAGAGGGGGCAGAGAGGGGTCAGAGAGGGGGCAGAGAGGGGGTCAGAGGCAGAGGGGCAGAGAGGGGTCAGAGAGGGGTCAGAGAGGGGTCAGAGAGGGGTCTGAGAGGGGTCAGAGAGGGGTCAGAGAGGGGTCAGAGGGGTCAGAGGGGTCAGAGGGGTCAGAGAGGGGTCAGAGGGGTCAGAGGGGGTCAGAGAGGGGTCAGAGGGGTCAGAGGGGTCAGAGAGGGGTCAGGGGGGTCAGGGGGGTCAGAGGGGTCAGGGGGGTCAGGGGGGTCAGGGGGGTCAGGGGGGTCAGAGGGGTCAGGGGGGTCAGGGGGGTCAGAGGGGTCAGAGGGAGGGGTCAGAGGGGTCAGAGGGGTCAGAGGGGGGAGAGGGGGGAGAGGGGGAGAGGGGGAGAGGGGGAGAGGGGGAGAGGGGGAGAGGGGGAGAGGGGGGAGAGGGGGGAGAGGGGGGGAGAGGGGGGAGAGGGTGGACTGCCCATGAATGCACATTCCTCGCTCACTTCTCCGTGTGTACATGCAGTGCTTTGTAATGGAATGTGGCTGTAAGCATTTTCCCTCAATAGCTGATTAAAAGCACGTGCTGTCCGCCCGTGGTAGCTGAGTGGTCAGCGCGACGGAATGTCATATCTAACGGTGCGGGTTCGATTCCCGGCTGGGTGGGAGATTTTCTCCGCTCCATCGACACGCAAGTCGCTAAAGTGGCGCCAACTCTAAAGATTTGCACCAGGCGAGCGGTCTACCCGACGGGAGGCCCTAGCCACACAGCATTTCCAACTTGTAACAGGCTTCATTATGTGTTAAGAAAAATGTTTATGTATTATGTAACTACAAAATTGTGTTTTGTTCTTCATGTAACGGTTCATCACAAGGAGAACTCTTAACGCCTCTGAAGACTGAGGCATGCCCAGTGGCTGACCACCAGCTGCAATACGCAGGTGGACATCGCTCCTCAGAGAAGCGCTTGCGTGTTGTCCCATAGTTCCTACTAGAATTGTTGACATTTAAAAAAGTGTCGAAAAGCCTGTGAAGAAATATCAATACCGTCACTCGATGTATCTAAAAAAACGTATCGATATATTGACGGGAAAAATATCGACGTACCTGCCTTTAGGTATCAGCTACATATTGAAACCATACCGCCAGTTTCGTAGTATTACATTTAACTATTGCATTATTATTAGATTTTCTGTGCATTACCAAGCCAGCAGCCTGTCTGTCCCCCTTAGAGGAGGGACTGAAAGGAAACCGATGCACGTTTACGCTTGGCGATAAACATTTTGCCAACAAAGGTAGCAAAAAATGGTTCAAATGGCTCTGAGTACTATGGGACTCAACTGCTGTGGTCATTAGTCCCCTAGAACTTAGAACTACTTAAACCTAACTAACCTAAGGACATCACACACATCCATGCCCGAGGCAGGATTCGAAACTGCGACCGTAGCAGTCGCACGGTTCCGGACTGCGCACCTAGAACCGCGAGACCACCGCGGCCGGCCCAACAAAGGTAGCACAATAAAATGTGTCTGATGGGTACGTCGTTCGGTTTCGCCACATTTCATGTCGAGTTCCCCGTTTTCGTTTCTGCCAGCGCCAGTGACCTTGTAGTTGTAGTGTCAAACCTACTGGGTGAAGTTAAACGTTGCAGTCTCTGTTGGTAGCGCCAAGCGTCGCTTACGTCAGCATTTCCCCTCACATGTCTCCGCCCAGCGCAAAGACCAGTCTTGCCATTTAAACTTTTGCTCATCGTTTTCAGCAACTGTGTTTTAAGAACGCCGATGTGAAGTAGCAACGTATTAGTTTAGATACAAATTGTTTTTTAACGGAACTGGTGTGCTATTTCTTTACATCGGGAATCTTGTTATTCCGTACACACCGCCCCCCTTCCCTATCTCCTTTCCCCTACCCTCCAATACAGACTTCTTTGTGCCACCTATACTTGCTTCACACTGTCAAAAAGAGTGACTAGGTGTGATGAAAGCTCAAAAACCGTAAAACTCCTTCATATAATGAAAGCAAAACTATGTTCTGCTACAATTTCAAATATTTACCGAAAACTGCGAAAAAATATAATATAAACAAAAATATCTGCTCTCGATATTGCCTCTTAATATCGATATACCGTGGTGTGATATACCGCCGATATTTATCTATGTTTTTTGAAAAAACGTATCGACGCTTTCTGGAAAAAATATCAATATACCGATATGTCTATGCTTTATCAGCAGCCCTAGTATGTTGCACCAGACAACAATCACCTCGTTGCCTAGTGGTCGATTCACCGTCCTCTACCATTCTAGGTATCAGATAGATTATATAATGGTAAGACAGAGATTTAGGAACCAGGTTTTAAGTTGTAAGACATTTCCAGGGGCAGATGTGGACTCTGACCACAATCTATTGGTTATGACCTGTAGATTAAAACTGAAGAAACTGCAAAAATGTGGGAAATTAAGGAGATGGGACCTGGATAAACTGAAAGAACCAGGGGTTGTACAGAGTTTCAGAGAGAGCATAAGGGAACAATTGACAGGAATAGGGGAAAGAAATACAGTAGAAGAAGAATGGGTAGCTCTGAGGGATGTAGTAGTGAAGGCAGCAGAGGATAAAGTAGGTACAAAGACGAGGGCTGCTAGAAATCCTTGGGTAACAGAAGAAATACTGAATTTAATTGATGAAAGGAGAAAATATAAAAATGCAGTAAATGAAGCAGGCAAAAAGGAATACAAACGTCTCAAAAATGAGATCGACAGGAAGTGCAAAATGGCTAAACAGGGATGGCTAGAGGACAAATGTAAGGATGTAGAAGCTTATCTCACTAGGGGTAAGATAGATACTGCCTACAGGAAAATTAAAGAGACCTTTGGAGAGAAGAGAACCACGTGTATGAATATCAAGAGCTCAGATGGCAGCCCAGTTCTAAGCAAAGAAGGGAAGGCAGAAAGGTGGAAGGAGTATATAGAAGGTTTATACAAGGGCGATGTACTTGAGGACAATATTATGGAAATGGAAGAGGATGTAGATGAAGACGAAATGGGAGATACGATACTGCGTGAAGAGTTTGATGGAGCACTGAAAGACCTGAGTCGAAACAAGGCCCCCGGAGTAGACAACATTCCATTAGAACTACTGACGGCCTTGGGAGAGCCAGTCATGACAAAACTCTACCAGCTGGTGAGCAAGATGTATGAGACAGGCGAAATACCCTCAGACTTCAAGAAGAATATAATAATTCCAATCCCAAAGAAAGCAGGTGCTGACAGATGTGAAAATTACCGAACTATCAGTTTAATAAGCCACGGCTGCAAAATACTAACGCGAATTCTTTACAGACGAATGGAAAAACTGGTAGATGCAGACCTCGGGGAGGATGTTTGGATTCCGCCGAAATGTTGGAACACGTGAGGCAATACTGACCTTACGACTTATCTTAGAAGAAAGATTAAGAAAAGGCAAACCTACGTTTCTAGCATTTGTAGACTTAGAGAAAGCTTTTGACAATGTTGACTGGAATACTCTTTTTCAAATTCTAAAGGTGGCAGGGGTAAAATACAGGGAGCGAAGGGCTATTTATAATTTGTACAGAAACCAGATGGCAGTAATAAGAGTCGAGGGGCATGAAAGGGAAGCAGTGGTTGGGAAAGGAGTGAGACAGGGTTGTAGCCTCTCCCCAATGTTATTCAATCTGTATATTGAGCAAGCAGTAAAGGAAACAAAAGAAAAATTTGGAGTAGGTATTGAAATTCATGGAGACGAAGTAAAAACTTTGAGGTTCGCCGATGACATTGTAATTCTGTCAGAGACGGCAAAGGACTTGGAAGAGCAGTTGAACGGAATGGACAGTGTCTTGAAAGGAGGATATAAGATGAACATTAACAAGAGCAAAACGAGGATAATGGAATGTAGTCAAATTAAATCGGGTGATGCTGAGGGAATTAGATTGGGAAGTGAGACACTTAAAGTAGTAAAGGAGTTTTGCTATTTAGGAAGTAAAATAACTGATGATGGTCGAAGTAGAGGAGATATAAGATTTAGACTGGCAATGGCAAGGAAAGCGTTTCTGAAGAAGAGAAATTTGTTAACATCGAATATAGATTTATGTATCAGGAAGTCGTTTCTGAAAGTATTTGTTTGGAGTGTAGCCATGTATGGAAGTGAAACATGGACGATAACTAGTTTGGACAAGAAGAGAATAGAAGCTTTCGAAATGTGGTGCTACAGAAGAATACTGAAGATAAGGTGGATAGATCACGTAACTAATGAGGAGGTATTGAATAGGATTGGGGAGAAGAGAAGTTTGTGGCACAACTTGACTAGAAGAAGGGATCGGTTGGTAGGACATGTTTTGAGGCATCAAGGGATCACAAATTTAGCGTTGGAGGGCAGCGTGGAGGGTAAAAATCGTAGAGGGAGACCGAGAGATGAGTACACTAAGCAGATTCAGAAGGATGTAGGTTGCAGTAGGTACTGGGAGATGAAGCAGCTTGCACAGGATAGAGTAGCATGGAGAGCAGCATCAAACCAGTCTCAGGACTGAAGACAACAACAACAACTACCATTCTCCATAAACGCACGCTAACACCCGACCAGTTTCGCCATTTCCCAGATGCTCTTTCGCAGACACGGGACGAGAACAATTTGCCCTTTGTCAGACTAGCTTGTATCAGTGATTTCCCTACTCGCGGACCGTACCTTCGCTAGAATGATTACTCGTTCGACATTTATTGTCGTGTCACAACTGAAAGCCTGAAACGCCAGCCAGGTGGTGTTCAGCGTCGCGGTGGGCAGAGGTTATAATATTCTAGCTCGTCAGTGTATGTTCAGAAACAGAAAGACAACTAACGTTATGGTGTGGTCAGAACGTTCGAGCTGTTGGATGGCTAAGTAATGAACTTGTACAAGGGGCCCTGCAAGAGGAGGTAGCGAAAGTAGAATAGGTAGAGGAACACCAGAAATATGTAGCAGCAGGGATTGGACGATGCAAGAGAGATATATGTAAAAAGAAACAGCTGCTAGCATTCAAACAAAACTACATTCTTGTCGAAGGTTCATTAAAACTACGTTCTACAGTACAGCAACGCCTGCGTCGTGAGAAGTAGGCGACGAGGAAGACCAAAATGAAGCTAAGAGAAGTCCTTGAAATAAGACTTTGCAAAGGGCTGTTGACTATCAAATGGACTGATCCAGTAAGGAATGCCGGCGTCCTGCAACGAGTCAGCTAGAGGCAGTGTCTAATAAACACCTTAGTGAAACGGACAGGAAATAATTAGGTTCACATTAACGTCCTGTAAGGTGTCATGTCATTTCGATTTTTGTATGTTATCGCTGTGCACGTCAGAGAGAGAATAAGTTACGTTACTATTAAACAATCTTTGGTCTTGCTGTGGCAGAGTCTTTGCCCCTGCACAGTCAAATACATTCTTAGTTGGAGAGTGGTAGGTGATGGGCGTATTCTGTAGTGCTGTGCTGACTTTTGATGGTATCTGTTAGATGAAGAAAGATTTATTGTAAAGGGCAGCAACGATGAAACTGATGTATACATTCAGAGGTTAGACGTAAGACTGTAGCACTGCGCACCCAATTTGCAAAAGTGGTTATTGGGAGTGTGCAGTTGCTCAGAGCTGACAGAAAGACCGCCCCGCTTACCTGAGCCATCCATTAACGTATTAATTGAGTGAGCTGTTTTATTTTTATAGAAATTCTCTGTTAACACTTTATCCTCTTTGAATCATTGGTCACGTTTTTAAGCATACTGTTGCTCAGATATAAGTTGTGTGTGAAGATCACGAAGTTTTACTCTGTCTTTTTGAATATATTCTTCATTCTAAAACCGTTGTCTTGCAATATCGTCTCATAGGAATAGTTACTCTCCTCATACCACTGTTTACCAGTACGCTTTACCACGTGTGCTGTGCAACATTTGGTCATTTTATTTACGAATAGAAATTTGCTTAGCCGCTGCCTGCTTGCTGTTCTGCTTTCGAGAAATCTGCAACAATGATGGCAAGACGCGAGGTAAGTGGAAATTTCGATTAGGTCCTGATAATTGTTTTACTTCAGTTGTGTTCAGATCAGTTTCAGTTCAATTCGAATTAGGTTCTGTTTAAACAAAGTTGAGCATACGATTTTTAGTTGGATAACAGTTTGTGGGGACATAGTTTTGCTAGTAAGTAGACTTTTATATAGTGGGGAGGTAAATTTGGACTAAATTTCTTACAGAAACAGTATAGTGGGGAGGTTACATACGCCGACCTTTCTGCCAGGATAGTTCGTTAGTCTCATGGTAATGCTTAGATAGTGTTGGATTTCTCATAAGCTAAAACGCCGCAGCGCTAATTTCACTAATGTTTTACTTTTCAAGTAATTCATTTAAAATTCTCTGTTCAACTTGTGAAATTTTGTGTCATGTGACAATTATCAATTACTTTGTTGCTGAAGCAGTTTGCGTAATAGTACAGGTTCTGTGTGGATTCGATTCATTGTTGAGTATTTTCGTGCACGATAGTAAAGATTTGTATTTGTGAGCAGGCTACAGCTTTGACTGCGAATTTTGTTTCACAGACAATGTACAGTTATTTTAATTAATGTCGTTGTCATAACGGAGAATGTGAAAGGAGTATCTCCCGCCGTTTCAGTTGTCTCCACGGGAGGGGTATGTCGACATGCATTGTCATTCGTAAGTACCTCGGGGTCTCTGAAGAGAACTGCATAAAAACTTGAAGACATAAGGAAAAAAGACGTGCATCAGCGGATAGAGCATTTCTTTGTAACTTTTATTACAGGTGCAGAGATGATGATCTGTTATGATATGACGAGCGTTGATATGTGCATGCAGTTCGTTGACACGGTATGTCCGCGATGACTTAACTGCAGCCAGCTATGCAAATTTGGCAATTAAGTCACCTAACTGCAGGCGAAAATTAATTCGTTGCTACAATACAGAGATGAGGGTTAACAATGAAACCTGATAACAGCACAGCGCACTGGTGCAAACTAGTTATATGAATTCTGCAAACCGTTGGTAAGAGTCCTTTTACTAGTAGGACGTTGATCCATAGCAATAAGATGCAGCAGATTCTCACTTATTCTCTGATAACCTACCGCGGAACAAATGCGTCTCGTTGATAGTCTAAGGATTAAGACATAAATCGTTGCCTATAACTTTGGGCGAAGGGTTGATGGAAGCAAAGAACATCACGGTCAGGCCTGGATATGCTTGTATAAGGCAGAGCGTTGATGACGTAGAAAGCGGACGTTAGCTCTGAAATGTATGTCTGGCAAGTGGCAAGAATGGAGAACGATATCAAACCAGTCTTAGAGCTGATGCCTGGAGCAACAACCAGTCGTGCTTTGTTATAGTTCGACTCCTTACACTTTGAAGTATGGAATAGCTTACTGATTACAATTAGAGCGTTGCAGCAACATGCGACGGAGAAACTGGTATTATCCTCGGGATAGCAGGAAGAACAACAATCTCCCGGAATTTGATAACGGACTTTGTAGTTCTCTCAGCTAATAAATGCTAATTCACCTTGTGGTACTTTCTCATCTTTTGATTTCGCGCCTGTTGTCAAGTTGAGCGAAGCACTTAAAATTCGGAATTCTCTAACAGAAGTTAATAACATTCTTCCGTGTGTACATCTTGTTTCCAGCAGCTAATGGCTTTCCACCAGTCCTTAAGCAGTCGCTCGCTACTGAGCCCACCCAACACTGTTGGCTCTTTCCGCCGCCAAATGGTACGCTATTGTGTAGGTAAGCACTGCAAAAACGCCCTAAGCCGTTGGCGTCTTCTGGGAGCGGTGCGCGCCCAGTCAACCGGAAACATGCTGAAACTCTGCTCATTAGCCTCTTATGAGCGAGTGCCTTCGACATCCAGTGTTGCATCTAGTCTCACATAGCGTCCAACACGCCGTGAAAAGCCATACGTAAATTATCATAGACGTCTAGAGCGACTTTGTTATCAGAGCTTCGTTTCAGTGTCGTGGGAAAAACTGAACGATTTGTTCACTTACGAAATTTTAAACCCAACTGACTCCTTATCGTAGTAAGTACGGGGTCCTCAGACTACCGTGATTATGAATCATCTTAATCTAAGAAACGTAAGTAAAATGAGAAACCATTTTATCTAAAACTGAGCTGCATAGTAAGAAAATCATCATTAGTGAGAGTAGGATAAACAGGATACCAGTGTAATGTATACCACTGTTCATCACATTATTAGTGTGCAATTTATCAAGTTTCTCTGAGACCAAAGAGCATTCCCATTTCCCACTTGTCAGTACACTGTAAATTCAAATGAACAACCAGGGAGACCTCATACTACAATTCAGTGACTGTTGAGGAAGGGTGGTTGTAAAACAAAATCGCATGAAACCGGCAGAAGGAATCACTCGTGACTTTCGAAATGCCATCAGAAATCCAGCCAGATAGCTACTAGCACAATGATGGTGCGTCGGGAGTTAAAAAGAATGCGGTAGAATGGTCGAGCAGCTGCTCACAAGCCACTTATTTCTTTCGTCAGTACCAATTGACAGTTGAGCTGGTGTAAGGATCGATGCCACAGGACAGTGCATGACTGGAAGAGAGTCAATCGGAGTGATGAATCACGCTATAGCCTATTGCAAATCCAGTGGAAGAGTATGGGTTTGGCGAAAGCCTGGAGAACGTTAGCTGTCATCTTGTGAAGTGTCAAATGTGAATAGATGAGGTGGTGTTACAGTATGAGGGTGTTTTTCGTTGTTAGAGTGCGGTCTTCTTATTGAGCTTAAGAGAATGCTAATTGCGCCAGGAGATAAACATATTTTAGAGCATTGGGTATTGCACACACCACAGCAACAGCTCGGGGATGATTAGTGGTAATATTGGCATGACAATTCACCCTGCCAGAACACAGCGTATGTGAGACTATGGTCAGTGGACAACAAAATTCCTTGCCTGGGCAAAGTCCTGATCTGTACCCCGTCAAACACCTTTGGGATGAGTTAGAACGTCTACCTTCAGAAACCAGCGTCCAACATCATTACCTTGTCTGGATTCAGCTCTTGAGGACAACAAGATGCCATTCCTCCAGTCAGTCAGATTCCTTATCGAACGTGTCCCCAAGAGAGTAGAAGCCATAATAAAAGCGAAGGATGGGGGGCATCTCATATCAATGGCCACTAACAGGTGTCTGGTGGTGCATTAGTAAATGCAATGATTACTTCTTGACACCACGGTGGTAGTTGCCCACTGCGGGTTTTTGGCGCTCAGGCTGACCGGTCGCAGCTGTGGCGACCCCAGCGTAGGCTGCGTCCGGCTGGCGGCGGCTCGCGCAAAGGCGGCGCAGAGATTTACGGCCGCATAAACGCCGCCCGCCGTAAACCGCCGGCTGGCCCTGCTGGGTTGGGCTGGGCTCCGCTGGCCTTTAGCGAGCGCCACGGGTCAGCCCACTGGTCAGCTGGCGCAGGCGGCGCTGCTAGCGGTGCGCGTTATGCTGAGGCGTGAAGGCCGGCTCACACTGGGCGCCAAGGGAGCGCCATGGAACAGGGCGCCAGGGAGCGGCAAGAAACGGGGCGCCAGGGAGCGGCAAGAAACAGGGCGCAAGGGAGCGGCAAGAAACAGGGCGCAAGGGAGCGGCAAGAAACAGGGCGCAAGGGAGCGGCAAGAAACAGGGCGCAAGGGAGCGGCAAGAAACAGGGCGCAAGGGAGCGGCAAGAAACAGGGCGCAAGGGAGCGGCAAGAAACAGGGCGCAAGGGAGCGGCAAGAAACAGGGCGCAAGGGAGCGGCAAGAAACAGGGCGCAAGGGAGCGGCAAGAAACAGGGCGCAAGGGAGCGGCAAGAAACAGGGCGCAAGGGAGCGGCAAGAAACAGGGCGCAAGGGAGCGGCAAGAAACAGGGCGCAAGGGAGCGGCAAGAAACAGGGCGCAAGGGAGCGGCAAGAAACAGGGCGCAAGGGAGCGGCAAGAAACAGGGCGCAAGGGAGCGGCAAGAAACAGGGCGCAAGGGAGCGGCAAGAAACAGGGCGCAAGGGAGCGGCAAGAAACAGGGCGCAAGGGAGCGGCAAGAAACAGGGCGCAAGGGAGCGGCAAGAAACAGGGCGCAAGGGAGCGGCAAGAAACAGGGCGCAAGGAAGCGGCAAGAAACAGGGCGCAAGGGAGCGGCAAGAAACAGGGCGCAAGGGAGCGGCAAGAAACAGGGCGCAAGGGAGCGGCAAGAAACAGGGCGCAAGGGAGCGGCAAGAAACAGGGCGCAAGGGAGCGGCAAGAAACAGGGCGCAAGGAAGCGGCAAGAAACAGGGCGCAAGGGAGCGGCAAGAAACAGGGCGCAAGGGAGTGGGAAGGAATGGGCGAAACTGGGCGGCAATAGAATGGAAAGGAATGGAACATACCTGCGTCAACTGAATAGAAAGGAACAGAAGACACTGACATCAATAGAATTGAAGTAACAGCGTATTAATGGAACGAAAAAGAACAACATAGGCAGAATGTCAATGGAGTAGAATGAAGCAGAACACTGTGGTCTTCAATGGACTGGAAAGCAATGGAAGACACTGGATATTAAGAAATTACAAAGGAACGGGAGACACTAGGTGTCTACAGAATGGAAAGGAACGGAAGACACTGGGCGTCAGTGGAATGGAAAGGAATGAAAGATACCAGCATCAGCTGGATTCAATGGAACAGAAGACACTGACGTCAACAGAATGGAAAGGAATAGAAGGAACAGGTCGTTAACGCAACGGAAAGGAAGTGAAGAAACAATGCGACATTGAAACAGAAAGAAACACACGAGGGGTGGGTTTGGATACTCAGTCAGAAAGGCTTTCCTTCGTCGACACAACTACGATATGTTAAAACATCTGGTAGGTTCGTTTCTTACTTTTTAACTTGAATTTCTTGCTGTCCCACTCAGTTATTTGTAATTTAGTTTTTTACTTCCTGTTTGTCTCCATTCAATGGTACACAACTACTTTAAAGTATCAATTTTTCCAGTAAGCACCAAATTCTGTGTACATTACCTACATTTTGTGGTCCCAGATTCTCTTTTTATCATCTGTATAGTGAGTGAGTACCTCGAGATTGTCTTTTATATAGTAGGAGTGCAGCATCTGGCTGTCAGATGTGTTAGCAACGTATCTTTCACAGTCAAGGCAGAGAGATTTGTACCGTTTCGGTAGTCATTCGACAGTCGTTAAGTTGGTGACGGAAAGGACCCGTCTGGTTTCTTCTTGCTGCCTTGGGGGAGTTCGTTGCAGGGAGAGTGGGCTCTCAGCAGTCGGGACTCGACCTTTTGTAAGTGGAGACGGTGCTCTTAAGAGCGACTTGGACCTGGTATGTCACTGTATGGTGGTGTGTAGTTATTTATATTTCAAGTTCGGTAGTCGAATTCCTATATTTTTCAGAGGGTAGTCAAAAGCATATTTTTCTCTATATAGTAAGTTTTCCCGGTCCTCGCTTTGTACAAGCAGAACACATGGTGTAGGAAGTTCACTACTCCAGCACAGGTTTAAAATTCATTTGCCTGACTTCTCTTTTAACTGGAACTTATGTGTGAATTTTTCTCGTGTGTATGTTGTTATGTCTGTATGCGCGTCGTTAAATATGTAGAGCCGGCCGGGGTGGCCAAGCGGTTCTAGGCGCTACAGTCTGGAACCGCGAGACCGCTACGGCCGCAGGTTCGAAGCCAGCCTCGCGCATGGATTTGTGTGATGTCCTTAGGTTAGTTAGGTTTAAGTAGTTCTAAGTTCTAGGGGACTGATGACCTCAGAAGTTACGTCCGATAGTGCTCAGAGCCATTTGAACCATCTTTTTAATATGTGGAGTCTAGAATCTTAGGTACTCGGTTCGCTAGACAAACGATTCAAACAAATCGTATTAATGAGTTTTATTACTAGAAAGTAAATGACAGTACTTAATTGTTGGCTGTGAGGTCCGCCAGTTATGCGAAACACCGTTTTTCTCAGTACCCAAACATGTACCACTATGCCGTCATCAGTGGTACTTTACTATAAAAATACTTTTCTTAATGCTTTTTTATTTATGCCAATATGCATTTCGGGTTTGCACCTATCTTCAGCTGGCAAATTACATGTATCTCCAGTTTCTACAGTGGTACAACATCGACAGCAGTTTGGATGCTGCAGTTGGCCTGTGCAAAAGCAACGATTCCAATCATTTACTTCCATTTCGCGAGTTAAAAGTTACGCACTATCAGTTGTTCATTTTACTTACATTCTCCTCTCCTTGTTTTGTCTGGGCTTTTAAGTAAACAAGAAGAACTGGAAAAGAAATGAAAAAACTGAGAGAAAGTTTTGGACCTCGTAAGAACAAAGATAAGGAATGGGTGAAGAGGAGAAATGATCTACATCGCAAAATAGAAACAATGACAGACACAATAAGAATTAGAAGGTTAAAAATTTATGGTCATATGTACCGAATGAATGACAACAGGCTAACGAGAAATGTTTTTAACTTTGTTTCGAAATTAAAAGACGCCACGGGATCGCTAGGAGAGACAAGAAAGGACTTGAGAAAACTGAAAGGCGCAGAAGACACCATACCCAACAGGGAAAGATTCAGATTATTGATCAGTACTGCAAAAGTTCCTGTCGAACAACGATATTCAAAACCTATGAGGGTGATGCCAAATGAACAGAGGTAGACCATCAGCCAACCCTTGAAGTTTTGTGAAGATAAAAAGAAAGATTTTACCTCTGTCTTAGGTTCTCAACGGTCTATAATTGTACAAATTCTGTAATAAAAAAAAACAATAAATCAAGTTCAGCGACAATAAGTACCACACGACCCCACAATATCGTTTCTGGGCAGGTGTAGTCAGCGGCTTATTCAATATTTTAGAACTCCACTCTCGGCACATTCAATAGACCACTGACGTCACTGATTCTATCGCGACCTTGTTGGCTGCTGATTCACATGCGTGCACACGATGCGCATCCACAACTACTACTTTGTTTGGCTCTCATTGTAGAGTCACTGTAATGCTAAAATATTTAGGTTGGTTGGTTTGTGGGGGTTAAAGGGACCAGACTGCCACGGTCATCGGTCCCTTTTTCCAAATACTAAAATCACCCACAGAGGATAAAAACGAGCAACAGACGATAAGACAGACGACACAGAACAAGAGAAACGTAGACAAAGACCAGACAAGACGAACTAAAATCACACAGTGTGACGGTTGTTGGCCGACCATACAAACAAAAAGGGAAAAGCCAACCACCGGAGGACAAAAAAAAAAAATCAGACAAATCGTAGGCCATAGGCCAGAATCAACACAAAAACACACACACTTACATTAAGCGATAAAATCCCCCTGCCCGAATAAAACGCAGAACTATGTCCGCTATGGAAGAGTCGTCAGAGAAAAGCGCAGAGAGCGTATCAGGCAGCGCAAAAGTCTGCGTGAGCACGGTTAAAAGGGCGCACTACAACAGAATATGGACCACCGTCAAGGATGCCCCACAACGACAAAGCGGGGGATCCTCACGACACAGTAAATAACTGCGTGAGTCGGGTGTGGCCAATGCGGAGCCGACAAAGGACGACTGAGTCCCTGCGGTTGGCTCGCATGGATGACTGCCAAACAGTAGTCGTCTCCTTGATACGGCGGAGTTAGTTTGGCACGGGCACGTTGCGCCAATCAGTGTCCCATAAATCGAAAACTTTGCGGCGTAATAGTGCCCGCAAACCAGTCGCCGGGAGGCCAATCTCCAGAGATGGTGAACTAGTGGCCTCTTTTGCCAGGCGGTCAACAGTTTCATTTCCGGGTATCCCAACATGGCCCGGGGTCCAAACAAAGATCACAGATTTGCCGCAACGGGCAAGAGTATGCAGGGACTCCTGGATAGCCATCACCAGACGAGAACGAGGGAAACACTGGTCGAGAGCTCGTAAACCGCTCAGGGAATCGCTACAGATAACGAAGGACTCACCTGAGCAGGAGCGGATATACTCTAGGGCACGAAAGGTGGCGACCAGCTCAGCAGTGTAAACACTGCAGCCATCTGGCAAGGAGCGTTGTTCGGAATGGTCCCCTAGAGTTAGTACATAACCGACACGACCAGCAACCATCGAACCGTCGGTATAGACAACACCAGAGCCCTGATACGTGGTCAGGATGGAGGAAAAGCGGCGTCGGAAGGCCACCGGAGGGACTGAGTCCTTCGGGCCCTGTGCCAAGTCGAGCCGAAGGCAAGGGCGAGGCACACACCACGGGGGTGTATGCAAAGGGGCCCGGAAAGGAGGTGGTACAGGGAAACACCCAAGCCTGTAGATAAGCTGTTTGACGGATACGGCGATCGGACAACCCGACTGGGGCCGACGTTCTGGAAGACGGACAACTGACTGCGGGAACAAGACACGATAATTTGGATGCCGGGGCAAGCTAAAAACATGGGCAGAATAAGCAGCCAGTAATTGTTGGCGTCGTAACCGCAGTGGAGGGACACCTGCCTCCACAATTATGCTGTCCACAGGGCTTGTCAGGAAGGCACCAGTGGCAAGGCGTATCCCGCTGTGGAGGATTGGGTCCAGCAGCCGCAACGCAGATGGGGATGCTGAGCCATAAGTCAGACTCCCACAGTCCAGACGGGACTGGATCAACGCCTGGTAAAGCCGTAGGAGAGTAGATCGGTCGGCGCCCCACCTGGTGTGGCTCAGGCATCGCAGAGCATTTAGATGCCGCCAACACGCCTGTTTAAGCTGCCGAATATGAGGCAGCCAAGTCAACCGGGCATCAAAAACCACCCCCAAAAACCATGTGATTCCACCACTGAAAGAAGCTCGCCGTCAAGATAAAGCCGCAGCTCCGGGTGAACAGTGCGTTGCCGCCAGAAATGCATAACGCAGGTCTTGGCTGCCGAAAACTGAAAACCATGCGCTACAGCCCAAGACTGCGCCTTGCGGATTGAGCCCTGTAGCTGACGTTCAGCAGCTGCAATGCGAATAGAGCTGTAGTAAAGGCAGAAGTCGTCAGCATACAGGGAAGCGGAGACAGAATGTCCCACAGCCGCAGCGAGCCCGTTAATGGCTATTAAAAACAGACAGACACTTAGAACAGAACCCTGTGGCACACCGTTCTCCTGGACTTCGGAGGAACTATACGAGGCCGCGACGTGCACGCGGAAGGTACGATACGACAGAAAATTGCGGATATAGATCGGCAGAGGGCCCCGAAGGCCCCGTCCATAAAGCGTAGAAAGGATGTGGTGACGCCATGTCGTATCATACGCCTTCCGCATGTCGGCAAAGCCAGCGACCAGATGCTGACGGCGGGCAAAGGCAGTACGGATGGCCGACTCCAGGCTCACCAGATTGTCGGCGGCGGAGCGGCCTTTACGGAACCCACCATGAGACGGAGCCAGAAGGCCCCGAGACTCCAGTACCCAATTCAAGCGCTGGCTCACCATCCGTTCAAGCAACTTGCAAAGAACGTTGCTGAGTCTAATGGGACGGTAGCTGTCCACCTCTAAATGGTTCTTCCTCGGTTTCAGAATGGGGACAACAAGACTTTCCCGCCATTGCGACGGAAACTCATCCTCGACCCAAATGCGGTTGTGAAGGTCAAGGAGGCATCGCTGGCAGTCCACTGAAAGGTGTTTCAGCATCTGAGAGTGGATGCTACCTGGCCCAGGAGCGGTATCAGGACAAGCGGCGAGGGCACTGCGAAATTCCCACTCACTGAATGGAACATTGTACAATTCAGGATGGTGGGTGCGAAAAGAAAGACTCCGACGTTCTATCCGCTCTTTAATGGAATGGAAGCCCAAGGGGTAGTTGGCAGAAGCGGAATTCAGGGCAAAGTGCTCTGCCAAGCGGTTTGCAATGACGTCGGAGTCAGTACAAACTGCTCCATTCAGTGAGAGCGCAGGGACGCTGACAGGGGTCCGATAGCCATAGAGGCGTCGAATCTTGGCCCAGACCTGCGATGGAGTGACATGGAGGCCAATGGTTGACACATACCGCTCCCAGCTCTGCTGCTTGCGTCAGCGGATAATGCGGCGGGCTCGCGCACGCAGCCGTTTGAAGGCGATAAGGTGGTGGATTGAGGGATGTCGCTTGTGACGCTGGAGCGCCCGCCGGCGAGCTTTAATCGCTTCAGCGATCTCAGGCGACCACCAAGGCACAGTCCGCCGCAGAGGGGACCCAGAAGAACGGGGAATGGCAGATTTGGCGGCAGTAACGATGCCGGTGGTGACCGATTGAACCACTGCATCAATGGCATCGTTACAGAGAGGCTCAATAGCGGCAGTGTAGGAGACCAAGTCCCAGTCAGCCTTATTCAAAGCCCATCTTCAGGAGCGCCCAGAAGACTGACGCTGTAGCAGTGACAGAAAGATCGGAAAGTGGTCTCTGCCACAAAGGTCGTCATGCACTCTCCATTGTACAGACGGCAAGAGGCTAGGGCTACAGATGGAAAGGTCAATGGTGGAGTATGTGCCATGCACCACACTGAAGTGTGTGAAGGCTCCATCATTTAAGATCGAGAGATCGAGCTGCGCCAATAAATGCTCAACGATGGGGCCTCGACCTGTTGCCACTGACCCACCCCACAGATGGTGATGGGCGTTAAAGTCGCCCATTAACAGAAAAGGTGGAGGCAATTGGGCTATCAGAGCAGCCAGGACATGCTGCGCGACATCACCATCCGGTGGAAGGTAAAGACTGCAGACGGTAACAGCCTGTGGCGTCCACACCCACACAGCGACAGCCTCTAAAGGTGTGTGGAGAGGTACAGACTCGCTGTGAAGAGAGTTCAGGACATAGATGCAGACGCCACCAGACACCCTTTCATAAGCCGCCCGGTTCTTATAATAACCCTGATAGCCACGGAGGGTGGGGGTTCGCATAGCCAGAAACCAAGTTTCCTGCAGAGCAATGCAGAGGAAAGGGTGAAGAGGCTGATAAGTTGGCGGAGCTCAGCTAGATGCTGTAAGAAACCGCTGCAGTTCCATTGGAGGATGGTGTTGTCCATGGCTGAGAAAGGCGTGACGGGAGTGGGAAGGCAGATTACGCCGCTGGGTCACCTGCTGCCTCCGATTGAGCACCTGTGATAGTGCTTTCCATGGCGTCTGAGGGACCGGCGAGATTGAGGTCCTCAGCGGACGCCAGAATATCCACCGCATCCTCAGACGCAGAGCTGGAAGGTTGCGGTGGGATGGCTGCCACCGCTAGTTCCATGGGCTGAGAGCTCTTCTTGGGTTTCTCACGCCGTTCCTTGGGTCGCACCGGCTGGGAGGGCTTCACCGATTCAGTCTACGGGACGGAGGAGGATCATGAAGCCCTACGACCAGCTGATTGCGGGCACTTACGCCATTGTCGGTCGTTATGCTTCTCGCTGGCGGAAACCTGGGAAGGGAGGGACCCAAGGGACCCCTTGCGAGCGTGAGAAGCCGAAGAAGTTGGACACTTCTCCGGCTTAGAAGTGGGGACGGACGTCCCCGATGGGTGGGATGGTGTTGCTCCTGAGGTAGGTGGCGCAGGAGCAACCCGGTGGGTAGAGTTCCCCACTGGCGAGGGGGCAGGAGGAGTTGTACTACTCGTCGATCCAGCCACAATTGGAGAAGACGGGGCTAGCACAGGTGTTGCAGCAGCAGCGTAGGAAGATGTCATTCTCACAGGATGGAGTCGGTCGTATTTCCTCTTGGCCTCAGTATAGGTTAGTCGGTCCAGGGTCTTGTATTCCATGATTTTACGCTCTATCTGGAAAATTCGGCAGTCTGGCGAGCAAGGTGAATGGTGCTCCCTGCAGTTGACACAGATGGGAGGCGGGGCACATGGAGTATTGGGATGTGATGGGCGTCTGCAATCTCGACATGTGAGGCTGGAAGTGCTGCGAGAAGACATATGGGCGAACTTCCAGCACTTAAAGCACCGCATCGGGGGAGGGATATAGGGCATAACGTCACATCGGTAGACCATCACCTTGACCTTTACCGGTAATGTATCCCCTTTGAAGGCCAAGATGAAGGCACCGGTAGCAATATGATTTTCCTTCGGACCCCGAGGAACGCGCCGGACGAAATGTACACCTCGGCGCTCTAAATTGGCGCGCAGCTCTTCATCAGACTGTAAAAGAAGATCCTTATGGTAAATAGCTCCCTGGACCATATTTAAACTCTTATGGGGTGTTATCGTAACGGCAACATCCCCCAACTTGTCACAAGCGAGTAACCGTCGTGACTGGGCAGAGGATGCCGTTTGTATCAGGACTGACCCAGAGCGCATTTTTGACAAGCCCTCCACCTCCCCAAACTTGTCCTCTAAATGCTCGACGAAGAACTGAGGCTTTGTGGAGAGAAAAGACTCCCCATCAGCCCTCGTACAAACTAAGAAGCGGGGCGAATAACTGCTACTGCCATCCTGAGACTTACGTTCCTCCCACGGTGTGGCCAGGGAGGGGAACGTTTTCGGATCGTACTTCTGAGCGTTAAACTGAGCCCGAGAACGCTAAGAGACTGCTGGCAGCTGGCCACCAGCGAGAGACGATGTACCACGCTTCATTGCGGGTCATTCGCCCTGATGCCACCTACTCCGACCAAGGGGCCACCCCACGGGCGCCACCCAGCCACGGCAAGAGCCACCTGGCAGGATGGCCGTTGCCAGGAGTCCCGATACTCCAGGAGGATAGGCACATACTCCTTGGCATACGTGGGGAGTTAACGGCGCAGGCAGCAGTAGAGCGATCCCTGTGTTGTCAGGGGGCTACAACCAATAGGGTACATGGCGGCTCCACCACAACGGACTGGCTACCGTGCTGGATGTTAGGTAACATGTGGTCCATGGTCGCCGTCGGTGCAGAGAGAGGCACTGCACAGTGCAAGGTGTAATCTGCACGCAGAAACAGAGTCATGCCCAAGAGATGGGGAGCGGACAGGACTGCAATTCAACGGTGTAGAAGCTGGGGAAAGCTCTGATCGCAAGATGGACACAATGCACCAAGTAAGGCGCCCTTCCCCAATCGGCTCGCTCTTCGGAAAACTTTGAGAGATGGAGGTCAAACCCAACAGGGTACCATCATATAAGGCCGAAAAGTTTGAGACTCGTTTTAGTCGCGGGTTTATTCTTACCCCCGAACCCGCAGGGGGCGCTAAAATATTTAAATTGGCAGAGGCTGCAGGACTGAGACTAACTATCCCGATAAGGCCCACTTACAAATTTTCAGGGATCAGTATTCAGCGAAGAACCCATGAACATACTTCAGTCAACTACTTACCGTATGGATCTTAAAGACAAGATTAGGCAAAGTATAGCGAACACAGATGCGTTTATGAAGTCTCTCTTCCTTGCCCCATACATGAATGGAACAGGAAGAGACCCTTATGTGTCGTAGAATAGGAATTACCGTCTGTTATGCACTTCACATTGCTTTGCCGAGTATAGATTCAGATGTAGAATGGAGCTCAGTTCGGGCATCGTAATTCTGATTTATGCCTTCCACAGCGTCACACAGTCGCTGGTGTAATTACTCCAAGAAACACGAGTCCGATTTCTTTTTCTATTCATGCCCAATTAATCTACTGCTTCAACACGAATGACCATACGCGAACCATACGCAACTGGAACACGGAAGGGAGGTAATGACAGTGGCACATAAAGTGCCCTCCGCCACACACCATTGAGTGGCTTGCGGAGTATAACTGTAGATGTAGACCTTGTGACGTCCATGAAATATTTAACACTGATCTTTCTATCTGTGTAATTTGATTTCTTGCTAACGTCTTTCCTCCGTGAATCTGGAAACTTACTGTAGTTTTGGTATGCGATTCCGGCGCTTGCGCAGCTGGTACAGCGTGTACTCTGACAAGCATCTGAATTTTAGATCTGACACTTTCAATACAATTTCTGAAGATATTTGTCGTAAATACGTAGAAATATTAAAAAGGTAGGAAGATTTTTCTGTTTAGCAGAAGTGACAAAAAGCAGATTACAGAGTACCTGACGGCTCAACACAAAAGTTTTGTCTCAAGTACAGATAGTGTTGAGGATCAGTGGACAAAGTTCAAAACCATCGTACAATATGCGTTAGATGAGTATGTGCCAAGCAAGATCGTAAGAGATGGGAAAGAGCCACCGTGGTATAACAACCGAGTTAGAAAACTGCTGCGGAAGCAAAGGGAACTTCACAGCAAACATAAACATAGCCAAAGCCTTGCAGACAAACAAAAATTACGTGAAGCGAAATTTAGTGTGAGGAGTGCTATGCGAGAGGCTTTCAAGGAATTCGAAAGTAAAGTTCTATGTACTGACTTGTCAGAAAATCGTAAGAAATTTTGGTCCTATGTCAAAGCGGTAGGTGGATCAAAACAAAATGTCCAGACACACTGTCACCAAAATGGTAGTGAAACAGAGGATGACAGACTGAAGGCCGAAATACCTCATGTCTTCTTCCAAAGCTATTTCACAGAGGAAGACTGCACTGTAGTTCCTTCTCTAGATTGTCGCACAGTTGACAAAATGGTAGATATCGAAAAAGACGACAGAGGGATAGAGAAACAATTAAAATCGCTCAAAAGAGTAAAGGCCGCTGGTCCTGATGGGATACCAGTCCGATTTTACACAGTGTACGCGAAGGAACTCGCCCCCCTTCTTGCAGCGGTGTACCGTAGGTCTCTAGAAGAGCCTAGCGTTCCAAAGGATTGGAAAAGGGCACAGGTCATCCCCGTTTTCAAGAAGGGACGTCGAACAGATGTGCAGAACTATAGACCTATATCTCTAACGTCGATCAGTTGTAGAATTTTGGAACACGTATTATGTTCGAGTATAATGTCTTTTCTGGACACTAGAAATCTACTCTGTAGGAATCAGCGTGGGTTTCGAAAAAGACGGTCGTGTGAAACCCAGCTCGCGCTATTCGTCCACGAGACTCAGAGGGCCTTAGACACGGGTTCACAGGTAGATGCCGTGTTTCTTGACTTCCGCAAGGCGTTTGACACAGTTCCCCACAGTCGTTTAATGAACAAAGTAAGAGCATACGGACTATCAGATCAATTGTGTGATTGGATTGAGGAGTTCCTAGATAACAGAACGCAGCATGTCATTCTCAATGGAGAGAAGTGTTCCGAAGTAAGAGTGATTTCAGGTTTGCCGCAGGGAAGTGTCATAGGACCGTTGCTATTCACAATATACATAAATGACCTGGTGGATGACATCGGAAGTTCACTGAGGCTTTCTGCAGATGATGCTGTGGTGTATCAAGAGGTTCCAACAATGGAAAATTGTACTGTAATGCAGGAAGGTCTGCAGCGAATTGACGCATGGTGCACGAAATGGCAATTGAATCTCAATGTAGACAAGTGTAATGTGATGCGAATACATAGAAAGATAGGTCCCTTATCATTTAGCTACAAAATAGCAGGTCAGCAACTGGAAGCAATTAATTCCATAAATTATCTGGGAGTAGGCATTAGGAGTGATTTAAAATGCAATGATCATATAAAGTTGATCGTTGGTAAAGCAGATGCCAGACTGAGATTCATTGGAAGAATCCTAAGGAAATGCAATCCGACAACAAAGGAAGTAGGTTACAGTACGCTTGTTCGCCCACTGCTTGAATACTGCTCAGCAGTGTGGGGATCCGTACCAGATAGGGTTGATAGAAGAGATAGGGAAGATCCAACGGAGAGCAGCGCGCTTCGTTACAGGATCATTTAGTAATCGCGAAAGCGTTACAGAGATGATAGATAAACTCCAGTGGAAGACTCTGCAGGAGAGACGCTCAGTAGCTCGGTACGGGCTTTTGTTGAAGTTTCGAGAACATACCTTCACCGAAGAGTCAAGCAGTATATTGCTCCCTCCTACGTATATCTCGCGAAGAGACCACGAGGATAAAATCAGAGAGATTAGAGCCCACACAGAAGCATACCGACAATCCTTCTTTCCACGTACAATACGAAACTGGAATAGAAGGGAGAACCGATAGAGGTACTCAGGGTACCCTCCAGCACACACCGTCAGGTGGCTTGCGGAGTATGGATGTAGATGTAGAGCGTAGCCTGTTCCTAACTGAAGTGTCGACGATAAGGAGTTCAAAGACAGATTTGTACATTATACAATTATAGATGAGGTAGTGAATAGAATTGTGGCTATAATAAATTGTAGTACAACTTGACTGAAAGATGGGAGCAGTTTTAGGACATGCTGCTGGGGGAGGGGGGGGCAAAAGCTGTAGGGGAAGGCCAAGACTGCAGGGGAAGGCCAAGACTGCAGGGGAAGGCCAAGAGTGCAGGTCAAGGCCAAGAGTGCAGGTCAAGGCCAAGAGTGCGGGGGAAGGCCAAGAGTGCGGGGGAAGGCCAAGAGTGCGGGGGAAGGCCAAGAGTGCGGGGGAAGGCCAAGAGTGCGGGGGAAGGCCAAGAGTGCGGGGGAAGGCCAAGAGTGCGGGGGAAGGCCAAGAGTGCGGGGGAAGGCCAAGAGTGCGGGGGAAGGCCAAGAGTGCGGGGGAAGGCCAAGAGTGCGGGGGAAGGCCAAGAGTGCGGGGGAAGGCCAAGAGTGCGGGGGAAGGCCAAGAGTGCGGGGGAAGGCCAAGAGTGCGGGGGAAGGCCAAGAGTGCGGGGGAAGGCCAAGAGTGCGGGGGAAGGCCAAGAGTGCGGGGGAAGGCCAAGAGTGCGGGGGAAGGCCAAGAGTGCGGGGGAAGGCCAAGAGTGCGGGGGAAGGCCAAGAGTGCGGGGGAAGGCCAAGAGTGCGGGGGAAGGCCAAGAGTGCGGGGGAAGGCCAAGAGTGCGGGGGAAGGCCAAGAGTGCGGGGGAAGGCCAAGAGTGCGGGGGAAGGCCAAGAGTGCGGGGGAAGGCCAAGAGTGCGGGGGAAGGCCAAGAGTGCGGGGGAAGGCCAAGAGTGCGGGGGAAGGCCAAGAGTGCGGGGGAAGGCCAAGAGTGCGGGGGAAGGCCAAGAGTGCAGGGGAAGGCCAAGAGTGCAGGGGAAGGCCAAGAGTGCAGGGGAAGGCCAAGAGTGCAGGGGAAGGCCAAGAGTGCAGGGGAAGGCCAAGAGTGCAGGGGAAGGCCAAGAGTGCAGGGGAAGGCCAAGAGTGCAGGGGAAGGCCAAGAGTGCAGGGGAAGGCCAAGAGTGCAGGGGAAGGCCAAGAGTGCAGGGGAAGGCCAAGAGTGCAGGGGAAGGCCAAGAGTGCAGGGGAAGGCCAAGAGTGCAGGGGAAGGCCAAGAGTGCAGGGGAAGGCCAAGAGTGCAGGGGAAGGCCAAGAGTGCAGGGGAAGGCCAAGAGTGCAGGGGAAGGCCAAGAGTGCAGGGGAAGGCCAAGAGTGCAGGGGAAGGCCAAGAGTGCAGGGGAAGGCCAAGAGTGCAGGGGAAGGCCAAGAGTGCAGGGGAAGGCCAAGAGTGCAGGGGAAGGCCAAGAGTGCAGGGGAAGGCCAAGAGTGCAGGGGAAGGCCAAGAGTGCAGGGGAAGGCCAAGAGTGCAGGGGAAGGCCAAGAGTGCAGGGGAAGGCCAAGAGTGCAGGGGAAGGCCAAGAGTGCAGGGGAAGGCCAAGAGTGCAGGGGAAGGCCAAGAGTGCAGGGGAAGGCCAAGAGTGCAGGGGAAGGCCAAGAGTGCAGGGGAAGGCCAAGAGTGCAGGGGAAGGCCAAGAGTGCAGGGGAAGGCCAAGAGTGCAGGGGAGGGCCAAGAGTGCAGGGGAGGGCCAAGAGTGCAGGGGAGGGCCAAGAGTGCAGGGGAGGGCCAAGAGTGCAGGGGAGGGCCAAGAGTGCAGGGGAGGGCCAAGAGTGCAGGGGAGGGCCAAGAGTGCAGGGGAGGGCCAAGAGTGCAGGGGAGGGCCAAGAGTGCAGGGGAGGGCCAAGACTGGAGGGGAGGGCCAAGACTGGAGGGGAGGGCCAAGACTGGAGGGGAGGGCCAAGACTGCAGGGGAGGGCCAAGACTGCAGGGGAGGGCCAAGACTGCAGGGGAGGGCCAAGACTGCAGGGGAAGGCCAAGACTGCAGGGGAAGGCCAAGACTGCAGGGGAAGGCCAAGACTGCAGCGGAAGGCCAAGACTGCAGCGGAAGGCCAAGACTGCAGCGGAAGGCCAAGACTGCAGCGGAAGGCCAAGACTGCAGGGGAAGGCCAAGACTGCAGCGGAAGGCCAAGACTGCAGGGGAAGGCCAAGACTGCAGGGGAAGGCCAAGACTGCAGGGGAAGGCCAAGACTGCAGGGGAAGGCCAAGACTGCAGGGGAAGGCCAAGACTGCAGGGGAAGGCCAAGACTGCAGCGGAAGGCCAAGAGTGCAGGGGAAGGCCAAGAGTGCAGGGGAAGGCCAAGAGTGCAGGGGAAGGCCAAGAGTGCAGGGGAAGGCCAAGAGTGCAGGGGAAGGCCAAGAGTGCAGGGGAAGGCCAAGAGTGCAGGGGAAGGCCAAGAGTGCAGGGGAAGGCCAAGAGTGCAGGGGAAGGCCAAGAGTGCAGGGGAAGGCCAAGAGTGCAGGGGAAGGCCAAGAGTGCAGGGGAAGGCCAAGAGTGCAGGGGAAGGCCAAGAGTGCAGGGGAAGGCCAAGAGTGCAGGGGAAGGCCAAGAGTGCAGGGGAAGGCCAAGAGTGCAGGGGAAGGCCAAGAGTGCAGGGGAAGGCCAAGAGTGCAGGGGAAGGCCAAGAGTGCAGGGGAAGGCCAAGAGTGCAGGGGAAGGCCAAGAGTGCAGGGGAAGGCCAAGAGTGCAGGGGAAGGCCAAGAGTGCAGGGGAAGGCCAAGAGTGCAGGGGAAGGCCAAGAGTGCAGGGGAAGGCCAAGAGTGCAGGGGAAGGCCAAGAGTGCAGGGGAAGGCCAAGAGTGCAGGGGAAGGCCAAGAGTGCAGGGGAAGGCCAAGAGTGCAGGGGAAGGCCAAGAGTGCAGGGGAAGGCCAAGAGTGCAGGGGAAGGCCAAGAGTGCAGGGGAAGGCCAAGAGTGCAGGGGAAGGCCAAGAGTGCAGGGGAAGGCCAAGAGTGCAGGGGAAGGCCAAGAGTGCAGGGGAAGGCCAAGAGTGCAGGGGAAGGCCAAGAGTGCAGGGGAAGGCCAAGAGTGCAGGGGAAGGCCAAGAGTGCAGGGGAAGGCCAAGAGTGCAGGGGAAGGCCAAGAGTGCAGGGGAAGGCCAAGAGTGCAGGGGAAGGCCAAGAGTGCAGGGGAAGGCCAAGAGTGCAGGGGAAGGCCAAGAGTGCAGGGGAAGGCCAAGAGTGCAGGGGAAGGCCAAGAGTGCAGGGGAAGGCCAAGAGTGCAGGGGAAGGCCAAGAGTGCAGGGGGGAAGGCCAAGAGTGCAGGGGAAGGCCAAGAGTGCAGGGGAAGGCCAAGAGTGCAGGGGAAGGCCAAGAGTGCAGGGGAAGGCCAAGAGTGCAGGGGAAGGCCAAGAGTGCAGGGGAAGGCCAAGAGTGCAGGGGAAGGCCAAGAGTGCAGGGGAAGGCCAAGAGTGCAGGGGAAGGCCAAGAGTGCAGGGGAAGGCCAAGAGTGCAGGGGAAGGCCAAGAGTGCAGGGGAAGGCCAAGAGTGCAGGGGAAGGCCAAGAGTGCAGGGGAAGGCCAAGAGTGCAGGGGAAGGCCAAGAGTGCAGGGGAAGGCCAAGAGTGCAGGGGAAGGCCAAGAGTGCAGGGGAAGGCCAAGAGTGCAGGGGAAGGCCAAGAGTGCAGGGGAAGGCCAAGAGTGCAGGGGAAGGCCAAGAGTGCAGGGGAAGGCCAAGAGTGCAGGGGAAGGCCAAGAGTGCAGGGGAAGGCCAAGAGTGCAGGGGAAGGCCAAGAGTGCAGGGGAAGGCCAAGAGTGCAGGGGAAGGCCAAGAGTGCAGGGGAAGGCCAAGAGTGCAGGGGAAGGCCAAGAGTGCAGGGGAAGGCCAAGAGTGCAGGGGAAGGCCAAGAGTGCAGGGGAAGGCCAAGAGTGCAGGGGAAGGCCAAGAGTGCAGGGGAAGGCCAAGAGTGCAGGGGAAGGCCAAGAGTGCAGGGGAAGGCCAAGAGTGCAGGGGAAGGCCAAGAGTGCAGGGGAAGGCCAAGAGTGCAGGGGAAGGCCAAGAGTGCAGGGGAAGGCCAAGAGTGCAGGGAAGGCCAAGAGTGCAGGGGAAGGCCAAGAGTGCAGGGGAAGGCCAAGAGTGCAGGGGAAGGCCAAGAGTGCAGGGGAAGGCCAAGAGTGCAGGGGAAGGCCAAGAGTGCAGGGGAAGGCCAAGAGTGCAGGGGAAGGCCAAGAGTGCAGGGGAAGGCCAAGAGTGCAGGGGAAGGCCAAGAGTGCAGGGGAAGGCCAAGAGTGCAGGGGAAGGCCAAGAGTGCAGGGGAAGGCCAAGAGTGCAGGGGAAGGCCAAGAGTGCAGGGGAAGGCCAAGAGTGCAGGGGAAGGCAAGAGTGCAGGGGAAGGCCAAGAGTGCAGGGGAAGGCCAAGACTGCAGGGGAAGGCCAAGACTGCAGGGGAAGGCCAAGACTGCAGGGGAAGGCCAAGACTGCAGGGGAAGGCCAAGACTGCAGGGGAAGGCCAAGACTGCAGGGGAAGGCCAAGACTGCAGGGGAAGGCCAAGACTGCAGGGAGCCAAGACGCAGGGAAGGCCAAGACTGCAGGGGAAGGCCAAGACTGCAGGGGAAGGCCAAGACTGCAGGGGAAGGCCAAGACTGTAGGGGAAGGCCAAAACTTGTGTATGGTAAGCCAGTTGAAATTGATGGGATTGTAGTAATTATGCAGATAGGAAGAAGCTTGCACAGAGTAGAATCGTGTGTAGAGTTGCACCAAAACAGTCTGCCGACTGAAGCCCACAACAACATCTGTTTACCGTTCAGTTCTCTGTCCAATCACATCTGTCTCGCGTGTGTTACCGTTCAGTTCTCTGTCCAATCACATTGTGATGATTTTCCAAAAGCCTGACAAGCACTTTCTGTATCACAGACCGCTGCGAGATGTGCTAGAGCAGTATCAATGAGGTTCTGGAAGATTACGACAGGGATAATGAGCCACACTGACTCCAGTGCCGTGGCCAGCTGCAGTAAGTTTCTCGGTTGAGTATCCATGTCGTGAACAGCCCCAGCGAGATGGTCCCACAGATTCTCGATTTGGCTTAAACCCAGGGGAGTAAGGCTAACTCATACTGGTCCTCTTCGGGCCACGCACGTAAACTGTGGCTGTGTGACACGTTGCATTGTCCTACTGGCAGACGACGTAATGCTGAGGAAGATGAAACTGCATGCAGGGGTGGACATGGTCGTCAAGGATAGATGCGTATTTGTGTTGGTCCAGTGTGCCTTTCAGACTGACGAGATCATCTAGGGAATGCCACGACAACATTCCCCAGACTATAACGCTCCCTCTTGGTTGCAGGCTGTTTGCTTTCAGAAGTGTAACGCCAACAGCCATCTGTCCCCTGAAGCACAAAATGTGATTCCTCAGGAAAGGCTACCTGTCGCCACTCACTGGCAGTCAAGCTGCGGTATCGTCGCTGATGAACAGCAGCCACCATGGGCACATGAACCAGACGCCTCATGGGAACGCCCATATGCAGCAACGTTCGCTGTAAGGCCGTTGAGGAGACTCTTGATAGGCTGTTGGTTCATCTGGGCGATCAGCGGATTAACAGTCGGACGTCTGAAACTTCCTGGCAGATTAAAGCTGTGTGCCGGACCGAGACTCGAACTCGGGACCTTTCCCTTTCGGGGCAAGTGGTTTACCATCTGAGCTACACAAGTATGACTCAAGCCCCGTCCTCATAGCTTCACTTCTGTCAGTACCTCGTCTCCTACCTTCCAAACTTTACAGAAGCTCTCTTGCTAACTATGCATAGCTTAGCCACAGCCTGGGGGATGTTTCCAGAATGAGATTTTCGTTCTGCATCTGCAGTTTCATATCAGCGCACACTCCGCTTGTAAGACGTGTATAATTCTATTGTTTATTGTCAAATCACAATTTATGAAAGATGTTTATATTTTATTAATAGGAAGAAGTAGTAATAATTAATATTTGTAATGCCGGAAATAATTGTGGTAGCAGGGAATATCTGCACCAAAGTATTGTTGATATAATTTTAAAAAGGAGAAACCGCGTACAGGTACATTTTAAGAAAAGAGCGGTAAAGACCGCGCATTGATATATTTTGCAATGGTAGCAGGGATTGTCTGCACCAGAAAGCGTTGTTGGCAGGAGAGACCGCACTTAAGTCTTCGTAGGAAGTCAGTAGTAAGCGAGAAGTGAAGAGAGTCGGTAGCAGGTCTGAAGCGAGAGGTTGAGAGGAGCGGTGTGCCTGCCAGCCACTAGCTATGATTTACAAGAGATTATAAACGGATGTACAGACACATCAGCTATCTATTATAATAAGAGGATCTAATATCATTGAATTAATTTTTTGAGAAACTCAAGACTACTGAAGCTATGTTTGCGCATTGCTAGTTGTAAGATTATTGTAAAAAGTAAGTCGCATTTGAACATTTATGAAATCATTTCATTCAGAAGATAATTAACTTTTGCCAGCAATATTGTATTTCTAATTATAGTCCATCCCAAAAACCAACAACGTAAAACTTTGCAAAATTTTATTGTTGTCAAGAAAAAGTTTAACTATGAATTACGCAACTTCAGTCAAATTAATTAAAGAATAACGTCAGCTTTTCTATTAAAGAATATCGTCAGCTTTGGTAATAAATACAGCCACTTATTATGAAAGCCCACCAGCATCTAATAGAGTATAGTAAAACAGTAAGTATATTCATGTAGTAGTTCGATGTAGCAGTCAGATGGCGATCCAGTAACAGTAAAAAAGGCAAGGAGCAGTTTTGGTTTGTTGCAGATAACGACTTTGGGACACGACGACACATTCTATGTTTCGTCGAAATAATCCGAAAACCACTTTTTAAAAGCAGTAATTAAATTTTTATGCGAAGATTGAGAAAGAGAATAAATTTCAAAGGGAAGATTTCATATTTTATTAGTAAGCAAGACATAGAAATCCTAAGAGAAGGTTACAAAGGTTATTGTAAAAGAGAAGGTTATCATTAACAGAAGAGGTATGGAAGAGACGGGAAGGTTTCACGCTGCAGAGTGAAAATCTCACTCTGGAGTCGTACCTCTGTACACATCTCCATAGGTGTCAGTCAGCGCTGTCCTCTACGACTCGGGAAGCACCAAGTCGGCCTTGGCGCCGGTTTTGGATAGGGCCATTTTGCCACGCATGGTATACTTTAGCCATAGTGGCATACGAAAACTTCACAAGCTCAGCTGTTTTGAAAATGCTTCCACACTTCTGTAACGGTATTGCAAGATGGACGGCCCACGCTGGACGTCAAAATGTAGCGGCTCGGGGTGTTCAATGACCGCTACGGAAGAGTCGAGGAGTCGTTCTTCTGGTGGTCAGGACGGCGACGATTATCCCATCCCACCTGGGCAATTTGGCTTCGAAGGGTTGGCAAGGGTTACGGGAGTCCATGACAAGTGAAGATGGCTGCAGCAAGACAGACGGCATGCATTTACACACTCTATTACTCGAACGTGCTGGAGCAGTTACAGGTACGCGTTCTCGTCCGGTTCCGCGGACTGGGGTAGAACCACGGCGCCATTGTTCCACGGACGTGTTCAGGCGTCGATCTCGCGGCCCTCGGTGGTGAGAAGCTCTGTCGGGAGGCCGGAACGGTTGGTGGGAAACGTTCTGTCAAGGAATTGTCAGTCTGGTAATGCAAGGAAGACTAAGAGTGAGAAGTGTGACGGATGAAAGAGTTGTATAGACAGTAATACCGAAAATGCAGGATGCATGGCATCTGCTATATAATGGTTCAAAAGGCTCTGAGCACTGTGGGACTTGAGACCTATGATCATCAGTCCCCTTTTTTTGCGTTGTATGTAAATATTTGTGATTTAAATTCTTTCTTTTAATAAGTAAGGACATTGCTTCACTGTGTGTAGATTTAGGTAGAAGTCTGTTGAAGTTTCATTGTATTTATGTATGTTTTACTGTGGAACTTATAAGCTCTGGGAAAAAGCCAAAGGAATTTTTATTTGCATCGACTAGCAGCGATAATAGCAGTGCTTGTGCGTTGTAAAATCTTTGGGTAGGAAGCTATTGCGCAGAGCGCGCGGAGAGAAGGGTTTCAGCGCTTGCGGTGTGCGGAAGTGTGGTGTTGACGCTCTCGCAGTAGAGAGTACCATTTCGGCGCCATCATGTACGCGCGCCGGCCAGATGACTAGTAGCAGGAGAAAGGACAGTGGACGGCCGGAAGAGGCTGCATTAATTACGATTGCCCGTTCCTGTAATTAGCCGTGGCTTCACAAGATGCTACCGTCTTCAACAATAGCAGCAGTTCCAGCAACACAGTTTCGTCATCAGCTCGGAGTTTCGTCGTATGCACTGCACTGAAGTGAGACTGTTAATTGCTAAAAGTCTTAACGGCTAACCCACAGCACAACTGAATGTGATTTGATTGTTAAGATTTATTTAAATAATAATCAGTTAAACGCAGAGCGATTGTGTCCACATTGCCCTCAGACATTGTTACCAAGCACGATCCTTGTTCTGTTTTCGTGATATGCTAACCGAGCGTCATGAACGGAATAGTTACAGCCAGTTTATTAATGAATACTTTGACTTTAAGAATTTTAACTTCAGTCTACTTTCAATTAACTGTTGTACAACAGGCGTCAGTAATTTACTGAAGTAAAGCAATTTCATTTTTCAAGTTTGGCAATCAACCACTGGAAAAATCCAAATCTAAATAAAAACACAAATTACGAGTGCGGATGTTTTATTTATTTTACATATAGCTTGGAGCACATGGCTGTTTGGTTTGGTACGTATTTTAGCATTTAATTCTGTTCAAGTCAGTAAGAAAGGCTCAGTTTTTCAGACAATAATATGAAATCCAATTTGGAAAATAAGGAACGGCAAAGTAAAAGAGTGTTTGCTTTTTTTCTAAATTTCTTTGATAACGTTATGCTGAGGCCACTGAAAGTCATTGTTCACGTAACGAAGTTCAGTACCAACATACAATTTAATTGCATATTTTCAAATCATTACCGTATTGCCTTTTTTTAAAAATTTAATGCCAAACATAACGTAAGAGTCACTTTTCAGTTTTCTTTATCATTACATACTCAAATTAATGTCAAAAAAACGTGGCAACCTTTAATAATACACTCCTGGAAATTGAAATAAGAACACCGTGAATTCATTGTCCCAGGAAGGGGAAACTTTATTGACACATTCCTGGGGTCAGATACATCACATGATCACACTGACAGAACCACAGGCACATAGACACAGGCAACAGAGCATGCACAATGTCGGCACTAGTACAGTGTATATCCACCTTTCGCAGCAATGCAGGCTGCTATTCTCCCATGGAGACGATCGTAGAGATGCTGGATGTAGTCCTGTGGAACGGCTTGCCATGCCATTTCCACCTGGCGCCTCAGTTGGACCAGCGTTCGTGCTGGACGTGCAGACCGCGTGAGACGACGCTTCATCCAGTCCCAAACATACTCAATGGGGGACAGATCCGGAGATCTTGCTGGCCAGGGTAGTTGACTTACACCTTCTAGAGCACGTTGGGTGGCACGGAATACATGCGGACGTGCATTGTCCTGTTGGAACAGCAAGTTCCCTTGCCGGTCTAGGAATGGTAGAACGATGGATTCGATGACGGTTTGGATGTACCGTGCACTATTCAGTGTCCCCTCGACGATCACCAGAGGTATATGGCCAGTGTAGGAGATCGCTCCCCACACCATGATGCCGGGTGTTGGCCCTGTGTGCCTCGGTCGTATGCAGTCCTGATTGTGGCGCTCACCTGCACGGCGCCAAACACGCATACGACCATCATTGGCACCAAGGCAGAAGCGACTCTCATAGCTGAAGACGACACGTCTCCATTCGACCCTCCTTTCACGCCTGTAGCGACACCACTGGAGGTGGGCTGCAAGATGTTGGGGCGTGAGCGGAAGACGGCCTAACGGTGTGCGGGACCGTAGCCCAGCTTCATGGAGACGGTTGCGAATGGTCCTCGCCGATACCCCAGGAGCAACAGTGTCTCTAATTTGCTGGGAAGTGGCGGTGCGGTTCCCTACGGCACTGTGTAGGATCCTACGGTCTTGGCGTGCATCCGTGCGTCGCTGCGGTCCGGTCCCAGGTCGACGGGCTCGTGCACCTTCCGCCGACCACTGGCGACAACATCGATGTACTGTGGAGACCTCATGCTCCACGTGTTGAGCAATTCGGCGGTACGTCCACCCAGCCTCCCGCATGCCCACTATACGCCCTCGCTCTAAGTCCGTCAACTGCACATACGGTTCACGTCCACGCTGTCGCGGCATGCTACCAGTGTTAAAGACTGCGATGGAGGTCCGTATGCCACGGCAAACTGGCTGACACTGACGGCGGCGGTGCACAAATGCTGCGCAGCTAGCGCCATTCGACGACCAACACCGCGGTTCCTGGTGTGTCCGCTGTGCCGTGCGTGTGATCATTGCTTGTACAGCCCTCTCGCAGTGTCCGCAGCAAGTATGGTGGGTCTGACACACCGGTGTCAATGTGTTCTTTTTTCCATTTCCAGGAGTGTACATGTTTTTGTTTCCCATCATCTTTGACAGGATTTTGGATGTAAATCACCCTAGCGGGCTGGTGACCGTTAATTACTTTCTTTTCGTTCATTAGTGTAACTTTTGGATTCATGATCAGTGGTACCCCTTTCTGTCCAGCGTTGTTCGTGCGTGAATGCACAAAATGACTTTCATTTTCCAAATTATAGCCCTGTTCGGTTTAATTACTTTTATTTTCAGTAGATTTTCCATCAGTACGGTCGGTTGTACACTTTCCTCCTACTTATCGGTACGACTTCTTCGGGAAAGACAGCCTTATACAATTAGAAAAAATCTATTAGGCGTACACGCGATCCACGCTCATTTTATATCGCAAGCAAGATAGGCGGATTAGTAAGAGGGAGGTTACAACAGAGCAAGGTTTCAGTACATTAATCAGGATCAGACTGACGTAGTCTTTTCTTGTGTCTCGGTCTCGCATCGGCGCAGGATCGGTATGGCCTGGCATGCTTAGTTTAAGGTTGGCGGGATGCCCTCACTGCCAGCACCCCTTTTGCCTTCCCCTCCCCCGACTGACGACGGAATGTGTCTAATCCAACGATCAGCGGTTAGCTTTAGTCATGTGCAGGTGAGTCAAAGCCGGTATTCACCACATCCAGGTAGGCCGTAACATCGACCCCCTCCTCACTGCGCCGGGAGGATTGGATCTGCAGCCGGTGCACCTAGCCGTCCGGCAAGCGGCTTTATCCTGGCGGCTCACCAAACGGATGTAGTTTGTGGTAGTTATACGGAAATGAACTAGCGTGGAGAGCAAAAACTACTACATTAATAACAAATATCAACAGTCACTCGAATCATGACCTGGCCGTTTTAATACACCTCCAGAAGGAGCTAGGGGTCACACTCGTGGTAAGGTCGCGCCATTTCTACAAACTGACTTGGCTGAAAAGCCGAGAGCTCTAGATTAGTTAGATTAGCCGAGGAGGACAACGAGTACAAAGAGCTTTCCGACCAGATCAGAATTTTTACATGATATGTAAAATGGTTCAAATGGCTCTAAACACTATGGGACTTAACATCTGATGTCATTACTCCCCTAGACTTAGAACTACTTAAACCTAAGAACATCACTCATTTCCATGCCCGAGGCAGGATTCGAACCTGCGACCGTAGCACCAGCGAGGTTCCGAACTGAAGCGCCTAGAACCGCTCGGCCGCAGCGGCCCGCTCTTGATATGTACTTTAGAGTTCGACAGAGCTTTAACGCTATTATCTTTGATGAGAGGTTCCAGTCAAATATTACGGCAGGAGTAACTGATAGTACATGTGGCTCACAGTTTGATCATCGTTAGTGAAAAGATGCACCGGAAAATCCCTCATTTTGCATTGGTCAATACAAGACTGATAAAAATAGATCATTTTTCATTCATAATTGCATGATAAGGAGGAATTTTTATTTTATTGCTAGATAATTTATTTACACAACTGAAAACTACGTAAGAACGTTCAGTGCACTTAAGAGTTCCTTAGAGGCGGCGCGCGCAAGTTCGAACTGGTTAAGGACGGGGAAAGAAACGGGCCGCGTCGTTTCCATAGAAACCGTCGCAGGAATCACGGTAGCGATTTAGGAAAACTGAGAAAACCTAATTTTGGATGGCTGCATGGGTATTTAAATGGGCAACCCAGGTTCTCAACCGGGTTGCTGCTTGCTCGGTCCGTGCAGTTAAAGTGGCTGCAGAATGGGAAGTCTACTGAATAACTGCATAGCAGGCCAAGGCAGCAATGATTATGCTCAACGTGACGTCTTCACGTCCCATGAATATTTATTCCGCTACGACGGTAACTTCCCGGTGAAAACTGCCCGCAAAGGTGTGAAACCGCATTTATATTCTGTGTAACGGCTCTACGAGACCTCCTACGATTCTCTCTTCACTGAAAGGAGATTTAACTGATTCGCAGCTCTGCTGCACCCATGCCTTTACTCGCCAACGAGATTTAAGTCTGCGCTACCGCTAACCTACGGGTTCTCGGTTCACTTCTAGGACTTGCTGCAAATCAGAACAATCGGCCACTCACTATTCCTTTACTTCAATGGTGCTGATGTTATTTTCAAACGAAAGATCGGTTTTATGTAGCTCTCCAGAAGACTCTACCCTACGCAAGCCTCTTGTGTCTGTAGGGTTGCCCAATGCTACACCCATTTGAATCTCCTTACTGTAGGAGGACCTTCGTAGCCCTTGCATTTTAGCCCCCTGACTGCCGGCATTTCCTTCCATTATAAAAACTGACGATTCTTTAATGCATCAGGTCCGCACTGTTAACCGATCCCTTCTTTTATTAAACTTACGCCATAAATTTCTTCTTTGCACAGTTCCATTCAGTACCTCCTCGTTAGGCACTCTATCTACCCATCTAATATTCAGAACTTCAAGAGCTTCTGATCTCTTCTTGACTGAAGTACTTATCGTCCACGTTTCACTTCCAGAAATATTCCTTCCGAAAGACTGCCTAATATTTAAATTTACGCTCGGTGCTAACAAATTTCTCTTTTTCAGCTCTGTGTCTCTTTTCATTCTCTGTATTTTGAGCACAGTTCCTTATTTTGCTTAAAATACTGCTTTTAGTTTCTGATTTCTTCATCTAATTCTCTCAGCATCGAATGATTTAATTCGATTTCATTCCATGACCCTTGTGTTACTTTTATTGATGCTGATGTTATAACATCTTTTCAAGACAATATATTCCGTTCAACATCTCTTCATTGGCCTTTCAAGCCTCCGACGGAACTACATTGTCATCGACAAAGCACACAGTTTTTATTTAATCTCCCTGATATTTAATTCCATTCCAAAATTTCTCCTTCGTCTCCTCCTCAGCTTTCTCGATGCACAGATTATCATCAGATTAAGGTACAACGCTACCTCACTTAACTAATGCTTCCCTTTCACGTACTTCGACTCCTAAAGGTGCAGTTTGGTTTGTACAAGATTTAGGTTCTTACTATAAGATAGTTGAACTGACGTTTCACTTCACTCGTTCACCCAGAGCCCCCTAACTGTCTTCCAATTGGCCTCAACAATGAGAAGACACTCATCCATGTGAAAAACGTAATACTGTAAGTCTTGCTCCAAGATGATACTTCGTATTAGTCAACCACAACATTATTGCATCTGGTAGTGACAGCGCAGCGCGCGATGCTGAATCACTTTATGGTCCACACACATATGTCTTGAAAACATTCAAAATGCAACGCGTCTTCCTTTGTCACCACTGTACCTGTTTATTCTAACGTCACCGAATGTTTCCAATAACGGTCACAGTAGGCCAAGTACAGTAATGTGGTCGGGTAATACGGTCATACTCCGTTTCTAGTGACCTTACTACCATCAAACCAATATTAACAGAAGGACGAAATTTATCACTGTGATTGTACATGGTGAAATCGTCCTATATCTTTACTTATTTATGTAAATCCTACCCAACTAGTGAAGGGTTTACACCGTAAATTGTCATTTTGCTCAGTTACGAAAAGCGCAGAGTGCTAAAAATTGTACCATTGTCACACAGTATCCAATGCTATCGTTTTACTGGGCTGCTAACTGAACTTAACAAAACTGGAGAGACAGGTGTCTGTGTGGCCAGGCTATGGGCATGCTCCGTCGTCGTTTTAGTGCTAGGCTGACGTCATAGGGCATCGTCCGAACAGTTTCTGGTACCACGCCCACCGTGCTTACTTCCTGGCGTTCGACAAGCGCCAACAAAACGCGGTACTCCCTCAGTTGTTTCATTTGGTGTGATATTTCTGAAAGTAAAAGCTCACGCTAAAGACGCTTTATGAGTCAAAACAGGCGGGAGTTAAAGTTGGAGATCAGCCTGACCATTGGTTCAGTAGACCAGGCATAGAAAGGCAATCGGTCATATCGTTACTAAGGAAGCAGCCCCAAGTGACCGGGGGGAAACAATCTGGCTGACTGTGCAAGAATTTGAACTTCATTCGTCCTTAACTACCGCTTTCAATAATTGTACACAATCTAATGCAAGTCCCTTACATGGTAATCTCAAGCACCGAAAATCAGTTCTTCGACAGTGCGTAAGGTGATTGTCGATATCTGCGAATTATGACAGTTTATCTCAACGCCGCCCTTTTTCTCACGAACACTGCGGAGTCTCTCGTGCTATATTGTGGTACCGACACAGGCGAGAGAAAGGGTAATTTGAGGTGACACTTGCTGAGAATATCTCAGCACTGTTAGTCTCACAACGTCGTGGACAAACCTCGGGAGAGTTAATCAGCAATGAAGCAAAAAGAGGGAATTAGTCCCTGAACACCGTACTAGGATGGCGTTATTAGCAGCGCACTGCCCACCAAGATAGTTTCGAATCCCGATCCCGCACACATTCGTATGTTGTTGTGGTCTTCAGTCCAGAGACTGGTTCGATGCAGCTCTCCATGTTACTCTATCCTGTGCAAGTTGCTTCATCTCCCAGTACCTACTGCAGCCTACATCCTTCTGAATCCTTTTAGTGTATTCATCTCTGTCTCCCTCTACGATTTTTACCCTCCACGCAGCCCTCCAGTACTAAATTGCCGATCCCTTGATGCCTCAGAACATGTCCTACCAAACGACCCCTTCTTCTACTCAAGTTGTGCTACAAACTCCTCTTCTCCCCAGTTCTAGTTAATATCTCATTAGTTATGTGATCTACCCATTTAATCTTCAGCATTCTTCTGTAGCACCACATTTCGAAAGCTTCTATTCTCTTCTTGTCCAAACTATTTATCATCCATGTTTCACTTTCTTACATGGCTACACTCCATACAAATACTTTCAGAAATGACTTCCTGACTCTTAAATCTATACTCGATTTTAACAATTTTCTCTTTTTCAGAAACGCTTTCCTTGCCATTGCCAGTCTACATTTTATATCCTCTCTACTTCGACCATGATCAGTTATTTTGCTCCCCAAATACCAAAACTCCTTTACTACTTTAAGTATCTCATTTCCTAATCTAACTCCCTCAGCATCGCCCGCCTTAATTCGACTACATTCCATTATCGTAGTTTTGCTTTGGTTGATATTCGTCTTATACCCTCCTTTCAAGACACTGTCCATTCCGTTCAACTGCTCTTCCAAGTCCTTTTCTGTCTCTGACAGAATTACAATGTCATCGGCGAACTTCAGTGTTTTTCTTCTCCATGGATTTCAATACCTACTACCAACTTTTCTTTTATTCTTACCATGCAAAATCGTCGTAATAGGTATCCCTCTTCGAGTGCTCTGGATCGTATAGGCTTACTTACAAAAATTATCAGTGTTGCTGCTTAAGTTTTCTCATTCAAAAGAACTGTGAAAGCTTAAGTCGCCGCATGTGAATTTTAAACTCGTTATGTTTCTACCTAAGCTGAACACAGATGTTTTGTCACACGTTTTACTGTTACTATTGCTCTGTTACGCCAATTTTTCGCTGGGAAGCTAGGATTTTTGACACCTGTTTTGCAAGCATTTTGCACGACGTAATGCCTAGTTTTTAGAACAAAGTGAAATGCGGAAACGCAAAAAGGAGACGAATATATACCTATATGCTAGTTTATTGACTAAGCGGATTTTAGGGTGCCAACGCCCAAAACTAAAAGTAGAGACCGTTTCTTAATTACGTTTCATGTCTGTTCTGTACAGTATTTACACTTCAATCTTGTGATAGTCTATCAAATAAATGAGTGGGAATGCGTGTGGCTAAACAGTGTGTTTCAGTCACAAAGTGGAACCTGAGTCGTTCAGGTAAATCAGTCTCCTGTTAATCTGTATAAGCGATTTGCTAAGCTAAGTCATGTTTAGATTAAGTTTGTGCACCAAGATAACCGTGCATTGCTTTCTCGAAAAAGTGCCAAGCACACATCGAGAGATTGTGGAAAGGAAGTAAAACAAACTTTCATCAAACCTTTGCCGCCAACCGCTCAGCAGTAAAGCGCTAGAGATATCGTCACGTTTATTCATTTTCTGTCGAGGACTGCTAAGTGTCGTCCACACTGACATTAACAGCCACGTAGAGCAATGTAGAACTCGCCGTCTGGTATCGAGAGGTTTCCGCTCTGCGCGTCGTTGCAACTGACGGGCTACGTGCCAAGTGAACCGTGCTGTCAGCATACGCCGCCAGCCGGTTGTTTACACAAACAGAAGGTTCCATCAGGGTCGAGCGCGCGCTGTTGAATGCGGCGACGACAGCTAGTGGGATGGGTGGGCTCCCAGCTTGAGAAACGTGGTATCGGATTCTAGCGACGTAAATCTTATACATGTGGCCCGGAATAGCATAAAGCTGACATCTGCGCTATAATAAAGAGCAAGTACAAGTAACCTCCAAAATGTACCCGTCCAGTTTGTTTTTATCTGTTTGAGAGAAATTCAAAATAAAATATAGACAAAGATCAAAGGAACGTCGCGCTAGCGAAAAGGATCCATCCAAAATTTTAGTTTTTTGCTTGTTGTAAGTAGAAGTTTATAATCTCTCACAATTATGTTCGACAGCTGTCAACAGTGTTTGCAGTAAGTACTAATGCAAAAACGGAGCCGAATACACCACTGCATGGTTAATACTTTCAACAAAATGGTTCAAATGGCTCTGAGCACTATGGGACTTAACATCTGAGGTCATCAGTCCCCTAGAACTTAGAACTACTTAAACCTAACTAGCTTAAGGACATCACACACATCCATGCCCGAGGCAGGATTCGAACCTGTGACCGTAGCGGTCGCGCGGGTCCAGACTGAAGCGCCTAGAACCGCTCGGGCACATCGGGCAGCTACTTTCAACATTCTTACTCACGGAAGTATTGAAAATGCTATGGTTTTTAAATAAATCTATAAATGTTTGAAACACTATAATTCCTGAACTAATGTGATACTCTAAAAGCCTCGTACACCGCGGATTTAAATATAAAAGCGAGAGTACAGCATGTCCTCTAGCAACAAAATGAAGTGTGCAATTTTTATGAAACTGAGCCTGATTATTGACTGGTGCCAACGCGAACACACTACATAAGAAGTTGAAGAAATAAGACGGGTTTCAGAATGAACCCATCTCGCTGTCATAAATAAACCGAGACGTTTCAAGCATATGAACACGTCATCAATACATTTCACTTCTATGCATTCAAATAATGCTTGGATGGTGTGTGACAACTGTGTAAAGTGATTTCAAGGGAAGTTTGCCCAGTCATTGAGAGTTGCAGTTTTATTTACTTGATGTTGACAAATGCATGGTTGTGCAGCGGAACATTCTCTCTGAATTGAACTTCCGCTGAGGCGGAGTGCAGGCGCAAATAAGGACGAACGTACCTCCAAGGAAGAGTCTATCTATGGACCGAGGTAGTGCAGTCGTTAGCACACTAAACTCGCATTCGGGAGGACGACGGTCCAAATCCGTGTCTGTCGATCGATGTTTAGGATTTCCAAGATTTCCCTAACTCGCTTCAGGAAAATGTCGGAACAGTTCCTTTGAAGGGTTCGGCCGATTTCCATTCCATCCTTTCGTAATACGAGCTTGTGCCCGATCTCTAATGACATTAAGGTATTTCTTGCTCTAGTTATGCTTCCTTGACGCAATTGTTATGGTTCTCAGTCCAAAGATTGGTTTGATACAGTTCTCAATGCCACTCTATCCTGTGCAAGCTGCTACATCTCCGACTACTGCAACCTACATCCTTCTGAATCTGCTTACTGTATTATTCTCTTAGTCTCCTGCGATTTCTATCGCCCACGCTTTCCTCTAGTACTAAATTGGTGATCCCTTGATGTCTCCGAATGTGTCCTAACAAATCCCTCCTCCTAGTCAGGTTGTGTCAAATTTCTCTCAAATTCTGTTCAGTACCACCTCATTAGTAACGGATCTACCCATCTAATTTTCAGCATTCTTCTATGACACCACATTTCAAAAGCTTTTATTCTTTTCTTGTCTTGACTGTTTATCGTCCATGTTTCACATATGCCTACACTCCATAAAACCCTGTCAGAAAGGATTTGCTAGCACTTAAGGGTACACGTACGTGAAATTCTTTGAAATTTGACATTTTCTTTTTCTGCTCCATAATGTACTTCGGACATTCCTTAATATTTTGGTATATAATACATGAAAATCAGACAATTATGAAACGAAATAATATTTTTTAACGTTGACGTGTGACTGTCGAATTTCGCGGCTACGCATATATTTGCACAGCCGGCCGGTGTGGCCGTGCGGTTCTAGGCGCTTCAGTCTGGAACCGCGTGACCGCTACGGTCGCAGGTTCGAATCCTGCTCCGGGCATGGATGTGTGTGATGTCCTTAGGCTAGTTAGGTTTAAGTAATTCTAAGTTCTAGGGGACTGATGACCACAGATGTTAAGTCCTATAGCGCTCAGAGCCATTTTGAACCATATCTTGGCACAGTTGAGCAGTCATATATTGGGACCAACAGAGTCTAGAAGGCTGTAAACTGCTTTGTTTTGTGCCTACTGCTACGTCTCAGAAGTTGGCATTACGAATAAACAAATCGGTCCTTTGTTTCTGATACTAGTTTTCGTTGAAATTAGTGTGATTATCAGCTATTTTTTTAGTGAGCTAACTTCTATTGCTTTTTATACGTAAATAAAATACGTGTAAAAAGTATGAAAAGAGGTTTGTGGAGCACTTTCTTTCATCGAATATCAACCGATGAAAAGCCATGTCATGCTTTGTGTCCACCTCCACCAATATAGGTAAGCTGAATTTTCTGGCACCCTACATGAATTTACACAAACATTCTCTTCCTTTGGCAGTAATGGAGGCAATGAAACCTATTTACAGGTATTTGGCAAATCCTGAGCTACTAAATAAGTGTTTACATGGGAAGACCCAGATTGTGAATGAGTCCTTCAATAACTTTGTGAGGTGTCATGTGCCGAAAAATGTATTTGTTGGCCTTATGACTCTAAAGTTAGCAGTGTCTGATACTGCAATAACTTAATAGTGGGATCTATGAAATACTTAAGGTTCTGGAGAATTTAGGCGTAAGATTTGGACAGAACATAGCTAAAGGACTGCGGGAACTGGTTGAGCTTCGTGTACGTGAAGCAGAGTTAGCTGCTCAGCAAATGACAAAAGAAGCAAGAAAGAAAAGGCGGAGGCAATCATTCGGCTGTTGTGACGCTGAAGAAGACGCAGACTATGGGCCAGGGCAATTCTAGTGCATAAAAGTCGCAGAAATGTAAGTCTGTATAAGAATTTGTAATAAAGTTTTAAACCTCAATTTCTCTGAACTACATTTTTGCAATAAATGACCCATTTTCTAGAAAGTACTGATGGTAGAGACATGAAATTTTCACATCGTGCCAAGTGTAAGATTGAACACATATTGAACTAGAATAATTAAAATATCCTGAGTTGTTTTGTTTTCATGTTCATTTATTTACAAAATTCTGTCAAAAAACTGGGTGTTTGAGAAAAAAAGATAACATGACCCACAATATAATTTCAGTAATAGTTCTAGTTAAGTGTATCTAGAAAGGTGCATTCAATAATTATGGAAAATTGTAAGTTGGTTTCTTAAAAAGTTTGCAAGGCAATGGGTCACAAAATTCGTTAATTTAACATTGGTGGCATATACAACTTCGACCACAATCAGTTACTCTTCCCAAATAGCAAAACTCATCTACCACTATAGGTCTCATTTGTTCACCTCATTCCCCAGCAACACTTGATTTAATTCGACAACATTCCATTATTCTAGTTTTGCTTTTTTTTGCTGTTTATCTTGCATCCTCTTTTCAAAACAATGTCCATTCCGTTCAACGGCTCTTTCAAGTCCTTTGCTGCCTGACAATTACAATGTCATGGGCAAATATCAAAGTTCTTATTACTTCTCCTTGAACTTTAATTAGCACTCCAAATTTTTCTTTTGTTTCTTATGCTGCTTACTCAATATACAGTTCGAATAACATCGGCGATAGGCTACAACCATTTCTCACTCCCTTCTCAACCACTGCTTCCCTTTCGTGCCCCTCGACACTTAACTGCCACCTGGTTTCTGTAAAAACTGTAAATGAACTACTAATATAATTGGTTTCTTAGAATAGCGACAAGTTTTTAAAGAAATGTGCGGCATCCAAATCTTTGCTAATTTCCGGTCGTATACATCTTTACGTATCAGATCATCTCGAGGATCTTTAATCCCAAACTCCCCCGCCAATCTGAAATTTGTAGTGATAGACTTAATAGAGTGCTCTGAGTATACTTCTTCGCCGCTGCAAAGTAACGCAATTGTATGCTGTTTAGTGGAGTGTTGAGAGCACCTACCAACGAAGCTGTAACGACATTAATATTGTCTTTTTTTTTTAACTTTGGTGCCGGTCAGGGGATTCTTTTCCGAGACAGACTGTTTACTTGAGGTGATTCGCACACAGTTTTAATCTCAATATTAGACGAGACACTAACTCGAAGCTGAATAATGGTATGTACAGCAGTCTCACTGGATATGTTCCTGTAATACGTTTTCAAGACAACTAGGCTAAAAATGTGGTGTCCTATTGACTCGAAATACCTGGCGGAGATTATACAAAGGTATTTTCCCAGCTGGAATAGGCTTGAAAACATCAGCAAAGCCTGCGAAAAATGTCTGCAGAGTTCCGGCCTAAGAAAGAAAGTCCTAACTTAACCGGTCGGTGTTGTTTGTGCGCAACCAGAAGCACGCATAATTTATGGATTTCACCGGGGTACACGGCGTAGCAATTACCCATCTGTCAACGAAATGTTGGCGCCTAGTTTGTCCTTAGGGACGTTGCTTCTCGTCCGAACCGTGGGAAAATGCTCACGCCATTGTCCGGGGAAGAATGTCTCGTTATCGTCGACCCCGCGGAAATTATAATTCTGTCAACATATCGAACGCCATCAAATACAAGAGACTGGAATTACCGATAGCAAAAGCGCAAAAAGACTGGAAAATGCGATGCGGCCTGCAAAGCCTGCAATTTGGTCCGTGGTGAATTCTCAGTTATTATGCCGTTGTGTAAAATTTTAGACCATTACAGGTGAACCAAACAAGTTGGCAAAAAGGAAGAAAAAATCTGCGCGATCGCTTACGCAGAGCATAGCTGCGGCGCGATGCCGTGATTGCCGCTACAAAGCAGCTGAGGCGTGGGTAATGGCTGCAACGGCTGTATTACCCGAGAAACAAATGGGTTCAATGGAAACGTGGAACACGGCAGCCAAGAGCGCACAGATTCGGCGGCTCCGCTCAAAGACCCAAGTCCGCGTCGCTTTAAAATGCAACAGGCGGACGCCATTAACCGTGCTAATTTGTCCTTCATGAACTTACTTAACGGGAGATGGTTTGCCGAAGTTCACATAAATTAGGTAGCTATACCACTTGTCTTAGAAAATAGATTACAGAAAGGCAGACCTACGTTTCTAGCATTTGTAATTGTAGAGAAAGCTTTTGACATTGTTGACTGGAACACACTTTCAAGTTCTGATGGTGGCAGGTGTAAAATACAGGGAGCGAAAGGCTACTTACAATTTTTTACAGAACCCAGATGGCAGTTATAAGAGTCGAGGGGTATGAAAGGGTAGCAGTGGTTAGGAATGGAGTGAGACAGGGTTGTAGCCTATCCCCGATGTTATTCAATCTGTATATTGAGCAAGCAGTGAAGGAAACAAAAGCAAAGTTCGGAGTAGTTATTAAAACCCATGGAGAAGAAATAAAAACTGAGGTTCGCCGATGACATTGTAATTCTGTCAGAGACAGCAAAGGACTTGGCAGAGCAGTTCAGTTCAATGGAATGGACAGGGTCTTGAAAGGAGGATATAAGATGAACATCAACAAAAGTCAAACGAGGACAATGGAATGTAGTCGAATTAAGTCGGGTGATGCTTAGTGAATTACATTAGAAAATGAGACACTTAAGGTAGTACATGACTTTCTATTTGGGGAGCAAAATAACTGATGATGGTCGAAGTAGAAAGCTTATAACATTTAGACTGGACCTGGCAAAAGAACCGTTTCTGTAGAGAGAGTTGTTAACATCAAGTACAGATTTAAGTGTCAGGAAGTCTTTTCTGTAAGTATTTGTATGGAGTGTAGCCATGTATGGGAGCGAAACATGGACGATAAATAGTTTGGAGAAGAATGGAATAGAAGCTTTTGAAATGTAGTGCCACAGAAGAATGCTGAAGATTTATTATTTATTTATCGTATGATACAGAGCTGGGATCAAATATATAATTTTAAGAGTATACAGTGTAAGGAATGACAAGCAAAATACAGGTACAGAATTGTAAGTCCAAAATATTATGCTAAATTATGTACACATTACAAACGTTCTTAGATTTCTATGTGCAATCTGTTGATCCAGTTGAGCCCTTGATCCCTTCGGGTGATGCATGGTGGATGTCATTTACTGATACCCCGAAGGATAGTTTCGGGCATTCACCAACAATGTGATTTATTGTTTGCAGGGCAGCTCCACAGTCACAATCTGGAGATGTTGCACAGCCTCATTTGTGCTTTAGATATCCGCAGTTCCTTGTCCTGTTCGGACGCGGTTGATGGTTCTCCACTGGCGTCTGGGGTTAATGTGAAACCTGGAATTCGCATGGAAGGCTTTTCAAACAGATGACCGTTGGACACTGACGATTCTTCCCTCTGAGTTCTCCATACTTCGTTGATGTTAAAGTCGGAGCCTTCAAGATGATGTGCAGTTGGGCAAGGTTGTTTTCTTGACTTCAGACGCCGATGTTCTGCTATTAATATATCGCTGTGTACAGGTAGCTGGGGGTTCTTCTGAATGTTTCTCCAAGTCTTCAGGAGAGCATCCGATCTTTGTAGAGCTGGAGGTTGGATGTTTCTTAGAACTGGCAGCTATGTAGTTTGAGTGCTACGTATGCAGCGTGTGATAAGTCGCATTGTCTGGTTGAGTTGTACATCTATCTTCCTACAGTGAGCACTGTTTATCCAAGTTGGACAACAGTATTCCAGTATTCAGCAACAGAGTATGATAGTGCCGAAGCATTTGATCTCAGGGTTTGAGCGCTGCAACCCCAGGAGGTACCAGCACGTTTCTGAATGCTATTATTAAGGGTCTTCACATTTGCGGCCACGTTGGAGAGATGTTGTCGGGAAGTTAGGGACCTATCGAGTGTTATTCTGAGGTACTTCGGTGTGCTACAGTACTTCGAGGTTTGTCCTCTGAGCTTAACTTTTGGTTTATTGTCAGAGTGTGTGTTCCGTAGGTGGAATACTGAACAGTTTTCTGAGGATTTAGACGGAGGCACCATTTGCTGAAGGATTTCCGTGAGGGCACTTACTGTGCTTTCAGCAGTGGTCAAAATGGAGCTCTGGGTTACCGAACAGATGTCATCAGCATATATGAATTTCCTTGAGGTCGTGGCTGGCACATCATAAACGTATAAATTGAAAATGAGATGGTAGATCACGTCACTAGTGAGGAGGTACTGAATAGAACTGGGGAGAAAAGGAATTTGTGGCACAACCTGACTAAAAGAAGGGATCGGTTGGTGGGACACGTTCTGAGGCACCAATGGATCACCAATTTAGTATCAGAGGGAAGCGTAGAGGGTAGAAATTTTAGAGGGAGATCAAGAGATGAATACACTGAGCAGATTCAGAAGGATGTAGGTTACAGTAGTTACTCGGAGATGATGAAGCTTGCACAGGATGGAGTAGCATAGAGAGCTGCATCGGAGAGTTTCTCGACTGAAGACCACCAGAATATCTGGATGGTGAGTACAAAAGTATAACTTGTAATGTTTTGAATCTGTCAACAGGAACTAAATTCTTACTGCTCTATGATCCTTGGCGGAAAAAAGTACATTATTCGTATGATTCTTCTTCTGTAATTGGTTTTCTTCTCAGTGTGTTGAAGACTGACATCCGCATCAAAGCTGGCTTGTGCATTACGAAGGCTACATTTCCCTTCTGAATTGGCAGGAGTCCAATGAAGCGAACGTCGTCGAGTGTGCGCAAGCCACTGAACTCAGTTCGTCTGCTGTTTTAAGCTGATCCATTACGGATATTTTTGAACCAGTGACTTTAGTCAAGGTTAATACATAGAACTGCACCAAGTCTTTTTAGTAGTTATATATTCATTCCATGAACCGGTTTCGATTCTTTTCAGGTCCATTTTTAGATTTTTTTTTTACAGAAGCTGAACAGTTATTTCAAGCATAATGCTGGGCGCTGCTCTGTGACAAGATGGAATATGCTTTAATGCATCGCTGTGAGTACTGTTTATCTATTGATTTGGAGCCAAAATTTAGCTTTGTGCTTGCTAAATTTTGGATTCAAATCGAGAGATAAACAATATTCATGGCGATCTATCTTCTTCTCAGAGCGCCAACACCCAGCATTATGCTTGAAATAGCTAAGTAACTTCTGGAAAACCATCTCAGGATGAGACTGGAAAGATTCATGGAACGAGTACGTAAGTGTTTCAAGAAAGAGACTAGTTGCAGTTTTATGTATTCGCGTCGTCTCATGTTTGGCGATGCCGACTTCAACTTTGAAAGAATGTGACGCGTTACTCGACGAATTTGTTTTTCACTTGGACTCTCGCGAATAGCTGGCCCAGCATCACTTGTTATGTGGGCAAAAGGGATACTCAGTGCCCAAATTCTTTCCTAAGTGCGGAGATGGCACACACGTCTGAGTGGCTTTCCGTCATGTTGATAACGGTGCATTATTATGTTTTACGTTCTGCATCATGTTCCAATTAAAGCCAGTTACGTTTCCATTTCTGCTGTTTTGTGATATTTTTCTGTAATATTTATTATCCTTCTGTGGCTGCCTCGGTCCAGTCACAATCTAAAGCTCGGTAGGCCGCATCAAATATACTGTTCTCCTCGGAAAATTCATTCGTAATCTCTTATCTGAAGTTTCCCAGTAAACAAACTTTCATTTTTGTCCATCGTTTACATTTAAATCCCTTGTTATCCACCGTAATACAGTTTTTTGAAATTTGTGTAACTCTTTAGAGTGTATATTCCCCGACCACCATGCTCCACACGGAAATGTCATCACGTTGAAACACACACTTTAATTGCTTCCGAGTATTTTTAAAACAAAAATTTCTCCTACAAAGTGTGTGTAATATAATCATACGCTTCGGTACAAGCCAAAATGTGAAACTGCAGGGTATGGTTCTGGGGCCTGATGTGGAGCAAGAACGACACAGGCATTCTATTAGCGCTGTACCTCGCTAGACCAATCGATTGCCTCTATGGTCTGTCGATATTACTAACGGCTTTGCCTAAGGTCGCTTCCTTATTCAAAGTAAAAGACACGAACTTGGTATTTCGATTATACAATTCATCATTCCACTGATCAACTGCTCCTACCTCTGACAGTTGTTCTCTTTAAAATTCCTTATCCAACATATCAACCTACTGTCGCAAATCCCGGTCGCGTAAGACGTAAGAAAGTATCAAACATAGAAATTGTTCCGAAGTTGCAACGAGGAGCTGGCAACCAGACTCAACCGAAGTGATGCTACATCTTTTGAAAAAGCACGTCCAAGCTGCCGATACTCCCGCGCCGAGCGACAAACAGCGTTTATACGCTCAAATGAAGGGGGGTTTGACTGTTTAATTGACTACAGCCACACGAAACAAAAATAGAGGTTAGAGAGGGTGTTCTAGAACGCCTCCTAATACGGTGTGGTACAAGAAAGCGAGCTTTGTGTTCAATATCCAAGAGAGAACAGATCCACATTAGTAAGAAGACAATTCCTGTGTCGCTTGTAGCCCGGTATCGTACTTAGAAGGAGTGCTCCCCAGTCATGGGATCGACGTTTTGAAACCAAGTATGAGGTGATGTAGGTTAAGATCCCAGGTATCGCACCCTGCAATCATTCACCTTGATGGACCTTCGTTTGTGAGTAACTCACGAATAAATTTCGGAATTTTGCGTGGTCGTCAGTAGCATTAAAGTAAAATAACAGGACATGACTGATTGGTGTAATGGATAGGCACAGCACTTCTTATGTGTGAGATTGAAGAGTCTCATAAAGCATAGTAATTTTTTAAAATCTCTATCGAAATGACTGATCAATATTTTCTTCGGCGAACTGGTTTAAATGTAACTTTTTATTTCTCTTCCTTTGGACTGTTTAAATCACAGTATGAACTTTTTAATTTGTTTCATTTTTTCTTTATATCGTTCTTTCTACAATCGCAATTTTTGTGTATGTGAAGTTAATTATATTTATCTATTATAATAGTAATTGTTTTGAAAATTCCCGTCAGTTAGAATATAAAGGACGAAACAATCTATTTATACTGATTGTGCGATGGTGTGAAAAATGTATTTTTCGTAACGCAGATGAAGATGTAAATGAAAGCAGGATTTTTAAGTAAAACGAAATTCGAACAAAATGAGAAATAGGTATAACGCAGGCAATAACCTGGACGAAAAAGGATAAAAATGAATCGAAATTAACACACAAAATCAATTAAATACGCATGAACAAAGATTTGAAGTGGAAAAAGAATTAAAGGAAGAAAAATGAAAGCAAATGAATTTGATATGATTAACATGATGTAACAAAAGAAAATAAAACTATAAATCAAATATTTGAATAAAATTATCAAAGGCATTCCGATAAAAAATTTTAAAAAATTTCCTGTACCTGATGATATTCGAACCCACAACCACCTATATGTAAAGCTGTAATCCTTTCCATTGCGTCTACACAAGTAGACCGCTTTGCACAACTTTTTTTTTTACCGCTACTAAGTGTCAGACAATATTCCGATTTTTTTTTGTCACTTCCTCGCAAATGAGGACCCACCATGGCGAAACGGTTACAGTGAGTAATACTTGGGATCTGAACATTCATAACCGTATATTTGATTTCAGAAAGTCGATCTCACCGTTGGGGACCTCTCCTTGTTAGAACAGTTGTTACCCTCGGAATGTCACAGCTGCTAACGAAGTAGATTTTGAGGAATAGTTAGCTAACTTATATCGGCACGAGTTCAGAATTAGATATAGAATTAACTAAGGAGATCTTAGCCTTAGAAGAGTGCCTGGATTGGAGTTCAGTCATCATGAATCCAGTCTGATTTCCATTCTACTTCCTTGAGATTTACACCGAGTTCAGTACTACGAAATACTTTCAGCTGGTTACCCAGAGCCACTGTAGGACTGCATCAATCCACGTTACCTCATCTCGTCGATTGTGTCTACTGATGCAAGGTTCCCCGTCTTCTGTGAGGTGTCCAGTCTCCTCAGGAACAAGAAACCACCACCACCACCACCACCACCACCACCACCACCACCACCACCACCACCACCACCACCACCTAACAAGCTGTCCGACTACGTAATGTAATCTTTCACGCCAGTGATGTTTTCTTTCCTTTTCTGTTATTTTTTATTTTGATTTGATTGTTTGCTTCTCCAAATAACCGCAGCCCAAGAAACGTACTACTTGCTGCCGTTTCACTCACAGGTAAGACGGATGAACGCGTGAAACAATGAAACGACAAGATGATGAATCTGTCTACCACAGTGACGAACACAACGACAGAAAATCTTACGTGTCTTACACAATGGTCACTGACCTCCCCCACCATCAGTATTCAGTTTGCGTGTAAACCTCTTACTGCAGCTCTCCTACAATAAGGCACTGACTGAAGGTTATTCAACCCTCAAAGTTTTTCCTCTTCATCTCTTTAGATACTATTCCAGACGTAGAATCAGAATTGCTTCTCGTTCCGTTGAGGATTAAAAAATTACTGCTTGGAGCTACTGGAAGTATAATTAACTTGAAACTTCCTGGCAGATTAAAACTGTGTGCCCGACCGAGACTCGAACTCGGGACCTTTGCCTTTCGCGGGCAAGTGCTCTACCATCTGAGCTACCGAAGCACGACTCACGCCCGGTACTCACAGCTTTACTTCTGCCAGTCTCTCGTCTCCTACCTTCCAAACTTTACAGAAGCTCTCCTGCGAACCTTGCAGGACTAGCACTCCTGAATCCTTTCTTTTGTAAAGTTTGGAAGGTAGGAGACGAGAGACTGGCAGAAGTAAAGCTGTGAGTACCGGGCGTGAGTCGTGGTAGAGCACTTGCCCGGGAAAGGCAAAGGTCCCGAGTTCGAGTCTCGGTCGGGCACACAGTTTTAATCTGCCAGGAAGCTTCATATCAGCGCACACTCCGCTGCAGAGCGAAAATCTCATTCTATAATTAACTTGTCTGCAAGCTATGTTCGTGGCGTCTCGACGTAACTGGCTGCGATATTCCGTTAGAGCTCTGCCAGGTAATAGACCAGTAACCAAGCAAACCAACAAACAAAACACAGGAAGTACGAATAGCAAGACTTTCAGTCACGATTTTTTTCGTATGTTATGGAATCAATGCGTTTATGGCCCTGGGGGGTCGGTCATCTGTAGAAAACAGTTCTAATAAAATACATACTTCTGCGCTTGAGTGTGAAGATGTGAAATTTATGTTCCTGTTGTGAGCGGTTTGGATGTTAAGGTTCGAAATTCGCGAATCGCAGGAAGGAAAAAAAAATGATGAAGACACTATAAGCGTTAGAAATATTCTTCCAGGGTCCCTCGTTACCGCTTGTGCGGTGTTTCCCATATTTTACGTTATGTGATTTGCAAATTGCGCAACTCAACGTCTTCCCACGACAGGAAGATGTATTTCTCACCAATTTCGTTCACGAGCAGAGGTAAATAATGCATTAAAACGACTTTCTCCTAATGATAGAACCACAGGATCGGAAACGAATCGTGCGATTTAATAAAACACGAAAATACGATGGCCGTCCAGTAAGTAATGCAACTTTTTTTTCCTCGGCCAGTTTCGGTTAAAAAAAAAAAAACCGCAGAGTTTGTTGTGGTACATCGTGGAATAATATCGATTCAGCCCCTATAGTTGCATCAAGTTCCGAGAGCCGGTGTCGTTTAAGCATGTGCAGGGAAGGTGCGTTCCAGGCAGAGAACTGTCATTTAGTTTCTTTTGGTGGAAACCAGAGTATCGCAGATATTTGTAGGCGCTTGCAGAGTGTCTAGAAAGACCTGGCAGTGAACAAAAGCACGATGAGTAGTTGGCGACGCTTCTGTGGTCATCGCGAAAAGGTCGCACAAACCTGCTGGTTTGTTTATTTGGAGGAGGAGATCAAACAGCAAGGTCATCGGTCCCATCTGATTAGGAAGTAGACAGTGCCCTTTCAAAAGGACCGTCCCGGAATTTGCCTGAAGCGATTTAGGGAAACCATGGAAAACCTAAATTAGGACGACCGGACGCTGGTTTGAAGCGTCGTCATCCCGAATGCGAGTCCAGTGTGCTTACCGCTGTGTGATCTCCAGCTTGCCATCCGGCGGCACGCAGCCGTGACTCCAGTAATGTTCCAACGTGCGGACACTCACTTGAGGTGGTCGACGCTTCACGAACACCTCGACGTCTGCTGGTAGTGCTCGCTCACGAAACTGGATTGGACTGTTCTTCCTCATCCTTCCTACAGTCCAGATCTCGCATCTTCCGACTTCCATCCGTTTGGCCCATATGAAGGACGCACTTTGCAGGAAACAGCACGTGGATGATGATGATGATGTTACTGGTACAGGAAGACATTGGCTCTGATGACAAGTAGAGTGGTACCATGCCGGCATACTGCCTCTCGCAGTAAGGTGGCGTAAGGCCGTCGCATGGAACGGAGGTTATGTTGAAAAATAGGGTTTCGTAGCCAGAAAGTGTGGAATAATGTAGTGTACGGGAATACTGATAAAATTAATATGATTTCAGAAAAAAATGTTTTTATTACTTATTGAACGCCCCTCGTATCATGGCTGAAGACTTTAATCAACCATATGTGAAACGCCCAGTAACTCACGCAGGTCTAACAGGTAATTATGAATGTGGAAAGGGCCAAGGGAGCTGCGGTCGGATTTGCAATTTATTATCATTTAGTTCACAAACACACTTTTGAAATAATTAAGTTTACTTTGCGGCTGAAGGCCTCCAAACAGATGCTTTAGACCAAGTTCAATTTTGAAGAGACATGATACACAGTTAAATTTACGAATAAGATAAATCGTATACATATGATATCAGCATGCGGAACGGCTGCAGGCAGCCGGATTAAATCTTCAAAATTCCAAATATACTATGATGATTACTGAAGGCAGAAGGCCAAAATGTTTTAAGATGCTAACAGGGCTGATGACCCACAAGGTGCACAGAAAGAGAGAAAAATGCAGTAAGATGGCTGAAGGTCGCTAAGTTCTGTAACTTAAGGAAATATGTATTTCAACAATCGGTAAAACAATACTTTAAGTTTAAAAATTTCCTTTTTGCAACACCAACGGTGGAAGGCCCTCAATAAGTAGTAAAATCTTTCATAGGAAAGTACAGTAACCTTCCAAGAGCAGAAGGCGATGATGTTTGTACTTGGAGGAAACTGAGAACATGTTTCCAGGGCTGAAGGCCAACAACTAACTTCGGAAAATTAAAAATTTGAAATATAGTTTAATTACAACAACAGTAACGCTGCCAAAAGTATAATTAAAAGAACGGCACTCTAGAGTCTCCAGCTCTCGTTCAGTTAAGCGAGACAGCTGGTTAGTGCAACTACACTTAATTCGTGCGAACCCAACCAAGGGAAAGTCACGGACTGACCGACTAACAGCTTGCTTGCCACGACGGAGTACATGAGAACTGTAACACGAAAGTTTATGAACGTGATAATCGACAATGATGTATGTATTAGCTGGCAAAATTACCATGTTGGACAGCGACAACAGGTTAGCAAAGGACGCTGCCTGAAATTACGTTAGTGGCCACAGCAGGTAACAGGAACATTAACGGCCACAAGACTGAACATTCTGCTGGTACACTAATTGTAGTAAACCAATATAGTTAATTGCAGCACATGGCGGGTAAATTTCATTAATAGTAACACTGTGTTGCTCACAGGAAAACCTCCCAAACAGTGAATCACCCAAACGAGCCACCACAACATGAATGGACGTGGCTTAAGTAGTTGAAAGCACTGCTCAAGTTTGACGTCCTGGGTCGGTGAACCACGAAACTATTAGCGATTTAGCGATCAGACAGCTTCACACACTCTTCGACAGTGCGCAAGGACCGCCAGCGGACCCAGCCGGCTGCACCGCGCGGAGATAACTTCCCTGGCAGACCTCACTGCTGCTCCAACCCGACTGCACTAGCGCCGCATTGCAACTCCCCGACTGGCAGGTCCGGACTGCGCTCCACACGCGTTCCTTGCAGCCCCAAGTTGCGACCGGAACTGACTTACGACAGACAACTACCAGGAAAAACAGCAGTCGAAAAAAGATAGTACGAGAGGGGATATATCGATACGCGCTGCTAACGCGCCTACGGTCAGGGGAAAGCAGCAACTCAGTGACCGTAGTAAAATTAACGTAGAGAGGTGGAAGAACGCTAAAAACAAGGTGAAATACATGATGGCGGGAACATGAGCCACGCACGGCTGGATGTATGTTCAATACAGTCACGCCCACAACGGTAGAATATGGATGAAACTGTAAAGATACGAATACTTTTGATTTCCGTGTACTGGAACCGCGACGTCGGCGCCTGTCTGCTGTGAGAGTGTGTAAGCCGCAGAGTGTTCGTCAGATGTCCTGTGCGCCGCAGGGATTAACGCTGGTCCCCCAAATAAGGGAAGTGGGTTAGAGCCTCGACTCGGCGCGGCGTCGGTGGCAGCCGTCGCCCATTAGAGAGGCCGGCCACGGTTTACCCGCGGCAGCTGCGGACGTTTTTGTGCGCGCCTGCGGCAGCGTCGCAGAGGGACATCATGACGGCTAACGGCCGCGACTAAAAACACGGAATCTAACAAGGCGGCCCTTGTGCGCGCACGCGCTCTGCCGAAGCGCGGCTTATGAACAGCAACTGTTGTGATTCCCGCTTTAACTGATGCACGAGCCGGCAGCACCGACGAGAAAAAGCGGAGCGAGGCGAGGCCAGCTCAGCCTCCACTTCTCGGTATCCGTGGAAGTGAGGCGAGGAGAGCAGCTCGGTGGTACGATACGGAGTTTCTGGACCACGACATTTACGGCATCGGTCAAGATACTCCGTCGCATACAGAGGAAAAGTTGTCCGTGCAACAGTTTGGTTAACGGTTACTATATTAATAAGACAGTTTCACTCACTTTGATATGTTACCTAAATTATGACAATCGAATGAAACTATGGTTCCAGAGAAATTTTCGAGTCTCAAATACCTAAGCGGACAGAAATGAGAATGAAAATTTGTATCAAGGCCGTGATTCGAACCCAGGTCTTTTGCTCACTAGGTAACCTGGCACAATGGCTTTGCACAGCTGCGCGAGCTACCCTAGCACAACTCCCTCCTCAACCCAAATTTCCATTTACGTCTCAGCCAACTTTATAGTCCTGCTAAACTTCATACACTACTGGCCATCAGAATTGCTACACCAAGAAGAAAAGTAGATGATAAACGGGTATTCATTGAACAAATATATTATACTAGAACTGACATGGGATTACGTTTTCACGCAATTTGGGTGCATAGATCCTGAGAAATCAGTACCCAGAACAACCACCTCTGACCGTAATAACGGCCTTGATACGCCTGGGCATTGAGTCAAACGGAGCTTGGATGGCGTGTACAGGTACAGCTGCCCATGCAGCTTGAACACGGTACAACAGTTCATCAAGAGTAATGACTGGCGTATTGTAACGAGTCAGTTGCCAGGCCACCGTTGACCAGACGGTTTCAATTGGTGAGAGATCTGGAGAATGTGCTGGCCAGGGCAGCAGTCTAACATTTTCCGTATCCAGAAAGGCCCGTACAGGACCTGCAACATGCGGTCATGCATTATCCTCCTGAAATGTAGGGTTTCGCAGGGATCGAACGAAGGGTACAGCCATGGGTCGTAACACATCTGAAATGTAACGTCCATTGTTCAAAGTGCCGTCAATGCAAGCAAGAGGTGACCGAGACTGGTAACCAATGGCACCCCATACAATCACGCCGGCTGAAACGCCAATAAGGCGATGACGAATACACGCTTCCAATGTGCGTTCACCGCGATGTCGCCAAACACGGATACGACCATCATGATGCTGTAAACAGAACCTGGATTCATCCGAAAAAATGACGATTTGCCATTCGTGCACCCAGGTTCGTCGTTGAGTACACGCTCGCAGGCGCTCCTGTCTGTGATGCAGTGTCAAGGGGAACCGCAGCCTTGGTCTCCGAGCTGATAGTCCATGCTGCTGCAAACGTAGTCGAACTGTTGGTGCAGATGGCTGTTGGCTTGCAAACGTCCCCATCTGTTGACTCAGGGATCGAGACGTGGCTGCACGATCGGGTACAGCCATGCGGATAAGATGCCTGTCATCTCGACTGCTAATGATACGAGGCCGTTGGGATCCAGCACGGCGTTCCGTATTACCCTCCTGAACCCACCGATTCCATATTCTGCTGACAGTCATTGGATCTCGACCAACGCGAGCAGCAATGTCGCGATACGATAAACCGCAATTGCGATAAGCTAGAATCCGACCTTTATCAAAGTCGGAAACGTGATGCTACGCATTTCTCCTCCTTACACAAGGCATCACAACAACGTTTCACCAGGCAACGCCGGTCAAGTGCTGTTTGTGTATGAGAAATCGGTTGGAAACATTCCTCATGTCAGCACATTGTAGGTGTCACCACCGGCGCCAACCATGTGTGGATGCTCTGAAAAGCTTATCATTTGGATAACTCAGCATCGTCTCCATGTTTGTTAAATTTCGCGTCTGTAGCACGTCATGTTCGTATTGGCCAGTAGTGTAGATAGAAACTCGATGACGCTTAGCAAGTGCCAAACAGTGCCGGTGAGTACATTTTCAGGTTGGTATTGTTGTGGTGCTAAGTTTGTAGGCGCGTTCGAGGCGGCAGACAGAGGGGCAGCGCCAGCGGGACTCCCACACGCGGCAGACCCCGCCGGTCCAGATTTAGGCCCCTCGCCGGTAAACAGGCGGCGGCGGCGGCGGCGGCGGCGGCGGCGGTGCCAAGCGCCCCGAGCGCTGACCTCACCCAGGCGCCAAGTCGGCACCTGCCGCCGGGCGCACCGTGTGACGTCACTCGCTTATCTTCCCGTGGCTTGTCCAGCCGTTGGCCTGTTTCACCAGCAGCTCTGCCAATTTAGTTGTCAACTGCTTAACCAAAGACTGGACGATCTGGTGAGGGGACATCGTCACAGCGTATCAAAATACGGTAACTGACGAATGAGTAGGAGGCCGAACAATAGAAAACATGGCAGTCAAAAGACGATAGAATCATTGTATTGGTCACTATCACAATTTCTGTTTAACACAGATTATGACGAAAGGCTTTGGGGTAATCAGGGTAGACGGGAATGCAGTACAGAAGGTAGGTGACTACAGGGACTCAGTAACCACTCTCTTGAATGCCTTCTTATCGACAGCATCGTGCAGTGGCTCATAGTTTGGGATGAGTGAAGTCCACTGGGCTGCAATTTTGCAAGGTGGTCGTATGATGCAGATGATGCTGAGGTTTACAGTCCTGTAAAGTCGTCAGATTAACAAAAACAATTGCAAATGATTCGGCCAAGACATCTGTATAATGCTACAAGCGGCAATTAACCATAATAGTGAAAAGTGCGAAGCCATACACGTGAGTACGAAAGGAATCTGCTAAATTTCGTTTACACGATAAATCACACAAATCTAAAAGCTGTCAATTACACCCTAAGAATAACTTCAATTGGGACGATCACATGGATAAGTTATTGGGGAAAGGAAATCAAAGGCCGCGATTTATTGGCAGAAGACTTCGAAAATGTTATGTGATTACTAAACACATTGCTTACCCTGCTCTTGTACGCCCTCTTCTAGAATAATGGTGCCCGTTGTGGGGTCTGCACAGTTAGGATTCACGAAGGACGCCGAATGTATTCTCTGCACAGCTGGGATTGACGAAGTATGTCGAAAAAGTTCAAAGAAGGGCAGCTCGTTTTGTACAATGGCGAAATAGGCGGAGAGTGCCACTGATATGATATGGGGATGGTAATCGGTAAAACAAAGGCATTTTTAGTTGCGGTAGAGTCTTATCATGAAATTTCGGTAGTGATCCTTCTATTCAGTGTGAAAATATTTTATTGGCGCGCTCTTACGACCATCGTAACAAAATAAATCGGAGCTCGTACGGAAAGATTTAAGTGTTTTTCTCGCAAGCTGTTCGAGAGAGGAACAGAGTAACAGCTTGAAGGTGTTACGGTATATTGATAACTTTCACTTTTTGACCGTGTAACTACAACTGAACGAAACTATTTTCGTGCTACACGCGTTTCGCACTTATCCTCTGCAAGGCATCTTCAGTGGCACGTTCTGTGGATGATCTTATATACGTCGTGTTCTTGTTCCATTGTTGGCGCTGTTCCTCTTCTTCTATTTACCAACTGGGTTTTTGTTTTCTACACTCCCAAAGCAAAAATTATTAATACACCGTAATATCACACGCAACTGAGGAAGACGCTGCAAAAGTTAAAGATGATAGCCTGAAGGTGGTTCGATGAACCCTGTTGCAGCCACTTACTTGTGAATCGCAGATCAATAATGTAGATGTAGATATTGACAGCTATCATAGTGTGGCAACCATCTGCAAGTCTTAAGCAGACAAAGAAGAAAATAGTAATGCTTTTGTATTGTTGATTGGGAGACCTGCAAAAAGTATTTCAGCCACGTATTTGGTAAAGGATTCCTTCCTCCACACACAATGCCCCTGAAGCAGTAATGGATAATCAGTTTGGTAATGGAGCGAAGTGTGCATATGGCGGCGCGCTGCGTAGCAAAGTTCCACTCACGTGGTGGTGAATCGCTTCTCATAGGCACGCCTCCCTGAAGTTACTGAAATGCTGTTCCCAGCCGCAAAAAGCTACAGAGAAAACATCCGTACACGTCTCAATCACAAGTCGCATTAAAAATTGTTTTGCGGGGGAAGGAATAGTTAAATGAAAGTATTTATGTGCGTAAAACTTCACTCTATTACTGTAAGCTTGCAAACACCAGTGACTACCAAGCCTTATTCTGAACTGTACGAAGTCTGAAAAGTCCACACGCAAACATCATTCATAACCGTAGCCAGTTTATGGTAATTATTAATGATACTTCCCAAAAAGTTTATAAATGGATTTTCCTTTAGAATAGCCCGCTCGAATGTTTCTATAATCAATCTAGCGTAACACAATCTTCACGTTCGCGACTAAGCAACAGGCCACGCTGAATGTGATTCTTTAAAACGTCACCACAAGTTCGGAATTTCACCCCGTGCATTAAATCGAACTATCGTCCACACTTTATGGCACTTCTCAAACATTTTGACACCGAAATATCAAAACATTAATAATTCTGAATAGAGCACATATGAGTAGGTGTGATAAGTATGACACCCTGTAAGTAGGCTGTTTAGGTTTTTATGTTGGTAAAGCCATGTAGCGCTCTATATGAAAATCACTGACTGTGCTGTGTGAAGGCTGTGGTTGGTTTGCATTGTTGGAGTAATATTCGCCATTGTAGTGTTGGCCAGTTGGCTGTTAACAGCGCATAGCGTTGCGCAGTTGGAGTTGAGCCTCCCGCAGTGGTGGATGTGGGGAGACAGATGGAGTTTTGAGAGCGGATGATCTGGACGTGTCTCCATCAGAGACAGTGAATTTGTAAGACTGGATGTCATGAACTGCTATACATATGACTTTTGAACACTATTAAGGTAAACACATTGTTTGTTCTCTATCAAAATCTTTCATTTTCTAACTATGCCTATCTGTAGTTAGTGCCTTCAGTAGTTCGAATCTTTTATTTAGCTGGCAGTAGTGGCGCTCGCTGTATTGCAGTAGTTCGAGTAACGAAGTTTTTTGTGAGGTAAGTGATTCATGAAAGGTACAGGTTATTGTTAGTCAGGACCATTCTATTGTGGCGATTATTAAGTCAGATTGCGTTGCGCTAAAAATGTTGTGTGTCAGTTTAGTGTTGATCAGAATAAGTAAAGAGAGTAATGTCTGAGTACGTTCAGTTTTGCTCAGCTGTTTGAAAATCAAATATTAAGAGGTTTGTCAGCATAGTAATTCATTGAGTTTTCTAAGGGGACGTTTCAACCCAAGCCTCGACTCTCATCTCTCTACGGAAAGGAAATTTGTTGTTCCCTGCAATAAGCGCCAATATGCTTACTTCTGATTGGCAGAGAAACATCATAGCCAATCGGAAAGCAGCATGAAGCCCGCTCAGCCCCGCGCAAATATACAGAACCAATGAAAATTTCGTCACTCAATCAGAACAGTAAATTAAAATAAACAATTTTGAATACCCATAAATATAAAATTAATTTGCTCCTGACAATCTTTCCCGAATTGCTCATCTGAATTCCCCAGTGCTATAAACTGGTGAAATAGTTTATAACGAATCCCGGTACGAATGACTAACAAGCATGTCATTCTCGAATATTCATCACCTGACCAATTACCTCAATGTGTAATATAAAAAGTCACATAAAAATTCACATCACACCATCGTTCACTCTCGTAACTAAGCACAACAATAGTAGTAATTTATGAACAATTGGAAAATTGTTCAAACAGAACTGCAAAGAAAAATTAGAGTATTTTGATTGAGCTCAGTGCCCATCAGATAGCAACCTCTACCAGATCACAAGTGAACTACATGCTCTCCAGCAGCCTGACACCACCCGTCCTGCTCTTGACTAATACTGCACGCTTTTTCTGATCTCCCACTTCAATAGGTACGATGTGAGACGCTACGCCTCGTGCAGATTAAGAATTGTTGAGGTAAACCTAGGCTTGGATACAGAAAGTGGATCCAGGGGTTCAAAACTACTGAAAACTACCTTGAGCAGTTAAACAGAGAACCGACTCGTGGCGATAATATATTACATCTTCTGGTGACAAACAGACACAAACTATTTGAAACAGTTGATGCAGAACAGGGAATAAGCGATCATAAAGCGGTTGCTGCATCGATGATTTCAGCCGTAAATAGAAATATTAAAAAAGGTAGGAAGATTTTTCTGTTTAGCAAAAGTGACAATAAGAGGATTACAGAGTACCTGAAGGCTCAACCCAAAAGTTTTGTCTCAAGGACAGAAAGTGTTAAGGATCAGTGGACAAAGTTCAAAAGCATCGTACAATATGCGTTAGATGAGTATGTGCCAAGCAAGATCGTAAGAGATGGAAAAGAGCCACCGTGGTATAACAACCGAGTTAGAAAACTGCTGCGGAAGCAAAGGGAAGTTCACAGCAAAAATAAACATAGCCAAAGCCCTGCAGACAAACAAAAATTACGCGAAGAGAAATGTAGTGTGAGGAGGGCTATGCGAGAGGCGTTCAATGAATTCGAAAGTTAAGTTCTATGTACTGACTTGGCTGAAAATCCTAAGAAATTTCGGTCTTCCGTCAAAGCGGTAGGTGGATCAAAACAAAATGTCCACACACTCTGTGACCAAAATGGTACGGAAACAGAGGATGACAGACTGAAGGCCGAAATACTTCATGTCTTCTTCCAAAGCTATTTCACAGAGGAAGACTGCACTGTAGTTCCTTCTCTAGATTGTCGCACAGATGACAAAATGGTAGACATCGAAATAGACGACAGAGGGATAGAGAAACAGTTAAAATCGCTCAAAAGAGGAGAGGTCGCTGGACCTGATGGGATACCAGTTCGATTTTACACAGAGTACGCGAAGGAACTTGCCCCCCTTCTTGCAGCGGTGTACCGTAGGTCTTTAGAAGAGCGTAGCGTTCCAAAGGATTGGAAAAGGGCACAGGTCATCCCCGTTTTCAAGAAGGGACGTAGAACAGATGTGCAGAACTATAGACCTATGTCTCTAACGTCGATCAGTTGTAGAATTTTGGAACACGTATTATGTTCGAGTATAATGTCTTTTCTGGAGACTAGAAATCTACTCTGTAGGAATCAGCATGGGTTTCGAAAAATACGGTCGTGTGAAACCCAGCTCGCACAATTCGTCCACAAGACTAACAGACACGGGTTCACAGGTAGATGCCGTGTTTCTCGATTTCCGCAAGGCGTTCGATACAGTTCCCCACCGTCGTTTAATGAACAAAGTATGAGCATATGGACTATCAGACCAATTGTGTGATTGGATTGAGGAATTCCTAGACAACTAACCTTACGACTTATCTTAGAAGAAAGATTAAGAAAAGGCTCCGGCCGCGGTGGTCTCGCGGTTCTAGGCGCGCAGTCCGGAACCGTGCGACTGCTACGGTCGCAGGTTCGAATCCTGCCTCGGGCATGCATGTGTGTGATGTCCTTAGGTTAGTTAGGTTTAAGTAGTTCTAAGTTCTAGGGGACTAATGACCACAGCAGTTGAGTCCCATAGTGCTCAGAGCCATTTGAACCATTTTACATATCATGTAAAAATTCTGATCTGGTCGGGAGATGCTGAGGGTATTAGATTAGGAAATGAGACACTTAAAGTAGTAAAGGAGTTTTGCTATTTGGGGAGCAAAATAACTGATGATTGTCGAAGTAGAGTGGATTAAAAATGTAGACTGGCAATGGGAAGGAAAGCGTTTCTGAAGAAGTGAAATTTTAACATCGAGTATAGATTTGTGAGGAAGTCGTTTCTGAAAGTATTTGTATGGAGTGTAGCCATGTATGGAAGTGAAACATGGACGATAAATAGTTTGCACAAGAAGAGAATAGAAGCTTTCGAAATGTGGTGCTACAGAAGAATGCTGAAGATTAGATGGGTAGATCACATAACTAATGAAGTATTGAATAGGATTGGGGAGAAGAGAAGTTTGTGGCACAACTTGACGAGAAGAAGGGATCGGTTGGTAGGACAAGTTCTGAAGCGTCAAGGGATCACCAATTTAGTAGTGGAGGGCAGCGTGGAGGGTAAAAATCGTAGAGGGAGACCAAGAGATGAGTACACTAAGCAGATTCAGAAGGATGTAGGTTGTAGTAGGTACTGGGAGATGAAGATGCTTGCACAGCGTAGAGTAGCATGGAGAGCTGCATCAAACCAGTCTCAGGACTGAAGACCACAACAACAACAACACATCTTCCTGTACACTGCTTCACTTTCATGTCCTCAGCCTCCTAAAACTATAGTCCGATTTCTGCAAAAGTTTCCGACAGTCATCTACTCCTGATATTTTATCCCTACTACCGCCAGAATTGCGTAAAATGCGTTTCGAGCAAAATTGCTGCAAGGTTTCTCCGAAACCCAAACTCATCTCTGTAGAAGTCTGCTTCTGCTAGGTTTTCCATCTTCCGTGAATAATGTGTTCGTGTTTCGCAACCGTGAATTATTAAAGCGGTGGTTTGGTAATATTCGCAACTGCCTGCATTTGCCTTCTTTGGAAACTGTATTGTTCCATTCTTCTTGTAGTCAGAGAGTATTTCGTTTGCCGGTATTTTATATATCTTCATCCTCATGGATCTCTCTCCCATAGAGCTAAGTTAGTCTGAGGGAATGTCGTCTGTTCCCAGGACATTATTTGCACTTACGTTCTCCAGTGCTCTGTCAAATTCTTGTCGATGTCAGTGTTTCCCATTTCATCTTAAGGGGAGGTTTACTATCTTTTGGTTGAAAAAATCGATTTTGTAAATTGAATTTTTGGGCCCATAAAAGTGTTTAGAATCTACCCTTGAAATCGTTTTTCCGAATACGGAACGGAAATGTTTGTTATTCGAGGTTGAATAAAGAAAAATGCACGTGCCTGAAATGGGCCTTTTTCACGCACCAGTTTTTTCCTGAATTTCGACTTTGTAGCCGCGAAAAATTATTCTATGTACTTGCCCTTGACTGAAACTTATGAAGTGATCAAGGAGCTTGCTATCTACTACGGCTTGGCAATCCTACGTCATTCCAGTTCGGTGGAACAGATGAAGGCAATTTGGGCAACATATTTCCACAAGTGCTCGACGGATGACCACCCACAACACCAAAATTGTCCGGCTGGGGAAACTAGTTGAAGAGGCTACCGGACATCTGGGCGAATATCAACACGGCCAGCCGAAGTCCAAAGAAGTTCAAAAAGTGATTCATCCGATCTACGAGACGCTTTTGGAGGACGAGTTATTATACCGGTGCTTGGGAGGAAACAGTTCAAATGAGTTTGAACGCGTGTGTTTGGAAGTTTGCCCCCAAGCATTTGCAGTCTGGTGCGAAGACTGTGGAGATTGAGACTTACCTCCCTGTAACACTTTCTCTTCCCCTTTCATAATACTGTCTTCAAGTCTTTCAGCCTTCCTTATTTGCTTAGTACTGGCTTGTCACCTGAAATTTTAACATTCATACGTGCTTCTCTCTTGAAAGGTTTATTCATTTTGCGACAAGTCATCTATGTTCCCATTGTCAAGCATGCTTTTACAGTTGCCCATATCTCCTCGAGCCGTTCTTGATTCGCAATACTTCACTTGTCAGTCTAATTTTGCATAAGTCTGTATTCCCTTTTGCCTGCTTCATTTGTTAATTTTTTTTATTTCCTCATTCCATCAGTTAAGTTCAGTACGTTACCCAAGAATTTCTAGTAGTACTCGTATTCTTGCCTGCTTGATTCTCTGCTACCTTCACTTTCTCATCTCTCAAAGCTCCCCATTCGTCTTCGTTTGTAAGCTCTCTTAACTTTTCAATCGATCGTTGATTAACGCTTCTCTTGAAACTTCCAATTAGTGGTTATTCACATGTATCCAGATCCCATTTGGTTAATTTTCTACATCTCCGCATTTTGTTCAGCACAAAAATCGTAATATTTTTGCCCTCCACCAGTTTGCTTTTGAGATCGTCGCAGGGATTGATTTGATATCTGGTGCCGAGAGGTGCAGAAGCTAATGCACAGAGTGCGCAGCCAGAATAGTGTGCTTCACATACGTGTAATCTAGAGCCACACATTACCATCCAGACGCATGAACTATCAGTACGTGTAATTTCCTATTGTAACAAATCTGCGGGAACCAATAATGTATTCATAATCAATCTCGTGATGTCCTACCCGTCGCGTACTAAACAGTACTGCATTTTGTGGCTCACCGCCATTTGAAATTCAGGCTAGAGAATGGCAGCAGCATATTAGATTCTCCGTAGTCACTCTACTGATAACTGCGTACCGATACACAAAGCACCAGCCAGCACCGCTGTCCTAATTTCATCTCTGCAATGTTTAGTCTGCGTAAAAATAAATATAGCTCTCCAGTACCTCTGTAGTCCATTCCTTGTATTCTTGCCTGATTCTCTGCTACCTTAACTTTTTCATCTAAAATCTCACATTCGTCTTCGTTTGTAAGCGCTTTAGTCCAGGAACTTTTCGAATTTCATCGTACTCAGGTAACATTTTATGGCAGGAAGGAAGATTAGATTTAACGTTCCGTCGACATCGACGTCATTAGAGACGAGATAAAATTTTCATAAATGTCACATCTCTTCGCGCAGTACACGGCCTGTTTGTACATAATTTCTTTTGTTATTTTGATTTTATCGACTCCCTAGATAATTTTCGCATTATGCATAGACTTAGGTAGACGTTGTTCATCAGTGGCGTCACTTGTTAGTACTCAAACTACAGTTATAGAATAATCCAAATTAGCTGGACCTAATAATACTGACGGAGTACGACCGCTCAAAATTACCGAGAAAATGATTTGACAAATTCATATGGGCTGGTACAAATTCATCAATTTTGGTGACGCCTTTTGGCGTACCCGTAACACAGTGAAGATTTATCCAGTTTTGCCTTTGTCCTTTAATATCTCGAAGTGTTCTTTATCGATAGGATGTTTATATCAACAGACATCAAACGGGAGCAAGTACGAGGGCTGTAACTCTGACAGTGATAACTATTTATTTACATCATCATTTAAGACTGATTATGCCTTTCAGCGTTCAGTCTGGGGCATAGCCCCCTTATAAAATTCCTCCATGATCCCCTATTCAGTGCTAACACTGGTGCCTCTTCTGAGGTTAAACCTATTACTTCTGAATCATTCTTAACCGAATCCAGGTACCTTCTCCTTGGTCTGCCCCGACTCCTGCTACCCTCTACTGCTGAACCCATGAGTCTCTTGGGTAACCTTGCTTCTCCCATGCGTGTAACATGACCCCACCATCTAAGCCTGTTCGCACTGACTGCTACATCTATAGAGTTCATTCCCAGTTTTTCTTTGATTTCCTCATTGTGGACACCCTCCTGCCAATGTTCCCATCTACTAGTACCTGCAATCATCCTAGCTACTTTCATATCCGTAACCTCAACCTTATTCATAAGGTAACCTGAATCCACCCAGCTTTCGCTCCCATACAACAAAGTTGGTCGAAAGATTGAACGGTGCACAGATAACTTAGTCTTGGTACTGACTTCCTTCCTGCAGAAGGGAGTAAGTAGATTGTATCTGAGCGCTCACTGCATTAGCTTTGCTACACCTCGCTTCCAGTTCTTTCACTATGTTGCCATCCTGTGAGAATATGCATCCTAAGTACTTGAAACCGTCCACCTGTTCAAACTTTGTTCCTCCTATTTGGCACTCAATCCGTTTATATTTCTTTCCCACTGACATTACTTTCGTTTTGGAGATGGTAATCTTCATACCATAGTCCTTACATTTCTGATCTAGCTCTGAAATATTACTTTGCAAACTTTCAACCGAATCTGCCATCACAACTAAGTCATCCGCATATGCAAGACTGCTTATTTTGTGTTCACATATCTTGATCTCATCCAGACAGTCTATTGTTTTCAACATATGATCCATAAATAATATGAACAACAGTGGAGACAGGTTGCAGCCTTGTCTTACCCCTGAAACTACTCTGAACCATGAATTCAATTTACCGTCAACTGTAACTGCTGCCTGACTATCCATGTAAAGACCTTTAATTGCTTGCAAAAGTTTGCCTCCTATTCCATAATCTCGTAGAACAGACAATAACTCCCTCCTAGGAACCAGGTCATATGCCTTTTCTAGATCTATAAAGCATAGATACAGTTCCGTGTTCCACTCATAACACTTCTCCATTATTTGCCGTAAGCTAAAGATCTGGTCTTGACAACCTCTAAGAGGCCTAAACCCACACTGATTTTCATTCAATTGGTCCTCAACTAATACTCGCACTTTCCTTTCAACAAAACCTGAAGATTTTACCCACAACCCATGTTTAAAGATTGGTGTGATTACTGCTTTTATCCTGTCTGATGGAACCTATCCCGACTCCCAGGCCATTTCAATTATCCAGTGTAGCCATTTAAGACCTGACATTCCACTATATTTGATGAGTTCCGACTTAATTTCATCCACCCCAGCTGCTTTATTGCACTGCAATATATTGACCATTTTCTCCTCTTCCTCAAATGTTATCCATTTCCATCATCATTCATATCCCATTATACCTCGAAATCTGAAACATTGCTGATCGTATTTTCAGCTACATTGAGCAACTCTTCAAACTATTCCCTCCATCTGCCCAAGGCATCCTCAGGATTCACCAGCAGTTTTCCTGACCTGTCCAAAATACTTGTCATTTCCTTCTTACCTCCCTTTCGAATACGGCTAATTACACTCCAGAATGGTTTTCCAGCAGCTTGACCCATAGTCTCCAACCTGTTTCCAAAGTTTTCCCAAGATTTCTTCGTGGATGCTGCAATTATCTGTTTGGCTTTGTTTCTTTCTTCAACTTTCTCTGTCTACCTGAGTTCTAGTATGTAGCCATTTAGATATGCCTTCTTTTTCCTTTTACAGGCTGCCTTGACTGTGTCATTCCATCAAGCTGTTTGCTTCCTCCTACTTTTACACATTACTGTTCCAAGACATTCTTTAGCCACTTCTAGTACTTTGTCCCTGTACCGTGTCCATTCCTTTTCCAATGACTAATTGACTACATTCAACTAACTGGTACCTTTCTGAGATCGCTCTTGTGTACTTATGCCTGATTTCCTTATCCTGAAGTTTCTCCACTCTTATCCTCCCACATATGGACCTGACCTCGTGCACTTTCGGCCTCACAATCCCAATTTCACTGCAGATAAAATAATGATCAGTGTCATCAAGGAATCCCCTGAATACACGTGTCCCTCACAGCCTTCCTGAATTCCTGACCTGTTATTATATAGTCAATGACAGATCTGGTTCCCCTGCCTTCCCAAGTATACCGGTGAATGTCGTTATGTTTTTAAAAAAAAGGAGTTTGTGATTACTAAGCCCATACTGGCACAGAAATCCAAGTGTTGTTTCCTGTTCCTGTTGGCCTCCATATCCTCTCCAAATTTACCCATAACCTTTTCATACCCTTCTGTTCGATTTCCAATCCTGGCGTTAAAATCACCTATGAGCAGAACACTATCCTTGTCCTTTACTCTAACAACTACATCACTGCCTCATAAAAACTATCCATCTTATCTTGATCTGTCCCTTCACAATGCGAATATACTGACACAATCATAATTTTCTTGCTAGACACTGTCAAATCCATCCACATCAGTCGTTCGTTTACATAACTTATTGCAACTACGCTGGGTTAAATTTCTTCCCTGATGTAAAGCGCTACACCCCATTGTGCTATTCCTGCTTTGACTCCTGACAGGTAGACCTTGTATTCTCCCACTTCCTCTTCTTTCTCACCCCTTACCAGAATGTTAGAAAACGTCCAGCCCCATCTTACTTGTAGCCTCTGTCATCTCTACCTTCTTCCCAGAGTAGCCCCCATTGATATTAATAGTTCCCCATCTCATTACCATTTGTTTGCCGAGTCGTATCTTAGGAGTCCCTGGTTTGTCAGTTAGAGGTGGGACTCCATCACCTCCAAAGGTCCGAGGCATTTTGCTCTGATTGTTGCCAGCATCATATTTAAAGTATCAGGGAATCAGGTTGCTAGCCTTAATATCCCATAGTCCCATTGGGTTTTACCCCTAACGGTTGAGGGACTAACCTGTGGATATGGTAGTCTTTGCCATATGAGCACAAAGGTGACCACGACTCAGAATATGCCCGAGATGCCCAGCCTTCTTCCAAAGTAACTGGTATCCCGACTGTCGGGACCACTTACTTGGCCACTCATACGTTGCCCGTGGTTCATGAACTAGGACTTGACTACAGGAACCCACACCATGAACCACCACTATTTACATCTTAAACAAAATAGGTACACATTTTATTGTTTCACTGTCCTTCAGACCAGTCAACAACATTGTGTTCAATCCGCTGACAGCGATTTGGAAGTAGTAGGGAATCCTTCGCAGATCCAGTAGCGTTGATAATGAGAGAAGCGGTCTGTTGCCCGACGAATCTCTGTAACAGTTCTGAAGCGAATGCGATGAAGTGATCCCTTCAATTTAGGAATCAAGCTGAAGTCAAAAGGGCTTAAGTGTGAGGAGTGTGGCGGGAGGTACAGCACTTCCCAGCCCCATCTATCGAACAAATCAGTCAACTTGCGCTATATGCGTCCGAGCAATGTTCTGCAAAACGATAGGCAGGTCTTCAAGAAATTGTCGCAGCCTCTTTCTCTGCGTCGGTTGCAGGCTGCATGAAGCACACGTCAACACCGGAGCAGTTTGTACCTGCGTATCGGATCTACATTTTTCCTCCAACTGAGCAATATGCTAACTGGCTTCCAGCACACCCGGTGCACACACGGACAGCTGTGTGTCCGATAACATAAGCTTTCATTAGTTGCACACAACACTTCCTGCCAGTCACATCGAACTCGAAATCATGGTGATCCTGAGAGCCGCCTGAAGTCGTCCAAAGGATTTTCAAATATCACATTTACTTGGTAGATTAGTACAAAATACCACGTAGGAACAATATTTCACACGGACCACTCGTCCCATAATCGACGGCCTATAGACTTACCTGCAACAAGATTCCCAGGTAAATGAAGTCTGATATCATCATTGTGTGTGCATTCAGTTCTATATTCCGCAAGCTATCTTAGTTCCTGGAGGAGGGTACTTTGTGTAGCACTGTCATTTCCAGTTTCTGTTCCAACCTCAAATGTGGGGAAGAACAATTACTGTTGGTAAGCGTTCATGTGAGCCCGGATATCTGTTTAACGTACGCTGTCTTTCCACGAGGTATACGTGTGAGGTGAGGAAGCACTATACTCTCTCTCCTATGAACGCCCATCTTGGAGGCGCAATCGTCAGCACACTGGACTCACTTTCGAGAGGACGACTGTTCAAATGTCCATCTGGCCAACCAGATTTAGATTTTGTTACCCTAAATAGCTTAAGGCAACCGCTAGGCTCGTTAACTTCGAAATGGAACTGTTGAATTGCTTCCCCATCCTCGCCTAATCTGAGTTTGTGCTCAGTCTCATAGCTGATGGAACGGTCTTTTAATCTTTTTTTTCCTTTCTCATGAGCGTAAGTGTGGTTAACAGCACATCTGTTAGATGTGCGTCCGTGCGATGATATCGCGTTTGCTAAACGGAGCCGTGACAAAACGTGCTGCTCTTCTTTGTACGTTGACAATTTCTGTATCAATTCTACATGGTACTGGTCCCGGACTGAGAAGAAATTCTATGGTATCGGTCGAAAGAGTGTTTTGTAAATTATCGTCTTCGTTACGTAACAATATGAAATACTAGCAGCCGTCTTTTTGCTGTTATTTTATTATATTGTAAACAATTTCGGTGACTCAATCTCCAGGCGTTAAATCACTCTGAGGATGTGAACTCCAGTCGTATAGACGATCTCATCAGTGACCAACGCAGACACACTTACAGCATTCTACGGAAGCCATTTCAGAGATGTTGGCCACTGATGGGATCGTATACACGACTGGAGTTTACCCCTAACCTCAGCTGACGCTTGAAGATGCTGTATTGAGTCACAGTCGCTGACGCTGGTTGCAGTGTAGCCAACAAAAAGCAACATAACGGCTTCAGATGTCTGATTTTATTACGTAAGTAAACGGCGGAAGTGCCGCAGACCATGAGCCAACAGGACGGACCCCAAATAACTTCTCTTAGTTCGTTGTCTAGACTATCTGATTAAGAATGCTCAAGATTAAATGGACAGATCTCATAACTAATCAGGTATTGAAAAGAATTGGGGAGAAGTGAAATTTGTGATAAAGTTTGGCTAGAAGGGATTCTGAGGCAACAAGGTATCTCTAATGTAGTACTGGAGGGAAGCGTGTTGGACAAAATCGTAGAGGGAGACTAAGATGAATTCAGGACGCAGGTTCAGAAGGATGTAGGTTGCAGCAGTTACTCGGAGATGAACAGGCCTTCATAGAATAGAATAGTATGGAGAGCTGCATCAAACCAGTCTCTGGACTGAAGACCACCACCACAACAACAACAACCACCAGATGATTCTACCATTGAACCTCTCTGCCAGTTGCCTTCCGTGCGATCTGTTTCATGTGACTGTTCCACTTTAAAAAATGCCATAAACGCTGATAGTTCGACGGTAACTGTAGCTACATACACTACTGACAATTAAAATTCATACACCAACGAGAAATGCAGATGGTTAACGGGTATTCATTGGACAAATATATTAAAGTAGAACTGACATGGGATTACATTGTCAAGAAATTTGGGTGCATGTTGTTGTTGTGGTCTTCAGTCCTGAGACTGGTTTGATGCAGCTCTCCATGCTACTCTATCCTGTGCAAGCTTCTTCATCTCCCTGTACTTGCTGCAACCTACATCCTTCTGAATCTGCTTAGTGTATTCATCTCTTGGTCTCCCTCTACGATTTTTACCCTCCACACTGCCCTCCAATGCAAAACTGGTGATCCCTTGATGCCTCAGAACATGTCCTACCAACCGATCCCTTCTTCTGGTCAAGTTGTGCCACATACTTCTCTTCTCTCCAATACTATTCAATACTTCCTCATTAGTTATGTGATCCACCCATCTAATCTTCAGCATTCTTCTGTAGCACCAAATTTCGAAAGCTTCTACTCTCTTCTTGTCTAAACTATTTATCGTCCACGTTTCACTTCCATACATGGCTACACTCCATACAAATACTTTCAGAAACGACTACCTGATACATAAATCTATACTCGATGTTAACAAATTTCTCTTCTTCAGAAACGCTTTCCTTGCCATTGCCAGTCTACATTTTATATCCTCTCTACTTCGACCATCATCAGTTATTTTACTTCCTAAATAGCAAAACTCCTTTACTACTTTAAGTGTCTCATTTCCTAATCTAATTCCCTCAGCGTCACCCGATTTAATTTGACTACATTCCATTATCCTCGTTTTGCTTTTGTTAATGTTCATCTTATATCCTCCTTTCAAGACACTGTCCATTCCGTTCAACTGCTCTTCCAAGTCCTTTGCCGTCTCTGACAGAATTACAATGTCATCGGCGAACCGCAAAGTTTTTACTTCGTCTCCATGAATTTTAATACCTACTCCGAATTTTTCTTTTGTTTCCTTTACTGCTTGCTCAATATACAGATGGAATAACATCGGGGAGAAGCTACAACCCTGCCTCACTCCTTTCCCAACCACTGCTTCCCTTTCATGCCCCTCGACTCTTATTACTGCCATCTGCTTTCTGTACAAATTATAAATAGCCTTTCGCTCCCTGTATTTTACCCCTGCCACCTTCAGAATTTGAAAGAGTATTCCAGTCAACATTGTCAAAAGCTTTCTCTAAGTCTACAAATGCTAGAAACGTATGTTTGCCTTTTCTTAATTTTTCTTCTAAGACGTAAGGTCAGTATTGCCTCACGTGTTCCAGTATTTCTACGGAATCCAAACTGATCTTCCCCGAGGTCGGCCTCTACTAGTTTTTCCATTCGTCTGGAAAGTATTCGTGTTAATATTTTGCAGCTGTGGCTTATTAAACTGATTGTTCGGTAATTTTCACATCTGGCAACAACTGCTTTCTTTGGGATTGGAATTATTATATTCTTCTTGAAGTATGGGGGTATTTCGCCTGTTCATACATCTTGCTCATCAGATGGTAGAGTTTTGTCAGGACTGGCTCTCCCAAGGCCGTCAGTAGTTCCAATGGAATATTGTCTACTCCGGGGGCCTTGTTTCGACTCAGGTCTTTCAGTGCTCTGTCAAACTCTTCACGCAGTATCGTATCTCCCGTTTCATCTTCATCTACATCCTCTTCCATTTCCGTAATATTGTCCTCAACTACACCGCCCTTGTATAGACCCTCTATATACTCCTTCCACCTTTCTGCTTTCCCTTCTTTGCTTAGAACTGGGTTTCCATCTGAGCTCTTAATATTCATACAAGTGGTTCTCTTATCTCCAAAGGTCGCTCTAATTTTCCTGTAGGCAGTATCTATCTTACCCCTAATGAGGTAAGCCTCTACATCCTTCATTTGTTTTTTTAGCCATCCCTGCTTAGCCATTTTGCATTTCCTGTCGATCTCATTTTTGAGACGTTTGTATTCCTTTTTGCCTGCTTCATTCACTGCATTTTTATATTTTCTCCTTTAATCAATTAAATTCAATATTTCTTCTGTTACCCAAGGATTTCTACTAGCCCTTGTCTTTTTACCTACTTGATCCTCGGCTGCCTTCACTACTTCATCCCTCAAAGCTACCCATTCTTCTTCTACTGTATTTCTTTCCCCTATTCCTGTCAATTGTTCCCTTATTCTCTCCCTGAAACTCTGTACAACCTCTGGTTCTTTCAGTTTATCCAGGTCCCATCTCCTTAAATTCCCACCTTTTTGCAGTTTCTTCAGTTTTAATCTACAGGTCATAACCAATAGATTGTGGTCAGAGTCCACATCTGCCCCTGGAAATGTCTTACAATTTAAAACCTGGTTCCTAAATCTGTCTTACCATTATATAATCTATCTGATACCTTTTAGTATCTCCAGGCTTCTTCCATGTACACAATCTTCTTCCATGATTCTTGAACCAAGTGTTAGCTATGGTTAAGTTGTGCTCTGTGCAAAATTCTGCCAGGCGGCTTCCTCTTTCATTTCTTAGCCCCAATCCATATTCACCTACTACCTTTCCTTCTCTCCCTTTTCCTACACTCTAATTGCAGTCACCCATTACTATTAAATTTTCATCTCCCTTCACTATCTGAATAATTTCTTTTATTTCATCATACTTTTCTTCAATTTCTTCGTCATCTGCAGAGCTAGTTGGCATATAAACTTGTACAACTGTAGTATGTGTGGGCTTCGTATCTATCTTGGCCAGAAGATGGAACATGTGTAACAATGTTTTTACCCGTCATTCAGCAAGAAGTAATGCATATCAAGTGGAAGTTTCGAAAGGAATTGAATGTTAAATTAAGGGCTCGGAAGATAAGTTTGCCTATGACATTGTAATTATGTCAAAGACAGCAAATAACTTGAAACCGCACTTGAACGGAATAAATAGTTTCTTAAAAGGACGTTATAAAATTAATATATACAAAAGCAAAATAAGGGTTCTGGAACGTAGTCGAATCAAATCATGCGATTACATTAGGAAATACGACAAAACTTTGAGTTTTGTGTATCTGGATTAGAAATTAACTGACATGGCCGACGCAGAGGTGTATAGAATGAAGAGCAGCTAAAACAAGAACGGCGCATCTGCAATGAGTAAATAATTGACACCGAATAGAAATTCAAGTGTTAGGAAGTCTTATCTACGAATGTATTTGGAGTTTGGCCCTGTACAGAAATCAGACGTGGACGATAAAAGTTGAGACAATAAGAGAACGGAAGCTTTTGAAATGAAATGCTATAGAAGATGCTGAAAATTACATGGTTATATCAGGTTACTAATGAAAATGTACGACTGATAGGGCTCGGTTGATAGCACACACACTGAGCCATGAAGGAATGAATTTGGTAGTGGAGAGAACTGTGTGTGGTGAAAACCGTGGAGGGAGACCAAGGTTTGAATACATTGATTCGAATGGATGTACGTTGTGGTAGTTACGAAACGGATGAAGTGGCTAGCGTAAGATAGACCATCATTGAGGACTGCATCAAGCCAGATTTCAGACAGAAGACCTTAACAACAACAACAATATATGAAGGTGACAAAGGTAGAGTAGTGAAGTAACAAACCTAAAAATTATGGGTGACTACAATAAGAAATAAATGAGCAACACATACTGAAAAACGCTATGAAATATCGTCTTTAACGATAAGTAAAAACGTCAGAAATTACAAGAAACCTTTGCAAACTCCTTCAGTTTGTTCCTTACTTATGCCTTTCCCGAAATTACAGCACACATGCACAAATAAGTAAATACGATGACGTGATTGTGATTTCTTGCATGATTGTTAGATGGTGAAGCTGGATGGATAGGTTGAATGCGGATTAGATGACGGGGGAGATCTAAGAAGGGCTACTGCAGGTAAACCACTCATATCGGTCAGTAACTCATGGCTACTAAGGTTAGGGGTAAGAGTTCGGTCATGTCTGCAAATTTATGTCTTCAGAAAAAGGAACCATTGTATGTCAGCACTGTGTATTACTTGAGAATGTTGACAAAACAGAGAAAAACATACGTACTTGTCACGGCAGTACGTGGCCGTTCAATATGTACGCAACAGTGCGTATGAGAGGTTTGGGCATATTGGTTCACGTGTGTGTGTGTGTGTGTGTGTGTGTGTGTGTGTGTGTGTGTGTCCTGCCTCCCCGTGATCGATCCAATGACTGTACAACAGTCTCCGGTTGTTCACAGGAGAGGCGCGGATTAACATGCAGATTATTCCAGCCCTGTGTACTAAACTGATTCGCTCCTCTGACACGTTGAAAATCCTGTCATCGGTTTGAAAAGGGTCAGACCTGGCGGCGCATGTATTCTAGTCTGGGGCGGCATCATATTAGCGTGTATATAGGTGAATGTTAGTTTTCAAAATTCGTGTGTCTTTCTTTCTACAGTATATTTTTATGTTTTGGTATTATAGTTATCATACTTGGTTTTTGGTAACGAAAACAGAAAAACTGCTTGGGTAAGTGCTAATTGTTCATAAGTGGAACGATGCCCTCTAATCAACAGCTAGATCAAAAGAAACGCTAATTTAGGTAGGACGGAAGTTTGATTGCGTAGTAATATTTCATTTATGTAAAAATTATAGAATGAACCGTTTCCACTCTAAGCATCATACGTAAAAACGGAAGTGTTTTATTCCAGGAAAAAATTGGCCTCAGAGCCGTGAAGGGTTAAAGTTCATAGTAGTTGATATCGAGATTGTAGTATTTATGCATGCTCTTGACATCTGTAGATTTTATGGTGACTCGCTTCATCGGAGCTGTAGGCCGATTTGATATAAACATTGGCGAAAAGCTATCTCGAAACACAAAGACTTAAAAGATTTCAGGCCTGAAGTGGACAGTTTTTATCTGAACCTCAAGCCGCAGAATATGCTTAATGAAAATGATGGTAACGTGTAGCGTTAAGTTTTGGTTGGTTGATTTAAAGGCGGGAAAAGGGACCAAACTACGAGGTCATCGGTCCATTGTTCCTAATAAAACAATGCCTCAAGTGTGAGAATAAAACGGACGACACATCTAACACAAAACGGGAAGAAAGGAAAAGCCACAAGAACGAAGGGAAGGCAACGAACACTAAAAGAAACAAAAGGACACAAAAAATAGCAGACACACTACAAACAGAAGAGAGTAGAACATGAAAGCAGATTACAGTGGCTGGCCAACAACGAAAATAAAAAGGGAAGGCCAGCCACTCTGCAACGCATTAAAACCTCCACCCCAAAAGCACTAGAGTGGAGGACACAGAGGGACAAAGGATATGCGCTAAAACCTACACAGACGTTTAAAACCCACTATCACGGATAAAACGTGAAACTAAAGCTGCTGTGGAGGCATTGTCGCCCAACACCGAAGGTAGGGTGCTGGGAAAGTTACGAGCCTGCCGCAGAGCGACGAAAGGTGGGCAGTCCAGCAAGAGGTGGACGACTGTCATTTGGGAGCCACAGCGACAATGAGGTGGGTCCTCGCGACGGAGTAAGTAACCATGGGTTAGCCACGTATGGCCAATGCCGAGCCGGCAAAGGACAACTGATTCCCTGCGAGAGGCCCACGTAGAAGACTTCCATACATTCATAGTCCCCTGAATGACACGCACTTTGTTGTGTATACTGTTACGCCATTGCATCTCCCAAAGCCGGAAAATCCTGCGGTGTAGAGCAGAACGCAGGTCAGGTTCGAAGATGCCTGTCTCCAGAAGCGGTTTCCGCGTCGCCTGTTAGGCCAGCCTGTCGGCACGTTCGTTGCATGGGATTCCGACGTGACCTTGGGTCCAAACACCACCGAACGACCAGACCATTAAGAATAACGAGCGTAGCACTGGTCGAGAGCTTGTAGGCTGCTCAAGGAGTCAGTACACAGAAGAATCAATCCCCAGAGCATGAACAGATGTGCCCAAGAGCACGAGATATAGCCACCAGCTCGGCAGCGGAAGCACTGCAGTCATCGGGCAAGGAATGCCTTTCAGTATGTCCTCCATGGACATACGTGAAGCCGACGTGAGCATCAGCCATCGAGTCGTCGGTGTAAACCACTTTATGGCCTCAGAGAGGAAGTTGCAGTAGAGCCGCGGGGTTAACTGAGTCCTTAAGGGCCGTGTGAAAGGTCCAGGCGACGCTTCGGTCTAGGTATACACCATTGAGGTGTACGTGAATGGATCTCAAGTACAGTTGGTAATTGGAAGCACTGACCCGGGCCGTCGATGCGGGAGATGAACCGCCATGGGTAGGAAAAGGAGACTGATTCGGATGCGCAGGAGAACTACGAACGTGAGCTACGTAACTGGTCAGCAGCTGTACACCCCTAACCTGTAATGCAGGACTCCACCCTCCACTAGGACACTGGTCACCGGACCCATCCTAAAAGCTCCTGTCGCTAGGGGAACGCCACAGTGGTGCACTGGGTCGAGCAAACGCAACGCTGAGGGCGCCGCAGAACCATAAACCAGACTCCCATAGCAAAGCGGGATGGAACAAGGGCTCTGTAGAGCTGCAGCAGCGTTGAGGGATCTGCATCCCAGTTGGTGTTGCTCAGGTAGCGGAGGGTATTGAGGTGCTGCCAGCACTTCCGCTTAAGCTGCCGAAGGTGAGGAAGCCAAGTCAATTATGCGTCGAAAACCAGTCCTAAGAATCGATATGTCTCCACTACAGTCATTAAGGTAAAGTTCTGGTTCTGGATGAACGGTACGACGCCGACAGAAGTGAGCAACACACGACTTTGCGGCCGAAAACTGGAAGCCGTGGGCTAGGGCCCATGACTGCGCCAGGTGCATGGTGTCCTGCAACACCAGTACTGGTGGAGAAGTATGAAATGCAAATGTCTGCATAGCGAGAAGGTGGGACGGACGGACCTACAGTTACTGCTACAACATTAATGGGCACTAAAAATACACAATACATAGACCTGTGGGATCCCATTCTCCTGGATATGGGGGGGGGGGGGGGGACTATGGGAAGCACCAACTTGAACACGGAAAGTACGAAGCGACAAGGAATTCCGGATAAAAACCGGGAGTGGGTCTCTGAGAGCCAACTCGTAGAATGTGGCAAGGATATGTCGTCAGGTCGTGTCATACGCTTTTCGTAAATCAGAGAAGACAGCATCCAAGTGCTGGTGTCTGGAAAAGGCTATTCAGATGGCAGACTCCAGGCACACAAGATTATCAGTGGTAGAGCGAGCCTGGCGGAAGCCGCCCTGACATCCAACCAATAGGTCACGTGACTCCAGGATCCCACCCACCCGGCGACACACCATACATTCCAGCAGCTTACGAATAACATTGGTGAGGCTGATGGGCCGATGTCTATCCACGTCAAGTGGGTTTTTACCGGGTTTGAGCACCGGAATGATGGTGCTCTCCCGCCACTGCGATGGAAAGACGCCAACGCACCAGATCTGGTTGAAGATGACGAGGGGATGTCGCTTGTAGTCAGATGAGAGATGTTTAATCATCTGACTGTGGATCCGATCTGGTCCAGGACCTGTGTTGGGACAATGTGCAAGGGCACTGAGGAGCTCCCACTCTGTAAATGAGGCGTTATAGGATTCACTGTGGCATGTAGCCAATGAGGGGATTTTTCCTTCGAGCCACCGTTTGAAAGTGCGAAAGGCTGGGAGGTAATTCTCCGAGGCACAAACCGTGCTCGACACACTGCTCGGCAGTCACGTTTGCGTCGGCAGATAACACGCCGTTTATTTTAGCACTGGGAACACCTTTAGTGGTCTGGTACCTGTCAACATGTTTGATCTTTGCCCAGACTTGGGAAGGTGACGTGTGGCACCCAATGGTCGAGACGTATCTCTCCGAACACTCCTGTTAAGTTGCCGAACGTGAGCACAGAGCTGTTTAAAGGCAATTAGGCCCTCCAGGGAAGGGTGCCGCTTATGCTGCTGTAGAGCTTGCTGACGCTCCTTACTTGCTTCAGCGACTTCCGGCGATCACAAAGGTACTATCTTTCGCCGGGGGCACCCTGAAGAGCGAAGGTTCGTCTTTTCTGTCACATAAACGCTTGTTGTTGTCATCTGGTCAACCATCACATCGATGTTCCCGTGTGGGGGAGATTTAACGGTGACAGCAGATGTGAAAGTTTCCCAGTCTACCTTGTTTAAAGCTCATATGGACAGGCGTCCGTGGGTTCAACGCCAGGACAGTGACAGGAAGATGAAGTGGTCACTACCACACAGGTCACGATGTGCTCTCCAGTGGATAGATGGGAGAAGTCCTGGGCAGCAAACTGATAAATCAATGGCCGACTAACTACCTGGAGCCACACCGAAATGTGTGGCGATCCCAGTATTTAATAGGCAGAGGTCGAACAGAGACAGTGAAGTTTCAACATCTCTGCCTCGGCCAGTAAGCACGGTGCTACCCCACGACGGGGTTTATGGGCGCTAAGGTCTCTCGAAAGTAGGAAAGGTTTAGGGAGTTGATCAATCAGTGCAGTTAATACAGTCAGGAATACTACCTTGCGCAATATAAGGAAATTACGTTTTTTGCAGTAAGTGGAGACCAGTGTCAACTATTGACGTAGGATAAATAAGTCTCGTTATTTGTAACGAAATCCAGGAAGACATTGGTGCAGGGTTTGGCAGTTTAAATTCAACATGAACGAATGTTACGTATTGTGCATAAATAGGCAAGACCCATGATTGTGCCTAATTACACACGTGTAGGACCATCAGTGGAAGTATTCACATCGATTAAATATCTGAAAGTATGTGCACGGAGCGATTTACGATGGGATTACCACGTGAAACTAATTGAAGGTGAGGCACGTGTCAGAATGACACACTGGAAGAATTTTCAGAAAATTTAGTCCACCTACAAGAAAGTAGCATACAAAATCCTCGTTCGACCAATACCTGGATGTTATAATATTCGAACAAAAATAACGTTATTCATATATACGGGTTTTAAACCAAGTCCAGTTTGACAAGGGTGGGGCAGGTATTCGCTTGTGGCCTTACAGTAGGAACTATCCCGGCATTTGCCTGAAGTAATTCAGGGAAACCACGAAAAACCTGTATCAGGATGGTCAGGTGAAGACTGGAGCCTCCTCTCTCCAAAATGTAAGATCAATTTGTTGAAAACACTGCTTCCTCATTCGGTTTATATCTAGCATACAACACTTTTCTATGTAAGTTATATCATAACGAAAACTGCTAATCCTACGCTGTTCATTTCTCTCTCCATCACTGCACACACTACACACAGTGTTTCGCAACACTACACACACAATCAGCTGATGCCAGGATCATTCTGTATACCGCAATCTTGCATTTGCTAGCATGAAAAACTGAGTCAGCATCACTCTACAACGAGAGAGAGGATAGAGGTTTAGTTTCTAGTTTAGGCAGCCAGTTTTTCCAGAACAGAAAAAAGGGAAAACGAAAAAAAAAAAAAACAGTTTGAAAGCGTTATTTGGAGTGATAGATGTTTCATTGTCGTTGAGTTACAATTTTTTACAAAACCCTTACTCTGTATTACCTAAGTAATCCTTCAATATAAGGAATGTATTTGCACAACTCGTACTTTTAAACTGCCTTTTCAACTAAGTTTGTTTTGTCAATGTCTAACCTTCTTGGACAATTTGTTTTATTTTACTCTTCGGTGTGGTTTACCGTTAAAATTTTTAGAGCGTACATAAACAGATACAGAAAGCTAAACAAGGAATCCTGAGGGGATAGTACTATTCATCTTACACTTAAATGTAATTAAAGTATACACACTTCCGGGAAAAAAAGAACTTTTACACCCTTTGAGAGGTGGCAAATTCACTCAAGAATTATTGTTGCAAGAGAGCATACGGAGTACATTAAATGATTACATTTGCAGATCAATGACATAGGCTGTTCTAAGGTACCAGGTACTTACCCATGCTGAAACAGTCGTATTATTACGTACCTATACGGGCGGCAACGCACGCTGTAAATAGTCTGTTTAGGTTTTTATATTGGCAACGCCACGTAGCGCTCTGTATGAAAATCACTGTTGTGCTGTGTGCAGTCTATGGCTGGTTGGCATTGTTGAAATATTCGCTATTGTAGTGTTGGGCAGCTGGATGTGAACAGCGCGTAGCGTTGCGCAGTTGGAGGTGAGCCGCCAGCAGTGGTGGATGTGGGGAGAGAGAGGTGGAGTTTTGAGAGCGGATGATCTGGATGTGTGTCCATCAGAGAGTAAATTTCTAAGACTAGATGTATTGTTCTCCATCAAAATCTTTCATTTGCTAACTATGCCTATCAGTAGCTAGTGCCTTCAATAGTAAGAATCTTTTATTTAGCTGGCAGTATTGGCGCTCGCTGTATTGCAGTAGTTCGAGTGACGAAGATTTTTGTGAGGTAAGTGATTCATTAATGGTATAGGTTATTGTTAATCAGGGCCATTCTTTTGTAGCGATTATTGAAAGTCAGATTGCGTTGCGCTAAAAATATTGTGGGTCAGTTTAGTGAATGGGTACGTTCAGTTCTGCTCAGCTGTCTGAAAATCAAATAACTTAAGGAGTTTACCAGCACAGTAATTCATTTATTTTTCCAAGGGGACGTTTCAAGGCGTTGACTGGCATCCATCCGATCGTACAGGTGCCGAATACTATCCTGGAATACGTTGCGCCACCCCTATTTGACCTGTCCACGTAGTGCTTTAAGATGTTGGTTGACGCATCTCACGAGTCACTTCCCGTTCCATGGTATCCACACACCCTCGATTGAACAAGTCCAGAGACCGAGCTGGCTAGGGAAGTTGCTGAACATGTCGGAGAGCACATGTGTTTGATGGGCAGTGTGTGGGCGAGCATCACATTGTTGATACGAGGCATCACCTTTCTGCTGCAAGAACGGCAAAAGAACGAATCAAACATTCTGTACTTAACCGAGCGCTGGTTAGCGGCCCCTCGAGAAACACCAAAGGCGAACGCGAGTTGTAGCTTACAACACCTCTGGCCAAAAGGCCTGTTGTAGGATCAGTGTGGCGCGAGTGGAAGATGGGCTAGAGGTGTGCATGCCGTTCCACTGCTTATAACAATAGCTAGTTGTACGCCACTCTGCTTTAACTACCGAACATTAAGTTCTGTGAAGGAAAAAGCCACGTTGATCACTAGCCTGCCGTGACATAAGCTAATCTTACCCACAGAGGATTTATGATTTTGACTGTGCGTGTATGTATAATGGATAAGGCTATCTGACAGTAATTTCGAATATGGGGAATTTAACAGAAAACTAAACAGGCTTTAAACTTTGGGGTTTAATGGAAGTTGTAAATTTCGTATACGAATGAAAAATGGACGGTCGCGAGCCGAATTATGCACATGAATTTGGAAACGTATGTTTAAGAAAATTGAATATTAGTTATTGAAGTTACTTTCGTTAATATTTCCCTTTGAGTAGTACACAGGATACAAACTGACACAGGTTACTCTGAGCTGTGTGTAGCAGCAGTCACAATACTGCACTTACTAGTAATCATAGAAAGGAAGGTTTGTCTCAAGCCCAATTAATAAGAGGTTTGTTATTGGGATCACTACTGAAATGTTAGTGCAAGAAGTGCAGAACGAAATTCGGCCAGGAGGCGGTTCGACTTAACCGACAAATACCACAAATAATACCACAATTACACTGTATGTATCAGACTTCCTTAGAAGCAATAATATACCAATTATCTTTCTAATATTAGAAGAATGTGGTGGGGTCCCATAACTGATAATGTACCACTAGTTAAATTGACTATTTCAGTAGCAAAATTCGATTCAACAAAATTTAATTTTTAGCTTCACTTTGAATAGTTTATGTTTTCAATGCAAATTATTCAACACTGAGCTCATTTCAAAAATTCATTCATGATAGTAATCAAAGCTGAATTAAGTTTCAAATGAGTATAACTTATTTGCCTTTTTTCATCACCTGTGAAGCAGGTATTTTAGACGCCAACATTTACACCGTCTAGCACTGAATTTTTTGCAAAACAGTACTTTGCTGTAGGTTGTGTTTTGGTAAAACCACCTTTTACATCGCTCCAAGCCGCTTCCGTTACTTCCCCCCATCTTTTACGTTATACAGTACAAGTGTCCTAAGCATGAACCAGCTCCCAATGTACAAGGCTTTTCTTGTAAATATACACGCATAAAATTTCATTATTTTTAAACATTTAGCTTTTTCCATATATGCATTACAATACTTTAAATTTCCTGTCACAAATCAATGCAATTAACAAATAATACACACTTCGTAATTACAGATACACAGCTACGTAATATAAACCTAATCCATTTGTTACATGCTGATAACCGGTTTGCAACAGTTCGTGTTGACAAGTCGGTTGTCACAAGCCCTCATATCTGTACTGTTGTAACTATACCATCTGCCACTGCTGCCCTTACAATACGACTACTTTGGTGCCATGAAGAGCACAGGGTGCAGCCAGCTACAGGTGGTGGCACATGTCGGCACTAATGACGTGTGTCGCTTTGGATCTGAGGAAATTCTCTCTGGATTCCAGCGGCTATCCGATTTGGTGAAGGCTGCCGGCCTTGCTTACAAGATGAAGGCAGAGCTCACCATCTGCAGCATCGTTGACAGAACCGACTGCGGACCTTTGGAGCAGAGCCGGGTGGAGGGTCTGAATCAGAGGCTCAGACGGTTTTGCGACCGTATTGGCTGCAGATTCCTTGACTTGCGCCATAGGGTGGTGGAGTTTCGGGTTCCGCTGAATAGGTCAGGAGTTCACTACACTCAGCTGGCGGCTACACGGGTAGCGGAGGCTGTGTGGCGTGGACTGGGCGGTTTTTTAGGTTAGAAGGCCTCGGGAAAGTGCGGGATGGGCTGCAATGTCAAAGGGTGCTTGGCAATTACAGGAAGTGCTTGGATCAAGGAACAGTCGGAATTATAGTTGTAAATTGTTGTAGTTGCGCTGGAAAAATCCCTGAGCTTCAAGCGGTAATAGAAAGCACAGAAGCTGATATCGTTATAGGTACAGAAAGCTGGCTAAAGCCTGAAATAAGTTCTGCAGAAATTTTTACGAAGTCTCAGACGGTGTTCAGGAAAGAAAGATTAGGCAGAATTGGTGGTGGAGTGTTTGTGTCTGTCAGTAGTGGTTTATCTTGTAGTGAAGTCGAAGTAGATACTCCGTGCGAATTGGTATGGGTGGAGGTTATACTTAACAGCCGAATTAAGTTAATAATTGGCTCCTTCTACCGACCCCCACACTCCGATGATACAGTTGCGGAACAGTTCAGAGAAATTTTGAGTCTCGTAACAAATAAATACCCCACTCATACGGTTATAGTTGGTGGGGACTTCAACCTACCCTCGGTATGTTGGCAAAAATACTTGTTCAAAACCGGTGGTAGGCAGAAAACGTCTTCCGAGATTGTCCTAAATGCTTTCTCCGAAAATTATTTCGAGCAGTTAGTCCACGAACCCACGCGAATTGTAAATGGTTGCGAAAACACACTTGACCTCTTAGCCACAAACAATCCAGAGCTGATAGAGAGCATCATGACTGATACAGGGATTAGTGATCACAAGGTCATTGTAGCTAGGCTCAATACCATTTCTTCCAAATCCATCAGAAACAAACGCAAAATAATTTTATTTAAAAAAGCGGATAAAGTGCCACTAGAAGCCTTCCTAAAAGACAACTTCCATTCCTTCCGAACTGACTATGCGAATGTAGACGAGATGTGGCTCAAATTCAAAGATATAGTAGCAACAGCAATTGAGATATTCATACCTCATAAATTGGTAAGAGATGGAACGGATCCCCCGTGGTACACAAAAAAGGTCCGAACGCTGTTGCAGAGGCAACGGAAAAAGCATGCGAAGTTCAGAAGAACGCGAAATCCCGAAGATGGGCTAAAATTTACAGACGCGTGAAATTTGGCACGTACTTCTATGCGAGATGCCTTTAAAAGGTTCCACAACGAAACATTGTCTCGAAATTTGGTAGAAAATCCGAAGAAATTCTGGTCGTATGTAAAGTACACAAGCGGCAAGACGCAGTCAATACCTTCGCTGCGCAGTGCCGATGGTACTGTTATCGACGACTGTGCCGCTAAAGCGGAGTTATTGAACGCAGTTATCCGAAATTCCTTCACCAGGGAAGACGAATGGAATATTCCAGAATTTGAAACACGAACATCTGCTTGCATGAGTTTCTTAGAAGTAGATACCTTAGGGGTTGCGAAGCAACTCAAATCGCTTGATACGGGCACGTCTTCAGGTCCAGATTGTATACCGATTAGGTTCCTTTCAGATTACGCTGATACTATAGCTCCCTACTTAGCACTCATATACAACCGCTCGCTCACCGATAGATCTGTACCTACAGATTGGAAAATTGCGCAAGTCGCACCAGTGTTCAAGAAGGGTAGTAGGAGTAATCCATTTAACTACAGACCTATATCATTGACGTCGGTTTGCAGTAGGGTTTTGGAGCGTATACTGTATTCAAACATTATGAATCACCTCGAAGGGAACGATCTATTGACACGTAATCAGCATGGCTTCAGAAAACATCGCTCTTGTGCAACGCAGCTAGCTCTTTATTCGCACGAAGTAATGGCCGCTATCGACGGGGGATCTCAAGTTGATTCCGTATTTCTAGATTTCCGGAAAGCTTTTGACACCGTTCCTCATAAGCGGCTTCTAATCAAGTTGCGGAGCTATGGGGTATCGTCTCAGTTGTGCGACTGGATTCGTGATTTCCTGTCAGGAAGGTCGCAGTTCGTAGTAATAGACGGCAAATCATCGAGTAAACCTGAAGTGATATCAGGTGTTCCCCAGGGAAGCGTCCTGGGACCTCTACTGTTCCTGATCTGTATAAATGACCTGGGTGACAATCTGAGCAGTTCTCTTAGACTGTTCGCAGATGATGCTGTAATTTACCGTCTAGTAAGGTAATCCGAAGACCAGTATCAGTTGCAAAGCGATTTAGAAAAGATTGCTGTATGGTGTGTCAGGTGGCAGTTGACGCTAAATAACGAACAGTGTGAGATGATCCACATGAGTTCCAAAAGAAATCCGTTGGAATTCGATTACTCGATAAATAGTACAATTCTCAAGGCTGTCAATTCAACTAAGTACCTGGGTGTTAAAATTACGAACAACTTCAGTTGGAAGGACCACATAGATAATATTGTCGGGAAGGCGCGCCAAACGTTGCGTTTCATTGGCAGGACACTTAGAAGATGCAACAAGTCCACTAAAGAGACAGCTTGCACTACACTCGTTCGTCCTCTGTTAGAATATTGCTGCGCGGTGTGTGATCCTTACCAGGTGGGATTGACGGAGGACATCGAAAGGGTGCAAAGAAGGGCAGCTCGTTTTGTATTATCACGTTATAGGGGAGAGAGTGTGGCAGACATGATACACGAGTTGGGATGGAAGTCATTACAGCATAGACGTTTTTCGTTGCGGGGAGATCTTTTTACGAAATTTCAGTCACCAACTTTCTCTTCCGAATGCGAAAATATTTTGTTGAGCCCAACCTACATAGGTAGGAATGATCATCAAAATAAAATAAGAGAAATCAGAGCTCGGACAGAAAGGTTTAGGTGTTCGTTTTTCCCGCTCGCTGTTCGGGAGTGGAATAGTAGAGATAGTATGATTGTGGTTCGATGAACCCTCTGCCAAGCACTTAAATGTGAATTGCAGAGTAGTCATGTAGATGTAGATGTCTGTAGTTTCAATGATCATGCATAGAACCTTCAGTGGTGCTTTCTTTTACAGTGATTGGCGCTACCTTGTCTTCGCTTTTATTACGTGAACTGAAATATGATCGAACATTAAAATGAATTACTTAAGCACCGCAAAATGACACAGAATAATGAGACACCTGTAAACGTGTGATTCACGGAGCTGAATTAAAAAACTATGTTTTCAGCTAAGTATCTAACAAAAGGATTTATGAGAATGCGTACGTGGAGGCCAATATCAAGTGATCCCTATTTTAAAATAGTTGCTCGGTATTGTGTCTCGTGTTATAACAATCCATGTACGGAATTATTCCGTGTTAAGTTACGATATAGTTGCTTCGAAATAGCAGGCGTGATGAATGACATTTCGCAAACGCTCGCAGTCCGCGGAACAGGATGTGTAAACAGGGATGCGCTACCGCAATATCTGCAGCCATAAATTCAGCGACACAGCGTATTCGTGAGCTACGAGGCACTACGTTGCCAAGAGGGGCTGCGTCGTAACGTCGCATACGCCATAAAGTTTGCTGTGTGGCGCGGTAATGTGGAGTGACGGTGCACGGGTGCAGCGCTCAGACTAACGTACGGGTAGCAGCAGACCTGTATTGTTATTTTGCGCTCTAATATTCGAAAAAGTTCTGTGAATATACAACTTTTGTCATTTTTTGTGTTTGTGATTGGAAACCTATAGAGGATACAATAGTATATTGAATGTAACAATAGAGAAACTCAAAATATTTTGTCAGTTCACTTTATAGGCGAATACTTTCATAATCTGATTAGACAACGACATTTATTATTATTAATTTAACATGATTATTCCACACTCTGAAGCCTGCAAGATTACTTTACTCTTAACAAAAATCGTATGTTCATAGAACACTTTTCTGTTCGAGTGCGATAGTGCCCGCTTTCGAAATCTTGGCAGTTATTGATTGATGTGTAGCGTAGCCCGAGGCCTAGAGTAGATTGGAAAATAATTTGACAGTGTTTGCGAGAAGAAATAGACATTGCGGTAAGAGGTTGATCTATAGTGTTGTCCGAGGTCTACTTTCACCCCATGTATAACGCGCCATAAATAACTGAAATCTTAAGGAAAATACAAATTGCTTCACATAACAGGTATTTTGCGTGTTTTTCGACGCATATTACCAACATATATTGTACATGAACCACTAAAAATGAAAGACTGGGTTTGGACAGGAGAGTTCGCTTGAAAAAAGTCCGCCATCTTGTGTTGCGTGTGCAACATCGAAACTATTTGTGCAGTGAATTACGTTGACAATCAGTGACAAAATATAATGTGCAATAGTGTAATATCAATCAACAGCTCCGACATCACACCAGTGATGCAAGTAAAGCAGCAAGATATTGAAATTGTGTGTCATAAAAGCCTTTCACACTATTTTCGTAACACTTAACTGATGTAAATCTATCTGCATCCTATACAGGTTGTGATATACAGTCAACCACAAAGAAGAAAACCAGCAGAAGACATCCTGATTACGATTTCTCGCCATACACTGCCCGCTGCCTTCCCCCAAATACCACACCAGCAGCTAAAAAAACAATGGACAAAGTATTTTAGATTACACTATTTTCGTAACACTTAACTGATGCAAATCTATCTGCATCCTATACAGGTTGTGATATACATAGTCAACCACAAAGAAGAAAACCAGCAGAAGACATCCTGATTACGGTTTCTCGCCATACACTGCCCACTGCCTTCCCCCAAATACCACACCAGCAGCTAAAAAAACAATGGACAAAGTATTTTAGATTACATACATAGAAAAATGTTAATATTTCTCTATGTATGTATAAACGCCTGAAGGTGAACAGAACATGTTCGAAACGCATTGCATTATGTTAGATTATACATAAAATAAAGAGAGACTGGTAACAGTCCCAGTTCACACACACATAATAATAAAATAATAATAATAATAATAATAATAATAATAATAATAATAATAATAAATAATTATAGTTCTGGATACTGTACTAATACATTTGTACATTATGCATATTTCTATCCACCACTGTTTCGTAATTCGAAATGTGTTTTCACGAATACATGGAAATGAAATTTTTCGATAATTCACCACAAATAGCAAAATGAATACCATATATATACTCCTGGAAACGGAAAAAAGAACACATTGACACCGGTGTGTCAGACCCACCATACTTGCTCCGGACACTGCGAGAGGGCTGTACAAGCAATGATCACATGCACGGCACAGCGGACACACCAGGAACCGCAGTGTTGGCCGTCGAATGGCGCTAGCTGTGCAGCATTTGTGCACCGCCGCCGTCAGTGTCAGCCAGTTTGCCGTGGCATACGGAGCTCCATCGCAGTCTTTAACACTGGTAGCATGCCGCGACAGCGTGGACGTGAACCGTATGTGCAGTTGACGGACTTCGAGCGAGGGCGTATAGTGGGCATGCGGAAGGCCGGGTGGACGTACCGCCGAATTGCTCAACACGTGGGGCGTGAGGTCTCCACAGTACATCGATGTTGTCGCCAGTGGTCGGCGGAAGGTGCACGTGCCCGTCGAACTGGGACCGGACCGCAGCGAAGCACGGATGCACGCCAAGACCGTAAGATCCTACGCAGTGCCGTAGGGGACCGCACCGCCACTTCCCAGCAAATTAGGGACACTGTTGCTCCTGGGGTATCGGCGAGGACCATTTGCAACCGTCTCCATGAAGCTGGGCTACGGTCCCGCACACTGTTAGGCCGTCTTCCACTCACGCCCCAACATCGTGCAGCCCGCCTCCAGTGGTGTCGCGACAGGCGTGAATGGAGCGACGAATGGAGACGTGTCGTCTTCAGCGATGAGAGTCGCTTCTGCCTTGGTGCCAATGATGGTCGTATGCGTGTTTGGCGCCGTGCAGGTGAGCGCCACAATCAAGACTGCATACGACCGAGGCACACAGAGCCAACACCCGGTATCATGGTGTGGGGAGCGATCTCCTACACTGGCCGTACAGCTCTGGTGATCGTCGAAGGGACACTGAATAGTGCACGGTACATCCAAACCGTCATCCAACCCATCGTTCTGCCATTTCTAGACCGGCAAGGGAACTTGCTGTTCCAACAGGACAATGCACGTCCGCATGTATCCCGTGCCACCCAACGTGCTCTAGAAGGTGTAAGTCAACTACCCTGACCAGCAAGATCTCCGGATCTGTCCCCCATTGAGCATGTTTGGGACTGGATGAAGCGTCGTCTCACGCGGTCTGCACGTCCAGCACGAACGCTGGTCCAACTGACGCGCCAGGTGGAAATGGCATGGCAAGCCGTTCCACAGGACTACATCCAGCATCGCTACGATCGTCTCCATGGGAGAATAGCAGCCTGCATTGCTGCGAAATGTGGATATACACTGTACTAGTGCCGACATTGTGCATGCTCTGTTGCATGTGGTTTTGTCAGTGTGATCATGTGATGTATCTGACCCCAGGAATGTGTCAAAGTTTCCCCTTCCTGGGACAATGAATTCACGGTGTTCTTATTTCAATTTCCAGGAGTGTATATATATGAAGCACGCCGAAATGGAAGAGGAAATGAAAAGAAACTTCATAGGTGTGTAACATAGCAAATTATTACGAGTTATCTGGTATTGAAGGCGTAGCTTGTCATGGAGCCGGGAGTAGAGAAGATTTTCGTTCTCACGCCGGCACAGTTGATGTCGGCTACTCGCTACAGCGAGTCGCGTACTTTTAACGCCGCATGCAATACATTACACATGCCATCTATGAAATGCAAACCTACGTTTCTGGCATTTGTAGACTTAGAGAAAGCTTTTGACAATGTTGACTGGAATAATCTTTCAAATTCTGAAGATGGCAGGGGTAAAATACAAGGAGCGAAAGGCTATTTACAATTTGTACAGAAACCAGATGGCAGTTTGAAGAGTCGAGAGGCATGAAAGGGAGGCAGTGGTTGGGGAGTGAGACAGGGTTGTGGCCTCTCCCCGATGTTATTCAATCTGTATATTGAGCAAGCAGTGAAGGAATCAAAAGTAAAATTCGGAGTAGGTATTATCATCCATGGAGAAGAAATAAAAACCTTGTGGTTCGCCGAAGACATTGTAATTCTGTCAGAGACAGCAAAGGACTGGAAAGAGCAGTTGAACGGAATGGACAGTGTCATGAAAGCAGGGTATAAGACGAACATCGACAAAAGTTGGTTGGTTGGGTGTGGGATTGAAGGGACCAGACTGCTAAGGTCATCGGTCCCTTGTTCCACGATAAAATCACTCGAAATAAAAACTGTCAGTCGTTAAAAACGGAGAACTGAGACAAGGGACGACACAATATAAGAAAGTCAGACAAAGACCAGACAAACGGAACTAAAATCACACCGAGTGTGAAGGTGGTTGGCCGACCATGAAAATAAGGAAAAGCCAACCACCAAATGACATTAAAACCCACAGTTTAAAACCACAGGCCAAAGGCCCAAGTCAATACAGGAAATAAAAGGACAAACACTCAAATCATACGATAAAAACCCACTGCCCGAATAAAACTCAACACGAGGTCCGCCATAGCAACGTCATCACATAAAAGGGCAGGGAGGGTATCAGGCAGCGCAAACGTCTGCCTGAGTCCTGTTAAAAGCGGGCAGTCCACCAAAATGTGGACCACCGTCAGAGCTGCCCCGCAGCGACATAGCGGTGGGTCCTCCCGGCGCAACAAATGGCCGTGCGTCAGCCACGTGTGGCCAACGCGCAGCCGGCAGAGGACGACAGAGTCCTTCCGAGAGGCCCGCATGGAGGAGCGCCACACACCGGTCGTCTCCTTCACCGCCCGAAGTTTGTTGGGCGTGGGCAGGGTGCGCCACTCGTCACCCCAGGCACCAAGCACTTTCTGGGGCAAAAGCGACAGGAGATCACACTCCATAAGGCCGAGTTCCAGAGCCGGTGAACTCACTGCCCGGGATGCTGACATGACCTGGGGTCCAAACAAAGACCACGGAGCGGCCGCAACGGGCAAGAGCATGGAGCGACTCGTGGATGGCCATCACCAGACGGGAACGAGGAAAGCACTGGTCAAGAGCTCGTAAACCACTCAGGGAGTCACTACAGATGACAAAGGACTCACCTGAGCGGGAGCGGATATACTCTAGGGCGCGATAGATGGCAACCAACTCGGCAGTGTATACACTGTTCCCGGGTGCCAGCGACCGTTGCTCACAATGATCCTCTAGAGTAAGAGCGTAACCAGTGCGACCAGAGACCATCGAACCGTCGGTATAGGCCACGGGAGATCCGGGGAACTCGGCAAGGAGAGAAACAAAGCGGCGGCGGAGGGCCGGAGAAGGGACCGAGTCTTTCGGACCCTGTGCCAAATCCAGCCGAATGCATGGTCGGCGCACACACCAAGGGGGCAGACGGAGATTGGCCCGGTAAACAGGTGGGAGAGGAAAAAACTCAATCCCACACAGTAGAGCCCGGATGCGAACCGCGATCGTACACCCTGACCGGGGCCGCCTGTCTGGAAGATGGACGATCGAGTGCGGGAACAGGAGACGGTAGTTGGGATGCCCTGGCAAGCTACAAACGTGGGCAGCATAAGCGGCCAGAAGTCGGTCGCGCCGGATCCGCAATGGAGGAACACCAGCCTCCACAAGTAAGCTGTCAACAGGGCTTGTCCGAAATGCTCCTGTGGCGAGTAGGATCCCGCAGTGATGGATGGGATCCAGCAATTGCAACGCTGATGGCGATGCCGAACCATACGCCACACACCCATAATCAAGGCGGGACTGGATCAGCGCTTGATACAGCCGGAGAAGGGTGGACCGATCGGCACCCCATCCGGTGTGGCTAAGGCAACGGAGAGCGTTTAAATGCCGCCACCATGCTTGTTTAAGCTGCCTAATATGAGGCAGCCAAGTCAACCGGGCATCAAATACCAGTCCCAAGAACCGATGCGTCTCTACCACAGCAAGAGGTTCACCGTCAAGGTAAAGGCGTGGCTCAGGGTGAACCGTGCGACGCCGGCAGAAATGCATAACGCAGGTCTTAGCGGCCGAAAACTGGAAGCCGTGCGCTACAGCCCACGACTGCGCCTTGCGGATAGCGCCCTGCAGCTGGCGCTCAGCAACTGCAATGCCAGCGGAGCTGTAGTAGAGGCAGAAGTCGTCTGCATACAACGAAGCTGCGACGGACGATCCCACCGCCTCAGCGAGCCCATTGATCGCAATTAAAAACAGGGAGACACTGAGGACAGACCCCTGTGGGACCCCGTTCTCCTGGACCCGGGAGGAACTATGGGACGCAGCAACTTGCACGCGGAAGGAACGAGACGACAGAAAATTCTGAATAAAAATCGGGAGCGGGCCCCATGAAGTGTGGCCAGGATGTCGAAGAAGATGGCAACCAGATGTTGGCGGCGTGCAAAGGCTGTACAGACGGCAGACTCTAGGGAGACTAGATTATCGACGGCAGAGCGGCCTTTACGGAACCCACCCTGAGACAGAGCCAGAAGGCCTCGAGACTCGAGGAGCCAACTCAACCTCCGGCTCACCATACGTTCTAGCAACTTGCAAAGAACGTTGGTGAGGCTTATGGGGCGGTAGCTGTCCACCTCCAGCGGGTTCTTGCCACGTTTCAACACGGGGAGGATGATGCTTTCTCGCCATTGAGACGGGAACACACCCTCAACCCAGATGCGGTTGAAAACATGTAGGAGGCGTCGCTGGCAATTCACAGAGAGGTGTTTCAGCATCTGGCTGTGGATGCGGTCTGGCCCAGGAGCCGTATCAGGGCAAGCAGATAGGGCACTCTGGAATTCCCAGTCGCTGAAAGGGGCATTGTACGACTCCGCGTGGCGCGCGTGAAAGGAAAGCCTCCAACTTTCCAACCGCTCTTTCCGGGAGCGGAAGGCCAGTGGGTAATTCGTAGATGCGGAACACTGAGCAAAATGCGCTGCTAACCGGTCCGCAATCGTGTCGGAGTCAGTACACACCACTCCATTCAGCGAAAGCCCAGGGACAGAGACAGGCGGCCGATAGCCATGGAGTCGCCTAATCTTAGCCCAAACCTGCGATGCAGAGGTACGGACGCCAATGGTGGAAACATACCGTTCCCAGCACTCCTGCTTCCGTTGGCGAATAAGGCGTCGGGCACGGGCACGGAGCTGTTTAAAAACGATGAGGTTCTCCAAGGACGGGTGCCGCTTATGGCGTTGAAGAGCCCGCCGGCGATCTCTAATCGCCTCTGCGATCTCGGGCGCCCACCAAGGCACAGTCCTCCGCCGAGGGGACCCGTATGAACAGGGAATCGCAGATGCCGCCGCAGAAACGATGCCGGTGGTGACCGACTGAACCACTGCATCAATGGTGTCAGGGGAAGGAGGAGCGATAGTGGCGAGAGAGGAGAACAAGCCCCAATCAGCCTTATTCAGAGCCCATCTGGAGGGGCGTTCAGAAGAGTGACGCTGTGGTAGTGACAGAAAGATGGGGAAATGGTCACTACCACATAAGTCGTCATGGACACTCCAGTGGATGGATGGTGAAAGTCCGGGGCTGGAGATAGAAAGGTCGATGGCCGAAAATGTGCCATGGACGACGCTGAAATGTGTCGGCTCTCCCGTGTTTAAGAGGCAGAGGTCAAGCTGCGAGAGAAGAGTCTCGACATCTCTACCCCGGCCAGTAATCGCGGCGCTACCCCACAGGGGGTTATGGGCGTTAAAGTCGCCCAGTAACACAAAAGGAGGAGGCAGTTGTGCTCTCAATGCAGCCAACACATGACGCGAGACATCACCATCTGGCGGAAGATACAAACTGCAGACAGTAATAGGCTGAGGCGTCCACATCCTTACAGCGACAGCCTCTAAAGGTGTGTGAAGAAGTACACATTCGCTGTGGACAGAGTTAAGGATGTAGACGCAGACTCCACCAGATACCCTCTCATAAGCTGCCCGGTTCTTGTAATAACCCCGATACCCACGTAGGGCAGGGGTCCGCATTGCCGGAAACCAAGTTTCCTGTAGGGCAATGCAGAGGAAAGGGTGACTGCTGATGAGTTGGCGAAGCTCAGCAAGGTGGTGGAAAAAAGCGCTGCAGTTCCACTGGAGTATCGCTTTGTCCATGTCCGAAAAAGGCGTGAAGGGGCCGAGGAGGCAGATCACGCCACTGGGTCACCTGCTGCCACCGATGGAGGACCAGTACAATCTGCTTCCATGGTGTCTGAGGGTCCGGCGAGATCCAGGTCCTCAGCGGACGCCCGGATCTCCACCTTATCCTCGGACGCAGAGCCTGTAGGGAGCAGTGGGATGGATGCCACCATGTGGTCCTTGGCCTTAGAGGTCTTCTTCTTCGTCTTGTCTCTCTGGTCCTTGGGTTTCATTGGCTGGGAGGGCTCCAGCGAGTCAGTCTCCGGGATGGAGGAGGAGCGGGAAGCCCTGCGACCAGCCGCTGGTCTGCTTTTCTTCCATTGGCTGACGTCACCCTTCCCAGAGGCGGAAACCTGGGAAGGAAGGGACCCAAGGGACCCTTTCCGTGCTATTCGAGCTGGGGAAGTTTGAGGCTTCCCCAGCTTAGAAGTGGGGACTGATGTCCTTGATGGTTGGGGGGTTGCTGCTCCTGAGGCAGGTAGTGCAGGAGCAGCAGGGAGTGAAGTGCCCCCCACCATCAAGGGGGCAGGTGTAGCATTCCGGTTCTGAGAGGTGGCAGTCTGAGGGAGAGCTAATGGGGCCATAACAGTAGTAGCCGCGGCGTAAGAGGCAGTCATTCGAACAGGATGGAGGCGTTCGAACTTCTGCCTGGCCTCAGTGTATGTTAGGCGGTCCAGGGTCTTATACTCCATGATTTTGCGCTCTTTCTGGAAGATCCTGCAGTCCGGCGAGCAAGGCGAGTGGTGCTCTCCACAGTTTACACAGATGGGAGGCGGAGCACATGGAGTATTGGGATGTGATGGGCGTCCACAATCTCGACATGTGAGGCTGGAAGTACAGCGGGAAGACATATGCCCGAACTTCCAGCACTTAAAGCACCGCATCGGGGGAGGGATATATGGCTTGATGGCACAACGATAGACCATCACCTTGACCTTCTCAGGTAAAGTATCACCCTCGAAGGCCAAGATGAAGGCACTGGTGGCAACCTGCTTATCCCTTGGACCACGATGTACGCGCCGGACGAAGTGAACACCTCGCCGCTCTAAATTGGCGCGAAGCTCGTCATCGGACTGCAATAGAAGGTCCCGATGGAATATTATGCCCTGGACCATATTAAGACTCTTATGGGGCGTGATTGTAACCGGAACATCCCCCAGCTTGTTACAATCGAGCAACCGGCGGGACTGGGCGGAGGACGCCGATTTGATCAAAACCGAGCCCGAGCGCATTTTGGACAAGCCCTCCACCTCCCTGAACTTGTCCTCTAAGTGCTCGACGAAGAACTGAGGCTTCATGGATGTAAAGGATTCACCATCAGCTCTCGTACACACCAGGTAGCGGGGCGAGTATGGTTCGCTGGCATCCTTAGTCTTTCGTTCCTCCCTTGGTGTAGCCAGGGAGGGGAACGATTTGGGGTCATATGTAGTTGCGTTGTATTGAGCCCTGGAACGCTTAGAGACTGCAGGCGGCTGGCCGCCAGCAAGAGATGATGTACCACGCTTCATTGCGGGTCATCCGCCCTGATGCCACCTACTCCGACCAAGGGCCCTCCCCACGGGCGCCACCCAGCCTCAGCAACGACCACCTGGCAGGATGGCCATTGCCGGGAGTCCCAATGCCCCAAGGAGATAGGCATCTACTCCTTGGCATACGTGGGGAGTTAACGGCGCTGGCATCAGCAGAGCGATCCCTGTGTAGTCAGGGGGCTACAACCAACAGGGTACATGGCGGCCCCACCACAACGGACTGGCTACCGTGCTGGATTTCAGGTGATGTAGTCCAATATCGTCATTGGCGCATAAAGCGACACAGCATAGCAGACTGCAATAAACTGCACCCAAGAACAAATCCATGCCCAAGAGATGGTAGGTGAGCGGGACTGCTAAGCGATGACGACAAACCTGGCTAGAGATGGTAATGCATGATGGACACATCGCTCCTTGTAAGGCGCCCTTCCCCAATCGGCTCGCTCTTCGGAAAATTTAGAAGGATGGAGGTCAAACCCGTTAGGGGACCATCTCACAAGGCCAAAACGTTTGAGACTCCTTTTAGTCGCCTCTTACGACAGGCAGGAATACCGTGGGCCTATTCTTACCCCCAAACCCGCAGGGGGATCAACAAACGCAAAACGAGGATAATGGAATTTAGTCGAATTAAGTCGGGAGATGCTGAGAGTATTAGATTAGGAAATGAGACAAAGTAGTAAAGGAGTTTTGCTATTTGGGGAACAAAATAACTGATGATTGTCGATGTAGAGAGGATATAAAATGTAAGCTTTCGAAATGTGGTGCTACAGAATAATGCTGAAGATTGGATGGGTAGATCACATAACTAATGAAGAGGTATTGAATATGATTGGGGAGAAGAGGAGTTTGTGGCACAACTTGACTAAAAGAAGGGATCGGTTTGCAGGACATGTTCTGAGGCATCAAGGGATCACCAATTTAGTATTTGAGGGCAGCTTGGAGGGTAAAAATCGTAAAAGGAGACCAAGAGATGAATACACTAAAGCAGATTCAGAAGGATGTATGTTGCAGTAAGTACTGGGAGATGAAGAAGCTTGCACAGGATAGAGTAGCATGGAGAGCTACATCAAACCTGTCTCAGGACTGAAGACAACAACAAACAACATCTATGAATCTGAAGAGATACTATTAAATATTAATCTATCTTTTTGATACTTAGTGCAGCAAATACTATGGCTAACACAACCGTACTCTTAAAATTTCAAATCAATAACTTCAGTACTTTCGGATATATTAATTTTGCCTAAAACACAAAATAGCCGTGCTGACATTGTGAAACTCAGGGACTGTAGCGTATTAATATATATAATCAGTGAAACTCCAACAAGAATGATAGGTTCATATAATCCAATTTTCTGGAATTTTGTTTTGTTTCATTACCACAGATTTCTGGCGTAATTAAAAATACTTTTGAAAATTGCTATTTCATCGTGTTTTGTGTTTTGTATTTTTGAGACACAGAATGACTGGAGGATAAACGTAAAGTGAGAATGTGATACTTTATTAGAACTATATAAATGTGTGACATCTGCTGCGGGATAATGGAATTTGTGATGCATGGCTGACTGAGCTTGGTTTTGTCAGTGGCAGCCAGAAGGGGCGTTGAGTATTAAATTTGCAATTTATTTTGTGGGAGGGAATCAGTGTTTTGCTTCCATTAAATTTTATTTATTTTCGGAATTTCTAGTCTAAATTGCTTGTGGTAATCTGACTGGCTGAAAGTAGAAATACCGCGAGTACAGAAGTGCGCGAGGTGATCTGATTGGAATTCAGAATTTCCCGCGCGTTAGAGTAGGGCTTTGTGCTTGAGGTCCATCAGTCGAGAGGATCGCTCTGGAGCAGTCTTTTGGTAATCACGTATGTAATATCGCGTTAATAAAATTGGTATCAAAATGAAGGAATTCGCACGTTTGATCTGTTTTCCTGTAGTTGACGAGAAGCGACTACAGTGTTGAGTATTCTGTGAAAGTTTGAGCTTTGTCAGTGATTGATTTTAGGAAAATTAAATGATCGTATCACAGTTATTGGCCGGGATATCCCCTTCGGGGTTTGGCCGCTATATTGGGAGATATTCGCGTATGAAAATTTCGTGTCGTACATAAAATCCGCGTGGCGTGTTTCGTGCAGCTTACAAGACACTATGGCGAGCACGTATTTACAAGAAGCCTACTAAACGACAGAATGTATTAACTAGCAAGTAGTCTGCCAGTGACTTTAGTACGTTTAAAACATCGGGTCGGACTAAGTAGTAGTTGTTTTCAGTCCTGAGACTGGTTTGATGCAGCTCTCCATGCTACTCTATCCTGTGCAAACTTCTTCATCTCCCAGTACATACTGCAACCTTCTGAATCTGGTTAGTGTATTCATTTCTTAGTCTCCCTCTACGATTTTTACCCTCCACGCTGCCCTCCAATACTAAATTGCTGATCTCTTGATGCCTCAGAACATGTCCTACCAACCGATCCCTTCTTCTGGTCAAGTTGTGCCACGAGCTTCTGATCTCCCCAATCCTATTCAATACTTCATCAGTTATGTGATCTACCCAACTTATCTTCAGCATTCTTCTGTAGCACCACATTTCGAAAGCTATTCTCTTCCTGTCCAAACTATTTATCGTCCATGTTTCACTTCCATACATGGCTACACTACATACAAATACTTTCAGAAAAGACTTCCTGACAAATCTATAGTCGATGTTAACCAATTTCTCTTCTTCAGAAACGATTTCCTTGCCATTACCAGTCTACATTTTATATCCTCTCTACTTCCACTATCGTCAGTTATTTTGCTCCCCAAATAGCAGAATTCCTTTACTACTTTGTCATTTCCTAATCTAATTCCCTCAGCATCACCCGACTTAATTCGACTTCGGACTAAGTATATTGTCTATTTTTGGATGTGGACTTCTAACAGAGACGAAATTAGAGTTGTATTAATACCTTTAGCTGCTAACGGGCGTTGATATATATGAACGGGGACAGGTGAAAACGTTTGCCCCGACCAGGAGCCGAACCCGGGATCTCTTGCTTACGTGGCACACGCTCTATCTTTTTTTTTTTTAATCTCATTTTGTTCGTCTTTGTTCATTGCTTCTGCTCGTGGCGGACGTCGCAAGACGCCCGTTTCAGTTCGTCGTTGATCAATTAACTCAGTTTTTTCATTACAGAGGGCAGCTAACCCTCTGACCGAACACGCTGAGTTAACAGTGCCGGCCTCCATCTGAGCCACCGAGGGCACAGGAGATAGCGCGACTGCAGGGAATATCTCGCGCACGCCTCCCGCGAGACCCACATTCTCACCTTTTATGTCCACACACTACACACGTAGTGTCTCACCCCAACACACTCACTCGTGGAAGACTTTCGTTCGAAGTCCCGTAACAGTTCGGGGAATGTGTGTGCATCCGCACAGAAGGTCAAGGCGTGTGTTGCCAGAACTCTATACTTACATGAATATGGTGTGTGTTCTTTCTCACATGTCCGCAAGAACAGACACCATACCGATATAAGTATATATCTAACGGAGACCGCAGCACTGCGTAATTTATGTCCGGATATTAAATACGGACTTGATAGACATTTTGTGTTTTACAATAAACCAACTTTAAGGAAACTGACATTTTTCAGACGACTCATGCAAGAATCCCGAACGCTCGATAGTTTTACTAACTTTCAGCTACTGCCGATGGACTCTAGTTACGTGGCCTTTGCTTGATAGGTATTTAGTCGAATTTTCGTCAACGCTGCTTTTTTTGGCTCAATCAGTACCTACAACCGCAGAGTGAAGGGTTAAACAAGCTAAAATTTATTGAGGGAGGTGGATTGATTGAAGGATAGTAAGAGAACCTGCCCCACCGCAGGTAGAGAGGGTTTGTGATATTTAAATTTTTATAATATCGAATCAAATTTACGAAGAACTGAGCAGTAAGACACCACTCATAGGTATGACACTGCCTGGATGCGTGCACTGATTGCTCTGGAAAAGTGTCAAAGCTGCGGTATCTTCCTGAGGCAAACTGACCCACAACTCTCGTATCTGGTCCTTGGTAACTCTGGTACTAGCACTGATGTCCCAGCCAGACTCAGACGTGCTCTATCGGGGTCAGATATAATCTTGCTGGCCAGGAGAGTACTACATCACACACACAGTTCGTAGGGGACACGTGCGATGGTGCACAAGCATTGTCCTGTTGAAAAATGCCACCACGATACCGTGACATGAGAAGTAACATACGAGGAGAACATACCAGGACGCAGGGTGTCAGTAAGTTTCCGTTGTGCGCCGACTGTCCCTCAACCACTACTGGCCGTGACGAAGCCATACCCGATGGCTTTCCACACTATCACGCTAGAAATAACACCGCTGTGCCACCGCAAAACTTTGGAGATTGGCTCCTCTCCGCAGTTCGCCGCCATACTCTCACAGTGCGACATTCCGCAGCTAAACGGGGGTGGGGACAGGAAAGGCATCCGACCGCCTCTCAAATTAACATGCCATATGCGTTAATAACCATGCTGACCATGCACTGTCTACATCTACACGATCGCACTGCCATTCACAGTTAAGTGCCTGGCACATAGCAATGTTGCACAAACTCACGAGGAAAAGAAGATTCAACAACACAAACCTCAATGATATCACAAAGTTCTCTTGAGTTCATGTTCCCCTCACTTATTGAAAGATTTGATCCGTACTTTCTTCCAACAGGACATAGCTTTCTTTTTGAGGAATCACCGGGTGTTATGTTTAAAATGGAGACAAACTCAAATGCAAATTCTGTATAGAACCTCAACGACTCCACAGAGCCCTGGGCATCATACAGTTTTAGCGATTTCAGCTTTTTCTCAACGCTAATGACACTAATATCTATATCTCTCGTCTTGGTATTGGTGCAAGAATTCAACTGAGGTCATACTAAAATTTTCCTTTGTAAAGGAACATTGTGAAATGGACTGTCTTGATCCATTGTGGACATGGGACAGCAGCTGGTCAAGTACTTAACAATGAAATTCAACACCCGTGCAACTGTTTCTATTTTAACTACCAGTTTTGGCATTCTGTGTCATCTTCTGGCCCTTGCGTAATAAAGAGAGTATATTTGTAGTATATATCAAAGTGAACTACAGCAAACCTTACAGAAAATAACGGGTAATGAAAATAGCGGCGTTAAGATAAAAATCTGTGTTACAACCGGTGGAACAGAATAAAGTGTCGTACATTGTTGCTAGTCATGAAACTGTTTAACATCATTGATTTATTAGAACATACCAAACATTAAAATGAAGCACAGCTGGACAATATGCAACGAGTAGCTCCGTTGATCAAAGCTTTCCAGATAAAAATCCTATCTAATTCTCATAGATGAGAAAACCTTTAGTGTATGAGGACCTATCTTTTAAGGTAAAAATGTCTAATTTATGAAGTACACTACTATGTTTGTCTACGGCTCAAATACTACCACAAATAGTGATGCAATAAGTTGTCACAGCATCCAAAATGCGACCTGACGCTAATCCCAACGGCGGACAACATAAGACAAAAACGGAAATCAAAGAGCACGCGAAAATATGAATACCTTGAGAGCACAAATTATATATCAAATCTAAGTAAAAAGATATGACTGTTTCCTTTATGTCATTTAACAGGCGGGCACAACAACAGTGATACAAACAAGGATCTTGACTCCAATTTAACAAATGGGACTCCACATTCTCAGCTCACAACGTCATACCACTTCCCTGGGAGTCTAGAGTATCACCCTATGACCTATCTATAAAATGATGAATCCATCTAAATATGAAATGAAGCATACCAAGTTGTATCACAATGAATAATGCGAACATAGATAAGGCTAAAAGATATGTAAGCGTGCGAAGACCAACGCAACATCAGAGTTTAAGCCCAGTAACTAAGTAACACACCCAACAACTATGCTAGAAAAAGAATTTATTAATAGGAAACAAAACAGTCATGCAGCGAAGTATACTACTCAAACAAGTAACGGAGGAGTCCAAGGCGACAAAAACAGTTGTTGGTAGCTGTCTAAATATACGTAGCCTAGCCGGCCGCGGTGGTCTCGCGGTTCTAGGCGCGCAGTCCGGAACCGTGCGACTGCTACGGTTGCAGGTTCGAATCCTGCCTCGGGCATGGATGTGTGTGATGTCCTTAGGTTAGTTAGGTTTAAGTAGTTCTAAGTTCTAGGGGACTCATGACCACAGCAGTTGAGTCCCATAGTGCTCAGAGCCATACGTAGCCTGAAGCCGCTTACATCCCCCCAACAATAGCGCATAAACTCAAAATGTCTAACGTCAGGTCGATATCAGAACTCCACAAACACCAAAAATGTGTGTCTGGTAGTAACACATTATTACCCATAAGCTGGGTGGAGAAGTAAGGAATGACGATGGAATACAAACTACCCGAATCCTATTCATTAGATGCAGTCAAGAAGTAGCGAATATCCCAAAAATTAACTGGGGAACGTATCAACTTGGGTCTACAAATCTAACCGGCTAGAAAGCGGTATGCAGACCAGCTGATAACACCAAAACAACATTAACCAGAAAAAATGTCATCGTCCTACGTATAATAGGACCGTTCAGGCTAACAACCAATAAAAAATGGTCAATAACAAAAGCGTTTTAAGTACCCACAGATTAGAGTAACAACGCAAAGTGCAAAGAGGTGCGGAAACAACCAAGAACTATGAACTAACCTTATACTCACGATAAGGGGACTTCATATGCAACACACAAATCAATACCTTTCAGTAGAAGTGAAGTACATGAATACTACGAATCTTAGTCAAGATTACGGGTTAAGAAAAGTGTAGATTCTCGGAACCAATGGTCAAACACACAAAAGCCTGAGTCAATACAGAGGTACACAAATACAGGAGAAGAAAGGTGACACCTATAAGCCAAAGAAAAAGTAACAATATGAAACCTACTAAAACAGAACCCAGAAAGGACAACGTCTAGACACTTGTGTCTAAGTCATCACGCGTTAATCTATCTAAATGAATTCGGCAGTGTAGTTGTAAGGACAGAACGCCCCAAGGGAAAATCTAATGAGCAGCTAAACTACACACCATCACAGAGCCGACTGTACCACAGTAGTCTGCTGTAACGTCTAGTATCGTCAAATATAAATCGTCAAGGAAATGAAGGAAGCCTAACTTGTGACAGCAAGCTAGGTATACAGAAGAAAAAACTGTAAAATCGCCGTGTCCTATCTAAAGTGAAGTCAGTCAATTCTCTTACATGGCAAACACCTATATGAAACTCCCGTTACACTAATGATAGGAATGTCCACTGCCCAGACTCATGTGACCGGTAAGCCATTTTTTAGTTAAAAAAATGTGTGTTGACCAATATATGTAAAATGCCACGCAACAGCCTATTAAACCTCAGGACAAGAACAGAAAGTCCAATATTTTTACTAAACCAAAATGTATTGGTCCAGTTAAGCAATAAAAGGAACAAATTTGTCCACCGTTACTGAAACAGAATCGTCAAAAGTAATCTATTAGACTATGGTAACACATGCCGTTTCCATAGAAAAATGTAAAGGAAGGTCACTAAGTATTAACTCTAAACAGTCACATAATCCAGTGTAACAGAGGCTAAAACAGTATTATCACCTGACATCCAAATGGAATCACTGAAGGGAAGTGTACGATCTTAATGAAAATATGAAGCTACATAACTCTCAAAATCAACAGGGAAGTGAATCAGTAAAAATACAGTAACAACTCTACAAAAGACTGTATTACGTTACACTTTATACAGATATCACTTCTGAGCGAAGTATACGGCCATAGTTACAAAGTTAATAAAATAACCACTCTGTGCAATTAAGCATTTCAGTAACTATCTTAGAGCATAAATTACTCACCATATGGATCTTTCAAAAATGAACGATATTGGCATACTGGGGCCATATGTTCCTGGAAGTCGTGCAGTCTAAACGTAAAACAAACAGCCAAGCATAAGTAATAATCCAAGATGAACATCAGACCCATACGTGTTAAATGCCAACATACCGTATCCCGAGTCCTTCCTTCGAAGAGTTGATTGCAACTGAGAACACCTGCAGTCCAAGAAAGTGGTCAAAGATGGTAACTCAAAGTCGAAAGATAAAAGAAAACCTCAATGACACAGATCGATACATCGTAACATAGCAGAAGGGTAGATTCGCATAAACACCAACATACACGACGTGAAAGAGACGGCGGAAAGAACAAACACGCAAAGGTGATGCCCATTCAGTGACAAACATGAAATTCACGTACATAAGAGAATCCAGACAGAAACCATGTAGTCTCGTTTCAGGATACCAGGAATTAATTCACAAGAAGATGAAAAAAATATCGAAAAAGAAATTATTAGTTGATTCCGTTTGCTCATTTAGACACTAGTTGTGTTAGTAGTTAAGCTGTAGATATGCACATTGCTGTGTACTTCATAGATTACAGTGTGACGAACACCGCCTCGATTTGCGATTAACCTCTCCTTTCGATATACACTTAGATTCAGCTCAAATATCTCTATGATTTCAGTTTTGAGTTTTAGCCATCTTTTTGTAACTAGTATTTTTTGAGCTTCATTGCCTTTTTTTAGGGTTGTCTCACTTAGGTGTGAAAACTTCGGCAAATTGAACGCTAATATTTTAGCCTTAAAATGTGTGGCGGGACAATTCTATAGCAGTTTGATGATTCCGAGTCTCACGCAGCAGTTACCATCTGGAATAGATGGAGACTCGCCAAACCATTTAATATACAAAAAACCTTTCTACCAGTTGTACATTATTGTTTTCAGGGCAACATTTCCTGGGGGAACATTTGTACCACATGACGAAAATTGCACGCTGTCTCGTTCTTGCATTATACACTTTTCCGCAATAATTCCTGACTGTTGAATATTTCGCCTCTGTTTGTCTGTAATTCAAGCATGTTTATTGAGGTAAATACGCACGCCAGCTTTCGGCCATACAACTTACTGAATGGGCAATGTTTATCAATCTGCAGCTGCAAATATTGTTGTAGCGAACGCCAAAATTATGTGTCCTATTGTGAACGCTGCGGGCTATAGCACAATGTCGCACGCTGGGTCTGTTGTTATTTGCGTTTGTTTGTTAGTCTTCGTTGGGTTTAACATTGAGAAATGCATTTGCCTCTCCATGAAGTAGTAAGAAAATATTTAAAAAAGCGATTCATAAGGAAGATCTTAGTTATTGACACCTTTTTTTGATTGACGTCGCACCGGATCCGAAGTTTGGAGAGAAGAAAAGGCATCCCGTCTGAATTGGAAACGTAAAGCGCAATCATCTGAACAAATTAGTAGAGAGCAGAAAAGTGAATGAGAAGTGAGTATGTTCCGTGATACACGTGTCATTAATTCACTCGATTCCTTAATACTAACGTTATCATGATGATTTCAAATGTCATTACTAGTTTCGTAAAGCGGAGTGAGGGGGGGGGGGGGGGGGTGAGCATGACAGTTCATTGAAACGTTTCCAGTGGAGATGAGGCAGCAGATGTCAGTCATGTCGTGCAACATACACTGAGGTGTCAAAAATCACAGGACACCTCCTAATATGGCAGCAGGCTTCCTTTTATCCAGCGTAGTGTGGTAACTCAACAAGTCGTTGCAGAAATACACTGATCTCTCGCGAGTACGGCTCTCAGTAGTCCGGCCTCTCAGTAATCCTGCACACTTCCAGCTTCTAGCGGCTCAACTTGTAATGACACCTACAATAATGAAATTTCGTCTGCAACAATGTTGTTAGTGAATGCACCGTTCAACATTCGTGCATACGTTGAAATTGTGGCTTTCCTTGCGGATCATTATCATGGCTCCTAAAGGAAAACACATTATGCTAGACCTCAAGCAGAAACTCGAAATTAGATATAAACTGAACTGTGGTTGTTCACAGAAAACCATTGTTTCTGGCAACAGTATATATGAAGATGGTATCTGTTCTTTCGGGCATGTCTGAAAGAAGAGATACCATCGGTGACTGTGCAGTTCATTATAATGAATTTAGAACTAAATTAATACAATGGCTGAAAACCCTTAGCTGCATCCAGCCGCTGATATACGTCAACGGGGACAGTTGAAAATATGAGCCCCGACCGGGGCTCAAGCCCGGGATCTCCTGCTTACATGGCAGACGCTCTATCCATCTGAGCCACCGAGGACACAGAGGATAGTGCGGCTGCAGGGACGTATCTCTGGCACGCCACCCGGGAGACCCACACTTGTTGTCCCGCACTATATTCGTAGTGCCGCTGCCCGTTACATTCATTATTCGCGGCTTTACCGATTCCCGTAAGAGTTCGGGCAATGTGTGTGCATCCATACAGAAGATGGTCAAATGGCCGGTGAGCCTTAACTACATATATGAAGATGGTATCGGTTCTTTCGGACATATTCGAAAGAATAGAGCAGATACCATGGGTGACCGTGCAGCCTACATTACGCTTATCCGTCTTCTTTTCGAGTACTGCTGCGCGGTGTGGGATCCTTATCAGATGGGATTAACGGAGTAAATCGAAAAAGTTCAGAGACGGGCAGCACGTTTTGTGTTATCCCCCGTGGAGTCATTAAAACAAAGACATTTCTTGTAGCGGCGGGGTCTTCTACCGACCTACATAGCAAAATCCATCTACGTCTTTCCAATAGCGTTTGCAGACTATCCATGCAGATGTGGATATAGACGTAGATCAACCGCACTGGCGGAGGATTGGATCGCGCCGCTACCAGAACTCCTTACTAACCTTGTAAACAGCATGGGAGCACGTTGCAGAACATACACTGCCGTCTGTTGTGATCACATACTCTTCCGCCGTTTATAATGTCCAGGGCACCATATGAGTCGCGATGATTGCTGTGTAATTATTATCGTTGAATAAAAGTGTAATTTCTGTTCGTCCTGTTGGGTACTTCTTACAGTTACCGTCCGTGCTATACCGTAGCAGTTGTTTCCATGTATGGTCCAAATTCATCAATCAGTGGTACTTGGCAGTGACACATGATGCGAAACTTTCTTCCTTACGTTTTTCACGCAGGTGAACCTTCACAATTACTGACACAATTTATCGACGAAGAAAATGGGAAATTACTCAAATGTTCAAATGTTTGTGAGTTCCCATGGGACCAAACTGCTGATGTCATCGGTCCCGGGAAATTACCCGTGTGTTCCAAAATTACTAACGTGAAACTAACGTAAAAAACGAAAACGATAACCAAAGAGCTCCTAGATCATGAGTTATTCGGTCCTTACAATGTGTTAGTTGACAGAGGTGCAGTTGTAGCCTTTCTCTTGTCATTGGACGGAAGAAAAAGGGGGGCGGGGGTGACAGGATAAATGTGAACATAGAGAATTTGGATTTGATAACGTAGGGAAATATCATATTTGTGAAAGGAAACAAGAACTGAGCTATCTCAGCCATGTATAGTCTGGTGACGATGACCTTGTAGGCAAGAAACCGGCTTACAAGATAAAAAAACATTCAAAGACATCCATCCTTCGTATTGGCATTCAGACATAAGATAAAAGTGCTTCAGTTCCCAGGAACATAAGGAAGAAGCAGGAAGGCAGGAGGGTAAAAATTTCTTTTGAAGTATAAACCAGATGTGACAAAAATGGCAACTCGAGAAAGAAATTTTAATAGTAGTAGAACTGACCTCAAACCCAGTACAGCACTACAGTGCTTTACTATATTTATCATTAATCTATAGCCCAACCCATAGACCCAAGTTAGTGGTGAATCCTGTATATAAGAAAGGTGAAAGAAGGGACCCGCATAGTTACAGATCTATGGCCTTAACATCGATTAGCTTCGGAATTCTTGAGCACATTCAGAGCCCGAATTTAATAAATTTCTTGAGACAAAAAAGCTTCTGTCCATTAATCAAAACGCATTTAGAAAGATTGTGCGAAGCTCAGCTTGCCATTTTCTCACAGTATAACCTGTGAACCATGGATGAAGGGCAACGGACAGATTCCATATTCCTCGAATTCGAGTCAGTGCAATCTGTTAACGAAGGACCGAGCATATGGAACAGGTTCACGGACATGTGAGTGGCTCGAAGACTTCTTAAGCAATAAAACCCAGTTCGTTGTCCAGGACGATGAGTGTTCATCAGAGACACGGGTATCGTCAGTAGTGTCCTGAGGAAGTGTGATAGAACCGCTTTTGATTTCAGTATGCGTAGCAGCAGTCTGATACTATTTACTGATGGCGCTGTAGTGTACAAGAAAGTGTCGTTGTAGAGTGAATGTAAAAGGATACAGGATAACCTAGAATATATATTTGGTGCGGAGGATGGCAGCTTGCTGTGTAGAAAAAAATGGCGTTAAGCAGTATGGGACTTAACATCTGAGGTCATCAGTCCCCTAGACTTAGAACTACTTAAACCTAACTAACCTAGGGACATCACACACATCCACGCCCGAGGCACGATTCGAACCTGCGACAGTAGCAGCAGCGCGGTTCCGGACTGAAGCGCCTAGAACCGATCGGCCACAGCAAAAACGTAGAAAAGTATAAGTTAATGCAGATGAGTAGGAAAAGTAATCCTGCAATGTTCAAATGAGTATTACTGGTGTACTGCTTGACACAGTCACGTCGATTAAATATCCAAGCGTGACGTTGCATAGCGATCTAAACTGGGACAAGGATGTAAGGTCGGTCTTCTGGAAAGCGAATGGCTTTCAGTTTGTTGGGAGAATTCTAGGGAAGTGTAGCTCACATATAAATGACACCGCTTATGGAACACCGGATACCCATCAGGATGGATTAAAGGAAGTGTTCGAAGCAACTCAGAGGCGTGATGCTAGCTTTGTTACCGGTAGGTTCGATCAGCACTCGAGTATTACAGATATGCCCCGTAAACACAAATGGATATCTCCGGAGGCAGACAACGCTCTTTTCGTGAAACACTATAGAGAAATTATATGAATATAACTTGATTGGTCTAGCTGGGCAATGGATCCACCTTCATGCGCATGCACTAATACGCCCGACTTTCTGTGGGAATCTCAGAGAGCGAATATGGAGGGAAAAAAATGAAATAAGCGTTTGGCATCGTTGGCCGAGAGGCCCCTGTTCGGGGAAGTTCGGCCGACAAGTGCAGGTCTTATTGCAGTCGACGCCACAGTGGGCGACTTGCGCGCCGGTGATGAGGATGGAATCATGATGAGAATAACACAACACCCAGTCTCAGAGCGGAGAAAATCTCCAACCCGGCCGGGAATCGAACCCCGGGCCCGCTTGCATAGAAGGAAAGCACGTTACCGCCCAGCTAAGCAGGCGGATGAGTATGGAGAAAATGGGTAGCGACTGCGGATAGGTGTGGCTCGATGGGATTGTGGATCGCCCGTGAGGCGTGCCTAGAGAGTCCGCGCAGGTGCAGTAACACTGTGTCCGGAGGGAGCAACGATTGACGCATGTGCCTAGTGGAAGTCAGCCCTCAGCGGCGCAGTGGTTCGGACGGTGTTTACGTCCCTGCCGCACGTCTGCTCGAGAGGTGTTTACGTTAAGTGCGTAGGGGTGTGCCGCGGTAATACATAGAACGAATCACGGTATTGTCGTTCCGCAGATCGACGCTGAAATTTAGTTTTGTTGGTGAATATGGTCGACCGAAGGCTTACGAGATCGAACGTTAATTACGGGACGAGGTGAAAATCGAACCTGACGTTCTAGTTGGGATACACCTGTCTATAGTGAGCAGCGTGGTCTATGTCAATCTCACAAATGAAGCGGCATGTGACGACCTACTACTCAGACACCGACAGGGACTTCGGTTCTGACATTCGGACGGGGACGCTGGGGCGGTTGCAGTCGAACACGCCGTCACGGGACTACGAACGACCCGCGTCTTTGAGCTTCCACTCGAAGTGCCAGACGAATTGGTGGCAGACGCCCTGCGTCCTTACGGAACGGTCTGTAACGTTCCCTCTTTCTGTTTATTTAGGTTTGATTTGTTTGATTGTTATTCTTTATTTATATTATTCGGAATCTTTTTTTTTATTAAATTGAGCCTGAAACTTACGTAATAAATACTTCGCGTGAAGTACGATTTGCAGCATAAACAAAAATTAATTTCGGAAATGTAATCCACTGAATGTTAAAAGTAAAGCTTTTGAACAACGCGCGTGACTGACTAGATACATTCAGAGGGTACGTACATTCGCGTGCGAGTGGTTGCGGTCTGATGAGAAATTTTCATTGTGAAATAATTTCGTCGTAACACACTCGGAGATTGCGAACGTACATTCAGAGTAGAGGCACGTACGTTCTATCATTCCCCGTGGCCTGGGTAAAAGAATGGCAATTATTTAAATCTAAGAGTATTTCTTTTGCATCGGACTAGTATTTTTATAAGAAAAAGAAGATTGCAGGTTCTGAATGTCTCGGCAAAACGAATCGGAAGTAATTTTAGCGGCCACGAAAGGAAAATAGATAGCACAATCACGTACCTCTATTGTTGAGCAGCGCCGTTTTGAAGATCTTCGGTTCCATCTAAAACTCGCCTTCTCTGCTTAACATAAATACTCCATAGGCATGGGAATAAGGCTTGTTGTGCGATGAAAATAATATAAAACACATCTTGCGTCTTTTAACTCATTCATTTACCACACACACACACACACACACTAGTAATTAGACAGTACGACATCCCACCAGCCCATCATAACAAAAAGTAGTCGTTCATACCAGAAAAAAAAACGAAGGGCGAAATTGTTCCTATGTCTCTCAAAGATAAAAAGTTTACCAGATATTTCTCTGGTGTGTCACTGGAACAATTTTTCAGCACCTCTGCGATTAAATCACAATATTTTCAGTTCCTTTACATGTCCTATCCCATGTGGCTGACAAATGGGCGAGTTTCAAAACGTATCCTGTTCTCAATGGCGTCGGACAAATGCGGATCCAAACACGTTGTACATCGCTGGTTGTAGGGCGATTGTCATCTACGACGGACAACCAAGGACGTGCTCGGGGTGTGGGAAGGAGGGACACGTCCGTTCTGAGTGTGCTCAACGAAGGTTGTTACAGCTGCCACGGGATGAGCCACCCCTCACGCCGCATCCGTCTGTGCTCCCCATGACTTATGTCGCCGCATTACGCGGTGACGTGGGCCGCGAAACAGACGCGTTGCAGAACACATAGACAGCGGCAGATCGTGGCGAGCCACGGGAAGACGACGTTGCGCTGTACCGCCTGCACCAGTCACAGGACGCCCTCTCTTCGGTGTCGCTTGCGGCCCCTTCAGATAAGGCACTTGCAGACGTCGATAATACGACGGCGCACGATTCCGACGTCCCCCACGAACAACTGGAGACCATGCTGACCTCTGATTCCATGGCGTGGCAACGAAAACAGCGATTACCAAAAGGCCGGAAGAAGCGCCGCCTCACGGTGCAGAACGACCAATCTGATCTAGCAGGCAATTCTGAGAAGTTTACGGGTACAGAGCAGACAACCGTGGGTACAGAAGAACTGCCTAACGTAGAAGCAAGGGTGACCAGCGGGACGGCGACACGACCTTCCGATGACGATGCTCTAGAAACAGAGTTCGATCGACGGAAACAGGCTACTCAGGAGGCTACTACGCCTACGACGCACGCCAACTATGGGACGCTAGGGGACAGGTCAGAAGACCCACCCCCATGGGAACCAGATGATGCCGGAGGAAGTAATCCCACACACTCTCCCTGCGTAAGACCGGAAGAGTGCACGGAATAACCATATGAGGAGAAGGCGGGGGACGTTAGAAAGAAAGCAGCCTGTGTACGGAAGAATTAGCGACCGTAAGGTGCTCTATCTACTTTGGCAGCCATGCAACAAGCTTATCGGATAAGGTCTGTTAACATCAATAGCATAGCGACGCCGGTAAAAATCAAGATGCTCAGTGACACGATAAAGGCTGCAGATTTAGACATAGCACTATTACAGGAAGTTCGAGTACTTCCCCCCTCGGACTTTTACGGTTACGACGTTTACTGTTCCACGTGTGACGAGAGAGGCGCTGGCACAGCGATACTATTGAAGGAAGGGATACGTGGAGACGAAGTAGAGTATTTGCCTTCGGCCGTGACCATAGGTCATACGAACCGTCAGGTTCGGATAAGGGAAGGGACAGAGCAGATTTTTACGCCCATGAGGTTACACCGTTGTTCCAGGGACGATACGATGGTTGCACACTCGGCGGAGATTTTAGTTGTGTGCTCGACAGAAAGGACCAACATCCTAACTACGCTCCTAGCCAAGAACTTCTCGAGCTGGTCAACGGGATGGAATTAGTGGATACTTGGGACCTGAAGTATCGCAATCAACCAGGATATACATTTTTTACGAGCCACTCCGCGAGCGTTTGGATCGGATCTATGTTTCAAGGGCGTTAGCGATGTCGACGGTGGACGCAGAAATATGGCCGACAGCGTTTACAGACCACGAGGCATATACAGGGTGTTTCAAAAATGACCGGTATATTTGAAACGGCAATAAAAACTAAACGAGCAGCCTTAGAAATACACCGTTTGTTGCAATATGCTTAGGACAACAGTACATTTTCAGGCGGACAAACTTTCGAAATTACAGTAGTTACAATTTTCAACAACAGATGGCGCTGCAAGTGATGTGAAAGATATAGAAGACAACGCAGTCTGTGGGTGCGCCATTCTGTACGTCGTCTTTCTGCTGTAAGCGTGTGCTATTCACAATGTGCGAGTGTGCTGTGGACAACATGGTTTATTCGTTAGAACAGAGGATTTTTCTGGTGTTGGAATTCCACCGCCTAGAACAGAGTGTTGTTGCAACAAGACGAAGTTTTCAACGGAGGTTTAATGTAACCAAAGGACCGAAAAGCGATACAATAAAGGATCTGTTTGAAAAATTTCAACGGACTGGGAACGTGACGGATAAACGTGCTGGAAAGGTAGAGCGACCGCGTACGGCAACCACAGAGGGCAACGCGCAGCTAGTGCAGCAGGTGATCCAACAGTGGCCTCGGGTTTCCGTTCGCCGTGTTGCAGCTGCGGTCCAAATGAAGCCAACGTCCACGTATCGTCTCGTGCGCCAGAGTTTACACCTCTATCCATACAAAATTCAAACGCGGCAACCCCTCAGCGCCGCTACCATTGCTGCACGAGAGACATTTGCTAACGATATAGTGCACAGGATTGATGACGGTGATATGCATGTGGGCAGCGTTTGGTTTACTGACGAAGCTTCGTCAATAAACAGAACTGGCGCATATGGGGAACCGAAAAGCCCCATGTTGCAGTCCCATCGTCCCTGCATCCTCAAAAAGTACTGGTCTGGGCCGCCATTTCTTCCAAAGGAATCATTGGCCCATTTTTCAGATCCGAAACGATTATTGCATCACGCTATCTGGACATTCTTCGTGAATTTGTGGCGGTACAAAGTACCTTAGACGACACTGCGAACACCTCGTGGTTTATGCAAGATGGTGCCCGGCCACATCGCACGGCCGACGTCTTTAATTTCCTGAATGAATATTTCGATGATCGTGTGCTTTGGTCTATCCGAAACATACAGGAGGCGGCGTGTTTTGGCCTCCCTATTCGCCAGACATGAACCCCTGTGACTTCTTTCTGTGGGGACACTTGAAAGACCAGGTGTACCGCCAGAATACAGAAACAATTGAACAGCTGAAGCAGTACATCTCATCTGCATGTGAAGCCATTCCGCCAGACACGTTGTCAAAGGTTTCGGGTAATTTCATTCAGAGACTACGCCATATTATTGCTACGCATGGTGGATATGTGGTAAATATCGTACTATAGAGTTTCCCAGACCGCAGCGCCATCTGTTGTTGACAATTGTAACTACTGTAATTTCGAAAGTTTGTCCGCCTGAAAATGTACTGTTGTCCCAAGCATATTGCAACAAACGGTGTATTTCTATCGTTGCTCGTTTAGTTTGTATTGCCGTTTTAAATATACCGGTCATTTTTGAAACACTCTGTATTTGTACTGTTAACCTTGATAGACAGCAGGTATGGAGACGGAGGAGTAATTGGAAGATGAACGTCTCCCACCTGCGAGATGCAGAATGCCGACGCATGGTGAAGGACGCGTGGCATGGCTGCCTCCGTCGACGAAATTCTTACAGTTCTGTCCTGCAGTGGTGGATCGAGTGCGCGAAGCGAGCTTTACGGAGGACGTTAATGGTTTGTGGGAAGGAGGTTTCTCAATGGCAGCGGGCGGCCACTGACTTTTACTTTGCGGCTCTCCGGGAACTGTTAGCTCAACCATCTTCACTAGGACGCCAGACGGCCGTCCACCGAGTCAAGGCGAAGATGGTACAACTTGCGACGCTAAGGGTAGCGGGCTTGATGATACGCGCGAGTTCGCAGGATTGCCTGCCCGACGAGGTTTTCTCGATGCATTACGTGATAAAGAAGAGGAAGGGTGTTAATTCATGAGATCGATCTCGGCGATGGTCGTCGCTTTTCAACACAAAGGGGGATCATTTCAGCAGATTCTATGCGAGCAACGGGGAGGGCCAGAGGGAGCTGGGGGACGTCCTGGAAGAGATCGTGTGTCGAGCTGGAGGAAGTAATTACACGAGGAGCCTGCAACACGTCCCCAGGTCCAGACGGATTCCCGCCGGAATTTTACCGTGCCTTTGTGACCATTATGACACCGATGTGGCTATGCGTGTTTAATGAGCTTCTGCGGCAAGAAGTATCGGTTCACATTCAATTCACGGAAGGGCTCATGATCCCGATACACAAGCCCCATGGTGGCAAACGGCCTTGTGATTATTGCCCCTTGACCCACCTTAATAGTGACTACGAGATTTTCATGCGCATCCTGGGCAGTCGCATCAAAAAGTCGCTGGAGAATCGAATACATGCCGATCTTGGCGGCATCAGTAATATCCACACAGCCTTGGGAGACTATCGTGACGTCGTCGCCCTCGCGGCTGGGTGCCGCCTGCGGGGGGCATAGGTTGCTGTAGATTTCGATCATGCTTTTGATCACGTGGATCACGTGTACCCCGCGGCGGTGATGAACAGGATGGGTGTCTCGCCATTATTGACCACTGCACTGATGCGGCTGTTGCACGGCGCCAGGTAAGCGATGGTGATCAACGGAGGGAGGGAGAACTGAGTATTTTAAGATCTTAACTATCAGTCAGACAGGGTTGACCCTTGTCGATCCTCCTATATGCGATCGCCTTAGAACCGTGCACGCAGGCCTTCACCGCCGTCTTACCGGGATCTCCCTACGGCATTTATCACTCAGGTGCAGAGCATACGCTGATGACATTGTGTTCCTCGTCCGGAATGAGGGGGAGACTCAATCAGCATTGGATTGGCTACAGACGTATGGGATGGCAACTGGCAGTGAGGTCAACTTCCGAAAATAACAATTCATGCATATGGGGCGTGGAATAGAACTGTTACGGCTACGAAAGTACAATAATTGGTTTTTGCGGACCCGCCATATACCTGGTGTTTGCTGGGTGCGCAAAGATGAGCGGCGGTGCTGTCGTTGTGAAACCGGCCAAATAAAGTGATCAGTTAAGGAAAACTACGCGAGTATGCGACGTAGAAAGAACTACCACTTGCACAGTCAGCAATGGAATGTTACTTCGAATTTTGTTTTAATATCTATGAAAGCTCTTTTAAGGGTGCCGGAGATGGCCCCACTCTGACTGTTGTTATTTCATGCTGCATAGCAGGACGGCAGCGAGATTTCTTCCAGGACTGCTATAATTTATAAGGACGTGCTATGGTTTTGTGAGTAGTAAAGGTTTCTTCCTTTAAATAAATAAGGTAAAAAACAATATAGAAAAAAATAATAAAAACGTCGGCAAGAAATGAAAAGAGCGCTACTGCGATAAAAAAAAGTGAGCAAGATATGCAGCGTTCAAATCCAGGGCTGGTACACATTTTGACTCATCGTCGATGATTCTGCATGATGTATCGATCCAGTTGCAGCAGTGATTCCTTCCCTTTCGTTTCCTTTCTTTTCTTCTCCTCTCCATACTCAGTTTACATACACGATTGACAAAATTTAGAAAACCAGCATTTCCGGTTCACTACAGAGCTAATCTACTGTCGGGTACGTAAGGAACGCGAATACAAGATAAAAGAGATTAGGGTTCGTAGGAAATAATACAGACAGTCATTTCTTCCTCGCTCCATTTGCGAGTGGAAAAGGAAACGGATGTCTGGCACTGCTACAGGAGCCCGCAGCTCGTGGTCGTGAGGTAGCGTTCTCGCTTCCCACGCCCGTGGTCCCGGGTTCGATTCCCGGCGGGGTCAGGGATTTTCTCTGCCTCGTGATGAGTTGTGTGATGTCCTTAGTTTAGTTAGGTTTAAGTAGTTCTAGGGGACTGATGGCCATAGATGTTAAGACCCATAGTGCTCAGAGCCATTTGAACAGGTACAAGATACACTCCACCATGCACCTTATGGTGGCTTGCGGATTGTGAGTGTACATGTGGAAGTAGATGATAATCAGCTTATTTCCTCCAATCTTTGAACTACCTTACCTACAGTTTAACGTCAGACCTGAACAGCTATCACACCTGGAATTTTTCTCATTAACAAATCATTGTCGCAGTTGAAGGATATAATAAGTAGCAGAAAAAAATGAAAATTTATGTTATAAATTGTGTGCAACTCGCATTTCTTCTGGTAGTATTGAGAATAGTTTCTCAGGCCAAGTACAAATTCGCAGTTTTTGTCAGGTCTGAATGACTTTGTGTCAATCTGGTTTGTAAAGCAGAAGAACTCTTCAGTTACTCTGTAGATATTTATCAGTGTAATTTCGAGACGGTTTAACCGCCGTAATAAGCACGGCTGTTTCAGCTGACACCCTGTTTAGAACACACGTGTGCACAGTATGATTTACGAAACCACCACCTCCTGCTGGGTCTAATTAGCGGACAAGAGCACTGGCAAAGCGCTGCATTGTGTCTGGCGCCGAGTCGCGGGGTTCTTTCGTTATTTACGGTCAACAAGAAACGCCTCTATTTCGCTTTAATTGCCACGTATGTCGTAGTGCGCCTTTGATTAGGAGCTCATGACGTGAGGGATTATTGTGACGAGTTCTAGTTTGTGGCAGCTGATGTTTAAAATGTTCCTCAATGTTCCTTTGCAAGTATTAAGAAAATATTAATTGATAACAACGCAAAAAATAAAAACGAACAAGAGAAACGGACAGAAACCAAAAGTTGACTGCAAAATAACGTTTTGTTGTGACTAATTATAAGAATGGCTTAACGAGGGAAGCATCCAACATCGAACGTTTAAACGTGATTAATAATGACTATACAATAGGTAAATGTAGTTTTCTATCTTCCCTCTAGCTCATTTATCAGTAAAACTCTGCCTTTGTGTTCGATAGATACTTGAAGAATAACGAATGTAAATACGAATGGGCGAAGGAACAAATATATGAACAGATAATTATGATTAGCAGATTTAAAATTGTAAACTTTATACAAGATAAATGATGTTAGCTGTATAGGTAGCAGAACTGTGATAATTGGTACCTTAATACTTACCGACTTTAGTGTGTTACTTGTTTTTTTTTTCTCTGCGTTGAACAGTGTTCCTGCAAAAACCTCACATAATTTACTGCCTGCTGTTTTCTGCACGGTCGTAACTGCGTTGCGAAGTGGAGTACGCCATGTGGTGACCTTGCATCCACACCGCAACACCCGACCTGCTGCTCAGGGGAAAGTAATCGTTAATGGCTTGCTTGTGCCAGACGATCTTGGAGGTACTGGCCAACTTAAAAACGTAATTATTAGTCTGCTAGTGAAGTAAATACTGATGTATTGTTGTTCAGTACACTGTTGTCAGTCAAACACAGAAGTGTTTGCACTTATAGTGCCCACACCGTGTATACTAACACTACTCTTACAAGTTTCTGTGTTATCATACGTTCTTATCGTATTCGTCATTGAAGAGCAAATGTGGAGTTTGTGTGTGTGTGTAACTAACAGAAATTATTGATGATTAGTCGAAATTAGTGATAATTGGTTACTCACATATAGAAGGTGCTATTTCCTTGTATAATCCGCGCGGGGTAGCCGCGCGGTCTATGGCGTCTTGTCACGGTTCGGGTGGCTTCCCCCGTCGGAGGTCCGAGTCCTCCCTCGGCCATGGGTGTGTGTATGTTGTCTTCAGAGAGAGTTAGTCTAAATTAAATTAGGTAGTGCTTAAGCTCAGGGACCAATGACCTTAGCAGTTTGGTTCCATAATGCCTTACCACAAATTTACAAATTTTTTCCTTGCATGAGCCCTGTAAGTAAAAGTAGCGCGTTTTTTCTTTCTTTCTTTTTCTTTTTTAGCTTTGACGGTAATCTTTGTAATGAAGTGTGAACTGGTAAATGAACTAGTGAATAATTGTAAACGTAACAGTTGAGGTAGCCATTTTGAATAGTTTTCAATTCTGTTAGAAGTACAGAATAGTATCTAAGACGCAGTGTATGAAGATCCATTTTTTCTTTTTTTTCATATGACACGGTATCAGAGATGGGCACCTGCTAGCTGATAGAGGAGATTTGCTGCAGTGAGAACTAGCGTTTGGAAGCTGCATGAATTCTGTGCTTGATCAACAAGAGATGGCTCCAAAATTTCCACCCAGCTTGAAATTTTAACGGAAGGTGACGAACTGCTCTTATTCTAACAAAAATTTATACACAAATAATGTATTTCAGTCAGTGTAAGAAACTGACATACTGTCAAAAAAAGAGACTGCAAAATATGTATAATGAAATGAAAGTAATGTATGGTCACTACACTGCCCGACAAAAACAGTGAAACACCTAGAAGATATGGTCGGATGTCAATGTAATTTGGAACACGCATACACCACCGCCAGATGTATACTCGCAAATGATTAAGGTAGAAATTCTCTGTGACAAGTGCAACGGCCACCAGAGAGCATTAGTGTTCTGACTACACTGGATGAACATCATCACCGTGGATGACGACGCGCTGGTGATAGGTCCCACTGCTCCAATACTTTCGAGAGTGACAGCGGTGTTACTGCCGGCGGCAAAGTGTGGCGCAACCATTGGATGTGACATCAGGTCACGTCTGGTAGTGACTGAAGAAATCTTACGTCACAACGGTGCGTCACGGACGTCCTGCGTCCTCTTGAGTTACCTCTCTTGCGACAGTATCGTGGTGCCATTTTTCAACAGGACAATGTTCGTCCACATATGCCACGTGTCTCTGGACACTATGTGTGTGGTGTTGAGATACATCCCCAGATCTGTCCCCTAAAGGACACGTGTGAGACCAGCTCGGACGTAAATTCTGTCCCATCGCCTGCGTCCAGGATATCAAAATGACCAGATACAACAGTTGTGGGTCATCTTGCCACAGAAGGGAATAAAACGGCTTTATGAAACCCTTCCCAACCCCGTCAGTGCAAGCGTCCATGCCAGAAGAGGTGCAACGTCATACTGATGATGCTCACACCGCCAAGCTCTTTATAAATTTGACTATTCTGCAATACTGAAACAAAGCCATGCACTCTCTCACGTCGTAGAGTTTCATTTCATTTCCCCCTCCATTTCTCGAAGCTTCACATTTCTGCCAGGTAGTGTGTTTGGAAAACAATATCTGTGATGACTATACTTTGAAATTGTTCCAGTGATAAGTAGCTCGTTCTTCACTTATTGTTCTGATTCCGGCTAAAGGTAATATAATGACAGTCTCTATGAACAAGTACATCGGCTTTTTAGTAGGAAACAGCTGTTCAATTGGTGTCAATAATATTTTTTCGTCTAGTAACATGATGTGTAATCGTGGCTAGAAATATCGATTGTTGCTTCGATCACGCACAAACAAACAAAACCTGCTTTTTTATATGTGGAGGACATAATTTTAAACGTGGATTTATTAGCACCATCCTGCTGAGACGCACAAACACACGCTGAGGCAACAGAAGTCATGGGATACCTCCTAACATCGTGTCGGACCTCCTTTCGCCCGGCGCACTGCAGCAACCTGACGTGGCATGGACCCATCAACTCCTCGGAAGTCCGCTGCAGAAATACTGAGCCATGCTGCCTCTATAGCCGTCCATAATAAAAATAAAAATAGGAGCAGAAACTGGGCACACGGATGTGGGGTTTGTGGAGGTCTTTCAGCGCCATGAGCAGCCCTGGGCAAACACTGCTGTAAGGCGTGTTAACACTGAGCTGAACGGGATGCTCCAGACGCCGGCAAAGTCTCACGTGAGTGTTGTTCCAGTTGATGCTACTGGTAGGTGGGGTTACACTACACATGGCCTGAGCGTTAATAGGAAGGGGAAAGATAAGTTACCTTCTCTATTAGCAGATACTGTAAGGGGGGCCACAGTCACACAAGGGCTGATCCCTGTAGTTATTGGGACCAGGCAGACAGATATTTTAGGTTAAAGCCAAATTCCAGACAAACAACAACCAAGGAAAATACAAGAAAAGAAACTTCATGCTCAGTAAATAGGGATAAAGCGGTATCAACTTACTTCACTTCGTATTAAAATATGTCCAATAGTGTGTTTTAATACGATAGTAGGCCATCTTAGGGAATGTATAACACTTAAAACAATTGATAATGGCACTTTGAAGTCGAGATCAGGATTGTGTAAGTGTAAATGTAACACCGTAAATAAACAACAGTCTAATGGCGGTACTGACTTTAAAGTTCTTTCAGATGTGCGAATTTCTATTAACTGTTTCCTGTCATTTTCACGTTCTCTTTTGAACCGAGAGTGGAACAGCCTTTGGTTCCTCAGCAATTTCCGTAATTCGTTCTTAAACCACGGTGGGTCTTTTCCGTTCTTAATCCACTTAATGGACGCAATTATATTTTAGTAAGTCCCTTTTAAATGACGGGATATCTTTAGTATATTGTTTTTACTTACAAGACAGTTCTTTTAGTCAGTGAGAGAAGGAGATGTGATTTGGATAAGAATGACTGTGTTGATCTGGCAGTGGGATTTTTGGCGTGGAATACCTCCGTATTTTGAAGAAAGAGAAAAGAAGATTCTATTCAATATCTTTGTAGCTTTATTATTGTATGTGTACCAATTTGTTGGAACTTTGGTTGAGACATATAAACCATAAACCACGATTCTCTTGAGTAACTGGCGCGTGTGATACATGTGTGTGTGTGTGTGTGTGTGTGTGTGTGTGAGAGAGAGAGAGAGAGAGAGAGAGAGAGAGAGAGAGAGAGTGTAACATTTTAACAACTAGATTACTACTGCATTTTAGCTGTTTCTGCCACTGGCGCATTTAAATACACAACAAAAGGTGATGGTAAGATTATTATTATTATTATTATTATTATCAAACACGTAGTGCACACCCTTTAATTTCCTGTTAAATTGTGTGAAAGTCATATGTTCGTGTCTGTGTGTGTGTGTGTGCGTGTGTGTGTGTGTGTGTGTGTGTGTGTGTGTGTGTGTGTGTGTGTGTGTGTGTGTGTATGTGTGAATGTTGTAACAGCTCTTTAGAGAGTGGTTAGAGAGAAAGGAGTATTAGATTTAATTCTGTAATACGAAATGACCTAAGAGCCAAAAAAAAAAAAAAAAAAAGAACGGTAGTAGTATTTCGAAGTAATAGTTGCTTAAAATTTCGCAAAGAGTAGATATTCGAAATAGAGTAACGCAGAGAAGTACAAAGGGAATCCAAGGAAGACATAACAGAGCTGCGTTTTGTTTTGAATGTAATATATAAAGCAATGCGCAGTATCGTTATGTCTCTTGTGTTCTTGTTTTCAGCGATGGTATGTTCGCAGTTCTTCCGTGGTAGTCGGAATTTTTGGATTAGAAGCCTAATTAAATTGCATTCTTAGAACTGGATTAGACATTGGAGTGGTGGAGAACAGATTATTTTGGAATAAATTCAGAGTCGGAGTCAATTACAGGGGACTGGGTGTGCGAACATTGATATTAAAGTGAATGGTGATTGCACGTGTTAAACGAAACGCTACGGTCGTATACTTACGATTGCGAAGAGATTTATTGACAATACGGAAACTTTTATGCTGAATTAGGACTTCATTCGCTGCATGCGAATTATTAAAGAGTATTGGGACCGAAAGCAGTTTGGATCTTATAACACTAGTATCTTTGCCGCTCGTTGTCAAGGCGATTCCGCTAATAAACGAGAAGTGAAAAATAGTGCCCGTTAAAAGACTAAACTTGTACTGAACAGACTTTGAAAGGGTTCGGACCCATAATTAATATCGCGTCGTGAGAATTGAGAAGCTTAGACATTGTAAGGCCCAGAGACATATTTATAATTTATCGGACATTAATGGCAAAGGACAGTTTCATGGGAAATCATATCTTTGGTGATAGGTACACGAAGGAATGTTGTATTGACTGACTGTTATCAAACCGAAACAATACACACTAGGATCAACTCTTCTTTCATTGATTCCCCAGTGCTACCTCTCATTAATTTAAGAACTTACTTGTATCAATAAAACAGAAATATACGCGACATTCCCAGTGATTACTAAATTTCATAATCAGCTAGTACATAGACAATAATATCTGTGAACATTCAAGGATCACTGAAGGAAGCTGATAAATTTTTAGTAACATATTTAATAGGATTCAACGAATGCACCCAACTGCTAAAGTAACTAAATAAAATTACTCGGTGAAACAAATTAGTGAAAATAGACTGGAACTCAATTGATATCTTACTCCAGAGTAATAAAAAACAAAACTGCTCGGATCAGTCGTAGTTGAAAGTGTAAGATTTATCTCTGGAAAAACGCGATCAATTTTCAACTGCTAGTTCACATGACTAGATGCACAACGTGATTCAGAGATGTTTTATGTCCAACCCACACGGCAGGAAATGGTTCTTAATTAGCCGGGACAATATATACACAAACTTTTGAGATCAGCTCCGCTGCCGGGGGGAAATGGCGAAGCGATATCTGTGCAGTCGCGACGACGGTGGGTGCGTGTGTGTGTGTGCGTGTGTGTGTGTGTGTGTGTGTGTGAGAGAGAGAGAGAGAGAGAGAGAGAGAGAGAGAGAGAAGAGAGAAGTCAACTATGCCGTTAGTGGATAACTGAACAATATCAACAGCTAATATTTATTTATTTAATTTCCTTGAGTCATGAGTCTCCTGACTGGTTTGATGTGGCCCGCCACGAATTCCTCTCCAGTGCCAACCTCGTCATCTCAGGCTAACATCACGTATCAAAATATTAAAAAGGAGCAAGTTAAATCGTAACTAAGGATTTATTAGGATGTAAACGCCAAGGGAGAAGGAGCTTCTCCTAAGACTCTAAACGGATTCTCGTAAGTATCTTGGATCGTATTATTAACGTAATTATATTTCTCTCCTATAACGAATGAGATAGTCTGTCTAGTCGCAAACTGGTTTCGTTCTGCTACACTGGCGACGCGAGTGAAGGATCTGGTCTGAAACGAGTTCCGTTCCGCCACGGCAGGACGTGCCAGACTGTTCGACACCGAAGCGTTTAGCTCCCTGCGCAGGGAACAGTGTTTTCTTGGAAAGGCAGCCACCAGTCGTATTTAACAATCAGAAGTATTTGAGGCTCAATTTTTAAACTCCGCTGTACACTTTCAGGTTCCGGTGAATTCGATCGAACCACCCATTGTTTCATTTCACACTGGCCTCTTTATGGAGATTTTGGCGCCCAAATGATGTTCGAAATCTGCGGAATGTATTTGCAAAACGTCATCCGATAGGCAGGACCTGCCATTAATCGTTCACTGGATAGTTATTTAACCATCAATTACATGACATGTTACAGCAAAGAAGTATCAGAACTTTCAACATAATATAAACAAAAATCTCATTCCCAAAGAGACGTAGGAACAACTGGCAGAGGACAGAAATAATGTTAATTCTTCAGTAAAGCCAGAAGTGAGTTTCAAGTCAGTCACGAACACATCACGGATAACTGAGGCACATTATGTGAGTTCTGCGAGACAATCTGCAATTAAAGGATGGAAACATGACATTGCAATTTGAAACCAACAGTATTAGCTATATAACTCTGAAAAAAGTTGCACATGTGGAGCCAAAATAACTATTTGCCTTCTTGTCAAAGGAACTCTCTTTCCCGACGTAGTTTCCTACTACGTCCTGCGCTTTATCCAATGCTGTCTGTTTGTGAATTCCACTCCTGAAGCGCGTTTCTGGACGTTGTCTCAAATACCACCCTACGGCAGGAATATTAGTTGTAACAGGTGACGCAGTTGACAAGGCACAAGACAAATTCGCACGAACGTTTGAGAATCACGAATATCAGGATTTGTATTCTAACGCTAAACGTTCTTAACTGTCTAAACACACAGCTACTCTGACTAAATCCATAAACAATCATGATCATAAATCCCATACACTGCCGCATAAACAGCCTAATGAGACTGAAACTGCTTTCTTATTCGTAGATTTTGCATTTAGCACATTTTCATTTCTTTACTGATTCATTTACGCAGTGTCGCGGAGATGCTGAACCAACTCCAGTGAAAAGCGCTGCAAGAAAGATGATGTGGATTGCCGTTAAAATTCTGAGAGCGTACATTCCTATAAGAGTCAGCCTATATATGAGGGACGTTTGAAAAGTCCGTGCACAAAAATAAAAACTACTTACGTCTTTGCGGTAAACCTTTTTTATTTTTCGACGTAGTCTCCTTCGTCCAACGCCGTTCTAATTTGTTGATCCCTTCCGAATAATAGGATTTGTCCAAGTCTGCAAAAATAGCTATTAGTTGCTGCAATCACCTTCTCATCTGAATAAAATCTTTGTTCCGTCAGCTATTTCTTCAAATTGGGGACCAAATAGTAGTCCGAGGGAGCCAATTCTGGAGAACAGGGGGGAGGGGGGGGGGGGACCTGAAACGAGTTGGTATCCTATTTCCATTAATTTTGCGACCACAACTGCTAAGGTGTGTACTGGTGTATTGTCGAGATGGAAAAGAACCTTTTTGCGGTCCAATCGCCGGCGTCTTACGTTCAGCTCGGTTTTCAAACTGTCCAATAACGATGAATAATATGCACCTGTAATAGTTTTACCCTTTTCCAGATAGTCGATGAGGACTATTCCTTGCGAATCCCAAAAGACAGTCGTCATAACCTTTCAGGCCGAAGGAATGGTCTTCGCCTTTTTTGGAGCAGATTCTCCCTTGGTAACCCATTGTTTAGATTGTTGTTTGTTCTCAGGAGTATAGTAATGTATCCATGTTACACCTACAAGGACGAAACGACGCTTAAAGTCCTGCGGACTCTTCCCGAACAGCTGCAAACCATTCGAGATGCCCAAAGCACAAACAATCTCACGCACCTTAACTCTTCTGTCATCCATCGCCATATCATGGATTTTATCAATGATTTCTGGAGTCGTAACCGCTACAGGCCGTGCAGAACGTTCAGCATCACTTGTGCCCGTATGGCCACTCCGAAAATTTTGAAACCACTTATAAACTGTTCTAATCGAAGGTGCTTTTGCCTTCCATAAAGTAATGTTTAACAACCACACGAAATTCTTTTTCTTCCATTTTTTTGACAATCACCTGACTTCCTTGATTCACACGAATGCCAAACACAAAGAAATAGACCAATATGGCTGAAACTTGGTGTGCGTTCTTTCCAAAGATGCTACTAACTAAACATGACCTAGATACGCGCCGGCGGTGCCATCTCTCCGGCTTTGCAAGACTGACCAAACGCACCTAGAATTACTTCCTCCTACGTATATATCTCTAGAAGATCATGAAAGTAAAATTAGAGAGAGTCGGGCTCACACAGGGGCTTACCAACAACCATTCTTTCAGTAAAGCTTTCCCGACTGGAACAGCAATCTGGGAAAGTGACAGTGGTATAGAAAATACTCTCCGCCACTGTACATAAGAGGACTTGCGGCGTATAGATGTAGATGTAGATTGTAAGGTGGTCATGTCATTTTGATTTTTGTATCTCATCGATGTGCACGTCAGAGACATAGAGCAAGTTACGTTAGTGTTAAACAATCTTTGGTTTTGTCGTGACGCAGTCTTTGCCTCTGAGCGGTCTGATACATTCTTAGTTGAAGTGTGGTAGGTGATGCGCGTATTCAGTAGTGCTGTGTTGACCTGTGATTGTATGTCAGATGAAGAAGGGACAGCAAGAATAAATATGATGTATGAACGGTGAAAGGAATATAAATTTTGAATAATGTCATTTTTTTAGAGAAGAGGATTGAGGTAAGAGTGCAACACTGCGCACCTAATTTGTCGGATTGATTATTGCCAGCTAGTTAGCTTGCTCAGAGCTGAGAGAAAGACCACTCCATTTCCCTACGTCATTACGTCATATATTTATTGATTAAGCCTGTTTCATTTTTATAGAATTTCTCTGTTAACATTGTAGACTCTTTATAAATCATTGTTTACTTTCTTAAGCATAGTATTGTTCAGACAAATGTTTTGTGTGTGTGTGTGTGTGTGTGTGTGTGTGTGTGTGTGTGTGTGTGTGTGTGTGTGTGTGTGAAGTTCCCACGAAGTTTTACTCTGTAGTTTTGAGTATATACTTCACTCTAAACTCGTTGTCTTGGAATATCATTTCATAGGAATAGTTTCCCCACACCGCTGTTTATCATTACACATTTCCACATGCAACAGTTTGAATACATATTTAGAAACAGAAATATAGCTTAGCTGCTGCTTGCGTGCTTTTTTGTTGTTGTGCTTTCAAGAAATCTGCAACAATGTTGCCAAGACGCGATGTAAGCGGAGATTTTGATTAGGGCGAGATAATTGTTTTACTTGCGTTGCGCATTTAATTCGAAGACAAGCGGCATTCAGATCAGTTACAGTTAACTTCAAATTTGGTTCTTTTAAGCCAAAGGTTAGTATACGAGTTTAAGTTGGATAACGAATTGTGGAGACATAGTCTTTGGTAATAAGTAAATTTAATAGAGTGGGTGGGAAAGTTGGGCTAAATTCCGTACAGAAACAAATATATTGGAGGCGGTTACAGGATTAGATCTTAAGGATAGCTATGATGTGCCGGCCTGGTTCTTATCAAGGTTTATAACATTTATATACAATTAAAACACCGCCAACAGCGAAGTTCGTTCCTAATGCTCACATAGAACATCGGAGACAAATTATCTTTTTCAGGCGGTACATTATTTCTTTCTCTCAGCCACGTAAAGTCGGAAGAAATTATTAAGCGTGCGCATCTACCAATGGGACGTAATCCATACTTCACACTAAAACTCAGCGTACAAGATACAGTGACCGATGTTACGGTGCGCCTATACTTGCGAGAATCATGCTCACGCTCGGAGAAAAAAAACTGACTCGGAGAGCTTCGCGTAAGCATTTCGTGAGCCATATTGCTCGAGAGCGCGTAAACATTTATGAGCACGCTAAAGTGTCTTCTCCCCGGAGGCTCAGCATCCCTTCGTGCTCCCAGGGATAACCAACAGCAGGTGGCTTGCGAGCCGTTCGCGAACAACGTACACAGCTGCGAGTAACGGTTTCGCGAGTGGCTCGCGATTCGCTCACACTCAACGTTAGGCAGTAAAATTTTATGCCAGCAGCGGCTGGAAATCTACATCTACACTCTGCAAACCACCTTAAGGTGTGTCCTACTATCACTTTCCTGTTCCAGTCGGAAAAGGCCCTCAGGAAGAATTTCTTATTGTGCCTTTGCCCCGCATTCGCATGGGATTGAGATGGTTAGTAAGGCATGTTGTTGTTGTTGTGGTCTTCAGTCCTGAGACTGGTTTGATGCAGCTCTCCATGCTACTCTATCCTGTGCAAGCTTCTTCATCTCCCAGTACCTACTGCAGCCTACATCCTCCTGAATGTGCTTAGTGTATTCATCTCTTGGTCTCCCTCTACGATTTTTACCCTCCACGCAGTCCTCCAGTACTACCTTGGTGATCCCTTGATGCCTCAGGACATGTCCTACCAACCGATCCTTTCTTCTAGCCAAGTTGTGCCACAAACTTCTCTTCTCGCCAATCCTATTCAATACCTCCTCATTAGTTATCTGATCTACCCATCTAATCTTCAGCATTCTTCTGTAGCACCACATTTCGAAAGCTTCTATTCTCTTCTTGTCCAAACTACTTATCGTCCATGTTTCACTTGCATACATGGCTACACTCCATACAAATATTTTCAAAAATGACTTCCTGACACTTAAATCTACACTCGATGTTAACAAATTTCTCTTCTTCAGGAACGCTTTCCTTGCCATTGCCAGTCTACATTTTATATCCTCTCTACTTCGACCATCATCAGTTATTTTGCTCCCTAAATAGCAAAACTCCATTACTACTTTAAGTGTCTCATTTCCTAATCTAATTCTCTGAGCATCACCCGACTTAATTCGACTACATTCCATTGTCCTCGTTTTGCTTCTGTTGATGTTCATCTTATATCCTCCTTTCAAGACACTAGCCATTCCGTTCAACTGCTATTCCAAATCAAGAATTACAATGTCATCGGCAAACCTCAAACTTTTTATTACTTCTCCATGGATTTTAACACCTCCTCCGAATTTTTCTTTTCTTTCCTTCACTGCTTGCTCAATATAAAGATTGAATAACATTGGGGATAGGCTACAACCCTGTCTCACTCCCTTCCCAACCACTGCTTCCCTTTTATGTCCCTCGACTCTTATAACTGCCATCTGCTTTCTGTACAAATTGTAAATAGCCTTTCGCTCCTTGTATTTTACCCCTGCCACCTTCAGAATTTGAAAGAGAGTATTCCAGTCAACATTGTCAAAAGCTTTCTCTAAGTCTACAAATGCTAGAAACGTAGCTTTGCCTTTCCTTAATCTAGCTTCTAAGATAAGTTGTAGGATCAGTATTGCCTCACGTGTTCCACTACTTCTACGGAATGCAAACTGATCTTCCCCGAGGTCGGTTTCTACTAGTTTTTCCATTCGTCTGTAAAGAATTTGCGTTAGTATTTTGCAGCTGTGGCTTATTGAACTGATAGTTCGGTAATTTTCACATCTGTCAAAGCATATGGCACGGTTACTTTAAAGGTTCGCCGCATGCCCTTCCTGTTGCCACTCCGTTACAGCTCCTCCCCACCAGGTCTCGTCCCCTCCTGGGACTCCAGCTGTCTGCATGTAGTGTTATTCATGTGAAAGTAGGCGAAAGTTTTCTGAATGTTTGCAAAACGTGTAACTGAGGACGGACTTGGGTACCAGCCCGGTATTCACTTAATGGAATGTGGGTAACCATATGGGCTGGACGGCACACCGACCCTAGTCAGATTCGATCCAGGGCATGCACACCTCCCTGTCCCGGAAGCCGCTCTGTAAAACTCACGGCTAATAGGCAGGTAAGTCCGCAGGAAGAATGGCAGATGCTATGCCTCTATGTGAGCTCGACTTTTTGGCATATACGCGGAGGAGGAAGCAGTATTTTGGTTGACCCTTCTGGGAATGTACACTCTCAGAATTTTAACAGAAAACGCCACCCCAGAGCACAACACCTGCCACTGGAATTAGCTGAGCGTCTCCATTAACCTTTCGCTCTTACTAAAGGAATGTGTCACGAAACGCACTGTTCTCCTTTGGATCTCCTCTATTTCATCTATCGATCTTCTCTGGTACGGATCCAAGAGTGACGAGCACTATTCAAATATTGGTCGAACAAAAATTCTGTTGGTCTTTCTGAGTGGACAACACTTCCTGAGGTTTCTTCCATTGATTCTCAGTTTGATATGTCTTACTTGCGATTAGTTTTATGTGCTCTTACCAAATAAAATCGCTCTGTACGCAGGTTTCCAGATATTTAACAGAAGTGACAGTTTCCAGTTGATATGCACTCGTGTAGTCGTACAATAATGGCCATTTTATGCGTCATGCGTTATTTTCGTTTATGTTGATGTACAAATTCCAATCCCTGCACTGCCGGTTCCAAGCGTGAATCCTATGCACGTCCTCTTGCATTTTGCTACAGTTATATACTGTTGCGGCTTGTCTGTATATAACAACGTCAACCACCAAAAGGCTCATGGAACTTCGGACGTTATCCACTAAGTCACTTACACACGGTGATTCAAAAGTCGTGTCTCACAGAACAACGTCTACACTGGTAATTCAATAGTCTTGACTAATGGGACAATGTCGTAATTAGTGGAGATGGTCAAAATAAAAACGGACGAATGCATGCTGCAGATGTGTTTTAATCGTACAAACAAAAAGTTACATCATCGGTCACTAACGGCCGGAAGCTCTACAGTACAATGCAACTTCCATCCCCAGTAAGTTGTTTGCACGTACTTCTAATGAAAAAGGTGTTCAAACTACAGAGGATTCATCTAAACACGGCGACAGACACTGCCGGACTCTGGCCGTACCGATGCTGTTGGTGTTTCTGAACAGACTCTGGTAATATTCTCCTACAGGTCAAATAGCGTTCTTGGAGTGTTGGTGTACACTGTAGACATGAGGTGTCCACAAAGGAAAAAGGCCAGTCGCGTCAGATCTGGCGACCTTGGTGGTCATTCCATCAGATCCTCCTCTCCCAATCCAACGCCCAGGAAGAACATCATCCAAGAGTCGAACGACGTTTCGTCCGAAGTGTGGTGTTGCAAGAAAAGGCTACATCGCCGTTCGAGAGGTAGATCGTCCAAATAGGGTAGTAATGTTTCCTCGAGATGTCTGTAGCGCACTGCTGTGAGCGTGCCGTTAAAAAAATATGGGGCTAATGAAGAAGTACACATAAATGCCTCACCACACATTTAACCTAAGGTTAGTCTGAGTGTATGCCTAGACAGCAAGATGGAGACTACTGTTGTTTGCCCTATACAGGCACTATGTGTATTCTGTAAGATTTCTAGTTTATTTTTGATGTCCTAGGAAAGTGATTTCAGCTTCATATTTTCATTGGAAGTGTCATATTTCATATTGGCATGCTAAACATTTTTCAAACAGGGGTTCTCGATAGTCGATATGTTACTCCGCGGACGTTCAGAGTACAAGCAGTGTGATCTTTGGCTGCCAAAAGTGCTGTCGTTGCAGCAAAGCATTCTAAGTGAGGCTAGTGAGAGAGTCGGGTGTTGGCTATGCTACTGAGCGGGTGGAAATAGCTTGCAGTGCACAGAGATAATGATACAGAGAAGGATGAATTATGATTTGGTAAAGAGTAATTTCGGAAGAGAAGATGTACGGGTACACTCGTTGCTGCATCGCTTGCTTGCCCGTAATTGTGAAGTATTTGAAACACAAAAGTTCTAGTGGAATTTTTTTCTATATTGGTTTGGTTTAGTTGGTCAGACGATAACAAGTAAAGTTTTCTATTCTGATGCGTTTCCCTCAGAAGTTATTGATTTTACTAGTTATTTACTATTTTCAGAAATTAATTACTTGTCACAAAAATATTGTTACAAACGATAATTGTTTTCTGAAGATGATTGTGATAGTCATACATTGAGTTTCTTTATAGGGCAATTTTCCTTTAATTATTCAGTAAATTCAAGTTCCATCACAGACTTCTCACGAAATAATTTCTTATTTTCTGATTGTGTCACCGCATAGCATTGTACAGAGCACAGTAAGAATGAAGCATGAGGTGCTTCGAATAGGTGCATGTCCTTGCACTGTATTGCACAAAGCTTTTCTTTTCTTTTAGCTTGGTTGTTGCTGCACAGGATATTTTATGTTCATCACTTCGAGCAGTACTAAGTTTCCGTTGCCTTATGTAAGCCATGTGAAATCTGTCAGGGCCAGATTTACATTGCAGTTAGATGATTCAGTTAGTTTTTCTTCTCAAAATTCATTATTAGGTCAGTTTAGGCAAAGTTCAATTCAGTTTTCATTTCGAATGGAGACTGCTTTATTTTCACAGTGCAGTGTTTCATTTGCGTGTGCATTATTCTGTGTTAACATTTTGTTCAGTCGGACTGTGTACGTTAATTCACAGGGCATGTGTATAGAAACATTTTGGTGATTCATTCTTTCAAAACTCAGTTAGTAATTTTCATTCTGTTAGTTAGTGTGCTGGAATAGCAAGTCACATGTTGAGACGTCACACTTTCTGGCAGTGGTCACTGTACCGCACAATACAGAGTTTCACAGAACAGTTTATTTAGTTCAAATGTGTGTGAAATCTCATGGGACTTAACTGCTAAGCTCATCAGTCCCTAAGCTCGCACACTACTTAACGTAAATTATCCTAACGACAAACACACACACCCATGCCCGAGGGAGGACTCGAGCCTCCGTCGGGACCAGCCGCACAGTCCATGACCGCAGCGCCTAAGACCACTCGGCTGATCCCGCGCGGCCAGTTTATTTAGTGTACAGTTGCGTTTTCCAATCACTTTGGCAAAGCCAATTAATAATACAGTTATACAGTCTGTTTGGGTTACTAGTTTTATGATACAGCGTTTTTGTAATTATACGAGTTGGATTGTTCAGGAAAACAACACAAATACACGAGTAACAAAGACTAGCGGTTCACTTTTCTCCAATTTCAGTTCACAGCAACTAACTTTATTTTAACTTAACAAAAAAAAAAATACAATTCACACCCTCGTTCAAATGGTAACTAGCTTCATTGCTGAAGTTTCAGCTTCAAGTTTCCGCCAATGAGTGCGTCTTTCTTCAACCATTCACAGAATTGCACCCATCTGTCAGAATCATCCCTGTAACGGATAAGATAGGAATGGAAATTATTATAGGGCAATATTCTCGATGCAGAGGTTTGGCTGATGAATTCCTCTAACACCTTCGTTGTTGACCTAGTTGGACTCACTATCGCCTTGGCTAGAATGCTTGCTGATTGTGTATCCCCTGTTGCTGCGCGGTGACGTTAAGAACATGTTTTGTTGTTAAAATTGTTTGTAGACCTGAACAGTTACAAGAAATGGCCAGTCGTTCTGTGTTTAGGCTTACGTTGGTTTGAATGTCTCCTGCCGTATTCTGCTGCTGCCTCCTACTGACTCATGCCTGCTGCATGGATGAGAACCATTTTCCGCCTTCTCCTGACGAGTAGACATTTCTGTACGAGTCTCTACAATGCATAACAGCAGCACACGACACAGCTGTGGTATGTGATGCCCCTTTACACTGAGATGGCAAAAATCATGGGATACCTCCCTATATCGTGTCGGACCTCCTTTTGCCCGGCAGCAGCTCAACGTGGCATAAACTCGACAAGTCGTTGGAAGTCCCCTTACAAATACTGAGTCATGCTGCCCCTACAGCCATCGGTAATTGAGTAAGTTTCACCGGTACAGGTTTTTGTACACAACTGACCTCTCTATTATGCCACATGTATATTTGCCAGGAATCATGTCGGGCGATCTGGGAAGCCAAATCATTCACTCTATACTCAAACCCAATCGCGAACATACTGTGACCCAGTGACATGTCACATTGTCAAACATATTTGGGAACATGAATTCCATGAAAAGTTACAGATGGTCTCCAAGTAGCCGAACATAACCATTTCTAGTGCATGATCGGTTCAGAACCAGAGAACCCAGTCAGTTACATGTAAACACAGCCCACACCATCATGGAGCCACCACAAGCTTGCACAGTTCCTTGTTGACAACTTGCGTCCATGGTTTCGTGGGGTCTTCGCTACGCTGTAACCCTACCACCATCTCATATGACCAAGCCACGGTTTTCAAATCGTCTACGTTCCAACCGAAATGAACACGAGCCCAGGAAAGGCACTGCAGGCCATGTCATCCTACTACCAAAGGCACTCACGTCGGTCGTCTACTGCCACAGCCGGCCGCTGTGGAAGAGCGGTTCTAGGCGCGGAACCGCGCTGCTGCTACGGTTGCACGGTCGAATCCTGCCTTGGGCATGGATGAGTGTGATATCCTTAGGTTAGATAGGTTTAAGTAGTTCTAAGTCTAGGGGACTGATGACCTCAGATGTTAAGTCCGGTAGTGCTCAGAGCCATTTGAACCATTCTACTGCCACAGCCCATTAATGCTAGAGAGTTCTGCGGCTCGTGGTCTAGTGGCTAGCGTTGCTGCCTCTGGACCACAGGATCCCGGGTTTGACTCCTGGCCGGCCTGGGGATTTTCTCTGCCGTAGGACAGGGTGTTGGTGTTGTCCTCATCATTTCATTATCATCATTCGTGTCAATGGCTAGACTGGACTGTGTAAAAAACTGGACTTTGTAAAAAAACTGGACTGTGTAAAGAACTGGACTGTGTAAAAAAACTGGACTGTGTAAAAATTCTGGATTTGTGCGAGCGCTGGTGACCGCGCAGTTGTACACCCCACAAACCAAACAAAGTCATCATTAACGCTAGATTTCGCCACACTGTCCCAGTGGTTACGTTCGTCGTATATCTCACATTGATTTCTGGGTTTATTTTATGCAGCCTTGCTTGTCTGTTAGCACTGACAACTGTATGCAAACGTCGTCGTTAAGTGAAGGTCGTCGACCACTGTGTTGAGAGATAATGCCTGACGTTTGGTCCTATCGGCACACTTTAGACACTGTGGATTTCGGAATACTGAATTCGATAACGATTAACGAAATGGAATGTCCCATGTGTCTAGCTCCAACTACCATTCCGTCATGCGGCCATAATCGCGTCGGAAACCTTTTCACATGGATCACAAGAATACAAATGACAGCTCCGTCAAAACGGTGCACTTTTATACCTTTTGTACATGATGAAACCACCATCTATATATTTGCATATCGTTATCACACGACTTTTGTCACCTCAGTGTAATACCCTTCCGCCGGACTACGTTAATTAGTTGCCTCACAGACTACTGGCCATGTGGTAGTACACACTGTTCGCGACTAATCTTTTCGCAGTTTGGCAGTGGTAGGACGTTTGCTTTCGTTGTACTTTTCGCTTTCTCCGCTAATATCGAATTTATTGCACTGGACGTGACTCCTGAATCACCTCGAATATTTTGTGGAAGTAATGGTCGTGTAACACTTACTTGGGGTTCTGCCGATGTTGCTATTACGTCTGAAGGTTCCTTTCTATCGAGAACGACGTGCTGTGTTTTGTCCTCTAGGATCTATACAATCTAATAACGCAGTCGGTCTGATATTCCGTACGTTCGTGTTTTTTCGTTAGGTAGTAGTCTGGAACTGAACTGAACGCCTACCGGAAGTCAAAGAACAGGGCATCAATCTGGGCATTTGTAGGTACTGTTTCCTGTGTCTTGTTGAGAAACAGAGCGCGTAGTGTTTCACATGATCGGTGTTAACTGAACTCATGTCGATTCCTCAAGAGATTCTCGGTCTCGGGAAATGTCATTATAGACGATCCTGCCATTTGAGTAGAGACTTCCGATTTTCCCAGAGTTGGGGTCTATGCGCTGTCGCGGGAAGAAATGTGTGGGGATAGCATTGTACAGGGTGTTTCAGAAAGAATATACGTATTTCGAATGCATATATTTAAAAAAACCTTAAGACATATGGGGCAACGGCCTTGCCGCAGTGGATACACCGCTTCCCGTCAGATCACCGAAGCGCTGTCGGGTGTGCCGGCACATGGATGGGCGACCATCCAGGCCGCCATTCGCTTGTGCCATTTTTCGGGGTGCACTCAGCCTCATGATGCCAATTGAGGAGCTACTCGACCGAACACTAGCGGCTGCGGTCACAGAAAACCATCATAACGACTGGGAGAGTGGTGTGCTGACCACACGCCCCTCCTATCCGCATCCTCATCATGAGGATGACACGGCGGTCGGATGGTCCCGATAGCCCACTTGTGGCCTGAAGACGGAGTGCTAAGACATACGAATATGAAATTTTGCACACATATTTACGAACCTCTCATGTTCAGATTACAGATGTTCAACATGTCCATCTGCGACACGAACAATATCACATCGATACTCAAATTCTTCCCATACTCGGGCAAGCATGTCCTTCGTCACTGATGTTATGGCAGTACGGTCAGGTTCTTCAACTCTTCCAGGTTCCGTGGGAGTGGTGGTACATAAATGTTGTCTTTAACGAAACCCCACTGGAAGAAGTCAGAGGGTGTCAAATCCGGTGACCGTGGAGCGTAGCTCGGACGTGCTAAGTCCCTTGACGACCAATCCAACAGTTCAGTAGAGTTTCAAATAAAATGGCTCCGAGCCCTATGGGACTTAACATCTGAGGTCATCAGTCCCCTAGTACTTAGAACTACTTAAACCTAACTAATCTGAGGATATTACACACATCCATGCCCCAGGCAGGATTCGAACCTGCGACCGTAGCGGTCCCGCGGTTCCAGACTGGAGCGCCTAGAACCGCTCAGCCACCCCGACCGGCCAAGGCCCCTGCAGTAGACAACATTCCATTCCATATCTACATCTACATCCATACTCCGCAAGCACCTGCCAGCCTTGGGAGAGCCAGGCCTAACAAAGCTCTTACCATCTGGTGAGCAAGATGTATAACACAGGCGAAATACCCTCACACTTCAAGAAGAATGTAATAATTCCAATCCCAAAGAAAGCAGGTGTTGACAGATTTGAAAATTACCAAACTATCAGTTTAATAAGTCACAGCTGCAAAATACTAAAGCAAATTGTTTACAGAGGAACGGAAAAACTGGTAGGAGCCGACCTCAGAGAAGATCAGTTTGGATTCCGTAGAAATGTTGGAACACGTGAGGCAATACAGACCCTAGGACTTATCTTAGAAAATAGATTAAGGAGAGGCAAACCTACATTCCTAGCATTTGTAGACTTAGAGAAAGCTCTTGACAACGTTGACTGGAATACTCTCTTTCAAATTCTAAAGGTGGCAGGCGTAAAATACAGGAAGCGAAAGGCTATCTACAATTTGTACAGAAACCAGATAGCAGGTATAAAAGTCGAGGGGCATGAAAGGGAAGCAGGGGTTGGGAAGGGAGTGAGACAGGGTTGTAACCTCTCCCTGATGTTGTTCAATCTGTATATTGAGCAAGCAGTAAAGGAAACAAAAGGAAAAATTCGGAATAGGTATTAAAATCCATGGAGAAGAAATAAAAACTTTGAGGTTCGCCGATGACATTGTAATTCTGTCAGAGACGGCAAAGGATTTGGAAGAGCAGTTCAACGGAATGGACAGTGTCTTCAAAGGAGGATATAAGATGAACATCAACAAAAGCAAAACGAGGATAATGGAATGTAGTCAAATTAAGTCGGGTGATGCCGAGGGAATTAAATTAAAATGGTTCAAATGGCTCTGAGCACTATGGGACTTAACATCTATGGTCATCAGTCCCGCAGAACTTAGAACTACTTAAACCTAACTAACCTAAGGACATCACACAACACCCACCCATCACGAGGCAGAGAAAATCCCTGACCCCGCCGGGTATCGAACCCGGGAACCCGGGTGTGGGAAGGGAGAACGCTACCGCATGACCACGAGATGCGGGCGAGGGAATTTGATTAGGAAATGAGACACTTACAGTAGTAAAGGAGTTCTGCTATTTGGGGAGCAAAATAACTGATGATGGTCGAAGCAGAGAAGATATAAAATGTAGACTGGCAATGGCAAGGAAAGCGTTTCTGAAGGGAAATTTGTTAACATCGAGTATGGATTTAAGTGTCAGGAAGCCTGACACTATGGAGTGTAGGCATGTATGGAAGTGAAACGTGGACGATAAATAGTTTGGACAAGAAGAAAATAGAAGCTTTCTAAATGTTGTTCTACAGAAGAATGCTGAAGATTAGATGGGTAGATCACATAACTAATGAGGAAGTAGTGAATAGAATTAGGGAGAAGAGAAGTTTGTGGTACAACTTGACTAGAAGAAGGGATCGGTTGACAGGGCATATTCTGAGGCTTCAAGGGATCACCAATTTAGTATTGGAGGGCAGCGTGGAGGGTAAAAATCGTAGAGGGAGACCAAGAGATGAGTACACTAAGCAGATTCAGAAGGATGTAGGTTGCAGTAGGTACTGGTAGATGAAGAAGCTTACATTAGATAGAGTAGCATGGAGAGCTGCATCAAACCAGTCTCAGGACTGAAGATCACAACTACACGGTTACCAAGCAAAACAGAAGACAACTGACATGTAGCAGCTATTAATATAAACTAAACTACGTATTCGTTTCTCAAATAGCCGAGCCGAGGCGCAGCGATAGATAGTTTGGACAAAATAATACTTTGTGATACGTATAGTCTTTCTGAAACACTCAGTATTCGGAACATGAACAGTGAGCCTGCTCCCGAGTGAGTCGCGCCGATCGGTGTTCCCCAGGGCGTCACTGTCCCTCGGGCCGGGTCGCCGGCCTGCCGACCGGACCGGATGCCGGAGCACCTGCGGCGTGTTTACGCGGGCCGCGCGTTGCCTGGATACGGGGCGGGCTGGCGTAATAACAGCGCAGACAGCCTCTGGCCCCGCGGCGACACCCGCCAGCCTCCGCAGCTCGGCGCGCCGGCTATCGGCCACCTGTGCGATCGCGTCTGCGGGGCGTCCGCTCACCCGCCGGCCTCTGATTGGCCGAGCCGGGCTGCCGGCCGTCGCCGCAAGCCACTACCCGGGGCTGACGTCTGTCGCCGCTGCGAGTCCCCCCGGTTTATAAAACATTTCCCGATGACAGTAATACCAACGCGGGAGTTGTTTTTATGTGTGTTCCGTAATCGTTTTGCAAAGTATAATGACTTCATTTAGAGCAGGTAGGTAATTTTCTTTCAATAATTTAGTTGCCTGCAGACTGCAGCTTTTTTTTTTAAAAATCCACCATGACAGGAAAGAATGATATGCATCGTGACGTCAACGGCAGACTGGTGTAAGGGAAGTGCTACTACTGTGTGGCTGGACTTCCTGGATGAGAAGGTAAATGGGTAGGAAGAAAAAGGGAAAAAAACTAACATTACTTGAAATTCTGGCCATTAATAAGCACCAATATAAGAATCCTGAGCTGGTCTTTAACGACCAAACACAGTTCCATTACTCACGCTTGATAAAAAAGGGCAAAGAAAAAAGTTGAAGAAGAAAGGGTATCTTTGAGAAATGAAATACTGAGTGCAGCAGGGCATCAAGTAGGTAAAAATCCGAGGGCTACTAGAAATCCTTGGTGACAGAAGAGATATTGATGACAGGAGAAAATATAAAAATGCAGTAAATGAAGCAAGCGAAAAGAAATACACACGTTTCAAAAAAAGAGATCGAAAGGAAGTGAAAAATGGCTAAGCAGGGATGACTACAGGACAAAAGTAAGGGGATGTAGAGGCATATCTCACTAGGGGTAAGATAGATACTGCCTACAGGAAAATTAAAGACACTTGTGGAGAAAAGAGAACCACTTGTATGAAAATCAAGAGCTCAGATGGGAAACCAGTTCTAAACAAAGAAGGGAAAGCAGAAAGATAGGAATGTATAAAGGGTCTAAAACAAGGGCGATGCACTTGAGGACAATATTGTGGAAATGGAAGAGGACATAGGTCAAGATGAAATGGGAGATATTATACTGCGTGAAGAAAGGCTCCAGGAATAGACAACATTCCATTAGAACTACTGACAGCCTTGGGAGAGTCAGTCGTGACAAAACTCCACCATCTGGTGAGCAAGATGTATGAGACAGGCGAAATACCCCCGGACTTCAAGAAGAATATAATACACTACTGGCCATTAAAATTGCTACACCAAGAAGAAATGCAGATGATAAACTGGTATTCATTGGACAAATATATTATACTAGAACTGACATGTAATTACATTTTCACGCAATTTGGGTGCATATATCCTGACAAATCACTCCCCAGAACAACCTCCTCTGGCCGTAATAATGGTCTTGATACGCCTGGGCATTGAGTCAAACAGAGCTTGGATGGCGTGTACAGGTACAGCTGACAATGCAGCTTCAACACGATACCGCAGGTCATCAAGAGTAGTGACTGGCGTATTGTGATGAGCCAGTTGCTCGGCCACCATTGACCAGGCGTTTTCAATTGGTGAGAGATCTGGGGAATGTGCTGGCCAGGGCAGCAGTCGAACATTTTCTGTATCCAGAAAGGCTCGTGCAGGACCTTCAACATGCGGTCGTGCATTATCCTGCTGAAATGCAGGGATTCGCTGGGATCGAATGAAGGGTGGAGCCACGCGTCGTAACACACCAGAAATGTAATGTCCACTGTTCAAAGTTCCGTCAATGCGAACAAGAGGTGGCCGAGACGTGTAACCAATGACACCCCATACCATCACGCCGGGTGATACTCCAGTATGGCTTCCAATGTGCGTTCAATGCGATGTCGCCAAACACGGATGCGACCATCATGATGCTGTAAACAGAACCTGGATACATCCGAAAAAATGACGTTTTGCTATTCGTGCACCCAGGTTCGTCGTCGAGTACATCATCGCAGGCGCTCCTGTCTGTGATGCAGCGTCAAGGGTAACCACAGCCACGGTCTCCGAGCTGATAGTCCATCCTGCTGCAAACGTCGTCGGACTATTCGTGCAGATGACTGTTGTCTTGCAAACGTCCTCATCTGCTGACTCAGGGATCGAGACGTGGCTGCAAGATCCTTCACAGCCGTGCGGATAAGATGCCTGTCATCTCGACTGCTAGTGATACGAGGCCGTTGGGACCCAGCACGGAGTTCCGTATTACCCTCCTGAACACACCGATTCCATATTCTGCTAACAGTCATTGGATCTCGACCAACGCGAGCAGCAACATCGCGATACGATAAACCGCAATCGCGTTAGGCTACAATCCGACCTTTATCAAAGTCGGAAACGTGATGGTACGCATTTCTCCTCCTTACACATCGCAACATCGTTTCACCAGGAATCGCCGGTCAACTGCTGTTTGTGTATGAGAAATCGGTTGGAAACTTTCCTCATGTCAGCGCGTTGTAGGTGTCGCCACCGGCGCCGAACTTGTGTGAATGCCCTGAAAAGCTAATCATTTGCATATGACAGCATCTTCTTCCTGTCGGTTAAATTTCGCTTCTGTAGCACGTCATCTTCGTAGTGTAGCATTTTTAATGCCCAGTAGTGTAATTCCAATCCCAAAGAAAGCCAGTGTTGACAGGTGTGAAAATTACAGGACTATCAGTTTCATAAGTCACGGCTGCAAAATACTGACACGAATTCTTCACAGACGTATGTAAAAACTGGTAGAAGCCGACCTTGGGGAAGATCAGTTCGGATTCCATAGAAATATTGGAACACGTGAGGCAATACTGTCTCTACGACTTATCTTAGAAGATAGGTTAAGGAAAGTAAAACCTACAATTATATCATTTGTAGGCTTGGAAAAGCTTTTGACAGTGTTGACTGGAATACTCTTTTTCAAGTTCTGAAGGTGACAGGCGTCAAGTAAAGGGAGCAAAAGGCGATTTACAAATTGTACAGAAACCAGATGGCAGTTATAAGAGTCGAGGAGCATGAAAGGGAAGCTGTGGTTTGGAAGGGAGTGATACAGGGTTGTAGCGTATCTCCGATGTTATTCAATCTGTATATTCTGCAAGCAATAAAGGAATCAAACGAATAATTTGGAGTAGGAATTAAAATCCATGGAGAAGAAATAAAAACTTTGAGGCTGGCCAATGACATTGTATTTCTGTGAAAGACAGCGAAGGACCTGGAAGAGCAAGTGAACAGAATGGATAGTGTCTTGGAAGGGGGGTATAAGATGAACATCAACAAAAACAAAACGAGGATAATGGAATGTAGTCGAATTAAGACGGGTGATGCTGAGGGAATTTGATTAGGAAACGAGACACTTGAAGTAGTAGATGAGTTTTGCTATCTGGGGAGAAAAATAACTGATGATGGTCGAAATAGACTGGCAATGGCAAGAAAAGTGTTTCTGAAGAACAGAAATTTGTATAGATTTAAGTGTCAGGAGGTTTTTTCACTAAGTATTTGTACGGAGTGCAGTCATGTATGGATGTGAAACATGGACGATAAATCGTTTCGACAAGAAGAGAATAGAAGCCTTCGCAGTGTGGTTGTAACTATTGAGGAGGTACTGAAGAAATTGGGGAGAAGAGGAATTTGTGGCACAGCTCGACTAGAAGAAGGGATCGGTTGGTAGGACATGTTCTGAGGCATCAAGGGATCACCAGTTTAATATTGTAGAGCTGCGCGGAGGGTAAAATCGTAGAGGGAGCCCAAGAGATGAATACACTAAGCAGATTCAAAAGGATGTTGGGTACAATAGTTACTTGGAGTTGAAGCTTACACAGGATAGAGTAGCATGGAGAGCTGCATCAAACCAGTCTCTGGACTGAAGACAAGAGCAACAACTTAAGTAGCAGCCGTTATCATTCCTCTCAGCATTAGCTATGAACTTGTTATAATTGTTCCACACTCAAATTCCATAGACATATTTCTCTCCCCCCCTTTTTATTCGATCTGTCCGTCACATTTACTACTTTGTGCCATTACTCACTTCTAGAGCATTTCTGTTTTAGATACTCACATACTTTTTATATTTGAATATAATGTCATGTAAGATTTATTTGTTCAGTATCTCTATAGGAATTACATCATGATTGTGTTTTACATCGATATAGTCATAAAATGTTACACATCTTTGTACATATTTCTCTGTACAGATTTGAATTCTCGCTGAAGTTGTGTGGACTATCACTTTAGCATTAGATTATCTGACGATGGCCGAAGAATCTGAAAGTCGGTTCATAACGAACTAACAAATATTTCGAGGATTGGAACTTTAGTAGTGGCAACTATTTATTTACAGCTCGTACAAAATAGATCGTGTTTCGAAGTTTTACTGACCTTCAAAGTAGTCACTAGCATTGTGTATAACCCGTTGGCAGCGATGTCGAAGTTGTAGGATACTCTTAGCAGTGTCAGTTGTGTTGACAGTTCGAGCGGCGCGATCTATAGCCCGACGGATTTGTAGCAGTTCTGAAGCTAATGCCGTGAAGAGTCTCCTTCACTTTAGAAATCGAGTTGAACTTAACGAGGGCCTAAGTCAGTGGAGTGCAGTAGGTGGTACAGCACTTAGCAGCCCCATCAGTCAAACAAATCAGTAACAGCTTGCACTGTACGTGCTTGAGCATTATCCTGCAAAATGATGGTCAGGTCCTGCAGAAAGTGTCATCACTTCTGTCTCTTCCTGTTGATTTTTGGAACAAAATCTACGACCAGCTTAGAGACAGAAGTGATGACCCTTTCTACAGGACCTGACCATCATTTTGCAGGACAATGCTCAAGCACGTACAGCGCAACCTGTTACTGATTTGTTTAACTGATGGGGCTGCTAAGTGCTGTACCACCTACTGCGTTCCACTGACTTAACCCCTCGTAAGTTCAATTCGATTACTAATCTGAAGGAAACACTACACGGCATTCACTTCAGAACTGCTACAATTTCGTCAGGCAACAGACCGCGCCGCTCGAACTGTCAACACAATTGGCACTACTAAGAGTATCCTACGACTTCGACATCGCTGCCAACGGGTTATACACAATGCTAGTGACTACTTTGAACGTTAGTAAAACTTCGAAACACGTATCTATTTTGTACGAGTTGTAAATAAATAGTTGCCATTACTAAAGTTCCAACCCTCGTATTGTGAAACGTTAATATTTTGTATTTAAGTTAGTGATAAATGGGTACTCTTCTCTTTATTTACCCGTAAGAAGGACTGCGGGCTCTGGGTCTATCAGCCCTTGTGTGATGGATATTGAGGCGCTTCGATGATGACCAGCAAGACCCGAATCCAAGGACACCGTTGCGGGGCAACATATCCGACGTAGTGAAGATGGGGAGCGCTCGGCGAGGGGTCTTCAATGGCGACCAGGAGCTTACGCGTTGTCCTCCCGATAGTGTCCTGGATGTCAAGTCCTTGGTGAAGGTCCTTCTTCCGAGCCAACCGAGGGGCTTTGAGAGTGAGTCAAAGACAGCGATTTTGCGACACCTGTCATTCTTTAATGTTTATGTTACTTGCGGTACTCCAGCACCGTTGCTTCGTATAGCTCAAGTTTTGTGCTAATAGACTGTAAGGTGGCTATAATTTCGCACCTTACAAGCACTTATCCATATACTTCGCCGTGAACTACAACCACAATTAGATATCATCTGATAGATCGTACATTGTATATATGAATATTTAAAGGAGATAGACATTGTCACATACGCCTTGTAAATATATGTTAACGCTTACTGCATGAAAGGTGACGGCCTGTATTTATTTTCAGAACGGCGTAATGAATGATTGTCTATACCAGTACAGGTTGGAACGCCAGTGCAGATGAAACGGCAGGCAGAACTCAAGCTCTGGGTGGAAGGCCCACACAGGTGTTGGTCCTGCTTATATACAGGAATAGCAAGACGGACGTGAGGACACCTGAGCGCTGGGGCACAATGTAGTCGCGACTGTCCGGTTTTGTAGCCAAACAGGAAGGACTATACTTTGGAAACTAAGAAAATCTTGGACGCAGCTGAGAGGAATGAGGAAGCGTCACCTCGGAAACCACGCAGGCTGGGTTATTTACAAGGATTTTTACTCAGAAGCGTACCATTGTACGACTCTAGGTTTTTCCTCGCAGACTTTCCGCGCTGGGCGACAGAAGACTAAAATATGGTTGGTCGGCGTTAGGAAGAATCGTCAGAGGGAGAATAAACCGTGATTTCGGGAATATGATTCGCTTACGGAATCACGATGGTGGGGAGGGGAGTCTCACTGGGAGGCCAGCGGTGGAGAGACGAGGTCTTCCGTGTTGAAAGCCCGTGTGTGACGGTCGCTCCATATCGGCTCTTTTGGTAGATACGGTCTTGCTGTCTTTGCTGTCAGGAGAGTTTATAGTTAGAACAGTTAGGCACTGTACTGTTGAGAACATATACGATTCTCGACTTCATCTCCGAGTTGGAAGTCGTCATTGAATACGCAGCGTTCAGTAATTGAGAGCACTTCCTCTGCTATACTTAACGTTGAGGCTTTATCTGAACTCCGTGGTTGTGGTTGCGAGTTCGCGTTTCTCGTCTGTTGAACACAGAGAGGTGAAGACAAAATTAGAGTATATTAGTCAGAGGACCGCCTTCTGCCATTCTAGTGTTTGCAAGAGTTTATTTATGGCTGGAGTTCTTCCATCATCGCAGACGAATACGAGAACCATCACTTCGACGCACCGGACGCAGTACATGTGGTGGTTTTCAAATTGCTTTGGCTTATTAGGGCTATAAAACCTAAACAGCTGTGATCACGTTAGTTTATTTCCACTGAGGCTCCACACCACCCTAGATCATCTTTGAAAGTAGTGTTTTCTAGTGTTTGGTACGTGGATGATGTGAGTCATTTCGTGTTATTGGTATTAGACCACGCAGTCATAATAAGGGGTCGGGGTGGTTCAACTGATCAGTAATTTTACTTAAGAAATGTAAACTTTATAATATAAAGGGTTTTTTAATCTATAATAAATATATGAGCAGGAACAACGTTTATCATTTATTAGGATTAGTTGCCTTCATCATTCATTTATGCTTCGATTGTAAGTTACAGAATTAAGAGAAAACCTGCTACAGGGCGTAGTCAGACAGGGCCAAATCACCGTTTTAACGTTTACTATTTTCCGTTCATTTTAAACCCGCCTGGTTTACCATCTTGGAAGACATACGAGAGCTGGAGAGGAGAGGGTACAAGTAGTATACCAGGAGCAACATTTTAGCCTTTTTAGCGTTGACATGTTCCTCGAAGAGTAATTCTTTTTATCAATAGTGACTCCAAAATAATGGACGTGATCAGGCCAAGGGACTGGAACTTTGCTTAGAACCTGGAGAACAGGTCGTCGTCTGATGAAGAGAATTGTCCTCGTCTTCTCTGCATTAAGTTTTACACGATGTGCCGTTCCCCGTTGTAGCGTGATGTGCAGCTTCCTCAGCAGGCACCAACTTTCCGCGGTGATGCGTCGAATACTTGTTAATAACACGTTGTCGTCCATGAACTGTGCGAGGTAAACCTACGGGATCACCGCCGTGTCATTCACGTAAAGTAAAACAACGAGACTGCGGCATGGGTGTCCACAACGCTAACGCTGTTCTCACATGGGACGTGAAAGCGAATATGGACGAGGAGTTGGTCGAGTTTTTTTATTACGCCAGAACGTGCGAGTTCACGTTCCGGAGTGTTTTCTATCGTAAAAGGCAGAATGAGACTAATCAGATATTTTTGCTTCGTTGACAGGAGCATGGCCATTGAGATAAAAGGTCGCATCTGCGCCAGAGGCACTAATTGGGTGATGCTATATTGGATTACATCGTTTGCAGTTGAAACCCGTTTTGTTTTTGTATTGTAACTTACTGTTTGCGAGTATATGCTGTTTCAAACCACAGATTCAATATAATAAAATGACTGGAAGCAACAAAGTGGGGGTTAAAAGCTTTGCGTGTTTGCTGTTTTCGTGTTGCAGCTTGCATGATACAAGTTGTTACGGTTTCAAGGCACAGGCACATTTAAAGTAGCATTTGTTACTATTAAACGTCGCTTAATGACGGAACTGTGTACAAAACCTTAAGGTCGCGGTGAAATGAAAGACAAGGCTTGGATCTGACTATGTTAACTGCACTATAGTGGAGATAGGGCTAGACTAAAGTGTAAAAGCTTTAAGTTACGAGTCTCGCTTTCCACAAACTTTTTTCTTTTCGTTTTGATGATTCTAAAATATTTTGCGACTTTATTATAAAAGGTCTGAAAGACAAGAGTTGCTCTTCCCGCGACCATTTTTTCACACTTTCATGTTCCTAAAGCATTCTGGTACTTTGTTATCAATTGAAGTATGTTCTGTAATGTTCCATGTTATGCCTGTATGAGGGTGCTCTCGGTTCAAAAGTGGGTGAGTTTGATAGCATGTGCCAGGGAACATGCAACAAAGAATTGCAAGACTGTAGTCTGTACTACTACCTCATTCACACGCATTTCAGTATTTATTCATACAGATGTGTTTAGAGGTTGTGGGATACCTAATTGTTTCTTTGTAAACATTACATATGAGTATGTGCAGAAACACACACCCGCCCACCCACTCACTCCACCCCCCCCCCCCCCCCCCCCCACACACACACACAATGACACAGAGTGCAGAAAATTTAACATTAATAGTGCAGTAAAGAGATAATTTTTGGCTTTATGTACAAGAGGGTGTATACAACTTGCATTAAGTTCAAAGGGTTCAAATGGCTCTGAGCACTATGGGACTTAACATCTATGGTCATCAGTCCCCTAGAAACTCAGAACTACTTAAACCTAACCAACCTAAGGACATCACACAACACCCAGCCATCACGAGGCAGAGAAAATCCCTGACTCCGCCGGGAACCGAACCCGAGCGCGGGAAGCGAGAACGCTACCGCACGACAACGAGATGCGGACAACTTGCAGTTAGAAGTTTTGCTCTTTGTTTCAAGTCTCTTGTATTTAACGTGTTCTAAAACAATGTGCTTAGGGTTTTGTTACAAAGTGTGAAAAATAAAACAATTTTTACCATATGTGGAAGACTAAGGTAAATTCGTATGGCACTGTCTGAAATGGAAGTTCTAAAAGCTTACCGGGTAGAGAACTTTTCGCTTTGCTGTTTTATGTTTGTATACTACAGATAGAACTACATGGACAGTATATGGAAAAGAGAGAAAATGTGCGTTTTAATAGCGCTAACTTAGCAATTTTATGCACATCCATTTTCGTTAAGAAACAGTGTGGTGTGCGGGAAGGAAAATTCGGGGATGAAATTTGTGTAGTCGCAAATTTTTGTACTATGGTAGAAGGGAGTGCTATTAACGACGTACTAAAAATTCTAACCAATGGGGTGTGGGCATTGGGTGGAAAGGGGGTAGTTTAGAGGTCACTTTTCTTGCCGCGCGTGGTAGCCGCGTGGTCTTAGGCGCCTTGCTACGGTTCGCACGGCTTCCCCCATCGGAGATTCGAGTCCTCCCTCGGCATGGGTCTGTGTGTTGTCCTTAACGTAAGTTAGATTAAGTAGTATGTAAGCCTAGGGACAGATGACCTCAGCAGTCTGGTCCAATAGGGACTTACCACAAATTTTCACTTTTCTTATGCATTTTTCCATAACTCGAAAACCGTAGGAAGCTCATATTCATTTTTCCCTTAAGGCTAATTGTTTCCACGTTGGAGGGGATCGAAAAATTGCTCATTATTAAAAACAGTGTATTGTTGGTATGGAATTAATGTTTCTTGTTGCACGAAGTGAGTGAAATACAAATATTAAATATGTGTACCACACATAAGCGCAGTAGAGACGTATTAAGGATAAATTGAGTTCTAGTTGTGTAACAGGGTAGAGTGGAGGGGAGTGGATGATAGAAGCCTGAGGGAAGGTAAGTGGCCAGATTGTGGCCATGCACTTCTATCCTTGATAGGTCTGCAAAGTGAAACGCGAGCAAGCGACTCCTCAGTCCCTCTGCCCCGTTTTGTCACAGGAAGCAACTACAGGGTGTCTCACAAAGATAGCCCAACCACCGACCCTTCCGACGCGCCTTTTGAATCACTGGCGACGCAGTGTGCAGACATATCCGGCAGATTTTCTTTTCCACAAAGTGCGTTAAAACTACATGAAATACTGATGTGAATTACATGATACTAACGCAAGAAACGCACAAGAAAAGAATCTACGTAAATCTCTGCACACTATTCTACACTTCTAAAAGGAAAATTGATTCTTAGTCATCCTGTACGGCAGTTTTAGCGCTCTTCCGGGCAAGGCAAACTCCCCCACCAACTTCGTTACTCGTTTTTCAGTATACAGTCAGACTACACTTCCCCAAAATTCCTTGTCCAGTTCTGTTATCTGTGTAGAGAAAACAACATCACTAACATCGTGCTTATGTAGTGGGCTTCCCTTAGGATTCTACTCACCATTGCCGTGCCCTCCAACGTCTGGCACCCCCAGAACACAATTTATCCCTTAGGACGCCTCTTCCGCGCTTGGCTGTGTTTCATACATTTAATATTTTTCTTAATTTACTCCATGTAACAAGAACATCAGTTTCATGCCAATTAAACACTGTTTTTAATGATCTACGAGTTTTTCATCCCCTGAAACGTGGAAACTATTAGTCCTTGAGAAAATATGAATAGTATCTTTTTTGTAGTGTTTAATACAGTTTAATTTTATAACGGGGAACATTTTCGCTAGAACCCGCGGTTTTCGAGCTATTCAAGAAAAAATATAAAAGTGTTTTTAACACCTCCCATCGCTCAGGATTTTTAGTCGCACTCCCTCCCACCACTATTCAAAAATTTGCGACTATACGAATTTTTTCTCATGTTCGATCCTTTTTTGTCGCCGTCGTCTGGGATTAGATATAGCTGGCAACTGACCATCGAGAGCGCTGTAGTCGCAAATGACGACGAGAAGCACGTTCCGTGTGATGATAACAGCTCGTGACTGAGTGAGCACCAACCACGGCAGAAATGTCAGCTGGAGTACGTGACAATGAGAAACACGTCCTGTGCGATGACGGCATAATACGTGTTGTGGCAAAGAGGCTGTGTCCTGTTTGTAACATGAGGACACAGTCATTGGATGAGTGATCAATTTATCAGTCAGTTACTCACTCATCCATGTTGGTCGGTGCCAGTGGCGTAGCGTGGTTGTAAAGGTTGGGGAGACTCTGCAGTTATTATAGGGAGCCAAATTGTACAATAAACAATAATTTTAACTAATGAAACAAAATGCATAAGACAAAACAACAACTACTAATACCACCACTACCACTACCACTGCCACTAATAATAATAATAATAATAATAATAATAATAATAATAATAACTAACTTGCCGGCCGGAGTGGCCGAGCGGTTCTAGGCGCTACAGTCTGGAACCGAGCGACCACTACGGTCGCAGGTTTGAATCCTGCCTCGGGCATGGATGTGTGTGATGTCCTTAGGTTAGTTAGGTTTAAGTAGTTCTAAGTTCTGTGGGACTGATGAACTCAGATGTTAAGTCTCCTAGTGCTCAGAGCCATTTGAACCATTTTTGAATAACTAACTTGTTCAAGAATCGATGACAAATGTGTAGAGCTCCAGCAGCAAGAGAAGGAGCACTTATATTTTCTTGTACACAAGTGCAATGCGCCTGTCTTTTCTTTCCACAAATAAGTCTATAACTCGGTCTACAAAGATATGATCACTGGATAGCTCTCCAAGTAGTTTCTTTTCTATTGCTAACGTGCTCAAACACAACAGACGGATGTTGAACATTGAATTCCTTAAATAATTCTTCACTCGTTTAAGAGAACTCATGCTTCATTCACTTCTTGGTGTAGTTGCGGGTAGGGTCAAAACCAAACACAGAAACTTCGTTATTTCTTCATAAACAGAGTCTGAATCATTGTTGACAATGTACTTTAAGACGATTCTTGGAGATAAGTGTTTTTTCTCATCAACGTATATGTTACACAGTTCATTTTCAAGTTGTTCCTGTTTGAAAAAAGGGTACTGTTCTAATAACTGAAGCAGTTTCAACTTTGGGAATTCTTTTTGATAGTTCGGCAAACACTTTGCGCTCAAAAGTTCGACAAACGGTATTTGGGGAAAGTCTTGAAACCTTCTTTCGATCTCAACAATTTGCAAATTCAGTATCTCGTAAGTTAGTGCCCTGAGAGATGTCTTTTGATTGTCACAGATGATAAGTTGCCATTCAGACACAAGCTGCATTCAATGCATTCATCAACGAATGTTTCCGTTCTTAACTGTCGAAGGTTTCTCATAACAGTTCTTATTTCGTCGTGGCAAGCAGTTATACTGACATATTTTGACTGAAGAACATTAAAGAGATGATCAACATAAGCAAAGCACCATAGGTAGATACAAAGCAAGCAGATAAACTTAGGATCATCCATCCGTCGTTTCATTCCCATAGAAAAGCTCAAAGATTCTGGGTCCCACTGAGTGTCTGTATCATCAAATATATAATTAAAAACACTATATAGCTCTGAGAAGTGACTAGATGTTGTTGAAACTGTCCTGGAACAAAAGTTCCAGCGAGTGCTGCTTCCATGTGGCAGTTTAAATCCTTTCTCAGTTAGCAATACAGTTCGTTTTGAGATTTGCTGAAAACGAAATGGAATGCAGTAAGATCACTTACAAACATGCGTACTTGTCATATGATTTTGGAGGCATGTAACAGTACCAAATTCAGTTGGTGTGCGTGACAATGAATAAACAGCGCATAGGGACAGAACTGCTTCACCAATTGTTGTAGATTTTTTTCTCTTCCCGCCGTTACTGAATTGCCGTCATATGTTTGACTAACCACTTTTTCTTCCACATTCCATTCTTTCAATACGGCATGAATAATGTTTGACAAACCTTCAGCAGTTTTATCTCCAGAAACATCGTAAAATCCAACGAATCTTTTCTCAATTTGGTCTGCAGTACAGTACCTGAATATTATACTCATTTGACTTGCATGACATGTCTAATATTTCATCAGTCTGAATCGAAATGAAATAGCACTTCCGAATTACAGATTTTGTTTTCTCAGTAACTGCCAAAGTTATCATTTGCATTAAATCATTCTGTATATCTGGAGAAGCTCCTTTAAAGGTTGAAGATGATGACAGATGGTCTCCGATTAACTGCTCTCCTTGAGCTAGTAAATCCAACAGTTTCAGATAGTTACCTTTGTTGCTGGAGGATTCGTCTTCTCGATGGCCACGAAATGCTAGTTCTTGTTTACAAAGACATACAGTTGCCTGAATAAGATGAGCCAATACTCTCCTGCTGGATGGAACTAGTTTGTTGAATTTTATTGCTGTCAGACGAACGGGTTTAGAAAGGGCGTTCTCAATTCTACTTTTGCCCAATAATTGAAATGATTCTTTGTTCTGCAGGTGCCGTTTTTATATCTGGCGCTTTATGCTTTCTTGTCAAAGTTATTGTGCAAATGTCCTCATTGCATAATTCCTTTTCACCACCAAACAGAAGACATATATAACAATATAATCTGTTATTAAGTGCATTCGCAGTCAGTCAAGCATACTTTTCGTACCAGGCCGTCTGAAAAGTGCACTTTTGCCTGGCTTTACTTAAAACTACACTGAGTATACGAGTAGGTCGTTTGTCCTTCAATTAGCACTTTTTTGTGTACATTAATGTAGAAAAAGGCGTTTTTAATAAAAATTCTATAAGGTGTTCAGTTGCTGGCTCATTCATGTTGGCGGCACAACGAAAATATGCAATAAAATCACACAAGAATGACTATGAACACAAACAGCGCGACTGCTCACTTCCGTGTTAAAAACCAGCATGGAAGCGGCAGAGAGTGGTCTCGGTACCAGCTAGCAAGTGCAGCGCACCGGCCGTCGTGGGAGAGGGGAAGTGGAGGGGGCGCAGGCGCACACAACCAGGTAAGGGAAGGGAGGCGGAGACTGGGGCAGTCGAGTCTCTGGCAGGCAGACACACGTTTAGTGCTCTTAGTGGAAAGTTTTTTTATATTTTTGTTATGAATTACTATTGCATCTTTATTAAGCACGAATACAGGGGAGACTAAGTCTCTAAGTCTCCCCTCACGCTACGCCACCGACTCGGTGCACAACTCATCCCACCCACTTTTTCTTTGCTTGCTTCTGCATTTCCAGGTGTCTTTGCCTCACAGCCGCCTCGTCTGTATATCACCACTCTTCCACACTGTAAGGGTACCACATCGACTTAGGTAAATTATTCATTGAAGGAGGGACGACCGTTGCGTATTGATGTGTCGACAGTGCTAGTTTTACGAGGCGAGAGCTGAGTACGGAAAGGTGGAGCGAAGAACGGCAGAGAGAATCTTCAGTCCCAAAGCCAAAGTATTCCCATAGTTAGTGAATGAGTGTAGGGTAGTAGATGCAGTTGCCGTTCTAGGCAAGGCCTTAGTCGAGGTGGTTTGCCATTATCTTCCTCCAATCTGTTACGAAGTGTCAAATGTGTATCTGTGTCGCGTGGATGAATGTGATGAGTGCGCTGGGTTTGTTTTGTTATGGATGAAGGGAAGAGAAAGGGTGAAACTCGGTCCTGACACATAGCCTACTTCTCTCGAACATAACCAAGAGTTTAACGTCTCCTTCTGACACTGGAACAAAAGCTGGTCATCAGGAACTTTACCCTACAACCTTTCCTCCTCTTGCCGGCCAAACAGTGAAAGCGAAAATTTTACACCACCAGGATCGGACTCGCGTATCTCCGAGTGGAGTGCCGCCACACTAGCGACCATCAGCGACCTCGGCTACTAAGGTGGATACAGTCGTGAGGGAAACAAAGCTATACTCAATATTTTAACTATTAAATGTGAGATAATTATCGAGGGAAGGTAAGAAGTGGAAGTTCGAGAAATACAGGGGTATGAAGGATTCAGGGGAAAATAATGTAATAAGAAATAATGGAGGAAGTTACGTCGGATTGCCCCTCATTATAAGAGTTGAGGGGCATGAAAGGGAAGCCATGGTTGGGAAGGGAGTGAGACAGGGTTCTAGCCTATCCCCGATGTTATTCAATCTGTATATTGAGCAAGCAGTGAAGGAATCAAAAGAAAAATTCGGAGTAGGTATTAAAATCCATGGAGAAGAAATAAAAACCTTGAGGTTCGCCGATGACATTGTAATTCTGTCAGATACAGCAAAGGACTTGGAAGAACAGTTGAACGGAATGGATAGTGTCTTGAAAGTAAGATATAAGATGAACATCAACAAAAGCAAAACGAGGATAATGTAATGTAGTCGAATTAAGTCTGGCGATGCTGAGGGAATTAGATTAGGAAATTAGACACTTAAAGTAGTAAAGGAGTTTTGCAATTTGGGGAGCAAAATAACTGATGATGGTCGAAGTAGAGAGGATATAAAATGTAGAGTGGCAATGGCAAGGAAAGCGTTCCTGAAGAAGAGAAATTTGTTAACATCGAGTGTAGATTTAAGTGTCAGGAAGTCATTTTTGAAAATATTTGTATGGAGTGTAGCCATGTATGCAAGTGAAACATGGACGATAAGTAGTTTGGACAAGAAGAGAATAGAAGCTTTCGAAATGTGGTGTTACAGAAGAATGCTGAAGATAAGGTGGATAGATCACGTAACTAATGAGGAGGTATTGAATAGAACTGGGGTGAAGAGGAGTTTCTGGCACAACTTGACAAGAATAAGGGACCGGTTGGTAGGACATGTTCTGAGGCATCAAGGGATCACCAATTTAGTATTGGAGGGTAGCGTGGAGGGTAAAAATCGTAGAGGGAAACCAAGAGATGAATACACCAAGCAGATTCAGAAGGATGTAGGTTGCGGTAGGTACTGGGAGATGATGAAGCTTGCACGGGATAGAGTAGCATGGTGAGCTGCATCAAACCAGTCTCAGGACTGAAGACCACAACAACAACAACAACAACAACATGTCGGTTTGAAGTAACTCAAGTATCTGAGATTAACAATGATGAGAAATGGTGTTTCTTTTAAACGGTGTTTTATTTGATTCATAAATTTTCAGGGATACAGTCCACAGTGACAATAACCACATTACAAATAGAATGGTGATGACAGTGACAAGGGACAAGGGAGAGTGTGAACTGAAAGTTGTCATGTTGAAATTGCTGTCTAATGAACACTGAGCCAGCCGCTGTGGCCGAGCGGTTTTGGGCACTTCAGTCCTGAACCGCGCTGCTTCAACGGTCGCAGGTTCGAATCCTGCCTCGGGCATGGATGTGTGTGACGTCCTTATTTTAGTTTGGTGCTTGCGGAGTATGGATGTAGATGTAGATATAGAATGGAATGTTATCTACTGCTGGGGCCTTGGCCGGTCGGGGTGGCTGAGCGGTTCTAGGCGCTCCAGTCTGGAACCGCGGGACCGCTACGGTCGCAGGTTCGAATCCTGCCTCGGTCATGGATGTGTGTAATATCCTTAGATTAGTTAGGTTTAAGTAGTTCTAAGTCTAGGGGACTGACGACCTCAGATGTTAAGTCCCATAGTGCTTAGAGCCATTTGAACCATTTTTCGAACACTGAGGTAATTAAAAGTTTTATATTATTAAATATAACCCAGGGCATTGTATTACCTATTAAATTACAATTAACATTCCTCGCAACGGCGGTAAAGGATCGAAACAGAGGTGTGGGATTGTCTGTAGGCACACTGTCGTAGCTCTTAACTTTTATTTAACGTCTTCAACCCCAGTTATTTCCGATGGCTTTGACTAAATAAACATTTAAAAAGAGCGAACACCCTCACAGGGCCTATTGCATTACAGGAAGATATCCGATATGAGTAACGTTTCATTCACTTATTATTCAGTTTTTTATGCACTTTGTATCGTAATAATCGCAGAGGTATGCGTCTACATTCAACAACAATTTAACTGTCTTGTATAGATACAATGTAGTACTGCAGTTGTGCTTAGAATGAACTACAGACATATCTGGTGCCGTAATGAGCGCCTGAGATTAACTTAGATCCGCAGGGAACATACAGGCATTTTCACAGAAGGGTGGCTCCAGAGTTTGATTGGCGAGGGGCTCTAATTTAAATAAAGAGAAACATAAACTGGCGGACTTCCGAAGAACGAAGCGGCACTCCGCTTGCAGGACTGCCATGTGGAGGATTCGGGTTCATTTCCCGGTACTGCCAGGAGTTATCTCCTTGCTGGGACGACTGGAACGTGGTGCATTCAGTCTCGGACGCCAACAGAAGAGCTGCTTGAATGAAAAGCCATGCGGCTTTCGTGGATGATTCTGTAGAATACAGAGAAGTTGCGGCATTAGAAAACTGCAGCGAAATGCAGAAAGATCTGCAGCAGATAGGCACTTGGTGCAGGGAGTGGCAACTGACCCTTAACATAGACAAAAGTAATGTTTTGCGAATACATAGAAAGAAGGATCATTTATTGTATGATTATATGATAGCGGAACAGACACTGGTAGCAGTTACTCCAGTAAAATATCTGGGAGTATGCGTGCGGAACGATTTGAAGTGGAACGATAATATAAAATTAATTGTTGGTAAGGCGGGTGCCAGGTTGAGATTCAGTGGGAGAGTCCTTAGAAAATGTAGTCCATCTACAAAGGAGGTGGCTTACAAAACACTCGTTCGACCTATACTTGAATATTGCTGATCAGTGTGGGATCCGAACCAAGTCAGTTTGACCGAGGAGGTAGAGAAGATCCAAGAAGAGCGGCGCGTTGCGTCACAAGGTTGTTTGGTTAACGTGATAGCGTTACGGAGATGATTAACAAACTCAAGTGGCAGACTCAGCAAAAGAGGCGCTCTGCATAGCGTTGTAGCTTGCTGTCCTGGTTTCGAAAGGGTGCATTTCTGGATGAGGTATAGAATATATTGCTTCCCCCCACTTATACCTCCCGAGGAGATCGCGAATGTAAAATCAGAGAGATTCGAGCGCGCACTGGGGCTCTCCGGCAGTCGTTCTTCCCGTGAACGATACGCGACTGGAACAGAAAACGGAGGTAATGACAGTGGCACGTAAAGTGCCCACCCCCACACACCGTTGGGTGGCTTGCGGAGTATAAATGTAAATGTAGATGTAGATGTAGATGTAGACTGCAAGATCTGGAAAGAGGACAAGGACCGGGAGAACAGTGGAATGACCCCGTGACCGTCCATACAGCATCCAAACGACACCATAAGGCAGAGAGTGACACGGCGGCCCCACCATTAACTTGTTTTTCTTTCCGTCTATCCTGTAGACGTCGTGGGGGTAAAATTAGATATACTACCGCTCACGCCGTGGGGTACAAGGTGACATTTTCCCAAGCGCCATCCTGAATGGGACGAGAAGAATTTTATGATACCGTTTGACAAATACAAATGCTACGGTTAAATTGATGGAACAAATTGAAAATAGAATTGAAATAAAAGCAAACGAAATTAGATGACAAACGATGCGAACTGCATACTGACATACCCGAAATATCTACAGCAAGAAATATATCTCGAAGCACACAAAACTAAGGTATTACAATGCAGTAATTAAACGAAAATACCTTTATGGGACTCATCATCATCATCATTTAAGACTGACTATGCATTTCAGCGTTCAGTCTGGAGCATAGTCCCACTTACAAAATTCCACCATGATCCCCTATTCAGTGCTAACATTGGTGCCTCTTCTGATGTTAAACCTATTACTTCAAAATCATTCTTAACCGAATCCAGGTACCTTCTCCTTGGTCTGTCCCTACTCCTCTTACCCTCTACTGCTGAACCCATGAGTCTCTTGGGTAACCTTGCTTCTCCCATGCGTGTAACATGACCCCACCACCTAAGCCTGTTCGCCCTGACTGCTACATCTGTAGAGTTCATTCCCAGTTTTTCTTTGATTTCCTGATTGTGGACACCCTCCTGCCATTGTTCCCATCTACTAGTACCTGCAATCATCCTAGCTACTTTCATATCCGTGACCTCAACCTTGTTGATAAGGTAACCTGAATCCACCCAGCTTTCGCTCCCATACAACAAAGTTGGTCGAAAGATTGAACGGTGCACAGATAACTTAGTCTTGGTACTGACTTCCTTCTTGCAGAAGAGAGTAAGTAGATTGTATCTGAGCGCTCACTGCATTAGCTTTGCTACACCTCGCTTCCAGTTCTTTCACTATGTTGCCATCCTGTGAGAATATGCATCCTAAGTACTTGAAACCATCCACCTGTTCTAACTTTCTTCCTCCTATTTGGCACTCAATCCGTTAATATCTCTTTCCCACTGACATTACTTTCGTTTTGGAGATGCTAATCTTCATACCATAGTCCTTACATTTCTGATCTAGCTCTGAAATATTACTTTGCAAACTTTCAATCGAATCTGCCATCACAACTAAGTCATCCGCATATGCAAGACAGCTTATTTTGTGTTCACATATCTTGAATTGACCCAGCCAGTCTATTGTTTTCAACATATGATCCATAAATAGTGTGAACAACAGTGGAGAGAGACTGCAGCCTTGTCTTACCCCTGAAACTACTCTGAACCATGAACTCAATTTACCGTCAACTGTAACTGCTGCCTGACTATCCATGTAAAGACCTTTAATTGCTTGCTAAAGTTTGCCTCCTATTCCATAATTTCGTAGAACAGACAATAACTTCCTCCTAGGAACCCGGTCATATGCCTTTTCTACATCTATAAAGCATAGATACAGTTCCCTGTTCCACCCATAACACTTCCCCATTATTTGCCGTAAGCTGAAGATCGGGTCCTGACAACCTCTAAGAGGCCTAAACCCACACTGATTTTCATCCAATTGGTCCTCAACTAATACTCGCACTTACCTTTCAACAAAACCTGAGAAGATTTTACCCACAACGCTGATTAGAGATACCTCTGTAGTTGTTACAATCTTTTCTGTTTCCATGTTTAAAGATTGGTGTGATTACTGCTTTTGTCCAGTCTGATGGAACCTGTCCCGACTCCAAGGCCATTTAATTAATCCTGTGTAGCCATTTAAGACCTGACATTCCACTGTATTTGATGAGTTCCGACTTAATTTCATCCACCCCAGCTGCTTTATTGCACTTCAATCTATTGACCATTTTCTCCACTTCCTCAAATGTGATCCTATTTCCATCATCATTCCTATCCCATTCTACCTCGAAATCTGAAACATTACTGATCGTATTTTCACTTTCATTTAGCAACTCTTCAAAATATTCCCTCCAGCTGCCCGAGGCATCCACAGGATTCACCAGCAGTTTTCCTGACCTGTCCAAAATACTTGTTATTTCCTTCTTACCTCCCTTTCGAAGACTGCTAATTACACTCCAGAATGGTTTTCCAGCAGTTTGACCCATAGTCTCCAACCTGTTTCCACAGTCTTTCCAAGATTTCTTCTTGGATGCTGCAATTATCTGTTTGGCTTTGTTTCTTTCTTCAACGTAACTTTCTCTCTCTACCTGAGTTCCAGTATGTAGCCATTTTTGATACGCCTTCTTTTTCCTTTTACAGGCTGCCATGACTGTGTCATTCCACCAAGCTGCTTCATCCTACTTTTACACACTACTGTTCCAAGACATTCTTTAGCCACTTCTAGTACTGTATCCCTGTACCTTGTCCATTCCTTTTCCAATGACTGTAATTGACTACATTCAACTGACTGGTACCTTTCTGAGATCGCTGTTATGTACTTTTGCCTGATTTCCTTATCCTGAAGTTCCTCCACACTTATCCTGCTACATATGGACCTGACCTCCTTCTCTTTCGGCCTCACAATCCCAATTTCACTGCAGTTTAGATAATGATCAGTGTCATCAAAGAATCCCCTGAATACACGTGTGTCCCTCACAGCCTTCCTGAATTCCTGATCTGTTATTATATAGTCAATGACAGATCTGGTTCCCCTGCCTTCCCAAGTATACCGGTGAATGTTCTTGTGTTTAAAAAAGGAGTTTGTAATTACTAAGCCGATACTGGCACAGAAATCCAAGAGTTGTTTCCCGTTCTTGTTGGCCTCCATATTCTCTCCAAATTTACCCATAATCTTTTCATACCCTTCTGTTCGATTTCCAATCCTGGCGTTAAAATCACCTATGAGCAGAACACTGCCCTTGTCCTTTACTCTAACAACTACATAACTGAGTGTCTCATAAAAACTATCCATCTTATCTTGATCTGTCCCTTCACAATGCGAATATAGTGACACAATCCTAATTTTCTTGCTAGACACTGTCAAATCCATCCACATCAGTCGTTCGTTTAGATACCTTATTGCAACTACGCTGGGTTCCATTTATTTCCTGATGTAAAGCCCTATTCCTGCTTTGACTCCTGACAGGTAGACCTTGTATTCTCCCACTTCTTCTTCTTTCTCACCCCTTACCCGAATGTCACTAACAGCTAAAACGTCCAACCCCATCTTACTTGCACCCTCTGCCAGCTCTACCTTCTTCCCAGAGTAGCCCCTATTGATATTAATAGCTACCCATCTCATTACCATTTGTTTGCCAAGTCGTATCTTAGGAGTCCCTGGTTTGTCAGTTAGAGGTGGGACTCCATCACCTCCAAAGGTCCGAGGCATTTTGCTCTGATTGTTGCCAGCATCATATTTAAAGTATCAGGGAAGCAGGTTGCTAGCCTTACTCGCCCAGAGTCCCATTGGGTTTTACCCCTAACGGTTGAGGGACTAACCGGTGGATTTGGTAGTCTTTGCCGTATTAGCACAAAGGTGACCACGACTCAGAATATGTCGGAGATGCCCAGCCTTATTCCAAAGTAACTGGTATCCCGACTGTCGGGACCACTTTCTTGGCCACTCGTACGTTGCCCGTGGTTCATGAACTAGGACATGACTACAGGAACCCACACCATGAACCACCTTTATGGGACTGGAACACTAATTCTGAACAGGAAAACTGACACTGAAAACATTGAGAGAAGGGACAGCAAAATGGCAATCGAAAGTTGTAGATGATCAACACCAACTCAGAAGCAATCAGCAAATAAAACAATGAACACACATCCACAGTGGCATCAGAAAACTCAGATTAAGATTCTACGGCCACATTAAGAGAATAAACAGAGACAGACTTACAAAACAAATAGTCGATTTTATTGACAAAAGGAGGAAAGCCAAAACGGACACGATGAAATGGGTTGGAGATGCCAAAACTGATCTGAAACTGGCAGAAATTTCTGCCGAAGATGTCGATAACTGCAAAAAATTCAGGTCCAAAATTCACAAGTGGCAAGTTGACCAAGAGAATAAACCAAAGAAGAAGACTGGTACAACATGGTATGAAAGAGAATCGAAGCCCACAGGAAGATAATGAAAGAAATATGGGCAAAAAGGAAGGCAAACATCCACCTCTAAGTACCTTGCATGTTCCTAATGGGCTTTGCAATTCGTACTGTTGTAACGTCCAACGCTACTTCTTCCTGTTGTTACAAATGCCAAAGGCATGTTTGCAGTAATGCAGACCATAAGTTATGCCATGTCCCACAAGTGCTCAGATGGGTATAGGTCAGCTGATCGCGCTGGTGATGGAAGCTAACGACATGGAACTCACGAAGGCCAGCGTCAGATTTTTCTACTCTTCTAACATCAGTGTACCGTGGATCGCTAAAGAAAAGAAGAGTTTATCGTGACTGGAAAAAAAATGCATAGTTCATTGCCGTTTTCAAGGAGGGCCATCGAACAGAAGAACAGAACATAGACCCGCATCGCTAACGAGAGGATTTTGTAGCACATTTGTACTCACGCATTATGACCTTTCTGGAGACCGGGAATATCCACTGTTGGAATCAACATGGATTTCGCATTGATCGTGTGATACCCAGATCGCTCTGTGTACAAGACCCAGAGGCCAGTAGACGCTGGCTGGTGCTCATGTTGAAGCCGTGTTCCTTGACTTCCAAACTGACCACAGATGAAAAAAATACGTGTATACAGAAAAAAAACAGCCTACTAGATTGAAATCATTCTAGCAAATAAAACAGAGATTCTTCTCAGTTTGTGTGCACATCATGAAGCGGGAGATTTGAAAGTGATCTGCTCTTCAGATTTATTTTAATCCAACCTGTAGCTCTCCGGTCAGGTATTCTGTATTTGATCTTTATCTACCAAGTCCTGTCTAGGGCCCTTAAAACTCGAAACGCTAGAAAATTATACCGAAAGCGCAGAAGATATGCGGATGGACGACATTTGATGCAGTTATTGGCAGCTGATATCCCTCTTAAACAATTGTAACTCATAGAGGATAAACAAGTGAAATATCCTTTAGTGTATAGTCACATGGTTTCCGGAAAATCACTGGAAGAAGTTACATTGGTTTAAGTAATTCTGGGCGTGCGCAAGAAGCGACGGAAAGTGGAACACAAAAACTGGTTGTAGAATAGATGTCAGGCTGCGATTCATTGCAAGAAACGCGAGGAAAAGTAGTTGCCAACGAAGTAGGTAGCCTACAAAACCCTCGTTCGTCCGAGATTTGTGTTGGTCCATAGTATGGTGCTCTTAATAGACAGGATGTATATAGGAAAAAAGAGAATATTCAAAGAAGAGCAGCGCGTGTCGTGGCAGGTTCGTTTAGCAAGAGGGAAAGCTAAACGGAGAAGTCCATTCGAACTCCTGTGGCGTTGTACATTGGTACATTGGGATGCACTTTATTGTCAAAATTCTGAAAACGTACACTTCTAGAAGACCCAACCGAAATCTTATTTTCTGCTACGGACACCTTACAAAAGACCGTGAGGCTAAAACAGGTCAGATTCGGGCTCATCCGTAAGCGTACCAACAATTGCTCTTCACTCGAATCATCATCGTCTCCGACACGAAAGGGGGCGTGGCAGTAGTGCACAAAGTATCCTCCGCCACACGCCATCAGGTGGCTTGTGGTGTACAGATGTGGGCGTGGATGTAGAAGTTAGAACGTGGGATTTATCCCGCTGTATGTGTATTTCATTATCAACGTACGTGAGAACTGCAACAGAACGGACTGTGTAATTGTAAGCAATGTTCCAGTAACATTGCTTAAAACATTTACTGATTATTACGACCGCTGTTTCGCAAGATTTCCATTCTCAAATGCGTCGACTTTGTCCTGAGGTATACATAACATCTAGTGTGGCCTTATCTGATAACTGTTGTATTTCACATTAAATTCTAAAAATCGATTTCACGTCAATTTTATGCTGTTTTATACATTGCAGCGTAATATTTTGATATGGTATTGTAAATAGTTTCTGTAATTTTTTGACACTTCACACTATGGATGTTTTATGTTTACATAGTCTACGTACTTGTATGCATTTAGTGTATGTACAGTATAACCTAGTTAGCGCGAACTCGCATAAGACGAACTCGCGGTTAACGCGAAAAAAATATTGGTGCCACCAGGAATACATTAGTTCTTATGGTATGTTTTATCGGTTAACACGTATTTCGGTTGAGGCGAATTACGAACTCTGTTTCAGTTCGTAGCGTACTTAAATTTCACTGTAACACAAACTTACTTAGAGTATTCTAAAGCGTATTGTTTTACGAAATGAATGTAGGAAATGTAACTACAAAGTTAATTGTACTTATTCTTGACTCGTTTTTAACGTATTGCAGGTCGGTAGCCGCGATTATCACCTCAATAATCAGCGTATGCTGTACACTGTAAGACATTCAATAATGTGTGCAGCAGCATATAGGAACGTACTCAGTGCCAGATTTGACAGGTGTTCTGTTAATCGTAGCCGTATCGAATTGGAATACTCAATAAAAGCTACAGTTACAACCGGTACCGTAGCACGCGAAAATGACAAAGAGGAAATAGACAGCTCTAAATGTACAATTAAAGCTTAAGATTCTATATGAAGTGGATGGTACCAAGAAAACGGCAATTGCAAAGCATTACAGGTTATTTACAGCACAATATCAGAAGTCGTGAGACTTACAACGTGCAAATTACTCAGCAGTACATGAATTAGCGGTAATCTTTTGCTGATTACGGGCAGTCTTTATAAGGTTCTCGAAGTTCATGAACAATACTTTACACTAACAGCGGTCGGAACACTTCGCATGCCAAAATGTTCCAGAACGGAGCTGAGATGTACGGATAAGTGAACTATTTAATTTGGAGCAAGATGCAGCTAGCCGCTCTCTTTAATGTATTTGTATCAGTGCAAGGACCTTGAAGCTATGGAGACAAAAATTATATGGGAAATCTCATATTTCTTCATCTTCAAGTGTCGCTCTACATTCTTGCGCAAGAGCTTTCAGTACCTCGAGACTCTTCCCTAGTTGTTCTCTCGGATTTTTTTCAATGTGACTTAACATAATTTTTGGCGAGGTCAGACTGCAGTATTGCATTTTTTCCGTATAGATTTTTCAATGTAGAGTAATTGTTGATTTTATCTTAAATTGGATTATGTCTTTGCGAATCCTCTTCAGCCAGCACATATAGTTATGTTCCCTTCTCTTGTGTGCTGTTTTCTTATTTCCTCCGGGTTCAGTCTGCTTCGTTTCTCCCTTAGAAGTACTGCTCTTCTTTTCCACAGAAGTTGTTGTTTATTAAACATGTATTATCTCATTTTGAAAGTACTCGGCATACTGCTACTGCACTACGAAGGAATTATCCGATTGGGACGGAAATGAGTAGAAAAGATGCACATGTATAAACGATTACAATTTCAGGAAAACTGGATGATTTATTCAAGAGAAAGAGCTCCACAAATTCAACAAGTCAATAACACGTAGATCCCTTATGCAAGCAGTTGTTCGACATGGCACTGGTTGACAAATTTGTTGGACGTCCTCCTGAGGAACATCGTTCCAAATTCTGTGCAATTGGCGTTTTAGACCGTCAAAATCCTTAGATGGTTGGAGAGGTCTGCCCATAATTTTTCAAACGTTACCAACTGGAGAGAGGTCCGACGTGCTTTGTGGTCAAGGTAGGATTTGACGAGCATTAGGCCAAGCGGTAGAAACCGGGCGGGCGTTATCTTGCTGAAATGTAAGATCAGATTGGCTCGACATCAATGGTAACAAAACTGAGCATAGAATATCGTCGACGTATCGCTGTTCTGTAACAGTGCCTTGAATGATATCCAAAGGGGTCCTTCTATGAAAAGAAATGTCACCCCAGATCATCACTCCTGGTTGTCGGGCCATATGGCAGGCGGTATTTAGGTTCGTATCCTAGGGCGTCTCAACACACGTCTTAGACCTGGAATCTTATTGACTGGACAGAGGTGGGATACCGACTTGATTGTTCCCAGCCATACGGTTCGACAACCAGGAGTGATGGTCTGGGATGCCGAACCCTACCTTGGCCAGAAAAGTCGCCTCATCCCTCCCCAATTGAGAACGTTTTGAAGATTGTGCACAGGACCCTCCGACCATCTCTCGGGATTCTGACGATCTAAAGCTCCAATTGGACATAATTTGGCACGATATCCCTCAGGAGGACATCCCACAACTCTATCAATCAGTACCAAGCCAAATCACTGCTTGCATAAGGGTCAGAGGCGGATCAAAGCTTTATTGACTTGCTCAATTGTGAAGTTCTTTCTCTTGAATAAACCATCCAATTTTCCGAAACTTTGATCATTTGTTTGTCTGTACATGTAAATCACATCTGCCGATTTTGCGATCCATTCGAATAATTCCTTCGGTGTGTGTTGTTCTTTTTTTGTTTTTGTTTTTCAGAGTATATTTGGAAAAGTTGTTAGACGGATTTGTATTAATTCTCTGCACCTATACACATCTAGAAACAGTTTAAATAAGTCTCCAGCCTCGGCTTGACCCGTGCTACAGTGTTAAACTTCTTACTACTCGGAAGTCAATAATTGAAAGACCTGTAGGTGTCTAACTGGTGTCAGGAACATTCCGAGATCCGATAACTGGACTGGAATACGTGCAGTGCTAACTGTTCATAAACTACCTCCAATTGGCTGCTGGCAACCCCACAACAGCAAAACAGGGCAAAACAGTTGAAAGGCTATAGGGAAAGAGTCACATAAAAACGCACTCTCAAATTTAAACAAAAAAAGAGGGCTTCTTTGTTCCGTAATCTGGTCTGAGGTCTCTGTCCTCTGAGCCTCAGCATACTTGCTGTAAACGGAACGGTAACACCGGCCTAGAAAAGGGAAACAACTCCACACCTGCGCGCGGAATCCCACTTTCGAGTTATTGTAATTTCCCGTGCTGCAAGAAATTGATCACGAAGGATCACTTCCCTCCGGTTTTCCAAACCACAACTAGAAACCTCGGAAGGCACACTAATTCTATACCCACGAAGGCATCAGACTACTCGATTTCCCGAGCTCCAAACCGCTCCACGAAATGATTTGTAGGCATTCCAGCCAACCAGGATCTCAGGAGCAGAATGTCTGCATTATCATCAGCCATTTCCTGCAGTGCTTCCGTGAAGTGTTGCTTCTTGTGAGGAGTTTCAGAAGTTTCCCTGCCACAAAGGGAAAATCACTCGAAGTTCAGCCGGCCTAGTACGCCCAAACGGCTACCCATTTAAGGGGAATAGGGAAAGACCGGCCTATTTCCTGCAAACTCGAGGAAAAATCTTTCCGTGACGTGCACAAATGCCACAGAAACGAGCAAGCAGTCGCGTTCCCGAAGTGTCATGTTGCGAGCAAAATTTTGACGCTAATAAATGGCACGCTGAACGTAACAGACATGTCATACATGTATGCTGTGAGTAAGTGGTACCCACTTTATTGTAGTGTTATTTCATTTAGTACATCGCAATGTTAGATGCGATTCAAATGACTGCACTGGTACTCCAGATGCCCTCAAATACAGATGCAGTAGGTACTGAGGTTCCGTATCATCTGCTGTGTGTTTAAACAGCAAACACTGGTCTCTCAAGACAAACAGGATGAGAAGCTGACAAGCCGCCGGTACGCACACTCGGATAGGAAGACTGTGGCCTAACACGGTCAAGTCCAACAGCTATATGGCTCTAGTGACTTCAGTAATGATGCATCCTTAAACTCTAATCTTGCATTACAGAGCGAAGCGTTGGTGAGCTACAAAACTAGTCGTCTTCAAGAAGAGTGGTGTTTAAACATTTTTCCAGCCATCGTGATGTACGGTATATGTCAGACGAACGCTAGAAAGATCCCAACTGATTCATTCTCCCCTGTTCTTCAAATCACAGTAAATGCTGGACCTCTAATGAGCGGTAAATAAACAGAAGGTGAAACAAAAACCTCCTTCTAACGTTATTTCACTCATAATAGGCATCCGATCTTCAAACGTCCACGAGATAACAGCCGCAAAAGCCTGTAAACTAACAGTTTACTATTGTAGCTAGCTTGCTCTCCTTCGTAATACTGTCTCTCTCCATAAATTACTCCGCACGACGCTAAATATATGAGCACAAGCTAAAATTTCAACCCTAGTCTTTATTGTTCATCTCTCGTCATCACAAATTAACAACACAAATAGCAATAGTAACACACTGTTCCTGACAATAATCATTTTCGACAGTTCATGCTGTGTTCACGTCACAACCCTGTTTGTCTCTGTTTGAATTCTTAATCGGCTGAGAACAATACTTAAGGCGCACGAAGCCAAAGACATTGACGAAACTTATCGATTATATATATATATTATAAAACCAGACAAGAAACGTATTAGAGAAATTTTACATGGAAAGCCTCATCCTGGCAGCGGCCTATTGCTATGTTTCATCTCCCTATCTTATTTACTTTTACCTTGGCCTATTGCTAATAGGACACTGTAAAAATCAGTGTACAGAAGAATGTTTCATAATTAGTATGGAATAATACTGGGAAAAATCACACAGCACGCCATTGCAATGTAAAACGTAAATAATACCACAAAATTCCTACAGACACTTGAAATATCTAAATATTTACGGCTCTTCATTATGCCTCATCTAACTTACAATTACACCTAGCAAAAGCACACAAACAAAATAATCACCTTTTGATGCTCTTTCTCTTGAATAAAACACCCAATTTTTCTGAAACTGCGGTCATTTGTTTGTATATGCACGTAAATCACATCTACCGATTTTGCGTCCCATTCGATTAATTCCTTCGTTGTGTGTTGTCCTTTTTTGTTATTTTTTTCAGAATATATTTGGAAAAGTTGTTTGACGGATTTGTATTAATTCTCTGCATCTATACACATGAAGAAACAGTTTAAATACGTCTCCAGCCTCGGCTTGACCCGTGCGACTGCTCGGTAAATAAAGACATCACTACAGTGATGAAAATATCAATTCTAAAAGCACTTGACAAAAGCGATGGAACAATACATTTATTCTGGGCCTTTTACTTGTCCTCTCGGAATGAAAAATATTTATTTACGGTTGACATGACATGCGTAAACGAACTGTTATTTTACGTGGAAAAGAATAAGACAAAAATACTAGTTATTTCACTGTGATGTATGCGAGAAGCAGTATCGATATTTTAGGATAATGGGTCGTTGTAGAACAATGAAACAACAGAAATGATTTTCAGAATTACTTTACTTTTGTTCGGACCTTCATACGAGAAAGACTTATAGAGACGTATGTGTCTTGTGACACACTTCTCGTAAATATAAGCTATTATTTATAACGAAACCACTTATTTCAGTAGCGGTAGCATCCCTGCATGAGTGAAAATGTAACTATACATTTTTTCAGAATAAGTAACTTATGGTACAGCGCGAGTTGTAATTTGTACTGCTGTCAGCCATTTGCAAAACGGCAGATTCTTGTTCAGATGGCTCTCAGCACTATGGGACTTAACATCTGAGTTCATCAGTCCCCTAGAACTTAGAACTACTTAAACCTAACTAACCTAAGGACATCACACACATCCATGCCCGAGGCAGAATTCGAACCTGCGACCGTAGCGGTCGCGACGTTCCAGACTGAAGCGCCTAGAACCGTTCGGCCACAGCGGCCGGTGATTCTTGTTCAAATTAATCCAATCTTTAGTGGTGTAAAGAAAAAATGGAGAGGGTTCACATGCAATTCTTAAGTAAACATACTAAAGCCATGTTAATTTCATTCATTTTGAGGAGTCGTATCGATATTAAACATTCTTTTGGTTGCCCTTTCACGGCTACCTTTTGTTCAAGTGACGAGATTTTCACTCTTAAAGAAGTTATAAGCTTTGAATTAAAAATAAGTATACCATGCAAAAGGTGTTTCTCTACACAAACCAACGAAAATGTCAATCGTTCTTCCAATGAAAGGATCCGAGGTGGTTTATTTACCAGGCACGTGAATATACACTCCTGGAAATGGAAAAAAGAACACATTGACACCGGTGTGTCAGACCCACCATACTTGCTCCGGACACTGCGAGAGGGCTGTACAAGTAATGATCACACGCACGGCACAGCGGACACACCAGGAACCGCGGTGTTGGCCGTCGAATGGGGCTAGCTGCGCAGGATTTGTGCACCGCCGCCGTCAGTGTCAGCATCATGGTGTGGGGAGCGATCTCCTACACTGGCCGTACACCTCTGGAGATCGTCGAGGGGACACTGAATAGTGCACGGTACATCCAAACCGTCATCGAACCCATCGTTCTGCCATTTCTAGACCGGCAAGGGAACTTGCTGTTCCAACAGGACAATGCACGTCCGCTTGTATCCCGTGCCACCCAACGTGCTCTAGAAGGTGTAAGTCAACTACCCTGGCCAGCAAGATCTCCGGATCTGTCCCCCATTGAGCATGTTTGGGACTTGATGAAGCGTCGTCTGACGCGGTCTGCACGTCCAGCACGAACGCTGGTCCAACTGAGGCGCCAGGTGGAAATGGCATGGCAAGCCGTTCCACAGGACTACATCCAGCATCTCTACGATCGTCTCCATGGGAGAATAGCAGCCTGCATTGCTGCGAAATGTGGATATACACTGTACTAGTGCCGACATTGTGCATGCTCTGTTGCCTGTGTCTATGTGCCTGTGGTTCTGTCAGTGTGATCATGTGATGTATCTGACCCCAGGAATGTGTCAATAAAGTTTCCCCTTCCTGGGACAATGAATTCACGGTGTTCTTATTTCAATTTCCAGGAGTGTAGAAAGACTTAACAACATCAAGAATAACAGTAGTCGCCCGTGATAAGAAGTTGTAGCGAATACATTGTTTGTAGCCTTATGTGATCTTACGATGTGTTATTAACAGCACAAGTATACATATACACACATACATCACGAACGTTCACTACAGTCTCTTCACCATCAGTATGTTGAACTGACACACACAGAAGTCCTTGGAAGCCTTCACTGTATTATCGGCATTGTGACGGGTGCTTGCTCACAATATTTGGCGCACATATAAATCGGCTAACAGAGGAAAAGAAACCTTCTTGCCATAGCCAGACATTTCTCAAACAAAGTACTATATACAAAGGGTGTCTCTCCTAAGAGTCGGCAGGCGCATTGCCTCCGGTGCTTGGAAGGACATTTGCAATTTACAATCTGCATTGTGTATCTAGAGTCAGCACAGAGAAACGTTGCTCATCATGTCTTTTATACGACGTCCAGTGTAGATAGAAAGCGTCGGTATTTTTCTCATTACAAATAAAATTATTTTTAAAATAAAATTTAAGGGTCCGTTCCAAAGAGCGGTCCCAGATTAGTCTAGTGCGACAGTCGTTTTATCGATGTGTGTTGACAGGGACAGTAAAACACGAGGAGTAGCCAGTTCTCCAGCAGCCGAAGCACTGCGCTTGCCCAGCGCTGACTGCTACTGCCAACCCTGCAGCGCTGCCGAGTCGATGCTGGATTGCTGCTTATTCTTATAGTCTTACAGTTGAAAGGTGGCTACACTGAGTCACAGCGCCAGAGATTGCGCCAAACATTATTATTCGGCCGCCTCCACTGGTGCAATAGTAGGTAAGAGGATGCCGAGTGCAGTTGTTGTTCTGTTGGGCGGGGGAGTAGATGCTGTTCGGTTGGTGTAATGTATAGATGGAAGATGTTGTGATTATCACAGTGTATTTGAGAAAGGAGATGGCTTTGATTTATGATGCTGGTGTAATGGAAAATTTTAGTCAATATATATTGAGGTAAAATGACAATGCCTCTTGGTCACAGGTGCAGTCAACAAAGCATCTGGTTCGCGTTCATGTATCAGACTTGTAATTCTGGTTTCTTTGTGCATTTATAGTATTTCTGGTTTTTCAATTAGTTCATTGTAAATTGTGTTTAAAATATTTTGTCGTTTTGAGAAAGAACCGAGCCACATACATGTACGTTGAGTCACACTACCACACACAGAACAGGTACTTATGCTTTGTTGTTTCGTAGCTTTTATAGTTGCAGGGGACTTAATTAATCTATTGTGGTAATGGAAATACCTTGTCATTCTTTATTTTTATTTTATGCAGTCAGACTGCGTGCTAATACTAGTCAGGGCCAAAATTATTGCATCTTATTCTTTTTAATTAAGCCCCCATGCACTGTCCCTGCTAATGCTTAAAGTTAAAACAAATATCGACAAAACGAATATTGCACTATACTTACGTGGGTTCGCTATATGGAATGGACACCTAAAATTCCGCTTTAAAAATTAGCGTGTTTGTAATGAGAAACAAATCGACGCATTCCGTTGACACTGGGCGTCGCATGAAAGACGTGAGGAGCTGACTCCAGCTACATAACTCGAAAACAGAATTGCAAATATCTCCTTGAACACCAGACAGAATACGCCTGACGATTCTTAGGGGAGACATCCTATGTACAATACACAGTGAAGAGCCAAAGAAACTGGCAGACCTCCCTATTACCGTGTAGAGACCCCGCAGACACGCTGAAGTGCCGCAGCACGACGTGGCATGGACTCGACTCATGTCTGAAGTAGTGCTGGAGGGAACTGACACCATGAATCCTGCAGGGCTGTCCATAAATCCGTAAGAGTACGAGGGGGTGGAGAAAAAAATAAATGCCTCTAATAATAAGGTAAAAACTATATCGAACATAGTAAAAAGTGAAACAGGAAAAACTAATCAGGCAAATGAGGAAATTATGTTAAATGTAAATAATGAGTTGATTGGAGATACCTCTAAAATTGCAGACACTTTCAACAACTTTTTCCTTTCAGTAACGGACACCTTAGGTTTGCATAATTCCTCAGAAGACAGCTTAAAATATTTTAAAAAATTCATTTCCGCAGAAGTTTGACAAAATTCAACTATATCCTACCTCACTGACAGAGATTTCTAATATTATCAGCTCTCTTAAAAACAAGTTTTCCAGTGGTTATGATGGAATCAGCACTACCATAATTAAATGTTGCTCCTCAGAACTTTGTGACATACTGAGTTACTTATGTAATGAATCCTTCCACAGTGGTACTTTTCCAGATAGGCTTTAATATGCTATTGGCAAACCATTACACAAAAAGGGAGACAAATCATCACTGGGAAACTTCCGTCCCATTTCATTATTGGCAATATTTTCAAAAGTGTAAAAGAGGGTTATGTACAATAGACTCTATAAACACCTAGATCAGAAAAATATTCTCATTCACAATCAGTTTGGATTCACGAAAGGTTTGTCAACTGATCAAGCTATATTCACTTTTACAGATGATATATTAGAATCAATAAATCAAAAGTTATTACCGCTTGGAATACTGTGTGATCTGGCTAAAACTTTTGGTTGTGTTAAGTATGAAATCCTTATGCAAAAGTTAAAATATTATGGAAAAGCAGGAGTAGCAGGCTCATGGTTCTCTTCCTATCCTTTTAATAGAAAACAGTATGTGTCTGTATCAGGCTTACCACATAATAATCGTCATTAAAATATGAAACCATCAGAGAAGGGTGCCTTTGTTGTTCCTATTATATGTTAATGACCTTCAATATCCAGTGTCACAAAATGCAAATTTTGTCTTATTTGCAGATGATACAAGTACTGGTATAAAAAACAGTACCCGTGAACTCAAAGAGCAGTCAGCTAATGAATAATTGTAAGTATCAATGGGTGGTTCACAGCAAATGAATTGTCACTGAATTTTGACAAGATCCAGTATATACAGTATAGTACCTCACGAAGAATACCTGACCCTTTAAGCATAATGCATTCAAACAATGAAATTAAAGCTATAGACAGTGTCAAATTTTTAGGGCTACAAATTGACCACAACCTAAATTGGAAAACTCACACTCTAGACTTAATAAAACGCCTTAGTTTAGCTACATTTGCAGTATGCAGGATAGCAGAAATGGGCGATTTAAAAATGAAGAAGTTAGTTTATTCCGTCTACTTCCATTCACTAATGAGTTACGGAATCATCTTTTGGGGAAACTTCTATCACAAAGAGAACATTTTCAATATCCAGAAACGAATCATTTAGAATTATATCTGGTGTCAGTCCTAGATCATCATGCAGAGACCTCTTTAAGAAACTTAGTATTCTAACTACTACTTCTCAGTACATATACTCATTCATGTCCTTTGTCATTTCCAATATGTCTCTTTTTACACAAAACAGTGCAAAACATGTTTAGATTATAATACCAGGACCAAAAACAATCTGTATAAGGAGTATAAAAGCTTAACATTAGTACAAAAATTAGTCAAATACATGGGTACTCATATATTCAATAACTTACCGGAGCATACCAAAGGTCTTATAAGTGATACAGATCGGTTTCAGAGTGAATTAAAGAACTTCCTGTTGGCCGACTCCTTCAAATGTATGGATTAATATCTTCACAAAGAGTATAGCTCATAACTCTGTCTGCATTATAATTGTACAATATCCGCGTATCTGTGTAAAAAGAGACTCCTATCCAAGGGATCTATGGAAAACGATAAATGTAATGTAATCATCTGAACAGCACGTTGCAAGGCATCCCAGATATGCTCAATAATGTTCACGTCTGGGCAGTTAGGAGGCCGGCGGAAGTGTTTAAACTCAGAATAGTGTTCTTAGAGCCTCTTTGCAGCAGTTCTGGACGTGTGGGGTGTTGCATGGTCCTGCTGGCATTGCCCAAGTCCGTCGGAATGCACAATGGACATGAATGGATGCAGGTGATCAGACAGGATGCTTACGTACGTGTCACCTGTCAGAGACGTATCTAGACGTACCAGGGGTCCAGGGTCCCATATCTCTCAAACTGCATAAGCCTCACACCATTAAAAAGCTCCACAAGCTTGAACAGTCCGCTGCTGATATTCAGGGTCCATGGGGTCAAAAGGTTGTCTCCATACCAGCACACGTCTGTCCGCTCGATGTGATTTGAAACGAGACTCGTCCGACCAGGCAACAAGTTTCTAGTTATCAACAGTCCAATGTCGGTGTTGACAGGCCCAGACGCTTTGTGTCGTGCAGTCATCAAGGGTACACGAGTGGTCCTTCGGCTCCGAAAGCCGATATCAATGATGTTTCGTTGAATGGTTCGCACGCTGACATTTGTTGAAGGCCCAGCATTGAAACCTGCATCAATTTGAGGAAAAGTTGCACTCGTGTCACGAAGAACGATTCTCTTCAGTCGTCGTTGATCTCGTTGTTGCAGGATCTGTTTCCGGCCGCAGCGCTTCCGGAGATGTGAAGTTTTACCGGATTCCTGATATTCACAGTACCCTCGCAAAATGGTCGTAGGGAAAAATCTCCACTTCATCGCTACGTCGGAGACGCTGTGACCCATCGCTCGTGCGCTGACTATAACATCACGTACAAACTCACTTAAATCTTGGTAACCCACCATTGTAGCAGCAGTAACGGATCCAACAATTGCGCCAGACACTTGTTGTCTTACATAGGGGTTGCCGGCCGCAGCGCCGTATTCTGCCTCTTTACATATATCTGCATTTGAATCCATACCAGTTCCTTTGGCGCTTCAGTGTGTGTGCACTAAACTACTTGCTGAACTCAACCACTTAACACACAAGCGCGTATGTAGGGTGCATCACTTCCAAAGAACTAAAAAGTAAAGAATGCCATAGAAACTGACTTTTCCTATTAAGCCCCCCTCCAAAATAGCTTATGCACTATTTCAATCTTCCCAAATTTAGAAAAGATAGCAAAATAAATGCGCAAGCGCTAATGAGTATCACAACACTGATAACAAAATATCTTACAGTTTACTAAAAAAATATCATTGAGTCAATTAGGGAAATACATATTGTGCTAGAATGTTTCGTCGCTAATATACAAACACAAAGCGTGAAAAATTGCCCAAAAATATATGTATACTTCACTACTTAGCGGGCTGTCCTTTCTGTTGTGGTAAATCAATCCTCCCCAAAATACTGCACTTAGACACTCATGATAGCTCAGCTCTTCGCTAACGTGCCAACCGATAAAACGTCTTAACTCTCAAGTCCTCTCAACCACGGCTTCTGTAATTTATTGCTATTTTTTCTCATCTTGGGCGGTATACCGCTAGTGGAAGTGAGAATCTACGTGTAAAATCTCTCCACACTAATGTGTCAGAGGCACCAAACGAATGTTTTCAAGAGTGAGTTTAGTAAAGATATTTCCCTCGACGGAATACATGTTTGAGATGCTGATGATGATCATGGTTTAGAACTCCGCCGTTTCTGCTATTAATGACATTCTGAATGGGTGACTATCATTACCGTTATAAGGCATGCAAACGGAGAATCTGCCCATGTGACCAGAGTAACATTCATTAAACAATCATATGGCAATCTCTCTGCAACTGCGAGAGGAACTACAGGGTGAAAAGTATTTAAAAAGAAAAACTCTGGGAGGTTGTAGGGGACATCAAAACAAATATTTTTCCCTAATGTCATTTTTTCCTATGTGCAGTATTTAAACCGGTAGGGGAAGATTACTCTGGAGGCAAATTAATTAAAGCAACAAACATTTTTCCATTTTCTTATGACCAAGGGACAACACATTAACACAATCCAATTTCAATGACAGTAGATTTTCAAAAATTCCTCCGTTGACAAATAAACAAACGTTACACCGTCGGATCATGTTCTGTCTGACACAGGCAAAAAGCCTAGGAGTACCCTGAATTATTCCTGCTGCAGCTACTATCCGGGCAACCAGATCCTTTTCTGATGCAACGGGAGTTGCGTAAACAAGATTCCGCATCTCTCCCAACACAAAAAGAGTCCAGAGGGACATATCTGGGTATCGGGCAGGCCATGGTACAGGACCACCTCTGCCAATCCACGTTTCTGGGAACCGTCTGTCGAGGAATCGACGCACACGGCGACCGAAATGTGCCGGCGCCCCGTCATGTTGGAACCACATGCGTTGTCTTGTAGGGAGCGGGACGTCTTCCAGCAATACTGGCAACGCTCTGGCGAGAAAATTGTAATAGAGCCTGCCATTTAATGGCCTAGGTAGCAGATACGGCCCAATTAAACAGTCCCCAACAACACCGACCCACACATTAACGAAGAACCGCATTTGATGAGTGCCAGTAACTGTGGCATGTGGTTTATCCTCACTCCAAACATGCGAATTGTGAATGTTGAAGACTCCATCACGCCTGAACGTTGCTTCATCGGTAAACGACACAGAGGATGTAAATCTAAATGCATTTCACACTGATCCAGGTACCACTGCGAAAACTGTGCTTTGGGTGGATAATCAACTGGTTCCAGGTTGTGGACGCGCTGTAAGTGAAATGGAATAAACAATTGCTCTCGAAGGACTGTTCTTACATTCGTCTGATTCGTCCCCATGTTACGTGCAGCTGCACGAGTGCTGATTGAAGGATCCCGCTCCACATGTTGCAAGACAGCTTCCTCAAATTGCCGCGTTCTTACCGTGCGACGGCGTCCCTGTCCAGGTATCTGCTAAATGACCCGGTCTCACGCAGACGTTGGTACACTGCAGCAAAGGTCATATGATGCGGGATACGGCGATTAGGGTATTTTGTTGATAAATACGCTGTGCACCTCGTCCGTTGTGGTGCACTACGTGGGAGGCACCAACCATATCAGTGTACTCACTCCAGGTGTATCGCTACATTAGTAAACAGAGACACTGCATTACTACACTGGTGGACAGCAGTTGCCTCTACAACTGAAGAGCGTAATATGGCCTCCACCGGATTAAATAATCCTCATAGGAAAAAATTACATTAGGGAAAATATTTCTTTTGATGTCCCCTACAACCTCCCATAGCTTGTCGGTTTAAATACTTTCCACCCTGTATATCGAAGAATAACGATACTGCAATGCGTGCGTTAAGAGGAACGGTGCAATACTCATTTCACCATTCTTCTTAACAAGACAGGCATTGCAGTATCATATTTATACGCCCATAAAGGGAAGCGACTTTCAGTTAAAATGTTCTCCCCTGTACTAGAATTATGTAATGTGTGTACGAGTATAGGTTGCGTCTGGTTCCTGGGTCGTGCACGGATCAGGCGACGGCTGATGTAAAGCGGGGAATGTGGGTTTGAGTCCTGACCTGGCACAAATTTTCATTGTCGTCATGTGATGCAGCTGGTGGCTGTTCGTATTCGCAACTGCGAATACATTTCATGCCTCTCAAGCAATGTGTCTATTTCATAGCGATTCCCAACGGGACGCTTCTAATCGAACGCTTCAGAGTGAATTGCGAGATAAGTCTTTCGTAGATGACGGAAAACCAATATATCAGGAAAATTTCATTCTGCTCCCACCATCAATTAAGTTTTTTGGTGACAGTTTTCACTACGGAACTTCTAGATGGTTGCTACTTTCCGAGACTTGAATAGGCGAAAAAACGGTAGCTGCTACGATAACAGTTTTTTATTCCAATTAATTATCGTATTCAAAGAAGACGCCGTTTGACGGACGATGAAAAGCGCAACTTTGTGTCAGCTTAAGGGCCTTCATGATGCGCCCCGGAGGCGGACAAGAGAATGGCGGTATAAATCTGAGCTGCGCGGCAAACTGCGTGAGGCGTGCGGCGATCCATTGTCCCAGCTGGGCGCAGACAATGCCATTATACGGCCCGAGCTTCCGGTCGGCTGACTGCCCGCCGGCGCACCCACGCCAAAGTGGGCTTAATCCGCACTCTTCGCGACGCCGAGATTTTCTCTGGTGTGCTGTGTTTCGGCTAAAGCACAGAGATGCTGCGAGAAACAGTGGCATTAATACTGCTAGCAAGCCTGCGCAGCACTGAGGTGGAAACCAATTTGTTCCTTTCTGAAGACAAACATAATCAGTTCCCTTTTCTTATGAGTCACACCTTAGACTTTGCGGACTGTCGTTGTAGTATTCACTTCTTATAATGGTTCAAATGGCTCTGAGCACTATGGGCTTTAACTGCTGTGGCCATGAGTGCCCTAGAACTTAGAACTACTTAAACCTAACTAACCTAAGGACATCAGACACATCCATGCCCGAGGCAGCATTCGAACCTGTGACCGAAACGGTCACGCGGTTCCAGACTGTAGCGCCTAGAACAGCACGGCCGGCTCTTATAATGTGGCCGGTGAGAAAAATATGGCAAATAAAGACGAGATGGGATGTTTCGCACTCTTCTGCAGTGTTTTTCCATTAACGAAAATTCACAACTTTAATTGAAAATTTCCGTGGCGCTTTAAGTTGACTTATTGAGTCTTATCGTGCACAGAATAACATAAAACACATAAACTTGAAAAGACATATATTTGAGGGAATGTCAGTTTGAGTTCAGGAAAGAAGTTCAGGAAAGACAAAGTTAATCGAAAATCTTAACCCCAAATTAACGGAAGAACGGTAAAGATATTGTAAATAGTCTTCAGGGGTTTGCCATCGAATGACGCTATCCAATATCCACAATATTTCGTCGGAGCAACCGTCCGTTTTCTTCAGCTGGTTGAACCTTGCTGGTGGCTATGTACAACATACCAGTCGTACCTAGGTACAACAGACCAGTCGTACCTAGGTACAACAGACCAGTCGTACCTAGGCACAACAGACCAGTCGTACCTGGCCACCAGCAAGGTTCAACCAGCTGAAGAAGTCGGACAGTTGCTTCGAGGAAATATTGTGGAATTTGCACAGCGTCACCCGATTGCAAACCCGTGAAGACTATTTACGAAATATCGGCCGGGAAAGCTTGAAGAATCACACCTGGGAATGATATTCGTGTCACTTACTCCTGCAGGCAAAAATTTCGAACTTGTAGCTCGAAACGAAATTTCCCAAATTCTGAGGTGTAGCAGCGGATGAGTAATTTTCAGTGCCCACGTCTGAAATTATGCAAACGGGTTGACAAGAAAGAAAAAAATGTATTGAAAACCATCGGTCGTAAGAAGATGCCATCTCTTATTTATAACCCATATGCGATAGCTGTGAAGGGGCTGTGGACGTACGAGTTTCAAGGAAGTGGATTGGGATGCCGTAAAGTTGATGAGAAGCGAGAAGCAGCATTACCTCTAAACAACTTGCTAACTTTTATACTCCGAGATTAATCCAAGCCCCCCACCCCCGACTCCCCACAGACCACAGAAATGTACTAAAAGAAACCACTCTAGAGGAGGTAGCCATCTTCTTATCAAAGAATTACACTCTCAACGAAAGTAATTTGTACATTGAGAATGAATCAAATGAAAGTCACATGGACTTAAGTCTGGGGAGTATGGTGGACGGTACAGTACTTCCCAGTCCCATCGACCGAACAGAGCAGCCACAGCTTACGCTGTATGCGCCCGCGCATTGTCGTGCAAAATGATTGGTGGGTTGCGCAGAAAGTGTCGCCGCTTCTTTCTCAAAGCTGGTCGCATGTGATGCTCCAGAAACGATCAGTAATACGACTAAAGTCCTTGTTACCGATTTGATTCCGAAGATGAAAGAACCACTTCGTCGCATTCGTTTCAGAACTGTTGCAGGGATTCGACAGGCGGTAGACCTCTCCATTCGCACCAACAGAACAGGCTCTGCCGGCCGCCGTGGTCTAGCGGTTCTAGGCGCTCAGTCGGGAACCGCGCGACTGCTACGGTCGCAGGTTCGAATCCTGCCTCGGGCATGGATGTGTGTGATGTCCTTAGGTTAGTTAGGTTTAAGTAGTTCTAAGTTCTAGGGGACTGATGACCACATAAGTTAAGTCCCATAGTGCTCAGAGCCATTTGAAACATTTTTAGAACAGGCTCTGCTAACGGTAAACTGCGCCTTCCACACCGCTCGCAACGGGTTCTACACAACGCTAGTAACTACTTTGAAGGACAGTAACAGGTGCAAACATGTAGCTCTTTTGTATCGGTTGTGAATAAATAGTTGACACTATTTAAGTTCCAACCCTCGTATGATACTAATTCGTACTGTTTTTTAGTCTTTTAATTACAGCATTACATTTTTCTTTGGACCACAGCTTTCGAAATAAGTTTAACTTAACTTTCCATTTCATTTCTTGATCACTTTAAGCAAAGAGTCGTTGTAAAGATCTGATAAAATCCCTGTCAAATGACACGCTGAGCTATTCCAGTGGGCTAGGTACGAGAAGCACTCTCTCTTCCAACGCAACAGCTCCCCCTAGTGCAGCTGTTAATAAGTGCATATTCCGTGAGCAAACTGAATCACGATGCACGTCGAAACACTTAAACAGTATCTCAAAAGGCGATGACGACATCTGCACTGATGGTCAGCTGCACTCACACAACGCTGAAACGTTCGACTGGGTGAAAGTCGTCTCTACACTGGACATAAAATGAGTAAAAATTGTTCTCTGAGAGAGTTAAAATACAAAGTTATACTGTTATGGTGACGACGAACGAGTCGTCGCCAATGTTGTCTGGTGGCCAATGCTAAACAGAAACGTATAAATCACAGCAGGTTTGTCAGTAATATCTATAAGGTGCTGGTTGCATGGTCTGTATATGCAACGACTAAAATAATTAGAAGTTGATGGTAAAAAATAATATACAGAGGTGTCCAAAAAATGTATCCACTGTTTAAAAGTCCATAACTGGCAAACTAATTGACGGAGCTGTCTCATCTTTGGTAGTGTAATAGTTTGTAGTTCCGGCAATCGCCACACAAGCGTTGTATTGCGTTGTTTTGTTTTGTCAGATGACAGTTGCCAGATAGTCAGTGTTTTGTTCTTAGTTGCACCTAGTTACTCGAGTAAACAAGGCTGGCGCAAGGCTTACATTCGATGAACGGAAGAGAGTTTTGATGTGGTATTTTAAGTACGAAAACATTAATGGGGTTCAACGGCAATGGCGAAATGAGTATCAAACAGAGCCACCGACACGTTTAACGATTCGTCGCATTCGAGACAAATTTGAAGCCGAAGGCTGTGTTGAAGATGCACACAAACAACGATCTGGACGACCTGTAACAGTAAGCCCAGCTAACACCCGTAGTGTGTTACAAAAATTCATAACTGTGCAAATATCCAGCCGAACACGTTGCAGTCATTAGTTCGTGCTGCAGTTCGGCGGCATCGTATGTGTGTGGATGTTTCGAACACCTACAGTAATATCTTTAAGTTGGACTTTAAGCTACACTTTCATTAAAAATGAGACAACTGCGTCAATTAGTTTGTAAGTTACGGAGTTTTAAACAGTTGACACATTTTTTTGGACCCCTCTGTATATTGTACTTAACTGGTTGTACAGGATTCTTCTTGGCTGCATACATATAACTAGATAGCTATTGAGGCCTCACTTAGGCCATACGTTACTTAGCGCCTTGTTAGAGACTGCTTCCTATCAGCTGAAGGCTATGCTACTTGACGTTCCGAGGAAGGGTGGACGGGAGCTCGCTAGAAACTTGATACAACCTGCGAAGCGCCGCTGGTCGCGACTCGCGGGTCTGTCGATACCAATACGCACCGCGGTCGATAAGTGCAACACATAACAAGCGTGGTATCGAACGTTGATACCACATTTACAAATTCCCTTTTTAGTTGTCATCCGAGTACCTATCTACACCTGGGTACGCCTTACAAAGCAGTAACTCATTTATTGTGTTACTTAAGCATAAATTGTTCAATTTATTAAAGTGATAAAGCTCCTAAGGAAAATTATGATGAAGCAAATATCTAAACATCACGGGAAATATAAAAGGCAAGAACCTCCACATGAGTCAGCACCTAAGTTAGTTCATCGATAAAACATTACGTCAATTTTGGTACAAGGTGAATGCACGTGATAGTCAAGTAAGCACAAAACAAACATCAGTAATTGGTCAAATTATTAGAAATTATGTGGACTTTTATTAAGAGTGGAATATTATTCTGGTACTAGAAACAGTGAAGAAATCTGTAATTATGTACTGGGTGATCAAAAAGTCAGTATAAATTTGAAAACTTAATAAACCACGGAATAATGTAGATAGAGAGGTAAAAATTGACACGCATGCTTGGAATGGCATGGGGTTTTATTAGAACAAAAAGGAAAAAAACAACAAAGTTCACAAAATGTCCGACAGATGCACGTCGTTTGGTGAGGATCGTGTGCTCAGCCGCCACTTTCGTCATGCTTGGCCTCCCAGGTCCCCAGACCTCAGTCCGTGCGATTATTGGCTTTGGGGTTACCTGAAGTCGCAAGTGGATCGTGATCGACCGACATCTCTAGGGAACATCCGACGCCAATGCCTCACCGTAACTCCGGACATGCTTTACAGTGCTGTTCACAACATTATTCCTCGCCTACAGCTATTTTGGAGGAATGATGGTGGACATATTGAGCATTTCCTGTGTAGAACATCATCGTTGCTTTGTCTTAGTTTGTTATGCTAATTGTTGCTGTTCTGAGCAGATGAAGCGCCATCTGTCGGACATTTTTTGAACTTTTGTATTTTTTTTTTCTAATAAAACCCCATGTTATTCCAAGCATGTGTGTTAATTTGTACCTCTCTATCTACATTATTCCGTGATTTATAGTGTTTTCAAATTTATACTGACTTTTTCATCATCCGGTACATTTAGTAAATATTTCGTTTATGATCGCTCAAGACTACAACAAGGATATGTATAGAAGAAAAAAGCACAGCGTGCTTAGAAGGAATGTTGGAGCCATGAAACAAAGAAATCACATGTCATTCCAACGCACGCCACACGCCTGCTGAGAAGCGGCCTGAACAGATATCCAGTGACAGCGATGGAACGCGGGAAGTAACCGTGACATTTCGGTTCTTGTCCGCTCACGCAAGAAATAGGCTGAAGGCTGTTTTGCAATAGGGGTAACGCTAGAGAAAAATTTGCTCTCGAAATCCTGCCCCTATAGCGCAGATACCAGCACCAGACCACAGACTCGACACCAAGACTGTGTCTCATTCACAAAGCATTTACCGGGGGAGCGATTGGTGGAAGATGGCGTCACGATATTAACCGAGCTCGCAGAACAAAGAAAAGTCCCGTGTGCACATGGGCCAGGCTCAAAGACCTTCTTGCTTCGAGAGGATAGATGGCAGGAGGAGTAATTCTGCGTTTATCTAAACCAGTGATATCTCTAGTACCGAGATGAATCGCTAAGATGAGTGGGATACTACTGTAATCCGACTGAAATCGGTAGAATTTGTTGTGGTGACAGACCGATCTGCAGCGTAGCGCTAGGTCTAAGTTAGATTCAAAGGTGATAATCTGGTCGTGAGACGGCGAAGTCATCGAATTTGAATGGCAAATTAAAGTTGTATTAACATATTGACCTTTAGCGTAACCTGCTGTTTAATGAGTCGTTTTCAGCCGAACACCAGCCGCACCTTGGCAGAACATTTCAATCGATCTGTATGTAATTAAGGATTATTTACTAATTTCAGATTATAGGTCCCTTGTCATGAACTACGACAGTGAGTAAAACAGAAAATTATTAGACCAGCAATAACTGCTTCCTTCAAATAAGCAACGAGTTCGAGTCTCGGTCCGGCACGCAGTTTTAATCAGCCAGGAAGTTTCATATCAGCGCACACTCCGCTGCAGAGTTCTGGGAACGATTTTAGAATAGCTCTCGTGGCTTTGTTCGAGCAATTACATCACAACATGTAGTTCTACAGATATATTTCGTCCGATTTGAATCTTTACTGTGCACATCCTGCAGTAAACGGACAAGCATCTGAAACGTTGCTCCCGAAACCCATTATTTGCTAGGTTGCACGCGTATCTGTATTGTCAAAATAGGCCACACGCAGACACCGGAAGTGCAGGCAATTCTCCTGGAAGCTCAATATTTAATAATTTGCTGAAAAAAATATTATGTTGCATTTGCAGTAGGTGTCTCTATGGTACTGTATGTAACCATAAAAGTTAACAGGCAGTGCAGTGCAGTGCAGTGAAGGTAGTGAAAATGTGTTTCTTTTAGACTAAGATACAGATGCCTTAGTACATTTTAATAGCAGTTCTTTATACCTAATAGGTACTCCCTTGTTGATACATGATACGAGCGTAATCCCAAAAGTAAGGTCTCCTATTATATTTTATAAGTACATAGACTTGCTTATTTCTACAATGGTTTACATCAGTTTACAGCCTGAACATTTAGCTATTTTTCTACATAATCATTATTTCTGTCGATACATTTTTGTGGACGCTGTGGCAGTTTTTGTATGCCCATGTCATAACAGCTCGCCGCCATGCTGTTCAGGAAGTTATGAACCTCTTCTTTTACGTCGTCGTCGGAGCTGAATCGCTGCTGGGGGAACCTCAGGAATCAAAGAGCAGAGATCATCGAGGGTGATCCGCCGATCTTCACGCATGCTTTTCTCAACCTTCAACACTGTCTCCTCAGAAACTGACGGTCTCCCGCTCCTTTATTGGTCGTGAATTTCGGTCCGACCAGCTGCAAACTCTCTACACCACTTACGAACATTTTTTTACACTCATCCACGACTCGCCATACACTTCCATCAATTGGTGATGGATTTCAATCAGCGCACTGCTCTTTGCTTTCAGAAACCGAATAACTGCGCGCAGTTCGCCATTGGCGGTAACATCCAACGAGAGCTTCATTCTCAACGGCTGCCAAGCATAGACTGGCGCGGCGTGCGCATGTTTACACAAAGCGCGTGAAGCACTCTTCATACAGTGTGACCAACTGCCACACAAACAGAGTTCTGTACTTACAAAAAAAATAGGAGACCTTACTTTTGGGATTGCCCTCGTATTTACTGATAGTGGCAAACGATGTCAACTTCAGTCAAGAAGCGTCGGCATTGTTTACAACTAAAGATTTTAGGAATTACACTATTTTAAGCTTTGGATCATATAGTGCCTACTTTATTGCTTCCTGTTGCATCTCATTTCGTTCTTTCATACGACAACGGGACGTGCACTGAACCGCCAAAGAAACTGGTGGAGGCATGCACATTCAAATACAGAGATATGTAAACAGGCAGAGTAGTCGGTAACGGCTATATAAGACATCAGGTGTCTGGAGCGGATGTTAGACCGGTTACTGCTGCTACAATGGCAGGTTATCACAATTTAAGTGAGTTTGAACGTGTTGCAGTCGGCGCACCAGCCATGGGAAACAGCATCTCCGAGGCAGCGATGAAGTGCGGATTTTCCCGTATGACCATTTTGCGAGGTTACCGTGAATATCAGGAATACGGTAAAATATCAGATCTCCTACATCGCTGCAGCCGAAAAAACATCCTGCAAGAACGGCACTATCGACGACTGAAGAGAATCGTTCAACGTGACAGAACTGTAACCCTTCTGCAAATTGCTACAGATTTCAATGATGGGCCATCAACAAGTGTTAGCGTGCGAACCGTTCAACGAAACATCATCGATATCGGCTTTCGGAGCCGAAGGTCCACTGGTGTACCCTTGATGACTGCACGACACAAAGCTTTACGTCTCGCCTGGGCCTGTCAACACCGACATTGGACTGTTGATGACTGGAAACATGTTGCCTGGTCGGACGAGTCTCGTTTCAAATCGCATCGAGCGGACAGACGTTTACGGTATGGAGACAACCTCATGACCCCATGGACCCTGAATATCAGCAGCGGATTGGTCAAGCTGATCGAGCTTTGTAATGGTGTGTGGCGTGTGCAGTTGGAGTGATATGGGACCCCTTATACGTCTAGATGCGACTCTGAAAGATGATACGTACGTAAGCATCTTGTCTGATTACCTGCACCCATTCATGCCCCTTGTGCATTCCGACGGACTTGGGAAATTACAGCACGACAATGCGACACCCCACACATCCGGAATTGCAACAGAGTGGCTCCAGGAACACTTTTATAAGTTGAAACACTCCCGCTGGCCACCTAACTCCCCAGATGAACATTGTTTAGCATATCCGAGATGCCTTGAAAAGTGCTGTTTGGAAGAGATCTCCTACCCCTCGTACTCTTAAGGATTTGTGGACGGCCCTGCAGGATTCATGGTCTCAGTTCCCTCAAGCACTACTTCAGACATCAGTCGAGTCCATATCAAGTCGTGTTGCGGCACTTCTGCGTGTCTGCGGGGTCCCTGCGCTATAATAATGACGTCAATCAGTTTCTTTGGCTCATCCTGCAAGAACGGTAGCAACGACGATTGAAGAGAATCGTTCAATGTGATACAAGTGCAACGCTTCCGCGAATTGCTGCAGATTTCAATCAATGCTGGGCCATCAACAAGTGTCAGCATAGAAACTATTCAAAGAAACATCATCGATATCGGCTTTTGGAGCCGAAGGCTCACTCGTCTGCCATTGATGACTGCACGACACAAAGCTTTACGCCTCTTCTGGGCCCGTCAACACTGACATGTTGCCTGGTCGGACGAGTCTCGTTTCAAATTGCACTGAGCGGGTGGAATTGTATAGGTATGGAGTCAACCTCATGAATAGATGGACCCTGTGTGTCTGCAGGAGACTGTTAGAGCTGGTGGAGGCTCGTTAGTGGTGGGGTATGTGTGCAGTTGGCGAGATATGATACTACTGAAACGTCTAGATACGACTTTGACAGATGATACGTACGTAAGTACCCTGTCTGATCACCTGTACCCATTCATGCCCGTTATGCATTCCGACGGACGTGGGCAATTCCAGCAGGACAATGCGACACCCCACACATTCAGAATTGCTACAGAGTGGCTCTAGGAACTCTAACTTGTTCTCGAAAGAACAGTTACTGTTGATGACCGTGCAGCTTTTCCCTGGAATAAATGATGACTTACTGAAAACCTCAGCTGCCAACAGGTGTTGTTGATATACCATTTATTCCAGGGAAAAGCTGCACGGTCATCAATATTAACCGTTCTTTCGAGAATAAGTTACTGTCTTCGTATATATAGTTAAAGGCTACCCAGCCATTGACCATCGTCTGTGCGAATGCGCCACAGGTTGCACAAACTCTTACGGGAATCGCCAAAGCGTGCGCGTGTAATGAGTGGGTAGCAAATGTCTATAAGGTACAATACATATATAGAATTGTGGACAGTTGAGAATGTGAGTCTCACGGGAAGCGTGCAAGGGATAAGGCCCTGCAGTCGCGCTATTCATCTGTGTCCTCGGTGACTCAGATGGATAGAGCGTCTGCAATGTAAGCAGGAGATCCCGAGTTCGAGTCCCGGTCGGGGCACACATTTTCAGCTGTCCACATCGAGGTATATCAACAACACCTGTAGGCAGCTGAGGTTGTCAGTTAGTCGTCATTTATTCCAGGGAAAAGCTGCACGATCATCAACAGTAACTGTTCTTTCGAGAACAAGTTACTGTCTTCGTATACAGTAGCCTTAAGTTTTAATTAGCTGAAACCAGACTAAAGAAAAGACAACACAACGGCATAACCTTTAAGCAAATATCCACTTGCCGGAATTCAAACTTACTAACATACAACACAGTAAACCAAGATTGGCTATGATAGATTATAAACAGACAATTAAACACCGGTGAGAAAGACAGTAACGACAACAGCACTCATAAGCCTTCAGGGGGTCGGTCTGCCCTCGTTCACTTAGGTGAGACAGGTGGTGAGCCTGATTACACTTGATCCGTTGGGCAATTCCAGCAGGACAATGCGACACCCCACACATCCAGAATTGCTACAGAGTGGCTCCGACACACACCGTCAGGTGGCTTGCGGAGTATGGATGTGGATGTAGAATCCAACCAAGGGACAGCCACGAACCGACCGACAAACGACTCGCTTGCCACGAATCGGTATATGAGAATTCAAACACAAAATGTTACGGACGTGATTATCCACAATCGAATATGTATACGTATTAAGCTGTCAAAACTATACATCGTGTTGGACAGCGACAACAGGTGAGGAAAGGACACTGCCTGAAATTACGTTAGTGGTCAGGGCATGTGACCGGAACACTAACGGCTACAAGGCAGAAAATTCCGCTAGTGCACTTGAATTGTAGTCAAGTAATATAGCTAATTCCACCGCATGGCGGTTAAATTTCAGCAATACAAACACTCTGTGTTGATCACAGAAAAACCTCCCTAACAGCGAACCACCAAAACGAACCACATAACATGAATGGACATGGCTTGGGTACTTGGAACCACTACTCAACTTTGACGTTCTGGGTCGGTGAACTACGAAGCTCGTAGCGATCAGACAGCTCCACACGCACTCCGACACTCCGCTGGGACCGCCAGTGGACACAGCTGACTGCACCACGTGGAGATAACTTCCCTGGTCCGCAGCAAATGCGGACTCCTCTCAGAATGCCGACAACATCTACACACACAACCTGACAAACACTTGGACGAAGACCTGAATGTTACACAACAGTAACTAAGCATACACAAAGACAAGTCGGGAGTCGATGCACACACACACAGCCGACTCATGAACGATCGGCGAGCCAAAACATATCGTCCGGTAGGACGACTGACCGACGATCCACCAGGACCGTGGCCCGGCTCAAGTGATGCGTGGCGGCAAAGGTTGGGAGAGCCATGTCGACGCAGACCTCACAGCTCCAACCCTACTGCACTGGTGCTGCATAACAACTCCCCGACTGGCAGGTCTCGACTGCGCTCCAGGCGTGTTCCAACTCACTGGCAGCCTGAACTCGCAACCCGAACTGCCTTACGACAGACAACGACCGGGAAGTAATAGCAGTCGAGCAAAGATACTACGAGAGGGGATATATCGATACGCGCTGCTAGCCCTGGTCATGGTCAGGCAAAGCAGCAACTCAGTGACAGTAGTAATTTAAATTAACGTTGCGAGGTGGGAGTATATTAAAAACAGGGTGTAAAACACATTATGGCGGGAACAAGAGCCACGCACGGCTCACTTTGCAATATCCTGCAAGATCATTCTATGCTGAGCTTCGATTAGTCGACTCTAGGTCTTTGGGTTACCTCTTCGTGGCACCACTGAAGTGCATTTTTATTTTTGGCAAGCTGCTCAGGCCTTCAGCCAATGAGAAACTTCCACGGTTGTGTAGCCACAAGGCCGAGTGGATTCGAATGTGCACTCCCCAGTCACATTGTTTCCTGTTTTCGGCTTTCTGTTTGGTCGGCGTGACGTCCGGAGTCCTGCAATGTTGGAGATTGCAGATGAGATCTCTACCATTACTTGCTGCAGTAGTTAATAGGCGACATGTAGATTACTTCAGTTGTGTCATCAAAATATTCACACAGTTATTTTACAGTCATTCAACGTACAAAACTTGTGTTGTACTGTACCTTGTAGTGATGTCTTTCACATGGCGACATGAAATGTCATAGATAGTTTGTCTCTCATAAACCGGATGCTGATTTATAGGATTGAGTAATATCTATTCACTCCGTTGCGTTATATATTCAGATCGTCCTCTCCTGCATTACGAACGATTTAATGTGTGCTTGTAGGAGAATTTCGATAATTCTTAGTATTGTGGCTTTGCTAGAACTTCATGTTATGCGTACTGAGAATACACGTTGCCGTTGTGATTTAGCTGCACAGTTTTAAGGTGAATACACTAACTGATTGTAATATCTGTGAGAATTATTTCGCCCAACCCACCCATCATTTCATTATTATTGAACATAAAATAGTGCCATGGTGGTTTACTGTCATCCTGGAAACACTTATATAGTCATTGGCGGATCAATGATCAGTGTGCGAAGTTTCAAATAATTGAATCTCATGCTGTTATTTCAGTCCATTAATAATTAATGTTCATTCTTGCGCATGAGTAACTTACAGTTGCAGAAACGCAGATCATTGAATGCTATTCCAGCTTTACAAGATCATGCTTTATGCTGCATATATAACAGTGATATGACACAGAACATACGATAGTTAAGGCATCGCCTGTTTTCAATAGTACGTACAAATTTTGCTTTTAAATTATGTCATGATCTCATTGGTACGAATATAAGGATATATTTCGTGTAATCGTACTTTTGGAGTCTAGAGTCAGTGATTACAGTTACTGGAAAACATCCTTATAGCACCGATTTTGGCTATAAGCTGAAAGTGAAAACATTACATAACTTTTAGATAGACTTTCATGTGTGATTACCTACTTTTGAGTGATCGAGTACATAGGTTAGGAAATTCATTACCGTTTCACAACGTACCATTCCTCATTGTCAATTAAAACACTTAAATGAATATCTGAACATGGAATGCATACAAAACTGGAGTTCACGTGTGGCACGTTGTAATTGCAAGTGGTGTCCTTACTATTATTGTTAGCAAAACTTTATATGAACTGACTGGACAATGGAGCTCCCAACACCAATAAGGAAATACAGTCACTGCAAAATACATTCAGCCTCTTCGAAACTGAGTCCTCTGGTCCTGTTCAAAACTAATAACTTTGTTCCCCGTGCACATAGCAAAAAAGTAAAATTGTCTTACCTCTAAAGCAGCAACAGTGGATCGCGTTATATTCTGCTCTCTCCAAGAAGAATAAAATAAACTAGCTATAAGCTCAACGGCGTGCTATGATGGCTGTAATACTTTGAAATGTACATGAAATTCTTTTGGCTGATAACTGAAGACATTTAACAAAAAGTGAACATCTTCAAAAAACATATGACCTGAACAGGGAGGCGATAGTGATTTGACTGGAGTTATACTCGAAGTTAAGTTTGGATTTTTAAAACATCTGACAATTGAAATTACATTACTCACAAAAATTATACCCTTTTACTAAATATAAACCTTTCTTTGCAGACGTACTCACAAATAGTGACATTCATACAGTAAGAATTATCGAAAATCACCAAAAAGCAGAAAAACAAATCATAAAATTACGTATACGTGTGTTAACAAATCTTAGAAAACATTTCAAAAGGGAAACATGTAGCTAGCCTATATACACTCCTGGAAATGGAAAAAAGAACACATTGACACCGGTGTGTCAGACCCACCATACTTGCTCCGGACACTGCGAGAGGGCTGTACAAGCAATGATCACACGCACGGCACAGCGGACACAACAGGAACCGCGGTGTTGGCCTCGAATGGCGCTAGCTGCGCAGCATTTGTGCACCGCCGCCGTCAGTGTCAGCCAGTTTGCCGTGACATACGGAGCTCCATCGCAGTCTTTAACACTGGTAGCATGCCGCGACAGCGTGGACGTGAACCGTATGTGCAGTTGACGGACGTTGAGCGAGGGCGTATAGTGGGCATGCGGGAGGCCGGGTGGACGTACCGCCGAATTGCTCAACACGTGGGGCGTGAGGTCTCCACAGTACATCGATGTTGTCGCCAGTGGTCGGCGGAAGGTGCACGTGCCCGTCGACCTGGGACCGGACCGCAGCGACGCACGGATGCACACCAAGACCGTAGGATCCTACGCAGTGCCGTAGGGGACCGCACCGACACTTCCCAGCAAATTAGGGACACTGTTGCTCCTGGGGTATCGGCGAGGACCATTCGCAACCGTCTCCATGAAGCTGGGCTACGGTCCCGCACACCGTTAGGCCGTCTTCCGCTCACGCCCCAACATCGTGCAGCCCGCCTCCAGTGGTGTCGCGACAAGCGTGAATGGAGGGACGAATGGAGACGTGTCGTCTTCAGCGATGAGAGTCGCTTCTGCCAATGATGGTCGTATGCGTGTTTGGCGCCGTGCAGGTGAGCGCCACAATCAGGACTGCAAACGACCGAGGCACAGAGGGCCAACACCCGGCATCATGGTGTGGGGAGGGATCTCCTACACTGGCCGTACACCTCTGGTGATCGTCGAGGGGACACTGAATAGTGCACAGTACATCCAAACCGTCATCGAACCCATCGTTCTACCATTCCTAGACCGGCAAGGGAACTTGCTGTTCCAACAGGACAATGCACGTCCGCATGTATCCCGTGCTGTAGAAGGTATAAGTCAACTACCCTGGCCAGCAAGATCTCCGGATCTGTCCCCCATTGAGCATGTTTGGGACTGGATGAAGCGTCGTCTCACGCGGTCTGCACGTCCAGCACGAACGCCGGTCCAACTGAGGCGCCAGGTGGAAATGGCATGGCAAGCCGTTCCACAGGACTACTTCCAGCATCTCTACGATCGTCTCTATGGGAGAATAGCAGAGTGCATTGCTGCGAAAGGTGGATATACACTGTACTAGTGCCGACATTGTGCATGCTCTGTTGCCTGTGTCTACGTGCCTGTGGTTCTGTCAGTGTGATCATGTGATGTATCTGACCCCAGGAATGTGTCAATAAAGTTTCCTCTTCCTGGGACAATGATTTCACGGTGTTCTTATTTAAATTTCCAGGAGTGTATTAAATTCGTTTACATACACTACTGACCATTAAAATTGCTACACCAAGAAGAAATGCAGATGATAAACGGGTATTCATTGGACAAATGTACTAGAACTGACATGTGATTACATTTTCACGCAATTTGGGTGCATAGATCCTGAGAAATCAGTACCAGAACAACCACCTCTGGCTGTAATAACGACGTTGATACGCCTGGGCATTGAGTCAAACAGAGCTTGGATGACATGTACAGGTACAGCTGCCCATGCAGCTTCAACACGATACCACAGTTCATCAAGTGAAGTGACTGGCGTATTGTGACGAGCCAGTTGCTCGGCCATCATTGACCAGACGTTTTCAATTGGAGAGAGATATGGAGAATGTGCTGGCCAGGGCAGCAGTCCAACATTTTCTGTATCCAGAAAGGCCCGTACAGGACCTGCAACATGCGGTCGTGCATTATCCTGCTGAAATGTAGGGTTTCGCAGGGATCGAATGAAGGGTAGAGCCATGGGGTGTAACACATCTGAAATGTAACTGTTCAAAGTGCCGTCAGTGCGAACAAGAGGTGACCGAGACGTGTAACCAATGGCACCCCATACCATCACGCCAGGTGATACGCCAGTATGGCGATGACGAATATACGCTCCCAATGTGCGTTCACCGCAATGTCGCGATCACGGATGCGACCATCATGATGCTGTAAACAGAACCTGGATTCATCCGAAAAAATGACGTTTCGCCATTTGTGCACCCAGGTCTGTCGTCGAGTACACCATCGCAGACGCTCCTGTCTGTGATTCAGTGTCAAGGGTAACCGCAGCCATGGTCTCAGAGCTGATAGTCCTTGCTGCTTCAAACGTCGTCGAACTGTTGGTGTACATGGTTGTTGTCTTGCAAACGTCCCCATCTGTTGACTCAAGTATCGAGACGTGGCTGCACGATCCGTTACAGCCATGCGGATAAGATGCCTGTCATCTCGACTGTTAGTGATACGAGGCCGTTGGGGTCCAGCACGGCGTTCCGTATTACCCTCCTGAACCCACCGATTCCGTATTCTGTAAACAGTCATTGGATCAGGACCAACGCGAGCAGCAATGTCGCGATACGATAAACCGCAATCGCGATAGGCTACATTCCGACATTTATCAAAGTCGGAAACGTAATGGTAGGCATTTCTCCTTCTTACACGTGGCATCACAACAACGTTTCACCAGGAAACGCCGCTCAACTGCTGTATGTGTATGAGAAATTGGTTGGAAACGTTCCTTGTGTCAACACGTTGTAGGTGTCGCCACCGGCGCCAACCTTGTGTGAATGCTCTGAAAAGCTAATCATTTGCATATCACAGCATCTGCTTCATCTCGGTTAAATTTCGAGTCTGTAGCACGTCATCTTCGTGGTGCAGCAATTTTAATGGCTAGTAGTGTACTTTCTGGGGTTACTCATCATAAAACTCACTTTTACCAATTATCAGCCAACTCATTTACACTAAAGCGCTGGCAAAAGGAAAGTAATAATAATTTAACACCTTTACCTTGCTTGCGTGAAGACTTCTGTTTCCATGTTCTCCTGATTTCTATATTAATTTAACACTTAGTGGATTCACAGAGCACACCACAAAAACTGCCTACTCCATCCTCTCGCTTAGAGACAGCTACCCACTAATGTGCGCCAACAGCTCTCTTACTCCAACACTATTATCTCAGACCAGAAGCATTATCTCTGGCTCTGCGGTGGTGCGTAGACAGCGATCCACTTTATAAAGCCAGACAGAGACGTACATTGTTTATAGTTACATAGTTTCAGTTAAATTTACATTAGAATTGTTATATTCGGGTGCCACATAAAAGTATACCCTAGTAAACTTCTTTCACAACCCTCCAGTGGGGTTATCAAATTTGGCACATATTTGGAAATACATTTTACAACAAATGTGAGATAAATTTATCTCGATACATATAAGTAGAAATCTTGAGTAGTATAGAACCATTACAGTGCAGTCCTAAGGACCATTATGATGTTACATGCCATGATTGTACCAAAAAAACCTGCGTAACACCATCAAGAATTGATAGTGCTCAGGCACACTATTATGAATCATAATATGGTTATATTATGAGTAAATCGTCTAGTAAACAATCCTAATCGTCAAGATAATGGTACAGGATTGGGCAAGGGAAAGGAAGAGTCATGACTGAAGCCTATGAGCATGTTGAAGCATAAATTCCATTTCTATTTCTTTTGAGCAGGTTCAGAAATGAGTAGTGAACAATGTGGTTTGCATTAAGTGTATCAAGACCTCTGTACTCCGTATTATTTGCTTCAGTCATGTCCAGATATAGAATTGGTACTCGGCAACAAATACCAACAACCATAGTTGGCGATTATCATAATGCCAGTAATTTGATGACCTGCATCGTCACTGTTCTTCATAATAGATATCCTTCTGGGATCCAAAGACACGTATAGTCACTTATGTTGAAATATGAATACCAGTAATAAATTTCTTCAATACAATGAGCAGAGGTAGGAGACCAGATAAAGGGAGGTATGAAAAGGTAGGAAAGGTAAGACAGTGGAACATAACCATTCCTATCTATGTCAGCATTGAGTAATTTATCAGCGAAAGTTCAGAGTCCTAATGAAATTACAGACTGGATGATGCAACAACGCTTTACTACAGAGTGAATAAGTAAAATTGAGAGTTAACTCTGGATAACACAAAAATCAATAAGTGTGGCATCAGGTTGCCAATTAGACACAGAATAACCTAACATGACAGTGAACATCACTGGTTTATAGCGCTATACTGTGGCTCTCAGTGGCCTTGTATATGCAATCTCTCTTTCCAAGTATTAATTTCGACTTGTGGGGTCTGCTGTTATGGTTAAACGGACGTGGCATGTTAACTATAAGGGGTGCCCAGATGCCCTCCCTATCGCCAGGCCTTATATATACAATATTGTGACACAATTACTTAAGAAAACCTAACAGTAAAATTAAGAACTGAATGGCTCCAGGTGGCCTTGTACTTGGATACATGCAAATCTTAATATTTAAAACAATTGTATAGAAAATATCAATCAGAGGTTCCAAGTGGCCTTATACATACATAATCGCTGATATTAATAGTTAAAATATGACAGAAATCTCAAAGTGGCCTAGTACATGAAATAAATGCTGACTTTAGTAGCTAAAATGTGACAGAAGTAATCTTTGTGGCTCAAAGTGGCCTAGTTTTACATGAGATAAGCATCAAAGCTAGAAAAGTATCATAAAATATCATTTACCTATAACTTTACATGGCACTCAGAGGTCAACGCATAATTTATAATGAGAATATGTAACTTGATTTGGCTTTTACAAGAACAAAGTGCATAAGTAGCAGTATTACATACAAGTATGGCTCTGTATGGCCTGTATGAGTACATCAGAGACAAATAGCATCATAAAATCAAAGTATGGCACTCTATCTGTAAAGACACAATATTTGTAGGTTGTATAGCACCCTCGTGGCTTCACAGATTTCAGTCTTGTAAATGACATATATCTCTACCTATGGGAATATCTACAGGGAAGGATATGGGAATGACTGATAAGGACAGTGCACTTTATCTGTAAAGAAAATGATTCATAGTCAATCATCATTTCTCTTGAGTCAGGAACTGAAGTCCCGAAAACAAAGAAGAAATGTGGTTATAATATATGCAAGCAAAAAGACAGGAGTAGTAAGTGCAGTGTAGCTTACTGACTAGGTAAATCTAATATATCACAGTAAATCATGAGATAAATATGAAAAGATGATTGTGAACTGCAGAAATAGTGGAACCTGGAAATGTGATTATTAACCTGAAAAAAAAGCCATGCATGCTAACATAAGAAGGCAGAATCATATGCAATCTTATAAGGAATGGTGAAAAAATGTTTTTAGTTGAAAAGCTTCTGTGACAGTCTTTCACAAACACCTCCAATCATGTGGCACAAGGTAAGCCAGATTTTCCTAGAAAGGACACAACATACATAAAAAAAACATATTAACATCATTATTGAGAACCCCCAATATATTTATATAATCCTCATTATTGGCGTGCATCTCAGGGCATGAACACTCATTAAATATTCTAACAATACTCTTATACCTAACACAAAATTCAGAGAAAAAATATCCTTAATCCTAAATCTTTATAGGCAATCTGCCTAATTTACCTAGTACACTATGAGGAAAATGGTTATAAAAGGCCTATCAGGAAACAGTGTGAGAAGTGTCAATGGTGTTTAGTATTCCATATAAATTGCTTATGCCATGCTTTCTAAGTAATGCATTTTCTGCACACCTTCGCAGATGGCACATTTCACACTTTCATCTGCTTTCATGACTCATTTGGATAGAGTGAGACTTCGGTACATTGATTCTGCAAAATATACGATATGGACGAGTATATGCAATGGACGTGAGTTACACGGTACATTGTTTTCTTAAATTTACATAGGTGAAAGAAAGTAAGCTAGTGATATCTTCAAGTACGAGAGATATATAGCAAGAGAGAGCACAAGACTGGGCATAAATGAAACACGGCTTCATATAATATAAAAGTGACTAACCTAACAAGAAATGTAATAACAATTCATGAGACGATAACATAAATTTCTGTGGTAATACTATCTTGCTTAGGGTGTGCAATAATGGCAAAGTGGAGTAGCATAACATCATAAAAAATAGCATATTACGTGGTATGAGCAATGGCAAAATAGCAAAAGAAAATAATGAACATAAGATAGAGTATGTGGTGAAAAGTATCCGGACACCTGGCTGAAAATGACTTACAAGTTCGTGACGCCCTCCATAGGTAATGCTGGAATTCAATATGGTGTTGGCCAACCCTTAGCCTTGATGACAACTTCCACTCTCGCAGGCATACGTTCAACCAGGTCCTGGAAGGTTTCTTGGGGAATGGCAGCCCATTCTTCACCCAGTGCTGCACTGAAGAAAGGTACCGATGTCTATCGGTGAGGCCTGGCACGAAGTCGGCGTTCCTAAACATCCCAAAGGTGTTCTATAGGATTCGGGTCCGAACTCTGTGCAACTGTCGTGCAACCACTTCGACACAGGCCGTGCATTATGAACAGGTGTTCGATCGTGTTGAAAGATGCAATCGCCATCCCCAAATTGCTCTTCAACAGTGGGAAGCAAAAAGGTGCTTAAAACACGCCACCTAAAACAACAAGTGGTGCAAGCCCCCTCCAACAAAAATACGACTACACCGTAACACCACCGGCCCCGAATTTTACTGTTGGCACTTCACACGTTGGCAGATGACGTTCACCGGGCATTCGCCATACCCACACCTTGCCATCGGATCGCCACATTGTGTACCGCGATTCGTCACCCCACTATTCAATTGGTCTGCCCACTATTCAATCGTCATGTTTACGCTCCTTACACCAAGCGAGGCGTCGTTTGGCATTTACCGGCGTGATGTGTGGCTTATAAGCAGCCGCTCGACTATGAAATTCGAGTTTTCTCGTTTCCCGCCTAACTGTCATAGTACTTGCAGTGGATGCTGATGCAGTCTGAACTTCCTGTGTGATGGTCTGGATAGATGTGTGCCTATTACACATTACGACCCTCTTCAACTGTCGACGGTCTGTGTCAGACAACAGACGAGGTCGGCCTGTACGCTTTTGTGCTGTACATGTCCCTTCACGTTTCCACATCACTGTCACATCGGAAACAGTGGACCTAGGAAAGTTGGTAGGAGTGAGTAAATTTCGCGTACAGACGTATGACACAAGGGACACCCATCACCTGACCACGTTCGAAGCCGGTGAGTTCCGCGGATCGCCCCATTCTGCTCTCTCACGATGTCTAATGACTACTGAGGTCGCTGATATGGAGTACCTGGCAGTAGTTGGCAGACCAATGCATCTAATATGAAAAACGTTAGTTTCTGGGAGTGTCCGGATACTTTTGATCACACATCGTATATAGAGGTTGTATACCAAAACACAAATTCGTATCGCGAAAAAAAAAAAAAAAGTTTGGGTTACATTTTGCAGCGGTCAGTCCGCCCAAGGGATGTGATCCTCTGGACACATGTCAAAACAAATGGTGTCCCTTTCAGCTGTTGTTTTCATGCCCATGCGCATGAAAACAGAAAATGTGCAAGACCTAAACCTAAGGTAAGAGAACCGACCTACAAGATTCTCCCTACCGGTCACGTCGCCACCTAACACAATGCTGAATAACCGGGGAAACGTGAAAACAAGGTACCAATAGAATTTGCATAAGTATGGTAAAGGTTTCAAGTAAACAGCCTGGTGTGTTTCATAGTTATGTGGACTCGTATGTAAAATCAAAATAAGCATAAATTGAGATTTACTGGTGATGGAAATAACGACTTCTGCAAGACAAATGCCAAGTATCATTGTTCCTGAAAAGTAGGAAAAAAATTTAGACATAGCTGAAAATATCTGTAAATGGCACTAGTTTAACGTCTTCAGAGTGCAAGACATCGAACTGAATAAATAATTTATGTCGTCAAAATCGGTGCATTTCAGTAGTGTAAATAAAGTAGCTGGTTACACAGAAATTTCGTAAAATAAACGCCATAAAATTGTCTTCTGAAATTCTTGCTGCTGAAATAAGCGTGCGTAATATTTCGTTCATAATCGCAGTCGTATTCTTGGCGCTAAAACTTAGATTATAGGTATTTCAGTAATTTCTCATTATTGCTACAAGATGGAAATTGAAATTCAGTACATATCATTCACGAGTTGCATAGCTACAAAAGACGTGAAACAATGGACAAATTCAGTGTATCAGTGTGAAAATAGTGCGCAACGTCGCAGCCTGGGAAAACAAAATCGTATAACAAGTAATTTATGTGACGCCAGAGTCTGCTGTTTATTATTTACTATTCACGTATGGGTCCAGCAGGACCACGCGAGGTAGAATTCATCAACGTCACGTTTTGATGATTGACTTTTGTTTGTGCCCAAATTGTTTCTTCCTTTCAGAATGAAGTCTCTGTCTTTCATCGGACCACGGTGTTCCAGTCCGTTTTCTAATTTCCGTCTGACCAGTCTGTTGTTGTATTTACATAGCGCAATATAACTAATTCAGCTCTGTATTTTGTCTTGGCATAATATTTTTGAGTTGAATGTAGATGTGATTAGTTTTGGAACTCGATGTTTTCAAATAAATATGCTTGGCAGTTTGGTGATGGCGATATCGAATCCCGGCTGTTTTGCTTTTAACTGATTTGCTGCTGATGACTTGGCGATTAATTTCATAGGATGTGTGCAGTGCTGTTAAATCATATTCGCATTGCGAGTAAAAGGAAGTAGCTTTGACGTCAGTGGCTTGGTGAATGTGGAGCAGAGTTTTGTTTTGGTCGGCGTGGCGCTACATTGCTTTGAAGTAAGCTGTTGTGTGCCGTTGTGAGGCGCTACGGTATTGTTGATAGCGCCGCTGCTAGATTCAAGGACGGCATTGCACTTACTTGTTGCAGATATCACACGTTGTCTGTCAATCTTGTCTGTAACGGAATTTATGCTGGCGTCAACATGGATTGTAAGACTAATGAGCAACTGCTGACCTGTCTTTGTACTGGATTTGCCTGTAAAAACTGAGTGTTTTCCTCTGTGTGTTTACGGAGAACGTCTGTGTATTTTTTTTCTGAGGTCTCAGTGTGAGCTATAAGACGTACATCTAACCGAGTGTTTTGTTGCTCTATTCTTTCATTAACTGATTCTATTTCATCTGTAAGCTTTTTATAGGCTCCACTACATTGACGTCTCAAAGCATTAATGTCATCTCTCAAAGGTTTGGTACTGTCGGCGCATTGCCTGGCTGGTAGCTTCAATCTTATTGCAAAGACGTTTTTCACTGGCCCTAATATCCATACCTAACTGCTTAAAACTGTTATCAGTCGGTTCTGTGTACGATTTAAGCTCGTCATGTATGCTGGAAAATTGCTCATCATTTTTATTAAATCGTTCATAGAATTGAGTACTGGCGTCATCTTGTTCTTTTGTGTATGCTGGAAAGTTGTTAATTGAACTGAGTGATAATATCAACTTGTATTTCTCGTATGATGGAAAATTGTTCATCATTTTTATTAAATCGTTCATTAATCTGATTAAACTGTTTAACCATCATTTGCATGTAATTTTGAAGCCTTGCTTCTGTATTCTTTTCAATTGATACGTCGGTTGTCACCTGCGTTGTGCTTTGTGTTGTGGAGACATCTACTTCTCGTTTGTTGCATTATCTGCATAGTTACTGCCAATGTTATCTGACGGATTTTTACAAACAGACATTGCACTACTATGTCCTCTGACATACTATTGGTATTCTGGTTGACTGTACTATAATTGGGAAGTCCATTGACCTGATTCGGTAAAGAATTGTGTTCTGACATCTGCGTGTTGTCAATATCTACCTCAGTGTCGTCCACTATACCGTAATCGACGTTTGAGCAGATGGTGAATTGGGGAAACTCATGCCGACAGGAAACTACATTATTTTGAGAAACAGAACTCACGTTTTCTGTAGTGCTTTGCAACTGTTGCACCGCAGTGAGGTTACAGTCATTTTGAACATTGTTGTCAATAATCGGAAAATAGTCCATTTTGGTATCTTTCTGTCAGGTTACGCGCCGCAACCTAAAGACTTTTGCGCGGCATCGTAAACCACATGCAGCTTGCAAAATCCAAAGACAAAAAATACTGAACAATCAAATCAATGGAAAACAAGGGAAAGCATAAGAATGCCGATGAACTGTGAAAAAATGTTGTACAAGTCAGTAAATTGCATTGCGCCAAAAAATCTAACTACTACTATTATTATCGCTACAAGGTGGTTGAGAGCACAGAATACATATACCTGATTATTTCAATATCACAGACTTCACAAAGGAAACGACTGGCAGAGCTGACGCGAAGTGTAACGTTCTTTAGTAATTATTGAACTTTGATATACTTGATGAGTGCCTCTGCACATAACAAATCTGTAACTTTCTTGTTTTTTGATACATTGGATGAATGTGTGTGCATACAAATATATATACTGTCTTACCTCTAAAGCAGCAGTGGTGGAACGCGATATATTCTGGTCTCTAATGAAGAAATATAAATGTGCTAGCTACAGGCTCAGCGGTGTGCAATGCTGACCGTAATACTTTGGAATGTACATGAAATTCTTCTGCCCGATAAATGAAAACATTTAAGAAAAATTGAATGTCTTTAAAAAGCATGTGACCTGGATAGGGAGGCGATAGTGATTTGAGTGAATTACTAACTCTGACTTTTCAATAGTGAAGTTGTATTCGAATTTAAGTTTGGCTTTTGAAAACATCTGACAACTGAAATTGAATTACTAAGAAAAATTACATCCTTTTTACTAAATGGAAGCCCTTCTTTGCTGCCGTAGTCACAAACAATGAGATTTGTGCCGTAAGTATAATCTAACATCACTAAAAAGCATAAAAACAAATTATCAAATTACGTATACCTGTGTTAACATATCTTAGAAAACAATACAAAAGGGAAATATCTAACTGGCCTGCACATCAAAACTGTTTAAACTGTTTACGTACTCTCTGGGGTTACTCAACATAGAACTCACTGTTACCAATTATCAGCCAACTGATTTGCACTGATGCGCTGGCAAAAGGAAAGTAATAATTATTTAACATCTTAACCTTGCTTGCGTGAAGACCTCTACTTTCACGTTCTCGAAATACCTGCATTAATCTAACACTTGGTGGCTTCACGGAGCACACCACAAAAACTTTCTACTCCATTCTCTCTCTCTCTTGCAGACTTCTACCCACTACTGTGCGCCAAGCGTTCTCTTCCTCCAACACTACTATCTCAGACCAGAAGCAGTATCTTTGGCTCTGCGGTGGTTCATAGACAGCGATCCGCTTTATAAAGCCAGTCAAAGACATACATCGTATATAGTATCATAGTTTCAGTTAAATAAATGTCGTGTGACCAGGGCCTCCCAGCCGGGTGCAAGTCTTTCGATTTGACGCCTCTTCGGCGATCTGCGCGTCGATGGGGATGAAATAATGATAACTAGGACAACACAACACCCAGTCCCTGCGCGGAAAAAAATCTCCGGTCCAGCCGGGAATCGAACCCGGGCCCTTAGCATTGACAGTCTGTCGCGCTGACCACTTCTTTTTTTTAGTTTCAGTTTAGATTACTTTAATATTATCACATTCGGTTACCACATACAAGTGTACCCCAGTAGATGCCTTTCAACATATATTATCTTAGTCATTTTCTGTGGTCAGATTGTTCTTGCTGTGTATACAGGGGCATAAAGATTCATATAAGCAGCATAGCTTAACAGATCAGGGATTTACCTAAGTAATAATGATGGTAACTTGCTTTTCTTAACACACCACATCGCTTTTAGTTTTGTGGTAAATCTTAGAATGATAGAAGTTGGTTGCACATATAGCTACCCCCGGAGCGGAAGAAATTTAAATAGATGTGGGCTTTCAGCATTATCACAGAGTGATGTACTCTGAGTGTGTGTCTTCAACGACAAATAGCAGTAAAAGTAAGACATTTTAAAATAAAGGTATCACTGATAGCATGACGAATGATAAATCATGTAAAAATCGTGTCGTCTGTCTGACACAAGAGCAGTGCGTTAGTGTACGATCAGAGACGCCCGCAGGGTGAGGGCCAGTGGGCACAGCTTCCCTAGTGAAAATTCATTTGGTTTACAACATGAAAAAGGATCTATAACTGCACGGCCCAGGTTTGTATAACCTAAAGTTGCTGCAAAATCGTTTAAAGTTACCTAAAATATGGAAGAAAAGACCCAAAAGCGATACAAAGCGCATGGAAAGTGAGCTACAAAAGAAACTAGATTAATGAAAAACTTTATAAGAGGTTGGAACTGAAGTTACAAAAAGAAAATTAATTTAAAATCATTAAGATTTTCTTAAAGAAATCTTATACTGTGAAGATGTACGAAAACTTTTGTATAACCATCTTAGAGTTATTACTGTTCTCGAAAGTGAGGGAACGGTTAACTAGTCTTTGCGGACAGAAAATCTTCCTGTATTTGTTAAAACAACTGGGGCGTCCACTTTGAAATTTTCCTTAAATTTTACAAGCGAATCTGAAAATATTGATTCATAAGTACAAAAAAAGAGAATGGTTCAAATGGCTCTGAGCACTATGGGACTTAACATCTGAGGTCATCAGTCCCCTAGAACTTAGAACTACTTAAACCTCACTAAGCTAAGGACATCACACACATCCATGCCCGAGGCAGGATTCGAACCTGGACCGTAGCGGTCGCGCGGTTCCAGACCGAAGCGCCTAGACCCGCTAGACCACACCGACCTGCTACATGAGTACAGATATTTCAAAAGTGTACTTTACGTTTAGTACAACATCGACACAGTACATCGATATTTTTGTATTAAGACCAATACCTGATAAAAGTTAACGTTGTGCTGCGACTATGACAATAGGCAGATGAACCATCAGTTTATTTTCCACATGCACGAATACAGTCTTGAGCAAAATTGTCGTGTTTTTCCTAGATGCACAGGCATTGTTCGTACTTGCCAACATTAAAAGAATCAAATATTGTGTCATAATGGGATGCTAAATACAAACATGTAAAAATACCGCAAAAATTTAAAAATGTACGGTTTTTTGTTGTGTATTACCCTACGAGAATAGGCTGTGCGTGAGTGGGTCGACATAAGTCGATCTCAGAATCGATTTCGAAGCTTTTGGTAGCGGTTAAAAATGTTCCAGATACGAAATTTTTTAAGCTAGGAAATGACATTAACTGAGAGAACAGGGCTTTCGACGACACTAACAGAAAATAAAGCGAATGGCTGGAAGACGTAAACTCTGCGAATGTAAAAACAGGTTTTGCTGTAATTGCGCTACAGTCATGGACTGTGCGGCTGGTCCTGGCGGAGGTTCGCGTCCTCCCTCGGGCACGTGTGTGTTTTGGTCCTTAGGATAATTTAGGTTAAGTAGTGTGTAAGCTTAGGGACTGATGACCTTAGCAGTTAAGTCTCATAATATTTCAAACAAACATTTTTTTGCTGTAATTGTACTGTTAGCTCCTTAATGTTTATAACATCGACCAGGCACTAAAACAAGAAAAAAAGAAAAGTGAACACTGCAGAAACTGGTAGGAGCAATTGATGAGCAGGTAAGTAAACCTCCTGTACACGGCCGCTGCGGCGTGTGGTACTGCTAACACTGGCTTTCACCGGCTATTGCTCATTAGATTCAGGAAGTTTACCGCAGGCACACTGTCTAGCAGGGGCCCCCTTTACGTAACATGTTACAGCATAACCGTGACACCACTAGGGGGTGCAACTCTTCACTTAAAGCATTCCGTACAGGAGTTGGAATACATAACCGGTCTTACAGTGCCAAGGCACTATCCATTTTCACCCTGGCTGCAGAACCGTTGCTTTAGTCTCCGTAGAAGAGGAATCAGCAGGGAGGGCGAGGCAAACCAGGAAGAGGGCGACTGGTATCGTCTCAACAAGGAAAGACTTGGTAAGGATCTTAAAAGTTCCTCCTTACGTTCTGACTGAGAACACGGTCAAAGGGGTGTTTGTTTAAATGTTCCACATTGGAAAAATAGCTGCATAACTGCGGGCAGTCTCGACGATTCAACCAATCAGTTTGTAAGTAGGCTGTTTAGATTTTTTTAATGGTAACACCACGTAGCGCTCTGTATGAAAATCACTGGCTGTGCTGTGTGCAGTCTGTGGCTAGTTTGCATTGTTGTCTGCCATTGTAGTGATGGCCAGTTGGCTGTTAACAGCGCGTAGCGTTGCGCAGTTGGAGGTGTGTCGCCAGCAGTGGTGGACGTGGGGAGAGAGATGGCGGAGTTGTGAGAGCGGATGATCTGGACAGAGACAGTAACTTTGTAAGATTGTATGTCATGAACTGCAATATACATTATGACTTTTGAACACTATTGAGGTAAATACATTGTTTGTTCTCTATCAAAATCTTTCATTTGCTAACTATGCCTATCAGTAGTTAGTGCCTTCAGTAGTTCGAATCTTTTATTTAGCTGGCAGTAGTGCTGCTCGCTGTATTGCAGTAGTTCGAGTAACCAAGATTTTTATGAGGTAAGCGATTTGTGAAACGTATAGGTTAATGTTAGTCAGGGCCATTCTTTTGTAGGGATTTTTGAAAGTCAGATTGCGTTGCGCTAAAAATATTGTGTGTCAGTTTAAGCACAGTCATATACAGTTGTTCAAAGGGGACGTTTCAAGTTAGCCGTCGAGTATTCTTTGAGTAGCCAAAACGTTATGCTCATCGCCCACAAGTAATTAGAGCACACACAAATGGGGAACCATTCTGGTGACTTTACGAGAAATACATAATGATGTGAGGTTTGTTGATGAGTACACTGGACTCTACTTCTCTCAACTCATGAGAGAAGACCTGTGGGCAAGGTATTTTTTTGCTCTTTGGAAGCTCTTCATCGCATTAAAACGAGAACAGGTACGTAATTTGGTGCCTAGTAGAGTGAGGGGGGGGGGGGGGGGGGGGGGCAGGGGGCTGACGGGCTGACCAGTCGCCATTGTGCTAACATCTTTTCTTATTTTTGGCCCCTCTAACACCTTAGGTAGCGATAACGCATCGACTTTTGTCTCTCGAGAATTCAAGAAATTTCATGTAGATAATGCGCTACCTCACACGTCCACCATTCCTATCCTTCCCAATCTCAAATGTGTTCTAATTAGATTTTTACTCTAGCACGCACACGTCGTCTTTGCCATAGGGCAGATTATAATAGCTCGGTGCCTTGCAAAGAGCGTCGTTGAGATGGTAATTGGGTGTTTCAGTTGAGACTGTCTCAAGCAGCTGTGGGTGTGGTGGTTGAAGAACGGCGAAACCGCGAATAAGCGACAAGGTGGGGGGCATCACGCCTCATCGCACAATATAGGGTCGGAGTCTTGACCATTCTGTCAACTTAGACGGCGATCTGTGGCAGATCTGACGACTGAGTGCAAGGTTGGTACAGGCACAAGCGCGTAGCATTAGACCGTTGAACACACATTGTTGAACACGTGCTCCGCAGCAAACGATCGGTGTATGTTGCCATCTTGGCCCAACGACTTGAACAGTTGTAGTTGCAATGGAAAGGACTGTGCCTTGGTGCAATGGAAACGTGTAGCCTGGTCGGTCGAATCACGTTTCTTGTTTTAGCAGGTCGAGTATTGGGTCCGAATACGCCTCCATCCAGGGGAACGGCTGCTCGTTACATGCAGCGCGTCACAGAAACAGGTCCGTGGAGGCAGAATTTTGCTGTGGGGGGACATTCACATTGTAGATCATGTAACGGTTCAGTGATATCGTCTTTTTCACTCCCTCGTGAAATAGTAATTTAAAATGCAGTCATAAGATAACGCATCATAAACGCCGGCCGGTGTGGCCGTGCGGTTCTAGGCGCGTCAGTCTGGAACCGCGTGACTGCTACGGTCGCAGATTCGAATCCTGCCTCGGACATGGATGTGTGTGATGTCCTTAGGTTAGCTAGGTTTAAGTAGTTCTAAGTTCTGGGGGACTGATGACCTCAGAAGGTAAGTCCCATAGTGCTGAGAGCCATTTAACGTATCATAAACGTTTGCTGAGTGATGAGATAAAGGTAGCAAGTACGAGGAATATGTCTTATTAATCACTGTATGAATATCTGTTAGATATTCTGTAACTTTTGTATTTATTTTTTATGTATGGGAACTGGTTTCCTATTGTTCGTCGGTATCTCTGTTGTGTGTGAATATGAAGAATACAAGTGGTGTGATTACATAAACGCCTTCAAAGGAACCAGAAAGGCATCCAACTTAATACATTTAGGGAGGAAAGCACGAAAAACTAAATATGGGAGGCCGAAGAGGAGTTTGAACCGCCGTTTTCCTGAGTGTGAATCGTATCTTTGTCAAATTTATTGTTGGTATTGTTTCGGGGTGCATTTAAATGTTATCACTCTGGTTATTGTTGATGTATCTATTTACAGTATTTCGTTCGATCGGTTTAACGTTAAGTCATTAGAAGCGTCACTGGCGGGAAAGCAGTATCCCAGGCAAGGCTTCACATACTGAAACTTTCGTCAGCTGTCTTCCCGCAGGAAAAGTCGATCATTAAACTGAAGGAAGGGAAAACGTTGTAGGTGCATCCACCTGACAATTCTGTCAGGTAACAGACAACTGATGTTAAGACTCCGAAAGGGGAGTTTCATTTCTCTTTTCCAGTTACATGCAAAAGCACTTTGCTTCATCAGAAGCTGAAAAGGTAATGTTTCCTGCAGAGAGCCAAATTTTCCAAAAAGCGGAAAGCTAAATCGGGAATATTCTTCAGGTGTCCTCAAGATCAAATCGAGCGGAGTGTCCTTTTACGATGACAATCTTTTTTTCTGGAAACGAAAAGGAGTGTTACGCAACTTCATTTGACTGCAGCAAGGTGACTGCTCCCTGTAGTTGTTGCATAATTATTGTTGTATCTTTTGATTGACCTTTATTCTACAACTTACCTCCGAAAGAAAAATCGGGAAATATCTCCAGCCTTACGTTGTATCAAGAACTAAAGAACAAGTTTTTGTCGCTCCGGGAGGAGCTCTAAATTATGGTCGTATCTCTACAACCTAGCGATCAAGCAGACAGCTAGCTCTAAGAACTATGAACGCACTGGCACTAAATCAAACGATTCTGAGCTGCTGCGATTTCAGAATCCTTTGTTTGTAGTATCATTTGCGTGCTTAAACTGTTTTATCCATAAAATGTAGTAATATTGTACGTGAATTTTAAGGCAAAAAATTGTTCAAATGGCTCTGAGCACTATGGGGCTTAACTGCTGAGGTCATCAGTCCCCTAGAACTTAGAACTACTTAAACCTAACTAACGTAAGGACATCACACACATACATGCCCAAAGCAGGATTTGAACCTGCGACCGTAGCGGTCGCGCAGTTCCAGACTAGCGCGCCTAGAACCGCTCGGCCACTCCGGCCGGCAATTTTAAGGCACTTCCAGAAACAGAATTTATCTAGCATTTACGAAGCTTCTAATTAAACGCACACCCATGTTCCTCATTTGAATTACGCTTTTTTCTCCCGCTTAAAATCGCATACTTCAACGCACCAATTTATTCGTAAATTCAAAACAATGTTTTGCTTTTTACGGATACCCTGGCTACGAGTGCTTAATTAGAAAGCATTAATCTAGTTTATATTCATGACTTGGGCGAGGGTACGTGCACCCTCATTAGTTGCTCATTAGCAATCTGGCGAAACATTACACATACCACGTAATTTAATACTCGTCTTACACAATGGGAAGGAAAATTATCCTACTAAATCCACTGGAAAGTATTCATGTAATTGGATGCTAATTTCCCCTTCATATCACTAAGAAAGCCGCTGTGTGTAATAAATGGAAGCACTAAAATATTGGAAAATTTATTCTTTCTGTAGCTTTTCCGGAAATGAAATGTGCAGTTGGGGTTGTGGCGCAGAAACAGCTGGCGGAATTTCCGCCGGCAGTACGCTGGACTGTTGTTTTCTTTTGGCTGCTGTGCGCCAGTACTCGACCAAAAGAACACGTCCGGGATTTTTTCCACAGTAAAACAACCGCGACTTTAGTGGGCGGATACGAGGTAACGCCACACGTTAACACATTGCAAAATCTGACGTTATCGGGAAAGGAAACGAAGGTCATAACATAGTTTATAAAAATTTAAAAATATTACATACAAAAACTTTTTTGCCAAGACCGCAATATACATTATAAAATTAAAACTAGTTTCGGTTGTGTATAACAACCACCTGCAGATCGTAAAAGTCTTAAAAGCAGTTGAATATGCACTGAACAGAGTCAATAGTGAGCATCATCTAAAAACATGCCTTCAGATTAAAAAACAAGCAGACTAAACCGGCACAGATGTTACAAACGTCAAGGGCGAGCCACGTTGTAACACACAATCTTGGGATGCGCATATACAGAGGAGGACGGGGGGGGGGGGGGGGGGGAGGCAGTTGCATAAATGATTTGCATCACTCATCTATTACATGCCTTCGTACAACAGCTAATACAGTGCGAAAGATTTACGCAATGGCAACAAGAATTAAAACTGCTCTACACCCTGGTTGACAAGAGAGTAATCCAACATAAAAAAGGACCAGCCGCGCGGTCTAGGGCACTGCAGTCATGGACTGTGCGGCTGGTCCCGGCGGAGGTTCGAGTCCTCCCTCGGGCATGGGTGGGTGTGTGTTTGTCCTTAGGATAATTTAGGTTAAGTAGTGTGTAAGGTTAGGGACTGATGACCTTAGCAGTTAAGTCCCATAAGATTTCACACACATTTGAATAAAAAAAAATAGCCATTTTAATTCTTATTGTTGTTGCTTAAAGCTTTTTCACTGTATTACCTATTTTATTACTGCATGTAACGGACGACTGATGCAGTTTTACTTATGCGACTGCTCACCTCTTCTTTAACTGCGTCTCGCAAGTTATGGGATACTACCTAGCTCGTCCTTACAGGTAGTGTCCAATGCATATTCACGTACTTTTATGATTTGAACGATGTGGGGATGGTAGTTACGCATAACCGAAACTAGTCATCATGTATTGATTGTCTAATGCAAATTGTGCTCTAGGCAGTAAACGTTTTATGTACATAAAAAATTTAAGAAGTTAACAGATTGCATAGCGACTTTTTAAAATTTTTATTACGGCGCTCTTTGAAGTCTTCAGGGAGCGGTGAATGGTTAGAATATATTGGAACCTAGTTTATTGTATGAAATAAAAAGATTTCTTTCTAAGGGCCGGTGACAAGGCGTCTACGTCGTATTGTTCTAATAACAAACATTCTCCATAGATACGCATTACTTCTACCTTCTCGTCGTTCGTGTACTGTACATAGAACGCGCACAAGTGTTCAACCGAAGACGGCTGGCCGAATGACCGGTGCGTATTTTCTTTGTGTTTCCTTTTGATTATTGTTAAGTGTTGTCCTCATCATCATTTCATCCTCATCGCCGGCGCCCAATGTGGCGTCGACTGAAGTAAGACTTGGCGGCCGAACTTCCCCGCATGGGACCTCCGGGCCAACGATGCCATACGCTCATTTCCATTTCCAGCAAGGAGACGAGTAACGTTACCTGCAGTAACTCTTTGCCAAGACCCAACAGAAAATAACTCCCACCATGCGTAGAATCAGATGGAAGATGCTGATTTTTTTGTGTCCCGTAAGATATAAGCATTCAGACGCCTTATGTCGACAATGTTGAGAAATGAGACGTTAGGCCATCCTCTTGTGGTTCTTTTCATATACTATTCGTTGACCGCCTTGTACAATATATCGACGCCCGCCTTGGTGGTGATATTATGCAGAATTATAACTGGTAAAAAAGACGATTTTTCTTCATGACATGTGAACCAAGGGAACCACGCTATGAAAAAAGAGAACAGCTGACATTACTGTCTTTATGCGGATAGGAAACAAAGCTTCAGTTATTTTTTTTACTCTTCCTCGTTGTTTCACAAAGAGTTAAATCTGCCTCTTAAAGTTCATTTGATAGAGGAAAAGACGTAAAAAAATTATCAGTGGTGATGTAATAACCACCCGTAAGACAGCGAATTATATCTAATACTACTCTTTGTCCTTGATTTTTTTCTGGGGAACTGCAACAAAAGACCATACTTTCACCCCGTTCGTACAGGTTTCAACTTTATACAAACACTAAGTCGACAATGCCGTCATAAATAAATAAGTTGCTCATCTGCTGTGAGATGTGATTGAAGATTATAATTAGATTTATACTGGCTGACAAACAATGCGAAGACATTTCCGATAGCGGCGAATTTATCATTCTTCCTACTTTTGTTTCTTGTAGTAATGTCACTAAATCTGATGTACGTAGGTAAGTGCTAAAATCGAGTTCTAGATTCTGAAGTAAAGAAAATGTCTGTTTTGCATATAGGATCTGCGATGTACAACTCTGTAGACTTCCTTTTAGCTTTCAGAGCTCCTACAGTAAACAGTACCACTAAAAATGAGTACATTTCAAGAACATCTGTCAGTAAACATTATTTCTGCATTTATAGGTGTCTTGCAATCCATTCCTCATAACATTCCTGTGCCTTTTTGTTGGGAGACTCGATAAGATTTTTTAAAATACTGTCATCAAAGAACAACTTGAAAGCCTCACTTCCTGATTGAATTCCACCAGATACTCCTGTAAGCACTTCAATTACATCAGGAACGGTTCGTCCCAAAGCTTTTAGTGGATTTATCGGACAAGATATTTCATTTTTACTTGCATAAGTTTTATCAGTTGCTATATTATCAATATCTTCATCAATAATGTTTTGCATTCCATCTGCTATTTCTTCTTCCACCTCCAGCACATTCTCATTTTCTAATGGTCCTGATTCATTGCCACTATTTAGTTCTTCACTATCACAATGGTATCGTGGAAATTACTTCAATAGGATGCTCTGGGTTATTTAGATCACATCTGTACCGACACTTTCATTTCACCAGCACAAACAGCACTTGTAACCTCACTGCCAAAGCATAAACTAAACGAAGTCAGAAAACAACAATGACTGTTCTTGTTCCCAACAATGAGCATCCTGAAATATTTATTAGTGGAATCACTATCGTCAATGGAACGGATAGAAATCATATACTGAAAAAGAAATTTTTGCATGATACCAAGTAGCGTGAACAGAAATACCTCTCAATAAAATAAACGTTATTTCGATCTCATGCACTTAGTTATGTAACCAACACAAGAGACAGGAAATAAGGAACGTATTTGACAATAAAAAAGTATCATTACGTACAACTACCTATTTCACCTCAAAAATAAAGAACAAATATAGCTCTGGTGTCTGACTAAGTCGGCTTGGTACTCTTGCAGGTTTAAACTGGAGTAGAAGTCGTTATTACCTGTGAGTCGCCAAACGGTACTCAAGCCTGACATTTCGCTAGCGTTGCCGTATAACAGAGAAGTAAGTGTAAAAGCTGAGAAGAGCCTCTGGCATATTTATTGGGCGCTGCCGTAGAATACAGGGAGGACTGTGCAGCTGAAAGCAGCCACTGGCCCCTGTGAAGCGCAGCTACTGGCTTTTCTTGTCTATGGGCTGAGTGTGCGTACGTGACAGTAAAAAATCATCCCGTTCTCTCCGGCGCTGTACGCAAAGAGAGGCAGCATGAAAGAAGCTTCATTTGTAGGCGTTGTTAAGGAACCAGTGGCCATTCATTAGTCGCGGAGAAAAATGACGCTCTGAAGTCGAGCCTGGCACCGCATCAAAGCCGACAGCGCCTTTAGATCCACAGCGGCCGGGCGCACCTTTGAGGTGATGCCTTTGAGCAACGATGTTATGAAATCGCGACCGTTTAGCGTCACGTTGCTCCTTTGCTCGCTCTCCTTTGTCTCCGGACGATGATTGTTTATCTGATATTTGGTCCGGCAATGACCTCCGTTATCGCCCTGGCCAGCAGTAGTGTTAATGAGCAAATGGGAGGCTGATTTCTCCATAGTGAACCACTGGCAAAATTGATACAGATATATCTGTGACATTGCCTGTACGTGGAAAAGTTCCACTAAATAACTCCAGAAGTTCTTGGAAAATATGAAGCAGCGTCATACTAACACAAATGTCAGTGCGGAGTTAGGGGGCACCAACATTTGTTTCCTCAACGTCAACGTACAGATACAAAGTTGAATCCACAAATTTAAAATTTACCGAAAAGACTGTTTTCCTGGCACATTTATCCCCTCTACCTTTCGATATCCAACAGCAGGCAAACTTGCAGAATTCCACCTCGTGATCCATTAATTCAGTACTATAAAAACAATACAAATTATTAATCTGAATCCAACACTATTGACAAAATGCTAAATAAAAAATTTAGAAGCAAAGCCATATCCTTACTGTACCCAGAGAATAACGTAGATAGACTGAAAAGGAAGTGGTGTAGTTTACCTGTTATGGGTAAAAATTCAAATATAGCACACGCAATATGTTAAAAGCAAGAGATTTCCCTGTATTTTTCTATACCGTACATACATTAGGTAGGCGTTTCTTCAGATCAGTAGATAAACAACCAGCCACAATGAAAAGTGCGGTTTATAAGATCATCTGAAACGTGTCAGTCCTGCTATATTGGACAGACTGGGAGTCAGTCTTTACTACGCTCAAAGAACGTCATTGAAGCTGGAGATTAAACAAGCCAGATTCAGCCTTTGCCGAACGTCGCTTAAACCGAAACCACAAATATGTAATAGATGTAGAAACCATACACAGAGAGAAAAAGGATACAAAACTCTGTCAGTTGGAAATATTAGAAACTAAGAAACAACTGTGTGTAACCCCAGGTTGACTACTGAATGATCAAGCTCAGTTCAACTAGTAATCCTTTTTAGACAATGTTGCAACATTTGCATAGCAGAAGATCGTTGGTACTCCACTCGTAGATAACGAGACAAACTCCCAGTACTATGCACACAGCTCTACTCTAACGTACGTTGACTCATAGTTAATGTAAATGCTGCCCTGATGAATTTTGTGAGATACATACGTAACCGTCAAAATTGTCAACAGAGATAACTTTTACAGTTTAAGCCAAGAACCGATAGTTCAGAAGCAGAGGTGTTTATTTTTGCATGGTTCCCATCTTTAGGATGTGGGATCACTAGTGCACTAGAAAATGAGCTTCTGACCAGAAAGTTAGATCGTACGGCAACAATAAAGTTTGTAAAACAATGCTAAAAAGTGTTTCGGTTAGATAACGCAATGTAAAACGTTTCACAAAGAACCCACAATTGAATCTATTAAAATTATTTTCAACACTTCGCCAGCACTAGCGGCTGGTATTTGTGAAGAACTGTTACCCTTCAGTTTTGATGGCTGGCTATTATCGAGCCCATTCTATATGCAGTGCCATTGACAGGGGCTTCTTTCGAAGGAACTATGTGACCCCAAACGGCAAAGTTTCCTGCTTGTAACGTGCAAGAACATTAGTGTAAAAGTAGAAGAGAGGCTTCGTTGTCTTCAGGTTTTTTAAACTTTCACAAAACTGAATCTATAAAATTCATTACTCTATACAACAACCGGACATCATGACCCCTCACAGTGGCGGGAAAATGATAGTCACTATTTTGATCGTTTTGCCTCGTCTTTAGAAGTTTCGTGGCGTTGCGCGAGGTGCTGCTGACGATCATGGCCAGAATCCACTCATTATTAGGATGTACTGCGTGCGAGACGAATTGCTGCTGTTGTTGTTGTTGTGGTCTTCAGTCCAGGGAGTGGTTTGATGCAGTTCACCATGCTACTCTATCCTGTGCAAGCCTCTCCATTTCCTAATAACTACTGCACCTTACATCCTTCTGAATCTGCGTAGTGTATTCATCTATTGACCTCCCTCTGCGATTTTTAACTTCCGCGCTTCCCTCCAGTACTAAATTGGCGATCCCTTCGTGCCTCAGAAAGTGTCCTACCAACCGATCCCTCCTTCTTGTCAAGCTGTGCCACAAATTTCTCTTCTCCCAATTCTGTTCAGTACCTCCTCATTAGTTACGTGGTCTACTCACCTAATCTTGAGCATTCTTCTGTAGCACCACATTTCGAAAGCTTCTATTCTCTTCTTCTCTAAACTGTTTATCTTCCCTGTTTCACTTCCATACACGAATACACTGCGTACAAATACTTTCATAAAATCACTTCCTGACAAATCCATACTCGATGTTAACAAATTTCTCTTCTTCAGAAACGCATTCTTTTCCATTACCAGTCTACATTTTATATCCTCTCTACTTCGACCATCATCAGTTATTTTGCTCCCCAAATAGCAAAACTCCTTTACTACTTTAAGTGTCTCATTTCCTAATCTAATTCTATCAGCATCACCCGACTTAATTCGACTACATTCCATTATCGTCATTTTGCTTTTGTTGATGTTCATCTTATATGCTCCTTTCAAGACACTGTCCATTCCATTCACCTGCTCTTTCAAGCCCTTTGCTGTCTCTGACAGAATTACAATGTCGTCGGAAAACCTTACAGATTTTATTTCTTCTCCATGGATTTTAATTCCTACGCCAAATTTTTCTTTTGTCTCCTTTCCTGCTAGCTCTATATCCAGATTGAATAACATCAGGGTTACGCATCAACCCTGTCTCACTCCCTTCTCAACCTCTGCTTCCCTTTGATGCCCCTCGAGCTTTGTGACTGCCATTTGATTTCTGTGCAGATTGTAATTATCCTTTTGATCCCTATATTTGACCCCTGTCATCTTCAGAATCTGAAAGGGAGTTTATCAGTCACCACTGTCAAAAGCTTTCAAGTCTACAAATGCTAGAAACGTAGGTTTGCCTTTCCTTAGCCTATCTTCTAAGGTAAGTCTTAGTGTCAGTACTGTCTCGCGTGTTCCAACATTTCTTCGGAGCCCGAACTGATCTTCCCCGAGATCAGCTTCTATCAGTTTTTCATTTCGTCTGTAAAGAATGCGTGTTAGTATTTTGCAGCCGAGATTTATTAAACTGATAGTTCGGTAATTTTCACATCTGTCAACACCTGCTTTCTTTGGGATTGGAATTATATTGAGGGCATTTCGCCTGCGCCACGTATCTTGCTCACCAGGTGGAAGAGTTTTGTTATAGTTGGCTCTCCCAAGGCCATCAGTAGTTCCAATGGAATGTTGTCTACTCCAAAGGCGTTATTTCGACTTAGGTCTTTCACTGCTCTGTCAAATACTTCACGCTGTATAATACTTCCCATTTCATTTTCATCTACGTCCTCTTCCATTTCCATAATATTGTCATCAAGTACATCGCCGTTGTGTAGGCCCTCTGTAAACTCCATCCACTTTTCTGCTTTCCCTTCTTTGCTTAGAACGGCTTTTCCATCTGAGCTCCTGAATATTAATACAGGTGGTTCTCTTTTCTCCAGAAGTCTCTTTAATTTTCCTGTAGGCAGAAGCTATCTTACTCATAGTGGTACATGCTTCTACATCCGTACATTTGTCCTGTGGCTATCCATTCTTATTCTGCACTTCCTGTCGATCCCACTTTTGAGACGTTTGTACTCCTTTTCGCCTGCTTCATTTAATAGTTTCTTCTCTCATCAATTAAATTCAGTATCTCTTCTGTGACCCCAAGGGTTTCTACTAGCTCTATCCTGTTTAAGTACTTGATCCTCTGCTGCTTTCACTACTTCATTTCTCAAAGTTACCCATTCTTCTTGTACTGTATATCTTTCCCCTTTTCTTGTCAATCGTCCCCTAATGCTATCTCTGAAACTCTCTATAACATCTGGTTTTTTCAGTATATCCAGTTAGCATCTCCTTAAATCCCCACCTTTTTGCAGTTTCTTTAGTTTCAATCTACAGTTCATGACCAATAAATTGAGGTCAGAGTGCACATCTGCCTCTGGAAATGTCTTAAAATTTAAAACCTGGTTCTTAAATCTCAGTCTTACCATTACATAATCTATCTGAAACCTTCCAGTGTCTCCAGGCCTCTTCTCTTCCATGTATACAGTCTTCTTGCATGATTCTTAAGCTAAGTATTAACTATGGATAAGTTATGCTCTGTGCAAAATTCTACCAGGCGGCTTCCTGTTTCATTCCTTACCCCCAGTTCATATTCACCTGCTACTTTTCTTTCTCTTCCTTTTCCTACAATCGCATTCCAGTCCCCCATGACTACTAAATTTTCGTCTCCCGTAACTATCAGAGTAATTCCTTTTATCTCATCATACATTTCTTCAATCTCTTCATCATCTGCGGAGCTAGTTGGCATATAAACTTGTACTACTGTAGTAGGCGGGGGCCTCGTGTCTATCTTGGCCACAATAATGCATTCACTATGCTGTCTGTAGTAGCTTACCCGTACTCCTATTTTTTTTATTCATTATTAAATCTACTCCTGCATTACCCCTATTTGATTTTGTATTTATAGCCCTGTATTCACATGACCAGAAGTCTTGATCCTCCTGTCACCAAAATTCACTAATTCCCACTATACCTAACTTTAACCTCTCCAGTTCCCTTTTTAAATTTTCCAACCTATCTTCCCAATTAAGGGATCTTACATTCCAAGCTCCGATCCACATAACTCCAGTTTTGTATCTGTTAATGTCCTGCTGAGTCGTCCTCGCCCGGAGCCCCGAATGAAGGACTATTTTACCTCCGGAATATTTTACTTAAGAGGACGCCATCATCACTGAACCGTACAGTAAATCTGCATGCCGTCGGGAAAAATTACGGCTGTAGTTTCCCCTTGCTTTCAACCGTTTGCAGTACCAGCACAGCAAGGCCGTTTTGGTTGATGTTACAGGGCCAGATCAGTCAACCATCCAGACTGTTGCCCCTACAACTACTGAAAAGGCTGTTGTCCCTTTTCAGGAACCACACGTTTGTCTGGCCTCTCAACTGATCCCCTTCTGTTGTGGATGCACCTACATCTGCGGTATGGCTATCTGTATCGCTGAGGCACCCAAGTCTCCCCACCAAACGGCTAGGTCCATGGTTCATGAGGCGAAGGGAGGGGGGACAGGGAAATTGCACGACGAAATTCTCCGCGAATATGCTAGGAAACATTTACTGACGGATCCGGATTAACCCTCTGCACTACTGCAACAAGTCTAAATAACGGTCGATAGCTTTGTTTCGACCCACGAGGCAGTTTTAAAATTGTCACTACTCCTACACCGCCGATAAACACTAGGGAGCAATCTAGACACTTTCAGAAAGACTGGCAGATCCGACATCTAGACTACAAAACGTACGTATCCAACAGTCAGTACTCCGCCTGCATTAAGCTCCTCAATTCCACTGATAATCTCCTCCAAACACACGGCACAACGGAAATGAAAGATCATGATTCCGAATCCCTAAAATTTTCACTTACTGCGACACTTAAGTTTAAAGTGTCTCTTGCATACAACCTTCATCTGGGGTGGTGTAAAGGCTTAGCGTCCTGCGACGAGCTTCAAACAGCAACGTGTTAAAACGTGTGAAAAGAGGCCACAGCTCAGAAGTCCATGTAATGTGTAGGGTGGATTAATGACGTCACATTGGCAGCAAACGTCACCACAATTTTGCCCAGAGTCACGATGGACATGTCACACGACGATGGGAAGGTCGTCACAGCCCCTCTTATATACATTTGACCCCATCTTTTGACGCCTCTGCGATGGAGGTCAGAACACCGGCGCACTATGTCAAAATCAGACAGATGATTACGTGGTGTCTGTTCTTTCGGACTGATTCCGCATAAAAGTAGCTCGTAACATTAGTTCCTTCCCTGATCTTTCCTCTCTCCCTCTTCCACCTTCAGTTGACATAATTTGAAAATACACAGTCTTAAGCGGTCGAGGAAAACATTCCAGGAAGATTGCCGCTCAGAATTTACTTGAAGATGCATCAAGAAGTGGCATAAAGAACCTCAATGAAACCAATTCTTTCCCGCAGGCGTTGATTCCCACACATTTTGCGGTCGAAGCGGCAGTTCGTAATGCGATGAGTAACAGAAAGGCGTTCCTGGCAATCTTTGCCACAGATGACACCCTCAGATGTAAGGACACTGTGTGACTGCAACGCATTTAACCCTTTGAAGAGAAGGCTGGCCGCAGTTGTTCATGTGTACAGGTTCGGAGCACCAGGGACTGCTCACCACCATACTGGGAAATTCGAACGTGGCCAAAGCAGCAAAGCTAACTATGTTTTTTCATGTGTGTTATTTCGGCTCTTCATCTTGCTTGATCAGAGATTGACACATGCATGAATAAAACGGGAAATGGTCCTTCTAAGACCCCCCCATTTCGGACAGTCCCTCGGTGCCACCCACCCGGCTTTGTAGAGCGAGTTAAAAATATACCTGTAGAGAAAGGAAACGAGGCGGTAGTACCAGGGTCTTGCTGGAAAGCTACACTACTGCTCTTTCGCCACTACACTGGAGCTCTTGCGCCTACGAGTAGGCTACCCAGACACGGAGAGTGGCCAAGGGGTTGTCGGTCTGCAAGCGCCTAGGCTTCGTTACGGATTCTGTCCTTACAGGTACATTTTTTAAGTTCTCAGTAAAGGTGAGTGGGTGCCACAGAGGGTTTTGCTGAACTGGGGGACCTCAGAGGGACCTTTTGCCGTTTTATTCACATATATGTCAAAGTCACGTCCTCACCATGTTCACCAATTCTCCAATTCTTTTAAAAGATGTCCTCTGACCCACTTTTGAGACAGAACCACTACTCCCCCACTCCCGGCCCCCTCCCAGCGTGTGGAGGTTGCAGGGCACTCTCACTTCTGATGTAGTATTATGCTGTGCAATGTTCTTAGGCAAGTTGATCTTTATTACTTGCTTGCTATATCTGGATACGATCTGACTTCATTCATGTAATGAAATGGTTGGCAGTAGTTAACACACTTGCTTGTGTCCTCTACTTAAGGAATAGTGGTAAGCATTACCTGCATTGAAAGGAAAAGGGTGCCGATTGTGACGACTGCAGTAGAAGTGTACAGCACCTGACGACTCAGGGGAGCGTTATGGCGGAACTTGGGTGAAAACATTTGCAGACTGTCCAGTACCTCAGTCTCATTGTGCAGACACGGTGGATGGAGTCGGTCAGTCGGCGGCCACATCCAGGTAGGCTGACTATGAAGCGCCTCCTTAGAAAAATTTATGAATGACTGTGTTGGTAAACCCCTTGCGTTATTTCATTTTCAAACAGCTGAACAAAACTGAACGTACTTAGACATTTCTCTCTTTACTTATTCTGATCATCACTAAACTGACACACAACATTTTTAGCGCAACGCCATCTGACTTTCAATAATCCCTACAAAAGAATGGCCCTGACTAACAATAACATATACCTTTCATGAATCACTTACGTTACTCGAACTACTGCAATACAGCGAGCGCCAATACTGCCAGCTAAATAAAAGATTCTAAGTACTGAAGGCACTAACTACTGATAGGCATAGTTAGCAAATGAAAGATTTTGATAGAGAACAAACAATGTATTTACCTTAATTGTGTTCAAAAGTAATAATATATATATCAGTTCATGACATCCAGTCTTACAAATTTACTGTCTCTGATGGACACACGTCCCAATCATCCGCTCTGAAAACTCCGCCATCTCTCTCCTCACATCCACCACTGCTGGCGGCTCACCTCCAACTGCGCAACGCTACGTGCTGTTAACATTCAGCTGCCCAACACTACAATAGCAAACAACAATGCCAACCAGCCACAGACTGCTCACAGCACAGTCAGTGATTTTCATACAGAGCGCTACGTGGCGTTACCAATATAAAAACCTAAACAACCTACCTACAACAAGAGCCAAGGAGTCGCCGCTGCTGTGGGTAGAGCAATGATGACCGGCAATAAAGCAGAGGATGGTACCTTGTTGGGCAGAAAGCCGATGAGACGACTGTGTGATTCTGCGAATTTCTGTGGGACAGCTCAGCGACACCCAGACGTCCAGACTCTGCTACACAACATATTTGTGAAGGCACGAAGCTTTCAGCGAGTTTGTGGCCATTCTTTGGAAAATTCGATGTGGACGCAACAGGGGAGATAATGATCTTTTTACGGAAAGCTGTGGTTCCATCCACGTCATGCTTCTGGCAAAAGACATGGCATAAACGCATGGGAAAGAGGCCGTGAAGATGAATCTTTTTTTTCCTTTTCACCCAATTAATTTTTAAAGTCGTTGGTTGGTCACATCTGTGTATGCAGAGCAAGGGACGGTCACCCAGCTTCGAGCGGCGTGCTCGAGATCGTGATTGGCTGAGGCTAAAGTGGAAGTAGACTAAGATGTAAGTGTTCTAGGCTACCGAACTGGCGAAGAAAGCGGAGAGGAAGGGCAGAAGACACTTTTGTACTGGCACTTCGCTAGTGAAGAACTGCAGGCCTTTACCTAAATGGTGAGACTTGTGTCCTTTGCTAGTGTGCCACTTGCAGCCTGTACCAGTCACCAATTGAACCGTCAGGGGTACTGCTTGTGTAACATCACGCACACAACGGATTTGTTTTGAGCTGGCTGTCTAAGCATTTGACATATTCCGTCATGTATAGCCGTGGGACCAAGTCAAATTGGTTTGGTAGACCAGCAAATGGGTCCACCTGCACTCTGGAATCCATCGCGTTTTCGTTCAAATGGTTCTGAGCACTATGCGACTTAACTTGTGAGGTCATCCGTCGCCTAGAACTTAGAACTAATTAAACCTAACTAACCTAAGGACACCACACACGTCCATGCCCGAGGCAGGATTCGAACCTGCGACCGTAGCGGTCACGCGGTTCCAGAATGAAGCGCCTAGAACCGCACGGCCACACCGGCCGGCATCGTGATTTCAGAGGCTCATAGGGAAGTACCTGCGTTCCGAATTATCTGAACGTGGTCTCGTGTACTTGCATTTTTCCGGTCTCAATCTATTAATAACAGATTGCTGCCGCCCATGACTCCAGTCGCCAAATTCATCGTGGCGTGCCTCCCTGACCAGCAGGAGGGTAAAGTATTCGCTGCTACGGCGTAGGGCTCCAATATATGCTTCTCAGCACTCTGTTCTTTCGACCATATTTTTCTTTATGGAATAGCACAGTATGGATGCTTGACTGCAGCATAGTTTCTGGACCATACCACGGATTCACATGTGTGAGGTCAGGTAAAGCGATTAGTGTTCTGTCGTGAGTTGATCCCCAGGGGATCACTTTGTTCACCATACACCACATATCATTGAAAAGAAGAAAAAAAAGGTTTGTGTGCCGTGTCTTTAGCCATTTTTTGTCTTGTGATGTTAAGAATGAATAAATCTATTGTTATGTAGACCACAACTCCTCCCAGTGTTCTGATTAACATTACGCTTGCCATTATTATTAAAGTCTTGATTACAATTGAAAGGTAGGAGCTTGCAAGTGCCCTCATCTTCCGCCATAATATGAAACCATTCACATCGAGGAATTTTCCGATGCGGACCACACCAATTAATGCACGTAAAAGTCTTTCTAGCTGCGCAATTTAAATCCCGTTGATTGTTATTTTGACCGTAGTTCTGAGTACACACTGTTCGTCAGACTTTTGAATCACTGTGCAAGAGACTAACACCAAAATGATAAAAGTAATGACCATTGCTATATGAGCTTTCCCGGACAACGTCTCACACGCAGTGCCACGAATTTCACACTTGTCGAACATGGAAGCAAATGTTTACCGTATTAGTATCTCTTTCCGATACTCATATCGCCATTGTCTTTTGACTGCGACAGCGTCAGTTTCCCAGTACAACTATAAAGCTCCCTTCTGTTGTTCGAATAACAACTGCAGCTCTTTTATAAACCCGTCGCATGCCAATGCCTATATAAGTGTTGTAAGTGAACATCACACCAATGTAATATTGTATAAAGCTGTATAAACCTGAAAGCTGATACGAACGCCAAATACATCGCCTGTCCGTTGCAGAAAAAATGGTTCAAATGGCTCTAAGCACTGTGGGACTTTACGTCTGAGATCATCAGTGCCCTGGAACTTAGAACTACTTAAACCTAACTAACCTAAGGGCATCACACACACCCATGCCCGAGGCAGGATTCGAACCTGCGACCGTAATAGTAACGCTGGTCCGGATTGAAGCGCCTAGAACCACTCGGCCACCGCTGCCGGCCTTAATTTCTGAACTTACACGTCCAGTTAGCTATAGGGCGACCTGTTGGGAAACATGGGTGGTGCAAATTGACTTTCCGTTTGAGTGAAATAAGAGAGATAAGTGGCAGAAAAGATCCTTGGCCTGATTGAGTACTGAATTGAAAACCTTTGGATTTTTTCATAAAGGTATTTGAGGCACACGTTATGTAACTCGAATATCGAAAAATGACAATACTCGTAACCTGCGAATGTAGGTACACTCTTTTCCTCTCGTGCTTTAAATGGGAAGAAAATAAATGGAAAAATTAATTTTTTTTATAGAACCTGCTATTTCTGGTGTTTGGGTAAAGGTGTTTATTTACTTAAAATATTCTGAGCAATGAGGTGTGATCGGTATGAAGAGAAACAAGGATCTTTTAGACAAACCATGAGTCTTCCTATTTTTGCCGGAAGTTTTTTTTTTTGGGGGGGTGCATTATTTAAGTGCTTGTCTCATTGTGTGTCCAGGTGCATTTCGTATTAACAGAAAATATTCATCTCTTGATAACTCAGGCTGACAAAGAAGGTCTTTTGGCACAGAATGCAGTATTTGGACGGGCGCCAGGAAGCAATAACAACTATTTACAGCCATGCATTTAGTTTCTTGGCAAGCTCTGCACGGCTGTGAGGCAGAAGACAAAATAAGGGTTCTGACAAATGTTGCCCTCTGCAGAGGAAGTCAGCTGTGACTTAACGCCCTCCGCAGAGAGCCTGCTCGCCAGCCTGCAGCCGCGCGCGCCCACACCCACGCTCAGCATGATGAACACACATGACCTTTCACTGTCATTGTCTTCACATAAAACGTGAAATTAATGTTTATCTTTCATATAATTTCGTCGTTACATTGGAACATTAACAACAAAACTATGTCGTCCTTATCATTAGACGTTAAAGGACGCTCACGAAGGTAGTGTATGGCATCGTAATTTGAAGTTACGTAATGCATTTGCAACCAAGATAGCGCTCGTAATAATAATACCTTGTAAGGTATTAGTGAGCGAGTGTTTTCCGTCCTTGAATTAATTCCTTACTTTGTCACAATTTCCATCAAAATTGAGCCAGTTTGCTACATTGTGACCTGACGCTATATTAATGACAGAAAAGGATTTAGTCTGATCCTGCAGATTTGTGTGCTTACCAAGTACGTTCGTAAACGAAGGACCCTTTCGGGTTGAAACACATCTGCATTCATTCGTTCCACTGTTTAAAGCAGTTCAGCACTTCCTTAGCTGTGAAACACGCAATAGCTGCGACGTTTCTCCGTGGCAATTTTATCTGCTGTATATGGAAACAGAACAGCTTCCATTTCGGACATTTGGTGTGGAATGTTCTAACTGACTTGGAATAATATTCTTCTGTGGCACTACATTGTCTAGAAAATGGGAAAATGACTTCACTCCCCTTGCGCATAAATGCTGAATATTCCAACAGAGATTGCGGTTGATGTAAGAAAAGAGGAAGGAAGGTTACTGTTTAAAGTCTCGACGACATCATTTCAGTGAGTCCGATCGATGCATTAATTCATACGGGAAGCGATGGCGAAAGAAGATGATGGAACTTATTTTAGGAGCTATCCTAGACTTCACCTGAAGTGGTCGGAGTGAGATTTGAACTAATTTCTCCCAGAATCGGAGATCAGCATCTCAACTATTATGACGACTCAGTGGCGACTGATACGGGACAGTTTTTGGCGGGTGACAGTCGGCATCTATGAAGTTGTGCCTCACGTGGTGGACCTCAGTACGTGCCATCAAGCTCAGAGAGTGGGAGCCACGGCCTAGCTGTTGACATGATTGTCAGTTAGGCCGTCAGCACGAGCGCACCGCTAGTTCCTGCTACTAATAAGGCGAGTGCACCGTTCACTTGTTCCATATTTTTACGAGCTTCAAACAGGAGCGACTGCAGCAATGGATAGGGACTGTGATTGTTGTGTTCGGATGCGAGCTGAGCTGGCGACCCCAGCTTCAGGCTCCGTTGGCTTCCGTCACACAGCCCGAGGCTGCTGCCAGGGGACGTCACTGTGGGAGATCGGACAAGGGATGCGAGAGACATTGAGCGCGTCCCACGTGTCCCCCGATCAGTCCACTGCTGTGGCCGCACAGGGTACTGCCTGCACTGAGGTTGACCCCTCAGCCGTGGTCGAGTGGGAGATCATTCCAAAGTCTGGCAGGCAGCGAAAAACTTTCTGAGGGGCCGATCGTAGGGCTCCCCGGTTCATTTGACGAACAGGTTTCGGGCGTTATCTGTGGCTGACGATGTCTCTGAGCCGGATGCAGTCGTCCATCCTGTTCTAGAGGAATTTTCTCGGCCCGCAAGGACTGGGCGTTGACAGAGGGTGGGTTTGCTGGTAGTTGGGAGCTCCAACGTTAGCCGCGTAATGGGGCTCCTTAGGAACATGGCAGCCAAGGCGGGGAAGGAAGCCAGTGTGCACCCCGTGTGCATTCCGGGGGGACTCATTCCGGATGTGGAAAGGGTGCTTCCGGATGCCGTGAAGGGTACAGGGTGCAGCCAACTGCAGATGGTGGCTCATGTCGGTACCAATGATTTGTGTCGCTTTGGATCGGAGCAGATTCTGTCTGGTTTCGGGCGGCTATTGGAAATGGTGAAGACTGCCAGTCTTGCTTTCGAGATTAAGGCGGAGCTCACCATCTGCAGCATCGTCGACAGAACCGACTGTGGTCTTTTGGTGCAGAGTCGAGTGAAGTATCTGAAACAGAGGCGCAGGCGGTTCTGTGACCGTGTAGGCTGCAGATTTCTTGACTTGCGCCATCGGGTGGTGGGTTTCCGGGTTCCGCTTAATATGTCAGCAGTCCACTACACACAGGAGGCGGCTACACGGGTAGCGGGGTCTGGGAGTCTGTGTGGAACGGACTGGGCGGTTTTTTAGGTTAGAGGGTCTCAGCGAACCACAGAAGAGACGTCCATCTAAAAGTGGGCAGGTAAAACACAGTAAGGTAGTTGTAGAAACGATTGGTACTGTAGTTGTAAATTGTCGTAGCTGTGTTGGGAAAGAACCAGAGCTCCAAGCCCTAATAGAAAGCACTGAAGCTCAAATAGTTGTAGGTACTGAGAGCTGGCTAAAGTCGGAAATAAGTTCAGTCGATATTTTTTTCAAACGATCTAACAGTGTTCAGAAAGGATAGATTAAATACAGTTGGTGGTGGAGTATTTATTGCTGTCAGAGGTAGTTTGCCTTGTAGTGAAATGGAAGTAGATAGTTCGTGTGAAACAGTATGGGTAGAGGTTATACCTGACAATCGGACTAAACTATTAATTGGATCGTTTTACCGACCCCCCGACTCAGAAGACATAGTTGCTGAACACTTCAAAGAGAACTTGAGTCTCATTTCAAATAAGTACCCCGCTCATAGAATTATAGTCGTTGGTGACTTCAACCTACCCTCGATATGCTGGAAAAATTAAACGTTTAAAGACGGGGGCACGCATAAAACATCATCCGAAATTGTACTGAATGCCAAGATCAGAAACATAGAAGTAGATATCCTCGGTGTAACAAAGCAGCTTAAATCACTTAAGAAAGGCAAGGCCTCCGGTCCAGATTGTATACCAGTCGGGTTCCACTCAGTTCCATAGCTCCATATTTAGCAATTATATACAACCACTCGCTCACAGAAAGATCCGTACCTAAAGATTGGAAAATTGCTCACCAGTCGGGTTCCACTCAGTTCCATAGCTCCATATTTAGCAATTATATACAACCACTCGCTCACAGAAAGATCCGTACCTAAAGATTGGAAAATTGCTCAAGTCACACCAATACCCAAAGAGGGATGTAGGTGTAATCCGCTGAATTACAGGCCTATATTACTAACGTCGATTTGCAGTAGGGTTTTAGAACATATAGCGTATTCGAAAATTATGAAGTACCTCGAAGAAAACGATTATCGATATAGTCAGCATGGATTCAGAAAATATCGTTCTTATGAAACACACGTAGCTCTTTATACTCATGAACTAATAAGTGCTATCGACAGCGGATGTCAAAATGATTCCATATTTTTAGATTTCCCGAACGCTTTCGACACCGTTGCTCACAAGCGTCTTCTAACCAAACTACTTGCCTACGGAGTATCGCCTCAGTTGTGCGGCTGGATTCGTGATTTCCTGTCATAAAGTCACAGTTCGTAGTAATAGACGGAAAGTCATCGAGTAAAACAGAAGTAATATCCGGCGTGCTCCAAGGAAGTGTTATAGGCACTCTATTGTTCCTGATCTATATTAACGACATAGGAGACAATATGAGTAGCCGTCTTAGATTGTTTGCAATATATGCTGTCATTTACCGTCTTCTAAAGTCATCAGATGATCAAAATGACTTGCAAAATGATTTAGATAAGATATCTGTATGGTGCGAAAAGTGGCAATTGACCCTGAATAAAGAAGCGTGTGAAGTTATTCACATGAATACTAATAGAAATCAGCTAAATTTCGATTAAGCGATAAATCACGCAAATCTGAGGGCTGTAAATTCAACTAAAAACTTAGCGATTACAATTACAAATAACCTAAATTGGAACGATCACATAGATAATATTGGGGGTAGGGAAAACCAAAGACTGCGATTCTATCGCAGAGCACTTAGAAGGTGCAACAGGTCTACCAAAGACACTGCTTACACTATGCTTGTCCGCCCTATTCTGCAGTATTGCTGTGCGGTGTGGGATCCGCATCAGGTGGGACTGACGGATGAAATCGAAAAAGTACAAAGAAGGGCAGCTCGTTTTGTATTATCACGAAATAGGGGAGATAGTGTCACATACATGATACGTGAATTGGAGTGGCAATCATTAAAGCAAAGGCGATTGTCGTTGCAACGGGATCTTCCCATGAAATTTCAACCAGTAATTTTCTCCTCCTATTGCGAAAACATCCTGTTGGCAACCACCTACATAAGGAGAAATGATCATCACGATAAAATAAGAGAAATTAGGGCTCGCATAGAAAAATTTAAGTGCTCTTTTTTCCCGAGTGCCGTTAGAGATCGAGAATGGAACGGTAGAGAGACAGCATGAAAGTGGTTCATTGAATCCTCTGCCAGGCACTTTATTGTGAATAGCAGAGTAATCACGTAGATGTAGATGATTACTTATTGTAGCCTCCGGATAATGTGTAACTGGTGTTCTTCAGAAAAATATCGTGAAAATGATGCAATAATAGGCGATACTAAAAACAGCCTGAGTCTGGAATCAACGTTAATTGCACAAATGCAACACTTAGTAGAGCAGTCTTTAACACCAGTATCGGCTTGAACCCCTTTCCCCGTCCTTTTGGGGATCGTATGTCCTTCTCTTCTTCCGACTTAATCGTTTATCCAGGCAGCTATACCTGATCTTACATTTCAGCGTGGTCTCCGAACCACGATGCAACTAGACGTTTTACTCATATGCTTATCATGGCATCAGATGAAAGAAGTTTTAAGTGGCAGGAACAAAATCCTAGCATTGAGTTGGGAAATGTAACACGTTCATTTAGACTTCTAGTCTGACACTTAGCGACTGAGTCACACAACAGATCACGAAAACAAGGAATGAATCGAAAGTAACCGTCGACCATTGGAAGAGCTTCGATCTTCTGAAGATACACGACGCTCCTCCGTGCGAAACGTCAAGCGTGAGATGAAGCACATCAGCTGGATAAGCTCTTTATACGTCACTGATAGCACTCGTGAAAGCCTTAGTACGGTTCATAGGATCTGTCCTAGTTTCAGAAAAAAATGCACTTCCTACTTACGTGAAGTTCTGTGGTTATGTTTCTTTGTAACTCTTTCTGCAGACTGGGCGATGTGCTGTGTAGGGTACGACTGCGAACCCGTTTTGCCGGAGAAAGATTCAAATCTTCATTCAGCCATTCTGATTTACGTTATTCGTAATTTCTCTAAATGATTTCAGGCGATTTCCAGAATGACTCTTTCAACAACACAGAATAATCCTACAGTTCCTCTGTAATGAACTAACAAGGCGTGGACATCAACCTTCCTTTCTATATTTATTTCAATATGGACGTCACAATTCAAGAAAATAGGTGCTTGGAACAAAAAAAAAATATATGCTAAAAGAATCCGAGGAACTTTAGTGTCAGTGAAGGGGACACAGTACGCTTAACTGCCACACTAACACTTAAAAAGTTAAATATATCTTAAACAATTAAAAATATCCAAACATGGTTTTCGATATATGTCAGTATCCAAAGAGTCTATCAATTTTCTGTGTGGTTTCTCACCTCTCGGGATCAATAAGCCACTACAGATTTTTAAAACTGAACCATCAGCATCCTTAAAGTATTTCATAGTTCTTGGAAAGAGGACTTTAATGGTACGATGGCGAACTGAAAGGTTCTCCAAATGTCTTAGAGATAGTATTGATATTGATGAAATTTTGTATTTGTGATGATGGTATATGTAGGGAATTAACGTGAGTCAAGTGTCTGTATTAACTACGATATAGTTTCCTTTTGCAACTTCTTACAGTAGTCATATTGGTGGGTTTCATTCAAAAGAGTAAACTAAGTTTTCCTTGCACTCGATAGTTTATCGCCGTCTTTTTTAATCCACAGTTGCTTAACACACCTGGAGTTAGCTTCTACATTTCCAACAATTAAGAAATGTCCCACGAGGCTTCGGATTTACCGTCGACCTCCTGCCACGGTATTCGCGTGACAATTAGCCAGCCGCCCTCAGGTGAATTTTACAACTTACTACGCCGGAAAAAATTAAACATTCACAATTAAATAATGTGCAAATGAGTTCAAATCTGACGGTATTTCTCTTGAGACATATCTATGTAGAAGACATCCCAAAACTGAAAATCACAGCTGAAAGCATCAAGAAAGTTCATGATGTGAATAGACAGTAGAATTGCGAACACTACATTATTCATGTGTCGTGACTGAGAGTACGTCTACGGTGGTTAATGTATTCTTGCTTGAGGGGTTCCAGGACTTCTGGAGGCAAGATCTCACAACGCTCTCTCTACTTACATTTGAAGACACGAACGCACAGAGGCTCTAGGATAACATCTTGTGCTCTCATTATCAACAGTTCGCACAAGAGCGACAAGCTGAAATTATTCTACAGAACGGCAATGCCCATCCCTATTGATTATGTAGTACCATAAACGTTGCCCGAAGAACAGCGTGGCAAATAAGAATGCGTACCAAATGTATCATGTTCCCTGTTGACTAATTGAAGTCTAGGTCCCGTGGTCCAAGGAAAAAAAAACCACAAGTGTTGTGCAGAGCTATTTGAAAACGGTGGACATACACGTGTATTAATTGGAGGGATAGTAATTAATCGAGATACTAACTGAAATGGTCCACGGTTAATAACAGAATCGCAGTGACGGAGGTTCTGCGTTAAGAGTGATAAAGAATCCTTAGTGATGCTTCGTTGGAGAATATTCATTGTCCTTTTGTACTCATAATTTAAAAGATTTTTGACATCACCTTTGTATCGAAAAATGGTTCTGTATTTTACTGCTTTCATCAGCACATCATGAATTCAGAATGTGCACTCGCTTAAACATAATCCAAATGTACAAAATTTGTTCCTTTATTTTTTTACGGATCTGCATCTGTACTTTCTGTTTGTTGCAACCGACCGAAGAAACTGTTTATATGGTACACAAGAAGGTGGTTGGGAAAACAAAGGCATTATGAATTTGCATGAAAATCTTTTTGAAAAAACAGGACATGTGTTATGGAAGTATACAGTCTATCAATAAACAGCGAAATGTAGTCGGGATGAATGTTAATTAGAAATACAGCCAGACCTCAATATATCGAAGCTCTAGGGAAGGTAAAATTCATTCGGTATATCGAGGATCGATGTAACGAGGTATCAGAAAAAAAGGGTTTTCATTACTGTGCTGTGACTTTGTCGCGCTTGTGTGTGATACGGGCCTATGTTTAGTTTTGGTAATATAAAAAAGAAATCAAGATAGATTGTTAAATATATTATTTCTTCTGAAATAGACAAACATTTGTAAGTTTAAAATAAAATACTTCCATAATAAAAAATTACATTCGGTAAATGAATACGCAGGACGTACATAAAATTTCCCGAAATCATTGGCTTTAAAAGTAATCCGTAATTCTGGCACGCTTTAAAGTTTTGATCACCCGTGAGTCAGTGTTAACTGTCTATGATTACGATGGCTGAGAACCCATTATTCTCTACCTCGTCACCCTATCCACCTACGCTCTGACTGTGCCGAGAGCCCGAGAGCCGCTTTTGTATGCCGGCGATCACCCTCCTAACCCTTCGCCATTGTTAGCCCCTTCTTCTTCGTTCGCTGTCTTCACGGAGTCAACACTCTCGGCCTCTATTAGTGACCCTGCTTCTGCGACATCGCTGTCCATGTCCACAAAATCTTCACAACGAACGTGAGCGGTTTTAAAGTGAGTCACCATTTTCGTCCATTCGGAAGATACTGACAGGGGATTTCTCATGCAAGTACTGTATAAAATAGAAACTTTAATCAAAATTACCATAAACCAGCGTCAGAATAAAACCAAGGTTTTCATTAAACCCACCGGCTGCTCAGTTCCATTTGTCGTCGAAAATCCACTTGTTCGGAAACAATTAACGACCATTGCTCCTTCGTGTTTCTCCACGCTTTATCCAGCGTTCTCATAGCATCTAAAATGTTGACAGGTGTGGGGTTGTCATCGTCGGTATTGCGGACTGCCATTCGGACGAGTGTAATTTTCTTTGTCGTTCTTGGCTGTTCCTTGATCTAAGGGCTGCGGTTTCGACGTAGTGTTCGGTGGTAAAAATTGTTCTGTCACGGATTTTAACCGAGAGATAGCATTGTGCGCACTGAAATTGTCCACAAAGAACAACTTTTCGATTGTCACGAGTAATTTTCCTAGCAAAATCCTTTAACCAGTTGAAAAACGCTTCTGATGTCATCCATGCTTTCTTGATCGCAGTATATTCCACAGGGAACGACTTATACCCGGGAAAACATCGCAGTTTCTTAGGTTTTCCAGTCTTAAATCGCTTGGGTTTTTCTCTGCTGGTCATATTTGCTGCTGACAAAACGGTAATTTGATCTTTGCTTAGCTTACTCCCTTGACATTGTAAAAGTCAAAGTGTTGCCTCAAAGACATCTGTAAAAAAATTCAACTTCGTATGTGTTGAAAACATCATCTAGTTTGTAATCTTGAAGGTTCCTCTGTAATTCTAATTTCCACTCATGACAAATTTTGTTATCTACACTGACACTTTACCCACTCACTTTCGGACAACAATACAGTTTCTGAAAAATTTTAACAACCGTTACTCGCACGAAACGTACCAATGCTGCAGCAAAATAATCTCCCTTTTCTTTGAAAATACGTCCACCAATGTTCTCATTATTGTTACTCTATTGTCGGACCCACTGCGCTGAACACTCCTCTAAATCTGGAAACTCATCCTTTCGTTGTCGTTTCCAATCTGTCCCTTCATCTGTGATAATCACGCGCTTTTCATTCTAGATTATTATCGACAGTATGGTTGTCAGAATTCCAAACTCTGCAGCTATGTCTTTCTTTTTCTTCACTCCTGTTTTCATTTCGCCAATTAACTTTTGCTTTTCAGCAACAGTCAGATATTTCCGCTTAGAGCCCAAGGTTGAAGCTTACCGCTCTCTCACACACACTCAAACCAAACACTGCCTCAAAATCGTTCAAACGGCTCGGGGCACTATGGGACTTAACTTCTGAGGTCATCAGTCCCCTAGAACTTAGAACTACCTAAACCTAACTAACCTAAGGACATCCCACACATCCATGCCAAAGGCAGGATTCGAACCTGCGACCGTAGCGGTCGCGCGGTTCCAGACTGTAGCGCGTAGAACCGCTCGGCCACCCGGGCTGAGCACTGCCTCAAATCACACCTGTACGGGGGGCGTGGAAACTGCAATGCGAGGCAGATCTCACTGACACATCGACGCAGGGTGGGGGTTGGACTGGAATTCCCGTACTTACACGCATTTCGGTGTACAGAGGTATCATATGTAAGCACTCGATGTATAATGAAGTCTTCCATATGAAGAGTTGTTGTCCATTGAAATTCGACACACAGAGGTAAAAATCTGTCCTTCTCGAGCCTCCCAAAAACATCGATATTATGGTCTGGTCACCTCCGAAATTCAGCCTGGAACCGCGCGACTGCTACAGTTGCAGGTTCGAATCCTGCCTCGGGCAATGATGTGTTTGATGTCCTTAGGTTATTTAGGTTTAAGTAGTTCTAATTTCTAGGGGACTGATGACATCAGCTGTTAAGTCCCATAGTGCTCAGAGCCATTTGAACCATCTCCGAAACATCAACGATGTGGGCTTGCAAAGGAAGGAAATGAAAAAAATTCGGTATAGACAGGTCTTCGATAAGTCGATATTTCGAGGTCTGATTGCATAGTCAAAACTGAGACTCAAATTTATACGCAAATGCTGGAGTTGTGACTTATGGATAAGTAATTCCGTCATCAACTTGTAGGTCCTTTTGAACACCACAGTGTTACATTTGACATGGTAATTACTGTTGCAGACAGTTTATCTTTTATTAGAAATGTTTCTCTTTCTTGTATAGCTAGATGAGTTAAAGCTTCTGCATGATATGAGTAGAGTTTTACTTTCTTTGTTTCAATATGGGAGAAAGTTAAGTTGTCACTTGATGCCTGATTCGACCGTTAACTCAGTCTGCTATTTGTCCTTACCTAAGAACGGGTATACATCGTCGTTCACAAGTAACTGCAGTTAAAAGTGGAAATCGAACAGCTCTGAACTTGCCCTTTCCGCAAACACAAAGCACTGCTAAAGGGGCAAAAAGGTATAGAAAACACACTATGAACAACTTTGAGGCTTGTTTCTTGTAGTGGCTCCGTACCAAGGGCGGGTGAGGTGAGAGACCGGCCGTTAATCCCTCCACACTATGTTCTGGATGCTTTATAAGAGGCCTTCGATTTTACTTGCACAGCGCCGACGCTTGTCAGGAAATGAGTGATGAATTGCCCGTAAGTAATCGGGAGCAACCGATCCAAGAAGAAAACGACGACATTCTGTAAAAGTAGTGCTCTAGGGGGAGGCAATCGTGGCCTTCCTGACCTTATTCTCTTATATTAAAAACAAAAAAAAATCGACTACCAAAACCGAGTAAAATATTTCTTTATTTTGGAAAACCGGTATCAGCAGACTTTGCTGTCATCTTCAGGTCTGCAAGAAAGTGCGTATACACGGAATACGCCTCGCAAGCTAAGGTGTAACATTTGATATAAACGTTCACCTTATCCGTTCTGCTTCCTGTCCTGCTACGGTACCACATTGTTTATAGTTGTGCTTGTTGTACCTCGCTTCACGTCATCCTACCTGGGAGGGTTTCATTTTAACACGAAACCAGTCTTAGTAGTATTTCAATACAATAAATAATTAACATAGATTCCAGTGTAAGGTATGGTTATAGCCTTGTTATCATATTATATTTTTTTGACTCTCGAATACCATGGGGAAAAAGGAAGGAAAAGAAAAGAAAGTAATAAAAGGAAAGTTTGAATAAAGTTAGACATGCTATATTAGCATGTTAGAATATGCATCAGCCCTTCTATCCATAACATTATTATATGCAAGATGATACGATGATTATCCCACATTACCCCCAATGAAAAGATTTACTGCGACTTTTTATCAAATCTTTGGTCTTAGAAATATTTGTGATCTTGTACACTCCAACATTAAAAAACCTGCAGCCACGTTGCTGCTTGCACAACATAAATAACATGTACCATATATTTTTGTTGTGGTTGCTCACATACTCTTATTTACATGACATTTATTCTGTCTTATATTTCTACTGTCCAACACCTATGCATGCACAGCTCAACATAGCAGAGTATGACTTGCGTCTATCTATAGCAAGTTTTTAAAGTAAAGTTTTGTCCAACCAAGGACAGTTCTATACGTGTCATATTTTCTTGGTGCATACTGAAACTAAGCATTGTGAGTTTTGCTTTTTCGTTTCCCGGCGCTTCCCTGTGAACTGCAGCGGTGTGCTTGTACGTCTGTCGTATTTGCGGCAGTAAACGCCACCGCAACAGCAACCGCAACCTAACATACTACTGCAGAGTAAATAGCTTAATTTTCCTATTATGCATGCAGTAATAAGAACGTGTAAAGGGGATTCTGAGTATTAGATATGTGTTTCAGTTGTTATTAAAGGACAATTTTGTAATCTTTGCTATTCTTAAAGGCCACTTACTAAAGGAGTTAATTTTAAATACGAAAAGCGAAGTTATTACGACCTGTTCCACGGTCCCTACGTCAGAGCCATCTAATAGCTGCAACACACTATAAAAATGTTATCTTTGCAATAATACCTGTCAGTTGTACCTTAAACGCCATTTCAAGTTAATATACACTGTTTAGAATATGTCCAGCATACGTAAACAGATGTGTTATTGTGTACCGCACTTGTATGATGCAACAAGCACTTGTGAGTTATATGTATGTGGACATTGTCTTTTGCACAAGGTTCTTTATGTTTTCAAATATTTTATCAATCACAAACCTTTTATAATGTGCTGATTTTTATCCACTTGACATATTGTGCGTGAGGTTCAGCTTAAAATGAACATGTCACAATATAAACATTTTAAGGTACGTAAATGTACAGGCCCACTTCCGGCTTTTATAACACCAAACTAAAACTTTTAACCAAATGTTGCATCATAACTTATGAGACATATTCCGTGTATATGCACTTTCTTACAGACCTAAGATGACAGGAAAGTCTGTTGAAACCGGTTGTCTTAAATAAAGAAATATGTTATGTGATCTTGGCAACTGGATCGTTTTTTACAATTGAAACGGGTCGCCCTTCAGTACTCTCAAAATGAGAAAATTCAATCTCTGATATTTATATATGCAGTGCTTTGTATTCGGTCCGCACCTCTTAACATCTTTGGCCACGAGCGCAGGTGTTCCCTGTACCCGCCCGCGCCTAGCGCAACTGCATGACGCCACCGTTCTTGTGTAGTCATTTGGCATTAATCATAACTATTTTTGTTGTAACTTTTCTGTCGTTAAGTTGTGATAGTTGAAAAGGAACAACGTTTGACTAAGTTACAAGGAGTTAAAGGAACGATTTTAGATGTTAAATGTTTTTCATTGTTTTTTAATGACCGATAGTGAACTGGGATGAAAATTTTGAAGTCGGTGAAAATATGTAATCTGATATAAAAACACTTTCATTAGGTTTATTCTCATCCGAATTCAATTTCAAGTGAACAATGCAGTAAAAAGTAGTGATATGCAGAGTCTGGAAAAGTGTGTGAGAATTAATACCTTTTTTTTGAAGCGACAATTTTGAAATTTTAGAATGTTGCAGAATCAAGAAGTTAACGGAGTACTGTGGCTTTTGAGCGTTATGACTTAAATATTTCACCCACAATCCACATCTGGAGGGATTTCTCAGAGCACGAAAGCGATCGCACCATGTTTTTAAAAAATTCTGTTAACTTTTTGTTTACGTACAGTGAACTCTCATACTGGGTGAAGACACGCCTTCACTAAAAAATGTTTGATCCCTGAAGAGTCCAAAATGGGAGTGCAAAGATCAATGAAAACGATAGGGGGTACTTTATATAGAGGTTGGCTGCAGTCAGAAGTTGTTCAGGTCAGCATAATCTGAACGTCATCCGCACCGGTGCACATATTTTGCCACAGGACCGCCAGACAAGTCAAATGCCACCACGGCAACAAGCGAAGCCAAATAAACACGAAAATTAACAACAAAACAGCAGGTAATGCCGCAAGGCACAATCCTACACCAGCCGACAGCGCTTCAGACGAGGAGTAGCGAGAGTTACGCAGCGATATCCCTACGATTCTTCGCGTTCTCCCCCAAATTTGTTATTCTTTGATTAATTGCCAGAGTGATCTGCACAAAATTTTGGAATTACAGCGTTGAAGGAGCCGCCGTGTACTTCTTATTGGCTGTCTTCTATAACGGCGTTCGTGCTAAATATTGCATGGCAAGTGATTCTGCATGTGATTAAATGAATTATTCTATGATAGTGATCGAAGATAGAAAAGGCAGGATACAAAAAAGATACGCGCACGTATGGAGAAAGGTACAGAGTATAATGTCCCACTTCACATGGCGGTCGTTCTACCAAAGGCGTTCGACGCGGTCGAAACACGAATAGCGTTGAGCAACAGATATACGAACTTCATACCTCACATTTAGGAGAATAGTGTTCTAAAAGCGAAAATAAAGTAATACTGGATCACTGAATGGTTTTCCGTAAGATGAGGCATCAGGCAAGGAACATTCTCACCTCAGTTATTCACGTTGGCTCTGGAAGATGTGTTCAAGTATCTATCATAGAGACAGATAGGTATCAACATAGGTGGAAAACGTCTCAACCATCTTCGTTTTGAAGATACAATCCTCTGTACTAACGCCACAAACGAAATGTCAACAATGTTACGAGAGTTCAACGATGCTTCCAAAGCTGTAGACCTCAAAATTAAACTTCAAAACCCCAAATTAAGGAGCATTGCCAGTATTTCGGTCTCCATCGCAAACCATACTCTGCATGTAGCATGTGTATACAATTGTATGGCACATTAAGTCCAACTTGGAAAAGATAACCAAATAGCAGAGCTCACCTGGCTAGTTGGTCTCACCTGGATGGCATTCGAGAAACGTGTTTACTTTCTCCGTAAATTTAAAAACGCAAATTTAAAAACGAAGGTTCATGATACATGAATCCTGCCAGTAACAAAAAACAATGACGCTTGCAATAAGCAGTGCAAATCAACTCCGGGTCTCTGAAAGGACAACAGAGAGCAATGCTTGGAGTGAGTCAGAGATAGGATCTGGAAAGAAAAGATAGGAGAAGAACGGGATCTATGACTCTGAAAGTTTCAAACCCGCGTCCGGCCATCCACACTTAGGTTTCACGTGATTTCCCTAAATCGCTCCAGGCAAACGCTGGGATGTTTTCTTTGAAAAGGACACAGCCGATTTCCTTCCATATCCTTGACACAATCTGAGCTTGTACTCCATCCATAATGACTCGATGCCGACGGGATGTTAAACCCAATCTTCCTTCCTTACGACGCTGAAGTGGCGTTGGGCAGGATATATGGATAAGAAAAACGTCAAAAGGACCAAAACGTTGATGCAGATGACGATGGAGTCAATTAGAAATGTCGGGCGTCCTCTGACGAGGTGGAGAGACGACATCCAACGACATTCGGGAAAAATCTTGATCCATACCGCCCATCAAAGATCGATATGGAGAGCTTTCGAAGAGGCCCATGTCCAGGAGTGGATATTTAGAGCCTGAAGAAGAAACAAAGAAGGACGACTGATAATCTCCACCTAGGGCGACCAGCTTCCACGACTGAACTTTACCGACGGAATTTTCCAGGCAACATTTCCGCGTTGAGTAAGAAGTGATATTTGTGAGCTCTGAAAAAGTAATGAAAGTTTCCATTATTCCACCGTTATATGTATTAGACTGTGGTCACAATCGCAACGATGTTGGAACATTCCACCGACTACCTTTCTCGGCCGAAGATAGTCTGTTTTTTAAAGTCAGTACTCCAGTACGTGACAGGATTTTTGGTCAAATGTTTGAGCTGCTCGGAAACAACATTCACTAGAAAATACACAAGGACTTTTGCCCAAATTTTCATGAGTGCGAAATCGACAAATGGAGCATTGGAGCACTGTCAAATATCATGTCTAATTATGCAAAAGAAGCTTTAAATGCTTGAAAGCAATCACAGTAATCAAGAAAAAACTTAACTCGTGATTTGAAGGACAATTTTTCTCGGAGTTTTCATAGCCAAACGAAAACTAGAAAATGAACAGATGGGGTATCAAACTAGTCAGTGTGATATCTAGCTTTGCAAAGATGGTTTAATTAATGGAAAGTAGTATGGGTAATTAAAAAACTTATTTAGCCATTTGAGTGAAAAGCGAAATATTTTATGGACAGCTGCTGTTAGCCACGTAAACGGAGTGCCAAAAAATTCATCTCCTCGAGCCTAGCGATTTTGCCAAAGAAGAGTTACATTGGTATGATATTCAACAGTCAATAAAAACAGTGAACTAAAAAAAAATTGAAAACAGGTGGTCGAATGTTTCGCGAAATGAGTTGTTTACAGTCGGCCCCTGTGGCCGAGCGGTTCTAGGCGCTTCAGTCAGAATCGCGCTGCTGCTACGGTCGCAGGTTCGAATCCTGCCTCGGGCATGGATGTGTGTGATCTCGTTAGGTTTAAGTAGTTCTACGTCTAGGGGACTGATGACCTCAGGTGTTAAGTCCCACAATTCTTAGAGCCATTTGAACCATTTGTTTAAAAATAAGAAAGAAAACTAATCAGAATAACATTTAGCGTGCTTTTGAATGGCGGTCAAAATCCTGTACAGGTGTCTATTGATAATTTAAAGTCCAGTGTTCAACAAACAAATTAAAAAAAGGGGGAGATTATGAAGGCCGTGCAGTCTAAATTTCTGCTCATGGTTTCGAGCACTAGTCAAATCGACTTAAATGTTTCTCCAATCTATTTGATGTCTTACTTTTGGACAAATCACTTTACAAAATATTTGAGCGCTATTGTACAATGAATTCTTTTGTTTTAAGGATTAATTAGATGCCAACATGACTTTCCAGACAATGGCCACGAATACCTTGAAGTTTTTATAATGGCTGGATATTTTTGTCTTCGGGCAAGACATAGTTTTGAGTACTTTACGATGGCCTAAGTGCCGAAAATATGTCATTAAAGCTGTCGAGGTTACAGTAACACAGTCATCATCATCATCATCATCATCATCATCATCATCATCAACAACAACAACAACAACATCATCATTTCCTTTCAAGAAACTCATAAACAAAATCATTCGCCTCTTTTTCTAGATCTTCCAATGTCTCTTATAACACATTATAACACAATTTTGCATATTCATGAAGATTGTCCTACTATGTGATACATTTCTCGTAGGTTATCTACATCTACATCCATACTCTTCAAGCCACCTGGCGGTGTGTGGCGGAGGGTACCTTGAGTACCTCTATCTGTTCTCCCTTGTATTCCAGTCTCGTATTGTTCGTGGAAAGAAGGATTGTCGGTATGCCTCTGTGTGGGCTCTAATCTCTCTGATTTTATCCTCATGGTCTCTTCGCGAGATATACGTAGGAGGGAGCAATATTCTGCTTGACTCCTCGGTGAAGGTATGTTCTCGAAACTTCAACAAAAGCCCGTACCGAGCTACTGAGCGTCTCTCCTGCAGAGTCTTCCACTGGGGTTTATCTATCATCTCCGCAACGCTTTCGCGATTACTAAATGATCCTGTAACGAAACGCGCTGCTCTCTGTTGCTTCTTCTCTATCTCTTCCATTAAACTCATCCGGTGAGGATCCTACATTGCTGAGCAGTATTCAAGCAGTTGGCGAACAAGCGCACTGTAACCTACTTCCTTTGTTTGCGGATTGCATTTCCTTAGGATTATTCCAATGAATCTCAGTCTGGCATCCGCTTTAGCGACGATTAATTTTATATTGTCATTCCATTTTAAATCACTCCTAATGCCGACTCCCAGATTATTTATGGAATTAACTGCTTCCAGTTGCTGACCTGCTATATTGTAGCTAAATAATAAGGGATCTTTCTTTTTATGTATTCGCAGCACATTACACTTGTCTACATTAAGATTCAATTGCCGTTCCCTGCACCATGCGTCAATTCGTTGCAGATCCTCCTGCATTTCAGTACAATTTTTCATTGTTGCAACCTGTCGATACACCACAGCATCATCTGCAAAAAGCCTCAGTGAACTTCCGATGTCATCCATCAGGTCATTTATATATATTGTGAATAGCAACGGTCCTACGACACTCCCCTGCGGCACACCTGAAATCACTTTTACTTCGGAAGACTTCTCTCCATTGAGAATGGCTTGATGCTTTCTGTTATCTAAGAGCTCTTCAATCCAATCACACAATTGGTCTGATAGTCCATATGCTCTTACTTTGTTCATTAAACTACTGTGGGGAACTGTATCCAACGCCTTGCGGAAGTCAAGAGACAAGGCATCTACCTGGGAACCCGTGTCTATGAGTCTTGTGGACGAATAACGCGAGCTGGGTTTCACACGATCGTCTTTTTCGAAACCCATGCTGATTCCTACAGAGTAGATTTCTAGTCTCCAGAAAAGTCATTATACTCGAATATAATACGTGTTCCAAAATTCTACAACGGATCGACGTTAGAGATAGAGGTCTATAGATCTGCACATCTGTTCGACGTCCCTCCTTGAAAACGGGGATGACCTGTGCCCTTTTCCAATCCTTTTGGAACGCTGCGCTCTTCTAGAGACCTACAGTACACCGCTGCAAGAAGGGGGGCAAGTTCCTTCGCGTACTCTGTGTAAAATCGAACTGGTATCCCATCAGGTCCAGCGGCCTTTCCTCTTTTGAGCGATTTTAATTGTTTCTCTATCCCTCTGTCGTCTACTTTGATATCTACCATTTTGTCATCTGTGCGACAATCTAGAGAAGGAACTACAGTGTAGTCTTCCTCTGTGAAACAGCTTTGGAAAAAGACATTTATTGAAATGTAGGCAGGAGACGAGATACTGGCAGAAGTAAAGCTGTGAGGACGGGGCGTGAGTCTTGCTTGGGTAGCTCAGTTAGTAGAGCACTTGCCCGCGAAAGCAAAGGTCCCGAGTTCGAGTCTCGGTCCGGTACACAGTTTTAATCTGCCAGGAAGTTTCAAGCCATATAGTATTTCGGCCTTTAGTATGTCATCATCTGTTTCAGTACCATTTTGGCCACAGACTGTCTGGACATTTTGTTTTCATCTACCCACCGCTTTGACATAAGACCAAACTTTCATAGGATTTTCTGCCAAATCAGTACATAGAACATTACTAATTTATTGAACGCCTCTCGCATAGCCCTCCTCACACTACATTTCGCGTCGCTACTATGTGCTACGATTCTCGTTAATGTAACGTGCATCTTCCACATGGATTCGATCTAAAGCAGAGCAACGCAGTGTTGTCTCTCCGAAGTCTGGCCGCTGTTCCACAGCAAGAATCCCTCAGTACTAGTCACGCCTGGACAGATAAAAGGCGGCGAACTCCGACCTTTTGAGGCTCATAGGACGCAACTGGGCGTCTGATAGCCACTGTAGGTAGAAGACGCACTCCGTGTCTCGCGCCACTGCGTAGAGACCATGCCCTCTCTTAAACTGGCCGTTGCGTTTTGCCCCCGACCGGCTTGCAGAGGTCAGGACAAGGGCCGCACCTCAAAACCCGTTGTTTCCACTGCGACCGTGGCGCGTCGTGTCGGAGGCGAGGTTCGGCGAGGTGGCTGGATGTGACCTCTGCGATAGCGGCGTGTGGGCAGAGCGCTGGCGCTGGAGAAGGGGCAGGGGGGAGGGGGGAGGGGGGGCCGCATCGCCAACTCCGGGTCCGCGGTTCGGCTACAAGGGCGGAAATTACGGGACATCGTGGCCGCGTGGCCACATGAAAGGTCACAGCCTCGCCGGCGTCTGCATGTCTGCCACAACAAATCTCTTACATAAGAACTGGTTTTCTTCTTCTTCTTCATTTATCACAGAGCTTACATTGTAAGGTGTCAGGCAAAACCAACACCTTCCATGAAAACCCTGACATGATAAGCAAATCCAGTAGTATGTCACATAGCTCCGAATAAATCGTAACATTAAATTAACCAAAGTGATACGAGCAACGAGTGAGCAAATGGAATACCACAGCTTAACACAAGATTGCCTAAATGTATGTCATACCTTCCCACCGTGAGACAGACGCAGTTCCGCGGGGAGAAACGAGAACAGAAGCCGAGAGCAGAACCGTGTTAAGCTAGAAGGCCCTACGATATGGGACGGACACCCACGTCTCCAGCTAACCATCAGGACCACCCTCCAGCTCATGTTAAAAGCTAGAGCCCTCCAGAACAGTATAGATCTTACGACAACACTAAAAGGACCACACCAGCTGCAGATTTTAGCGTAAGACTTTTTCGCTTCTCTGTTACGTTGCAAACATTAAAAACATTGCCCCACCACGAAAAGTATAACGTTTCTCATTGGATAGATAGAATTTTTGTAGGCGGTGCTTAAGGTTGACATTGAGATCCTGATTGGTCAGATGAAAACACAGCCAGATAGTTTTTTTTAACCAACTTCGGTAAATTGTAGTAAGGAGAAGTTAGGAGAGAGTTGCTTTCCAGACGGCGAGCTGTATGGAGCTGCGCCGACCGGCGTCCCCTGACGAACACCGACAAGGTAATGAACGCACGCGATGCCGCATTTCTGAGCGCATAAGGCTTCACTGAGAACTGCAGAATTCTCATCTGTTACATCCTCTTTTTACGTAATACTAGTGTCGATCGTCAATTGAAGCTCATGGTATTCACATTTGCTATGTAAGTTAAAATCTGAAACGTGATGATTTTTCTGTTATATAATTGTGGGGAGACGCATCAGCCACTGTAATTTACGACAAGTTAGATAAGTAATTAAAGATAATTGAAGGTCACTGTAGACCATTTTGATAGTTTTCTCTTTTGTGTAACTTAATTTAAACCTATATTATAGATGTGATATGGCATAGGTCATCCTTCGATCCATTGTAGAACTTGGAAACCCACTCAATGAATATTCGTTCACATTTTTGTTGAACGCAGTTGGTTTTTATCATTCTGTATTACAATATTTCCTTTTATCAATAGTGCAATTTATAAACAATATTTTGTGAGTTCAATAAAATTTCCAATGGTAAACTTAACTGCTTTTTCGACGTTATTTTACCAGCTAACTAAAAATAGGAAAGCCTTGAACCCCTTCCACTAAATTTAGTTAGTATTAAGATTCTTTTACAGTGAGTGCAGTGGAGTTGACAATGAAATCATTAAGTATTTGATTATATCATCGCTAGTCTCACTGAGCTCTTCTGAGCTCTACATGTCATCTGTGGTCTGGCGTCTCCTTACCAACATCAGGTCCCAGGTTCAAACTAGTCAATTCCCTAAAAAACACGCTCAGAGCGTCGTTGCGCGAAAGTGGTAGGGAGATACGACTTAGAACAGACAGACCCCACGCAGAATGTTAGAACATCTCGTTCGGTAGCTGCTGGTTACGCAGAAAGAAATAATCCTGGAAATAAGTTCACATTCTCGAGTTAACGAAGCCTTTGTTTCTCAAGTACGTAGCTTTTCTGCACGTTTAAATGCACGGTTACTGGAGATTTGGCGGCCGAAGACTTCCGGCATAAGAAGTCAACCTCATTCTACTAACAGCCCTGTCAAAGAGGGCGGAGGAGCGGATAGAGGCTAAGGGCACTCTCTTGTCCTTAGGTCGGTATTACACTATCAAATTTCTTTGTCAAATATCTTTGTCCAATATCTTTGTCAAAGATATTCGATGGTGTCATAGGGAACTTTGTCAAATATCGTCCAATATTTGATCAAATCTACGGCCTCGCTGTAGATTTGATCAAAGAAGTCGCTTGTCTTCTGTCCACTGCAATGTGACATGTTACCACATGGAGCGCTAGCATCGCTGCATTCTGTCGTCTGTAGCGTTTTTATAAACATTCCCGGTAAGTACAATTGGTGTGTGCCGACAACTACAAAATTATATATATATGAAGATAGTAACTCTTCTCGAAAGAACAGAGTACTGTTGATGACCGTGCAGCTTTTCCCTGGAATAAATGATGACGAACTGAAACCCTCAGCTGCCGACTACACAATTAACAGAGATGTATGAAGCTGATGAGGCGCTTTACAACGTGAGGCACGCTGAATACAAAAATAGATTACGAAGATTGGAGACCTAACCTAACCCTCTCCTGTAGCAAGGAATCGGAGTGTTACAGTGAGCCTGTCGTCTACAGATGTAGCCGTTCTTAAGTGAATATTGTACTTTGTGATATGAGGAAACACTTCATTGAGCACATACAGAAATGTATGCTCATCCTTTCTTAAGTAATTGACGTACGATTTGACGTCCTCCACTATAAGCTCACGTAAGTTTTACTGAATCGTTTTACCGTGTCGTCGTAAAACCCACGGCTTCACCCAGGTATGTTTCCTTTCTTTCCCCCGCTTCTTTTCCGCATGTGCACACAGTGCAATTGTGGTACATGCAACTGCTGCGGTTAATAACAAGTTGTTGTTGTCAGCCATCTTGAAATTTGACGAAAGACAGTGTAATACCCCTTCTAGCGCTATGTCAAAGATCTTTGTCAAATATATTTGACGGAATATTTGATCACATCTTTGATCAAATCTTAGACAAAGAAATTTGATAGTGTAATACCGGCCTTAGGGTGGGATACTGCCCCTAAAGGCGGAAGAATCAACAAAGATGAACGGCATGAGGAGGCAGAAGGCAAGGAAACCATTGCATTGAAGACACGTAACGTGTATCCACAGGACATGTGGCTTGTAGTTGAAGAAATGTCACGATGATCTCTCATTTAGCAAAAGATTCCAGAATAGTCCCCAGTCGGATCTCCGGGAGGGGACTGCCAAAGAGGAGGTGACCATGAGAACAAGATTGAATAACCAAAGAAAGGGTAATCTCTTACAAGGCGGGGCGTTGAACGTCAGAAGCTTGAATGTGGTAGGGAAGCTAGGAAATCTTAAAAAGAAAACAGAAAGGTTTCAACTAGATATAGTAGGAGTCAGTGAAGTGAAGTGGAAAGAAGACAAGGATTTCAGGTCAGGTGAGTATAGAGTAATATCAACAGCAGCAGAAAATGGTGTAAGGGGTGTCGGATTCGTTATGAATAGAAAGTTAGGGCGATGACTGTGTTACAGTGAACAGTTCTTATCAGAATCGATAGCAACCGGCACCGCAACTATTGTTCAAGTACACATGCCGACATCGCAAGCTGAAGATGAAGAGAGAGAGAAAGTATATGAGGATATTGGAAGGATAATACAGTACATAAAGGGAGATGAAAATCTTATGTTCATGGGGAACTGGAATGCAGTTATAGAGGAATGAGTAGATGAAAACGTTACAGGAGAATATGGGCGTGGGACAAGGAATGAGAAAGGAGAATTACTAAGTTCTTTAATAAATTTCAGCTAATAACAACGAATACTCTGTTCAAGAATCACAAGAAAAGGAGGCATACTTGGAAAAGGTAGGGTGATACAGGAAGACTTCAGCTAGATTGTATCATGTTCAGACAGATTCCGAAATCAGATACTGGATTGTAAGGGGTGCCCAGGAGCAGATATAGACTCACATCACAATTTAGTAGTGATGAGGAATAGGCTAAAATTTAAGACATTCTTCAGGAAGAATCAATACGCACAGAAGTAGGACATGGAAGTACTAAGCAATGACGAGATACGTTTGAAGTTCTCTAAGGCTATAGATACAGCAGTAAGGAATATGTCAGTCGGCAATACAGTTGAAGAGGAATGGACATCTCTAGAAAGAGCCATCACTGAAGTTGGGAAGAAAAACATAAGTGCAAAAAAGGTAACTGCGAAGAAACCATGGCTAACAAAAGAAATACTTCAGTTCATCGACGAAAAGAGGAAATACAAAAATGTTCTGGGAAACTCAGGAATACAGAAGTCGCTGAGGAATGAAATAAACAGGAATTGCAGGGGAGCCGAGACCGAATGGCTGCATGAAAAACGTAAAGAAATCGAAGAAGAAATGATTGTCGAAAGGACTGACTCAGCATATAAGAAAGTCAAAACAACCTTCGCTGACATTAAAAGTAAGGCTGGTAACATGAAGAGTGCAATTCCACTGTTAAATGCAGAGGAGACGGGGGGACGATTTGTCTGTTGTGACAGAAGAAGAAACAGAAGTCGATCTAGAAGAGACAGGAGATCAGAATTTAAAAGAGCTTTGGAGGACTTAGGATCATATAAGGCAGAAGGGGTAGATAACATTCCATCAGAATTTCTGAAACCATTGGGGGGAAGTGGCAACGAAATGACTATTCATGTTGGTGTGTAGAATGTGTGTGTCTGGAGACATACCATCTGACCTTCGGAAAAATATCATCCACACAATTCTGAATGTAACGTTCCCTTAGAAAAATTAATGAATTACTGTGCTGATAAACATCTTACATTATTTGATTTTCAAACAGCTGAGCAGAACTGAACGTACTCAGACATTTCGCATTTCGCTCTTTACCTATTCTGATCAACACTAAAATGACACACAATATTTTTAGCGCAACGCAATCTGACTTTCAATAATCCCTACAAAAGAATGGCCCTGACTAACATTAAACTATACCTTTCACAAATCACTTACCTCACAAAAATCTTCGTTACTCAAGCTACTGCAATACAGCGAGCGCCACTACTGCCAGCTAAATAAAAGATTCAAACTAGTGACTACTGATAGGCATAGTTAGCAAATGAAAGATTTTGATAGAAAAAAAACAATGTATTTACCTTAATATTGTTCAAAAGTCATATTATATATATCAGTTCATGACACCCAGTCTTACAAATTTACTGTCTGTGTCCAGATCATCCCCTCTCAAAACTCCGCCATCTCACTCCCTACATCCACCACTGCTGGCGGCTCATCTCCAACTGCGCAACGCTACGCGCTGTTCACGTCCAGCTGCCCAACACTACAATGGCAGACAACAATGCAAACCAGCCACAGACTGCACACAGCACAGCCAGTGATTTTCATACAGAGCGCTACGTGGCGTTACCAATAAGAAAACCTAAACAGCCTACTTACATGAAGACTGCAAGAGCTGACAAGTGCAAGAATTATCGTACAATCAGCTCAACAGCTTTTGCATCCAAATTTCCAACAAGGATAATGTACAGAAGAATGGAGAAGAAAATTGAGTGTGTGCTGAATGACGATCAGTTTGGCTTTAGAAAAGGTAAAGGCACCCGAGTGGCCATTCTGGCGTTGCGTTTGATAATGGGAGTAAGACTAAAGAAAAATCAAGTCGCGCTCATTGGATTTGTCGACCTGGAAAAAGCGTTCGAAAATGTAAAGCTGTAGGGAGAGAGGAGTAATACACAGGTGTTATAAAAAGGTACGGCCAAACTTTCAGGAAACATTCCTCACGCATAAATAAAGATAAGATGTTATGTGGAGATGTGTCCGGAAACGCTTAATTTCCATGTTAGAGCCTATTTTAGTTTCGTCAGTACTTCCTCGATTCACCGCCATGATGTCATACGGGATACTCTAGCTGTGCTGCTAGAACATGTGCCTTTACAAGTACGACACAACATGTGGTTCATGTACGATGGAGCTCCTACACATTTCAGTCGAAGTGTTCGTACGCTTCTCAACAACAGATTCGGTGACCGATGGATTGGTAGAGGCGGACCAATTCCATGGCCTCCACGTTCTCCTGACCTCAATCCTCTTGACTTTCATTTATGGGGGCATTTGAAAGCTCTTGTCTACGCAACCCCGGTACCAAATGTACAGACTCTTCGTGCTCGTATTGTGGACGGCTGTGATACAATACGCCATTCTCCAGGGCAGCATCAGCGCATCAGGGATTCCATGCGACGGAGGGTGGATGCATGTATCCTCGCTAACGGAGGACATTTTGAACATTTCCTGTAACAAAGTGTTTTAAGACACGCTGGTACGTTCTGTTGCTATGTGTTTCCATTCCATGATTGATATGATTTGAAGAGAAGTAATAAAATGAGCTCTAATATGGAAAGTAAGCGTTTCCGGACATATGTCCACATAACGTATTTTCTTTCTTTGTGTTTGAGGAATGTTTCCTGAAAGTTTGGCCGTACCTTTTTGTAACACCCTGTAGAATATCTAAAGAGCCAAGAGGGAATAATAGCCGGCCGGTGTGGCCATGTGGTTCTAGGCGCGTCAGTCTGGAACCGCGTGACCACTACGGTCGCAGGTTCGAATCCTGCCTCGGGCATGGATCTGTGTGATGTCCTTAGGTTAGTTAGGTTTAAGTTGTTCTAAGTTCTAGGGGACTGATGACCACAGATGTTGAGTCCCTTAGTGCTCAGAGCCATTTGAACCATTTGAGGGAATAATAAGAGAGGGTCCCGAAGAATGCAGGACTCGGATTAAAAAGAGTGTAAGACAGAGATGTATTCTTTCCCCGCTACTCTTCAATCCGTACATCGAAGAAGCCATGATGGAAATAAAAGAAAGGTTCAGTAGTGGAATTAAAATTCAAGGTGATAGGATATCAATGATTCGTTTCTCTGGTGACGTTGCTATCCGCAGTGAAAGTGAAGAAGAATTACATGATATGCTGAATGGAATGAACAATCTAATGAGTATAGAATATGGATTGAGAGTGAATCGGAGAAAGACGAAGGTAATGAGAAGAAGTAGAAATGAGAAAAGCGAGAAACTTAATATTAGGTTTGATGATCACAAAGTAAATGAAGTTAATGGGTTCTTTTTCCTAGGCAGTAAAATAACCAATGACGGACGGAGCCAGGAGGAAACGAAAAGCAGACTACTAATGGCAAAAAGGGCATTCCTGGCCAAGAGAAGTGTACTAGTATCAAACATAGGGCTCAATTTGAGGAAGAAAATTCTGAGACTATACTTGTGGAGCACAGCATTGTATGGTAGTGAAACATGGGCTGTGGGAAAATCGGAACAGAAGAGAATCGGAGCATTTGAAATGTGGTGCTACAGACGAATGTTAAAAATTGGGTGGACTGATAAGGTAAGGAATGAGGAAGTTCTACGCAGAATCGGAGAGGGAAGGAATATGTGGTAAACACTGATACAGAGAAGGGACAGGATGATAGGATGATTAGTGACTCCACGATCGTTATCATAAACTGTGTTTCCTCTGTTCATCTCATCAACCGCTTTTATTACAAATTTATTTTTGATGGTAGTGAGGTTATTATTGGCATCGTCAGTTTTCTCACATCCTAAGTTGAACACTTGTCGTCACTTGAGAACAAGTCATTGGTTGTCTCGCCATCACATTTCTGACTTCGTTGACGGCCAATCTGACCCATTAATTGTCTGTGCAATCTATCTGGATCTCAAAATAGCTCTTCCGATTTCGTGGTAACAATCTGTACATAGAGTTATCATGCTTTGCACACAGCTCATGTGAATATTGCTGACTGCGTATATTCTTAGTCATAAAAGCTTCGTCGTATTACGTTGCTGGTTGGGAGATGACGAGAGATAGCTTCAGCTGTCTAGTTGCAAAGGTTATACGTCTGTGGAGCAGCGCCTGTCGAAAACAACTCTACCTAGGAGCTACAGAAGGTGGTGAAGTAAATGCCATTGCTAGAGGGTAATGGGAGATTTTAAAACAAAGGCAGTTGAAATATTAGGGTAGAAAACGGAATTGAAAGAGGGCAGACATTACTAGCATTTCTCGAGAGGCCGAAATGTTGGTCCTTAGAAAGTCTTCCAGAGGAAAGCCAATAGAACATGGGCTTGTCATAGACCATATGGATTAAAAATGGAATAGACAGAGAAACAATACCCATATCCCCTATTTCACTCCCATAGGGGTTCAATTTCCAAAAAATGATGAAAGACGTATTTCTGTATTTCTGACCGAAAAACCAAATACCAACTTTTGTAGGTCTTGCTTCAAAATTGCCTTAATAGCGACATATTAAAAAATTCTTTATTCCCTGTTTCACTATCTTAGGGGCGAAATATCGAAAAATCGCTTCTTAAACGACGCGTACAGAGTAAGACCAACACTCTGTGCAAATTTTAAGTTCCTGTCCTTAGTGGTTTGAACCGGGAGAGTCAGACAGAGTGCGCCGGCACACAGTCTTATATACACAGACATTTCGCTGCTGTTAACAATCACCTGTTCCCTTGGGTGGTAACGAGAGCGCCTGCTTTGTGGCTTAAATTACCTCTCCATCACCAACGGCAGTCGCGAAGCCGCCACAGAGCGGCCAAACGAGACGCTTCGCGCGGTTGGAGCGTGCGCCGCCTCTGCCGCAGTAGCGGGAGGACCTCCGGCGTCGGCGCCGGCGCCGTTTGGCGCGCTCGTTACTGTAACAGCGTTTAATTAAGCAAAAACGCGCCCTGGCTGGCTGGCTGGCGTGGCCTTGCTTCCGTGATTGCGGCCGCAGCGCGGCTCCGCGCTCTGGTAATGAGTCCCTGTCTGCTCGCTCACCTAACTGCCGCCCATTATGACGGCGCCCGCGACAGCCACTCGATTCGTCTAGCACCAGTTTCGACAACACTCTGGCTAAAAACCACTCCACTTCTCTACATCCGCACCACCTGAAGCACTGACACACTCCTCTGTAGCCCTACTACGCGGGGCGTCCAATAAGTAAAGCAACAACTTTTTTCCTGAAAGCAAGTTGGTTGTATTCGGGATTCCATTACACCATTTTGTTCCCCACTCTTTTCGCTACAATTTTTCAGCATGATCTCCGTTCATCGCGATGGCTTTACGCCACCTTACAGGAGCTCCTATATGTCCGCTTGGTACCACGCTATTGGTCGACGTCGGAGCCAACGTCTTGCTGCCTCCCCACCATCGCCGGCCGGGGTGGCCGAGCGGTTCTAGGCGCTACAGTCTGGAACCGCGCGACCGCTACAGTCGCAGGTTCGATTCCTGCCTCGGGCATGGATGTGTGTGATGTCCTTAGGTTTAAGTAGTTCTAAGTTCTAGGGGACTGATGACCTCAGATGTAAAGTCCCATGATTTGAACCTCCCCACGATCCACGTACTGCTTCCCGAGGAGTACATCCTTTGTTGGGCAGCCGTACGGGGTAGCCGCGCGGTCTATTGCGTCTTGTAATTGTCTTGTAATTGTTCGCGCGGCTGTGTGTGTGTGTGTGTGTGTGTGTGTGTGTGTCTGTTGTCCATAGCGTAAGTTAAAGTTAGGTTAAGTAGTGTGTAAGGCGAGCGAACGATGGTCTTATAGCATCTTATGCAAATTTCCAATTTCCTTTGTTGCGCCAAACAGATGGATGTCGAAAGATGCGAGATATACGCTATAGAGTGGATGATAAAGAACAATCAATTTACGTTATGCGAGCTGCTCTCGGGTGCAGACTTGCATGACGCGTGGAGAAGGACAAGTTCGTTTGCATTTTCCTGACAATGAACGCGCTAAAGTCGTTTATTCTATTTCCTGGGGGTATTTTATTTATTTATTTATTTCTCAAGAAAATACCTGTTTCCTGTTCTTATATAGGCGGTCGTTACATTTTGTGACCTTACCTTTTTTTTTGGTCATCAGTCTACTGACTGGTTTGATGCGGCCCGCCACGAATTCCTTTCCTGTGCTAACCTCTTCATCTCAGAGTAGCACTTGCAACCTACGTCCTCAATTATTTGCTTGCCGTATTCCAATCTCTGTCTTCCTCTACAGTTTTTGCCCTCTACAGCTGACAGCTGACGCTGCTGCCAAGGCCGCAGTCCTCGTACCTCAGCCCGTGAGTTCCTATATTCCCCTCCGATGATCTCTGTGTTGCTGTCTGCCTGGAGGTGGTGTCCCTTTGGCATCGCCAATGGTCCTCCCTTCACGGGAATAAGCTCCGGCTTATTAAGCCTCTCCCAGTGGCTTGGACGACCTCCTCTCAGACCTCCCACCGGGAGGAGGTCATTTTAACCAATCTGCGTATTAGGCACTGCCTTTTTAGCCATCATCATTTGGTAAGTGGTGCTGCCCCAGCACTTTGTACACACTGCGCCCAAGTCTACATCTGCCGGCCGCGGTGGTCTCGCGGTTCTAGGCGCGCAGTCCGGAACCGTGGGACTGCTACGGTCGCAGGTTCGAATCCTGCCCCGGGCATGGATGTGTGTGATGTCCTTAGGTTAGTTAGGTTTAAGTAGTTCTAAGTTCTAGGGGACTAATGACCACAGCAGTTGAGTCCCATAGTGCTCAGAGCCAAGTCTACATCTAAATACATACTCCGCAATCCACCATACGGTGCGTAACGGAGGGTACCTCGTACCACAACTAGCATCTTCTCTCCCTGTTCCACTCCCAAACAGAACTAGGGAAAAATGACTGCCTATATGCCTCTGTACGATCCCTAATCTCTCTTATCTTATCTTTGTGATCTTTCCGCGAAATGTAAGTTGGTGGCAGTGAAATTGTACTGCAGTCAGCCTCAAATGCTGGTTCTCTAAATTTCCTCAGTAGCGATTCACGAAAAGAACGCCTCCTTTCCTCTAGAGTCTCCCACCGAAGTTCCTGAAGCAATTCCGTAATGCTCGCGTGATGATCAAACATACCAGTAACAAATCTAGCAGCCCGCCTCTGAATTGCTTCTATGTCCTCCCTCAATCCGACCTGATAGGGATCACAAACGCTCGAACAGTACTCAATAATAGGTCGTAGGAGTGTTTTATAAGCGGTCTCCTTTACAGATGAACCACATGTTTCCAAAATTCTACCAATGAACCGAAGACGACTATTCGCCTTCCCCACAACTGCCATGACATGCTTGTCCCACTTCATATCGCTATTCATGTGCATTAATTTACATTTATCTATATTTAGAGTTAGCTGCCATTCTTTACACCAACCACAAATCATCTTGTATCCACCTACAGTCACTCAACGACGACACCTTCCCGTACATCACAGCATCATCAGCAAACAGCCGCACATTGCTATCCACCCTAAGCAAAAGATTATTTATGTAAATAGAAAACAACAGCGGACCTACCACACTTCTCTGGGGCACTCCAGATGATACCCTCACTTCCGATGAACACTCACCACCGAGTTCTAACTGTCCTCCACTTCCTGATTGAATGCCCATTTTTTAACCGTTTAAGTCCCCGCTTGGGTTTGCCATCTGAGTTGTCGGCCATTTTAGCGAATGACACGCGGGCTATCGACCGTGTTTTAGTTTTTATCCGACAAAGCAATATGGCGGAGGCCATTTAATTTTTAGCTTTGGACCTCCGTTTCTGTTGTTGTTGTCTTCAGTCCTGAGACTGGTTTGATGCAGCTCTCCATGCTACTCTATCCTGTGCAAGCTTCTTCATCTCCCAGTACCTACTGCAACCTACATCCTTCTGAATCTGCTTAGTGTATTCATCTCTTGGTCTCCCTCTACGATTTTTACCCTCCACACTGCCCTCCAATGCTAAATTTATGATCCCTTGATGCCTCAAAACATGTGCTACCAACCGATCCCTTCTTCTAGTCAAGTTGTGCCACAAACTTCTCTTCTCCCCAATCCTATTCAATACCTCCTCATTAGTTACGTGATCTATCCACCTTATCTTCAGCATTCTTCTGTAGCACCACATTTCGAAAGCTTCTATTGTCTTCTTGTCCAAACTAGTTATCGTCCATGTTTCACTTACATACATGGATATACTCCAAACAAATACTTTCAGAAACGACTTCCTGATACATAAATCTATATTCGATGTTAACAACTTTCTCTTCTTCAGAAACGCTTTCCTTGCCATTGCCAGTCTACATTTTATATCCTTTCTACTTCGACCATCATCAGTTATTTTACTTCCTAAATAGCAAAATTCCTGCACTACTTTAAGTGTCTCATTTCCTAATCTAATTCCCTCAGCATCACCCGATTTAATTTCACTGCTTTCCATTATCCTCGTTTTGCTTTTGTTGATGTTCATCTTATATCCTCCTTTCAAGACACTGTCGATTCCGTTCAACTGCTCTTGCAAGTCCTTTGCCGTCTCTGACAGAATTACAATGTCATCGGCGAACCTCAAAGTTTTTAATTCTTCTCCATGAATTTTAATACCTACTCCAAATTTTTCTTTTGTTTCCTTTACTGCTTGCTCAATAAGCAGATTGAATAACATCGGGGAGAGGCTACAACCCTGTCTCACTCCTTTCCCAACCACTGCTTCCCTTTCATGCCCCTCGACTTTTATGACTGCCATCTGGTTTCTGTACAAATTGTAAATAGCCTTTCGCTCCCTGTATTTTACCCCTGCCACCTTCAGAATTTGAAAGAGAGTACTCCAGTCAACATTGTCAAAAGTGCTAGAAACGTAGGTTTGCCTTTTCTTAATCTTTCTTCTAAGATAAGTCGTAAGGTCAGTATTGCCTCACGTATTCCAACATTTCTACGGAATCCAAACTGATCCTCCCCGAGGTCCGCATCTACCAGTTTTTCCATTCGTCTGTAAAGAATTCGCGTTAGTATTTTGCAGTTGTGACTTATTAAACTGATAGTTCGGTAATTTTCACATCTATCAACACCTGCTTTCTTTGGGATTGGAATTATTATATTCTTCTTGAAGTCTGAGGTATTTCGCCTGTCTCATACATCTTGCTCACCAGCTGGTAGACTTTTGTCATGACTGGCTCTCCCGAGGCCGTCAGTACTTCTAATGGAATTTTATCTACTCCGGGGGCCTTGTTTCGACTCAGGTCTTTCAGTGCTCTGTCAAACTCTTCACGCAGTATCTTATCTCCCATTTCGTCTTCATCTACATCCTCTTCCATTTCCATAATATTGTCCTCAAGTACATCGCCCTTGTATAAACCTTCTATATACTCTTTCCACCTCTCTGCCTTCCCTTTTTTGCTTAGAACTGGGTTGCCATCTGAGCTCTTGATATTCATACACGTGCTTCTCTTCTCTCCAAAGGTCTCTTTAATTTTCCTGTAGGCAGTATCTATCTTACCCCCAGTGAAATAAGCTTCTACATCCTTACATTTGTCCTCTAGCCATCCCTGCTTAGCCATTTTGCACTTCCTGTCGATCTCGTTTTTGAGACGTTTGTATTCCTTTTTGCCTGCTTCATTTACTGCATTTTTATATTTTCTCCTTTCATCAATTAAATTCAATATTACTTATGTTACCAAGGATTTCTAGCAGCCCTCGTCTTTTTACCTACTTTATCCTCTGCTGCCTTCACTACTTCATCCCTCAGAGCTACCCATTCTTCTTCTACTTTGTTTCTTTCCCCCATTCCTGTCAATTGTTCCCTTATGCTCTCCTTGAAACTCTGTACAACCTCTGGTTCTTTCAGCTTATCCAGAGCCCATGTCCTTAAATTCCCACCTTTTTGCAGTTTCTTCAGTTTTAACCTACAGGTCATAACCAATAGATTGTGGTCAGAGTCCACATTTGCCCCTGGAAATGTCCTACAATTTTAAACCTGATTCCTAAATCTCTGCCTTACCATTATATAATCTATTTGATACCTTTTAGTATCTCCAGGATTCTTCCAGGTATACAACCTTCTTTTATGATTCTTGAACCAAGTGTTAGCTATGATATAGTGTCTTTTTTTAGCCCTTCTTCCTCGTGCCTGTGTTTAGCTGTCTATTCTTATGTCAATTTGGACTGTCGTATAGTCGTTTTCTAACTCCTCTCTGTCTTCATGTTCTATAGTTTTGACTTGGGCGCGTACGATATGAGCTGTTTTTTACGCCCTAAAGCAAAACAAAACCAAAACGAAAGCCCTCGAGATTCCGAATGTAACATTCCTCTGGCCGCGCCTCACAATTGGATGGTAGAGCTTCATCGCAGTCAAGGTTTGATTGCCCCAAATGCTGCGTGTACAATTTACATTTCACTACTGCGGGGCCTAGCAGTCCCAGCGGGTCATAGATTGATGCTATTACAGACAAGACATTACACTTTGTAATGTTAGTCACCTGACGACTCTTCAGTTGCACCTGACTCTGGAAGGTATCAGAATCAGGATGCCAGTATACAGGGTGTTACAAAAAGGTACGGCCAAACTTTCAGGAAATATTCCTCACAAACAAATAAAGAAAATGTGTTACGCTTACTTTCCATGTTAGAGCTCGTTTTATTACTTCTCTTCAAATCACATTAATCATGGAATGGAAACACACAGCAACAGAACGTACCAGCGTGACTTCAAACACTTTGTTACAGGAAATGTTCAAAATGTCCTCCGTTAGCGAGGATACAAGCATCCACCCTCCGTCGCATGGAATCCCTGATGCGCTGATGCAGCCCTGGAGAATGGCGTATTGTATCACAGCCGTCCACAATAAAAGTACGAAGGGTCTCTACATTTGTTACCGAAGTTGCGTAGACAAGAGCTTTCAAATGCCCCCATAATTGAAAGTCGAGAGGGTTGAGGTCTTGAGAGCGTGGAGGCCGTGGAATTGGTCCGCCTCTACCAATCCATCGGTCACGGAATCTGTTGTTGAGAAGCGTACGAACACTTCGACTGAAATGTGCAGGAGCTCCATCGTGCATGAACCACATATTGTGTCGTACTTGTAAAGGCACATGTTCTAGCAGAACAGGTAGATTATCCCGTATGAAATCATGATAACGTGCTCCATTGAGCGTAGGTGGAAGAACATGGGGCCCAATCGAGACATCACCAACAATGCCTGCCCAAACGTTCACAGAAAATGTGTGTTGATGACGTGATTGCACAATTGGTGCGGATTCTCGTCAGCACACACATGTTGATTGTGAAAATTTACAATTTGATGACATTGGAATGAAGCCTCATCCGTAAAGAGAACATTTGCACTGAAATGAGGATTGACACGTTGTCGGATGAACCATTCGCAGAAGTGTACCCGTGGAGGCCAGTCAGCTGCTGACAGTGCCTGCACACGGTGTACATGGTACGGAAACAACTGGGTCTCCCTTAGCACTCTCCAAACAGTGACGTGGTCAATGTTATCTTGTAGAGCAGCAACTTCTCTGTCGCTGAAATTAGGGTTATCGTCAACTGCACGAAGAATTGCCTCGTCCATTGCAGGTGTCCTCGTCGTTCTAGGTCTTCCCAGTCGCGAGTCATAGGCTGGAATGTTCCGTGCTCCCTAAGACGCCGATCAATTGCTTCGAACGTCTTCCTGTCGGGACACCTTCGTTCTGGAAATCTGTCTCGATACATAGGTACCGCGCCACGGCTATTGCCCCGTGCTAATCCATACATCAAATGGGAATCTTCCAACTCAGCATTTGTAAGCATTTCACTGACTGCAAAACCACGTTCGTGATGAACACTAACCTGTTGATGCTACGTACTGATGTGCTCGATGCTAGTACTGTAGAACAATGAGTCGCATGTCAACACAAGCACCGAAGTCAACATTACCTTCCTTCAATTGGGCCAACTGGCGGTAAATCGAGGAAGTACTTTATATACTGACGAAACTAAAATGAGCTCTAACATGGAAATTAAGCGTTTCCGGACACATGTCCACATAACATCTTTTCTTTATTTGTGAGGAATGTTTCCTGAAAGTTTGGCTGTACCTTTTTGTAACACCCTGTGTATACAAGATTTTTTGGTTGTTTGTTCCCCTGTAACGTGGCAGGGCAAGGACGTTTCTCTGTGTTGCACTGGAATGGTTTCCATAACCCGCTGACTGTTCGAACACCACTTCCTCAGTGGAAATCCTCCAGACGCAAGGGGCTCGTAACTCTGTTAACTGAGTCTGCAGTAGATGAGCTTCAGCTTCCGTAGCAGACAACCCCCCCCCCCCCCCTCCAAGTAGTCTTCTATGTAGAAACTGGACATCAATGCTGGCGCTGGTAATGGAAACCTGTCCCGTTTTTCGAGAGCTAGCTGCTGAAGGCACCTTGTAGCCAGGAAGGCTGCGGGAGCGGTTCTATACGTGACTGTACACAGTCTGTATTCCTGCATCAAATCCGATGGAGATTCACGCCACAAAGTTGTTTGGAAATCACTATCCTCAGGATGCAGAGACACCTGTCTGTACATTTTGGCTATGTCAGCTGACAAGGCCACATTGAAGGAGCGAAACCTTAAAACAATGGGAAAGTAAGTCTGGCTGGACGGTGGGACCGACCATCAACACGTCGTTGAGAGAAACTCACGTGGAAGTGGTGACAGAGCCATCAAACACTACTCTCAGCCTTGTAGTGAAGCTGCATTCTTTGAAAACAGTGTGATGTGGGATGCAGAACCTTGGACCAACCACATCTGGAGAGTTAAAAACCTCCATATGCCCTAGTTCAGCATTATCGATGTGCGCAAGCACTGGCTGCAAAACAAGTAATTGACTTAAAGGGTAGCACAACACATTTTAGAGTTGCTCGCTGCACCTTGAGAAAGGACATCTGCTCGGTACACCTTGAGAAAGGACATCAAACGGAATAGAGAACGGTCCCAGAGGACCGTTGCCGCGACTTTACTCACGAAGGGTGCGGCTTTGGATTTTTTCTTCAGATGCGAGGTGGTGTGGAGCCACTGCATGGACTACCGTTTTGTTTCTGGCTCGAAGTCGTGAACCCATGTTTCATCTCGAATGAAGATGTTCGACAAAAAAAAAAAAAAAAAAATATGAACGCCCCTCGTATTTTCAACCTATGTGGTTCCATTCGGTAATGGAGACAGGTCAAATAACTGACTGCATGTCTCTAAGTGACCTCTGTGGTCTCCTGTGTGGATAGTGGATCGAGGATGCGGTAGTCGCCCACTGTCGGCCTCTAGCTGAGACTACTTTCTATCCCTTGGCTCATTGGTTACTACGACAGACTATTTCTGCAGGGATGGTTAAATAAATGAATAAAATAAAGCCGTTGGACTGACATTACTCTACGATTCCTCCAACAGAGCAACCATGCACATTACACAAACAGTATTCATATAAATGTGTGGTGAAGACCTGTGCCTGCAGTGTTACCCGGCAAAACTGTGACCTTGGATCGATTCAGCAGCGGTAGGATGTGTTGGGATACGAACACAATCTGCAGTGGTGTGTAGAACTTAGGGATGAAAGCAACGTTGACATGATGAGTCACTGCCCGAGTTACATGGCTCCATGAAATCTGGACCACAGATAAAAAGAACTGCTACAGTTTAGTATCCAATTTAACTGAAAGAAATACGCCATGAGACGAACAAACACGACACTTTTATTGAAAGACAGCAATTAAACAGAACTCACTGCGGTCAATATGATTGTCCGCTGGACATTAGAAAACGGCGGGACATGGTTCTTAATGGGGTCCGTGATCACCACGCCCGTCAATGCTTGCTCTGCAGCGTAGCCCCACTGTTGGATGGTCGCTGGTGAACGAGGACGTGCTTCAATACGTTTTCCCAAAGCATCCAACACATGCTCGACAGGGTTTAAGTCGTTTGAACTTGCAGGCCAGTCCTTTTGCCGAATGCCCTCTCATTCCAAGAGCCCTCCACTTGCGCCGCCTGCGGTTTTCGAAATGGATGCGCATTGCTAGCACAAAAACGAAGTCATGGGGAAGGAGATTCATCTAACAAAAGATAACTATTTCTTGAGTTGAAATGTTAACAAGTATTATCAGATTTCATACACACGAGGCTAATGTGAGAAATAAAATAACAACTCTGAAGCAAAAATTCTCTCTCTCTCTCTCTCTCACAGACACACACACACACACACACACACACACACACACACACACACACACACACACACACACACACACACTCTACTGCAGACTAAAACAATGGTTCAAATGGCTCTGAGCACTATGGGACGTAACTTCTGAGGTCGCCACTCTGGCTGGCTAACAGCAGACTAACCAATCGGACATTCACATTACTCAATAGCTACAAATCCAAGCCCGCATTGTTCATAGAGACTTAAAAGGACATGTCAGACTCTGAAATTACAATAGACACAATAGAAAACAAAACACATTTCAGAAAGGCAGCTCAAAAGTCAGAATTTCAGGAGAAAAGAAAACAACTAGACGAAAGTGGAGTTAAGAAGAAAGCAAACAACACTCTAAAAGGATGAAGGAAATTTGGAAACTAAGCGAATCTTAATACAATGTGAAACATCCCCTAAGAAAAATTGTACATGACTGTGCTTAAACTGACACACAATATTTTTTTGGCGCAACGCAATCTGACTTTCAATAATCCCTACAGAAGAATGGGCCTGACTAACATTAACCTATACTACTACTACTACTACTACTACTACGTGATCAGGCCCAGTGGACCGCACGCATCTACAAGTTTCCTCCTCCACTGTATTCTGTCCATTGCTGCTATCCGCCATTCGTCCACATCTATTGACATTTGTTTTAAATCTACATGGAGTGCATCCCTCCAACGCTTCTTGAGTCTATATACCTTTCAGAAATCACATACCTCGCAAAAATCTTCGTTACTCGAACTACTGCAATACAGCGAGCGCCACTACTGCCAGCTAAATAAAAGATTCAAACTACGGAAGGCACTAACTACTGATAGGCATCGTTAGCAAATGAAAGATTTTGATAGAGAACAAACAATGTATTTACCTCAATAGTGTTCAAAAGTCATAATGTATATAGCAGTTCATGACATCCATTCTTACAAATTTCAAAACTCCGCCATCTCTCTCCCCGCATCCACCACTGCTGGCGGCTCACCTCCAACTGTGCAACGCTACGCGCTGTTAACATCCAGCTGCCCAACACTACAATGGCGAGTATTACAACAATGCCAACCAGCCACTGACTGCACACGGCACAGCCAGTGATTTTCATACAGAGCGCTACGTGGCGTTACCAATATAAAAAACCTAAACAGTGTACTTACAAATGAAGAGTAGCCGAAGTTGATTCATCGTACCCTACAAATGGGTTATTCGAAAGAAGAAGTTGTATAAAGTTTAACAGTCTGAAAAGCTTGTAAGGGTGTTGCAGGGTACGTTGTGCTGAGAAATTCGATACGTTGCACCGTTTCCGTGTTAATTAGCATAAAAGTTAGCCAATCAGGCCGTTGCGCGTGCAGATTCAAGCTGCTCGCCATACACAACCAGTGTCACTTTGGCTCAGCTTTGATCCTTACAGCCATCCCATCGTGTCTCTCTCTCGTTCACTTTTAGGAAACCGAAGATCGTGTTTGGCTGCACCGTCTCTGTTGCGCCGCGTGAATGGGCGTGCGCAGTGGCCTGGTTGGCTAATATCAATACCGGCTAACTTGGAAAGGTGGCAATATGTCGAAGCATTATTATTAACGTTTGAAAACCCCCTAAACGACGCAGATGACGCTGAGACAAAGATCTAACATAAGACACACGGGGACACGGCAACAAATGTCGGGAAGTAACTCAAAAATGGCTTACGAATGTTTAATATGTGACGTCACCAGATTAGCAGCAGTGGAGCCTGTCGGTGTGTCGCACCTGGTCGTTCTAAGTCAGTTCTCTCGTTGCTGTGGCTCCGGGCCGCCGTGTGCGACTTTAACGCGGGGGGCTCAGGTTTCGAGCTGTGCGTCTGGACGGCTGTATTTTTTTTCCACTGCATTTTACAATTATGTGTTTACATTAAGGTAATATTCATTATTTTGTTTACCGGTATCGCGTTCTCCGCTGAGTCATTACCAAGTGCAGTACAACTAAAGCCTTCCTCATTGCGCAACAAGTAAATAAACGTATTAGCTTCCGAATTCCATCGCTACCAGTAAATGACCTACGTGTCCTTTACTAAGTGAAGTCTGTAAAAAAATAGACAAAAGGAAAAAAACACAAAATCACAAAATAGCAACAACTTTTCCTTGGTTACGGAGAGGACAATAATTCTGCAGCTTCTGCGTTTACAACATATCACATTTACAAAAGGTGTTCGAGAACAGAGGAGCCTAGCGAAGCGATTTGTAGCACTGCTCCCAACAGTTGTGTGCGATTGACAAACCCAGTCGCTGCACATGCGGCGAGCTACTACGTCTTGCGACGTTACATTTTCTACATTTGTCGTCCACCTTTGAGATATTTCTCAACATTTGCGGCCCCATGTGTCCTATACCAAATTTTTTGTACCAAGCGAGGTGGCGCAGAGGTTAGCACACTGGAGTCTCATTCGGGTGGACGTCCAGCCTTCGAAGTTTAGGTTTTCCGTGATTTCCGTAAAACGCCCCAGACAAATTCCGGGATGGTTCCTTCGGAAGAGCACGGCCGATTTATTTCCTAATCCTTAACACAATCCGTGGTGGTATTCCGCCTTTAATGACCTCGATGTGAACGTGACGTTAAACCAAATCTTCCTTTCCTTCCTTCAAACCACTCGCCTCAGCGTCATCTACGTCGCTTCAGGGGTTTTTAAACGTTAATAAGAATCATTTGCCTTGTACAGAAGGTCATAGGTTAAAAACAGAGTTAAAAGCAGGCCAGGAAGTGGTGTACCAGGCACGGTGGGTGTATCCTGCTCTGATCGTGGAGTTGTATGAAGCTAGAATGAGATTTTCACTCTGCAGCGGAGTGTGCGCTGATATGAAACTTCCTGCAGATTCTAGAAACGTCCCCCAGGCTGTGGCTAACCCATGTCTCCGCAATATCCTTTCTTCCAGGAGTGCTAGTTCTGCAAGGTTCGCAGGAGAGCGTCTGTGAAGTTTGGAAGGTAGGAGACGAGGTACTGGCGGAATTACAGCTGTGAGGACGGGGCGTCAGTCGTGCTTGGGTAGCTCAGTTGGTGGAGCACTTGCCCGCGAAAGGCAAAGGTCCCGAGTTCGAGTCTCGGTCCGGTACACAGTGTTAGTCTGCCAGGGAGTTTTGTATGAAGCTTTTGCCCTCTGCTTGTTTCCATTTCATTCCTACTTTCGATGTGCGCTGTTTGTGAGGAGTCCATCTCGCTTGTCGAAACAGACATAATGGAATTACCAATAAAAAGATGAAGCACGAAGTTCGGCTTGTCCACGTACAATGGAGTCGATGTGAACTTCAGCATACAGGTGGTACAGAGCAAGGCTGTGAAGTAGACGCGCTTCATCCACTTGCGAGCTATGTGGCGCATGCCGCTACCGCCCGGCTCGCTCCCAGTACCTCCGCAAAGTGAATTGCGCGCCTTCTGTCTGGGACGAGGCGTCGTGTTTATGACAGCCGGGAGCCAGCCAGCTATACAGAGCGGCTTAGGAAGCAGAGCAGGCCAGCCCAGGGCAAACAGAGGCACGGCGAGGTTCAGTTCTGATCCGCTTAGCGGCCGCGCAGCGAGTAGTGACGTCAGTCTGCACGTGCACGGGGACCTGGACTGCACACGTGGGCGCCCACGTGGCAAGCGGCGAGCCCGCTTTCATCAGCTCATCCATTATAGACCTGTGTCGCCATCAGCACAGCGAGTACAGAAAGGCCTGCTAAACCGATTTCGCGAGTATGTCAACCCACTCGGACAGGTTCGACTCACTGGCGAAGTCATGGGAAGCATTGTCCTGCCCAACGTGAAATTCGCCCGCGACCAATAATACCGCGATCTCGGGAAAGCGATTTGGAATTAGTCAACAACGCCATGCGGCGCTGATAGTCCGAAGACGTCGATAACAAGGAAGAAATACGATGCTTCAGAAACGACCAGCGTTTGACCTCACTAACAACACAAACACATTAGCAAAATAAAATTCGACAAACTAACAGGACCTACTGGGAGTACAGGTTTATGGACCGGGAATGTTTTTGTTGTTCGCGCTTTAGAACATACTGAAACTAGAATAAAATCAGACAAAAGGAGCTTTGAACAGGTCGTAAACGTGTAATCCCCCAACAGAAAAAATCCGAAACCTGCCAACAGTAAAAATGTAATTGTTTATATCATTCACATTCAGCGTAACCTCCCAATAAAAGATTCCGTAACCTACCAATAATACAAAGTGACTAAACTCTCAATAAAATTGTGTCTCACTTTTATTTTCAATAACTGACTGTGAATTTAAACAGGTAAATTTTGGACGTCAGCAGTGCTGCGTCATGGCCCTGAAAATTCATTCTGAATAAATTAAACATCTTCCCTCAATGAAGTCGCCAGATGACGCATATATATGTGCTCCTATAAGAAATTTTCTGGCACAGCCCAGTGCAATGCTGGCCGATAGATTTGTCATGTACACAAAGACACAACTGATTTTCATTACAATAATCGGGATGACCATCGATTGGAGAAATTAGTAAATTCTTTAAATTGAGACGAATCATTGCCAAAAGTTACTTTTTATGAGAAAGATTATTACTAAGAGATTTTTCAAACATTTACATGGGACTTGATATAACAATTTGCGCGAGGCTGCTTTTACATTATACTACAACGCTCAGGCATCGCCATCGCTCCCCACCACCTGCCCAGCCAACTCCATACACACGACTCTAGCTTCTACACATTCCTACTGCCACACAGTTCCTACTGCATACAACACTGCTCTCTGGTCTGAGATTCTAGTATAGTTTACATATCGCAGGCAGCACGTGAGCAATTCGTCGAAATTACATCTGCTCGAGTGCGCTAGCAAAAAATTCCTTAGTCATGGACCTCTTACAAACGTACTTATAAAATTTACAAAGTATACAGAGTAAAAAGATCGTCGTAACACTTTCATCAGCTTTGCTAGTCACAAGAAAACGATCACCTTCCAAAATAACTTAGACCCGGGGCTACGGTACCGCAAATTTCGTTTGGAAAAAGAAAATAGCTTTTTGTCGTTATACATTCGTGGTCGCCCCAGTCCATAACCTATCGAACCTAGGTCTCCGGCTAGGCTATGGCTCAGGCTGTCACTACTATTTCATAAAAGAAACGTGTTTTAGTACAGAACGAAGTCGACAACAAAGTCTCCCCTCACTGGGTCGCCATCTTCGCTAGAGAGATGTAAGCTGCAGATTTAAGCCACCCCTCGTCAGAAACACTTGTTGTTGTTGTTGTTGTTGTTGTCTTCAGTCCTGAGACTGGTTTGGTGCAGCTCTCCATGCTACTCTATCCTGTGCAAGCTTCTTCATTTCCCAGTACCTACTGCAACCTACATCCTTCTGAATCTGCTTAGTGTATTCATCTCTTGATCTCCCTCTACGATTTTTACCCTCCACACTGCCCTCCAATGCTAAATTTGTGATCCCTTGATGCCTCAAAACATGTCCTACCAAAAGATCCCTTCTTCTAGTCAAGTTGTGCCACAAACTTCTCTTCTCCCCAATCCTATTCAATACTTCCTCATTAGTTACGTGATCTATCCACCTTATCTTCAGCATTCTTCTGTAGCACCACATTTCGAAAGCTTCTATTCTCTTCTTGTCCAAACTAGTTATCGTCCATGTTTCACTTACATACATGGCTACACTCCAAACAAATACTTTCAGAAACGACTTCCTGATACATAAATCTATATTCGATATTAACAACTTTCTCTTCTTCAGAAACGCTTTCCTGGCCATTGCCAGTCTACATTTTATATCCTCTCTACTTCGACCATCATCAGTTATTTTACTTCCTAAATAGCAAAATTCCTGTACTACTTTAAGTGTCTCATTTCCTAATCTAATTCCCTCAGCATCACCCGATTTAATTTCACTGCTTTCCATTATCCTCGTTTTGCTTTTGTTGATGTTCCTCTTATATCCTCCTTTCAAGACACTGTCCATTCCGTTCAACTGCTCTTGCAAGTCCTTTGCCGTTTCTGACAGAATTACAATGTCATCGGCGAACCTCAAAGTTTTTAATTCTTCTCGATGAATTTTAATACCTACTCCAAATTTTTCTTTTCTTTCCTTTACTGCTTGCTCAATAAACAGATTGAATAACATCGGGGAGAGGCTACAACCCTGTCTCACTCCTTTCCCAACCACTGCTTCCCTTTCATGCCCCTCGACTCTTATGACTGCCATCTGGTTTCTGTACAAATTGTAAATAGCCTTTCGCTCCCTGTATTTTACCCCTGCCACTTTCAGAATTTGAAAGAGTGTATTCCAGTCAACATTGTCAAAAGCTTTCTCTAAGTCTACAAGTGCTAGAAACGTAGTTTTGCCTTTTCTTAATCTTTCTTCTAAGATAAGTCGTAAGGTCAGTATCGCCTTACGTGTTCCAACATTTCTACGGAATCCAAACTGATCCTCCCCAAGGTCCGCATCTACCGACTGTTCCATTCGTCTGTAAAGAATTCGCGTTAGTATTTTGCAGTTGTGACTTATTAAACTGATAGTTCGGTAATTTTCACATCTATCAACACCTGCTTTCTTTGGGATTGGAATTATTATATTCTTCTTGAAGTCTGAGGGTATTTCGCCTGTCTCATACATCTTGCTCACCAGCTGGTAGACTTTTGTCATGACTGGCTCTCCCAAGGCCGTCAGTAGTTCTAATGGAATGTTGTCTACTCCGGGGGCCTTGTTTCGACTCAGGTCTTTCAGTGCTCTGTCAAACTCGTCACGCAGTATCTTATCTCCCATTTCGTCTTCATCTACATCCTCTTCCATTTCCATAATATTGTCCTCAAGTACATCGCCCTTGTATAAACCTTCTATATACTCTTTCCACCTTTCTCCCTTCCCTTCTTTGCTTAGAACTGGGTTGCCATCTGAGCTCTTGATATTCATACACGTGCTTCTCTTCTCTCCAAAGGTCTCTTTAATTTTCCTGTAGGCAGTATCTATCTTACCCCTAGTGAGATAAGCCTCTCCATCCTTACATTTGTCCTCTAGCCATCCCTGCTTAGCCATTTTGCACTTCGTGTCGATCTCATTTTTGAGACGTTTGTATTCCTTTTTGCCTGCTTCATTTACTGCATTTTTATATTTTCTCCTTTCATCAATTAAATTCAATATTTCTTCTGTTACCAAGGATTTCTAGCAGCCCTCGTCTTTTTACCTACTTTATCCTCTGCTGCCTTCACGACTTCATCCCTCAGAGCTACCAATTCTTCTTCTACTGTGTTTCATTCCCCCATTCCTGTCAATTGTTCCCATAAAAGTATGCTGTGGTGTCACCGCTAGACACCACACTTGCTAGGTGGTAGACCGAACGCCACCACCCGGTCTAGACCAGAGAGGCTCCTTAGCACTCACCCCAGTTGTACAGCCGACTTTGCTAGCCCATGGTTCACTGTCTACATACGCTCTCATTTGCAGAGACGACAGTTTACCACAGCCTTCAGCTACGTCATAGCAAGGCGCCATATTCAGTAATTAGAATGAATTCTGAACAGACAATACTGGGAATCATGTGCCGTCAAGAGCGACGTTCATCATTAATGGATTAAAGTTAAGTATCAAACTAATTACGTCGGCTTTCTGAATTCTAATTCCTTGTCATGTTCCAGACCTCACGTCAGTATAGTTCTTCCCTCCTCACGCCAGCCTGCGTGAGCTAAAACCCGTGCATTTCGGCCTCCACTAGTAACACAACATGTGCAATCATCTCTGACTCATACAAACAAAAACGTCCCAGGCATCATTTATGTATCGTATGACGTCACATTTCAAAGAATGTACTGACGGCTTACACTGTTCACTAGTCTGTGAATTCCATCTCTTATGATCTTAGTGGGTTTATTTACTACTTAGTTATTTACTTAGTAAGTTACGTGTTCGACAGATTATTTGAACGATTTTTGTGTCGAAACGAGTAGTGTAGACATCAATGAACACATTTTTTAGTCCTACTTGTGGAACTACACTCAAATACAAGTTCTTTCACTTTTTGCTTTACTTTTTTATTTTTATATTCTTTACTGGCTACCAGTTTTTAATCAGAAGTTCGTCGAAAGAATAGGAGTTGTCCAGGAGAAATGATTTTAAGCTAGATTTACAGGTTGTTTTGCTACCTGTCAGACGTTTTATGTACTGGGAAAATCATCAAAAACTGATGCTGCTGCATAATGAACTCCTTTCTGCGCCCATGACAGGTTTAATAGTGAGCAGTAAAAGTCATTTTCCCGTCTAGCGTTGTAGGTATGGACATCACCGTACTTCTCAAATTGGAATGGATTATTTATGACGAATATCATTAGCGGATACATGTATTGTGACAGCGCAGTTAAAAAGCCCATATACTTGATGGGGTCTACGAGACTTCCGTGGGCGGACACCACGCGTTATTCGCAGTGCTCGCTCTCGTGCGTTCAGTGCTTTTTTTTCTAAGTGATGAGTTACCCCTTAATATTACTCCATAAGACGTTATTGAGTGGAGTATTTCACAAGATTAATTTGTTTGTTTCCAGGATTAGCAATTACCAGAAGAGCAAAAGTAGGTGAACGTAATCGTTTGAGAAGCTCAGTAATACCCTTCTTCCAATTAAAGTTTTGATCAACATGTACACCCAAAAAAATTGGAGCATTCTACCTTATTTAGTGCTTCTGCTCATGTGCTACATCAGTTGTTGTTCAGAACTGAATATAGTACCTTCTGTGATCTAGAAAAACAGTATTGTTACACAACAATTTCATATCGGTAATAGTGAACTACCGGAAAAATTTCTGCTTGGCAGATGGACCCTCAAATCACAACCGCAAAATTTTCTCGAGTCATTGCAGCAAGTTGTTTGACTCTCACTGGTGTAGCAACATTTCTTTCTTTGATAGACCGAGATACCTCCTGCTCTGAGATACTCTATTAGATCTTTCTCAGACAATATTCACATCCTTTCTTCGATAGATCGAGATATTACTTACTCTGACTGGCCTCGGAATATGTGTTCTCTTGAGATAATGAATGATAATGAATGCAGACTGACTTACCGTCACCGTGTAATATTCGTATGCACCGGACAACCGTTGTCGTTGTTTGTTAGTGTAGTTGAATTTAGAGGTCGAGTTATTTCGGTTAGGAAACGTTCGCAGTGAGTCACCAGCTGAACGCCTGCAAGCTCTAGACGCTAGTGCATTCGTAACCAGCGGTCGAGTGCATCCTCTGTCACGAGCGGCAACTGTCGAAATCAGCTGTTGTTTACGTTGTTGATGTCACAACGTCGAAATTTGTCCGTTTTCCCCTGATGTGTATTTACGTTAATAATCTCGTGTCTGGAGCTGATATCTCAGCGCTTTCAAAGTTAAATGCGTAGTTATGAAAGTATATCATTAATAGATATAAATGACAATTTTCTTATACCTTATTATATAAATTGGAGAAAACTATATTAACCCTTAAGGAATACTGCAACTACTCGTGGGGGTATAGCTCAGTGGTAGAGCATTCGACTGCAGATCGAGAGGTCCCCGGTTCAAACCCGGGTGCCCCCTTCTATTTTTAAAGTTATGCGCAGAATGTACTTCTGCTAAAGTTCCCTTCTTTAATGAATTTTGTTGTCTTTAACCGCTTTTCTGTAATTGTAATATGCCTGAGGTTCCGTTAAATGAAATGTACATCAACTCATGATATGTAATCCTACGCCAATAGCCAGATCGTACTGGGAGGTGATGGCAATTGAATAACGCCGAATGCTCTTCGCAAATGGTCACTTGAAAAGCTGTTCACCTGGCAAACCTGTTGACTTCGGAGTGCGTTCTAAGGCCTGTACTACTTCACTCAGTACGACACGCAATGCGGAACTTGGAACTGAGACGTGCGTGCTTTTAGCACAAACATTCTAGTCCCGCTGCCTCACTGGAGGTCACCGACTGTCGCCTGACGAGGTCGTGTTTATCCGCTTGTCAATCTCCCAGGCATACAATTGCGCAGTTATGCATGCGTGATTGCGTGGCTTTCACACGGAAGCCGCTTCGCCTATTCGTTTCATTGTACGGGTTACATAATGCTTCCTTTTGCTCTTCATCTGACTGACGGTAACTGACTGCCGACATGTACCCTTAGCATTATTTTTGGGAACCGAGTATATTATTAAGAGCGACAAACATAAGACCTGAAAGGCATCCTGGTATTAGGGAAAAACTAACTACTGCAGTCAGATATCATGATAAATAAAACCGCTTCAAAATGAGCTTGAAACTACAAATGTTAAACTGTAAAAGTGAAGTACTACTTTAAAAATATGCACTAAGGTTGTAAGAGAATTAGAATCCAATCAAAAATGATTATAGATCTCAGACGCATTGTAAGTGAAGAATTACATATTATTACAAGTTACAAATATTGTGGTACACATTTGTGTAGAGAATAGTGGCGATGGATTGCAATTTACTAGTATTTCTAGAAAGCTTATCAGCTTAAATTCTTTTTCTCTGTATAGAGAGCCGGTCCGAGAACATTTTTTCGCACAATCGACTCGTCATTCCCATTCCCTAGTCATTAGTTGCTTTTTCTCGAGATCTTGCTAAGACTTTAAAAATAAATTTAAATCAAGTGATCGTGGAGTAGATACCTTTTTTTTTTAAAGTGCTACGTCGATATTCCTTTGAAAAAGAAATTAATTTCCGAATCTTATTCCAGTGCTAAATATGAAAAGATGAAACTGTTAATTCCGTTTAACATAATTACCAAATTCTTCAAAGGCCTTAGGAAAAGCATAAATAAATAAACCAATTGTTCTGTTCTACCATTAGCAAATACGTGCTGTCTACTAACGTGGTTGAAAAGGATGAAAATATGAAATTTGTTATTTATTTTAATAATGAGACTTTTATTATATATTTTGCGAATTATTTCAATTTCCATAGGAAACGTGTTAAATAAAGGAAACTGTTACTGCGAAAGTAGTGAGTTACCTGTGGAGTAAATTCACCAGTAAGTAGCCAAATGTTACACAATTTGCCTTGAAAGTAACTAAAAATTGATACAATCAAAATTTGTGTATTTAAAACTGAAAACGAAAACAGAAATTTACCTGTGTCGCGAAAGAGAAACGTTCTATTTATAAAGTCATGTATAATTCCTACAACTGTTCAGTATTTGTAACGAGAATTTTTCCGTTGGATAAAAACGTTGTATTGAAATTTTTCCAGTCTTTAATTTGGCAAAATCCATTCAAAATAGAATTTGAATCTACTGACTTCATGGTATCGCGTTCGGTGGCTATAAATGACTCAGTCCTCGCAATTGCACCTGAGGAAACGTTGACATAACGTATGCTGTATCAGCCTGTGTTCTGAAAAACTGCTTTCGCTACAAACTACAGACTTACGTATAGTCAGGGGGAGTCGCACGCTTATAAAAAATGTTTTGAGAAATAGTCAATAAAATTGCCTTTTGTGGAGAAATTCAGCACAAAGAATTGGCCTCTAAGGTCAGAAATTCTTAGTTTGTTTTCCAAGGAATCTCTAGCATCTTCCACTTTACCGTCTCAGCCCCACAAACACAGGTGAAGTGCCCTTCTGCAATATTCTTTATCTCTGGGTAATTTGTGCAACCTACATCCACTTGAAACTGCTTACTGCTGTTATCTAACGAAAATCCGTCCCCCTCCAATCCCCCCCCCCTCCCTCAGACACACACTTTCCTCCATTATTATCAAGTTGACTATTCCTTTTCTTGATGACACATGATGTTGACCATCACTTCTTTTAACCACAGTGTGTCATAAATTTCTTTTTTTCGTATTGCATTTCAGTACCTCTTCATTTGTTATCCTATCTGTCTAACCAGTCTTTAGCATTCTACCACCCCATTTCAAAATGTGTTGTTCTCATTCTATCTGCACTGTTTGTCGTGCTCGTTTCACTTCTGTCCGAGGCTGTGCCTCAGGCAAGCATCTTCGGAGAACACCCCCTAAAACTTAAGCTGTTATCCGATGTTAAGAAATTTATCTTTTTTAGAAATGCTTTTCTTGCTACTGCCAGTCTACATTTCATATCCTCATCACTTCGACTGCTGCCGAAACAGAAAAAAAAACAAAAAAAACATTTGTACAAGTTTTACTGTGTCATTTCCTAATCTAATACCCTCAGCATCGCCTGATTTAATTCCGTTACGTTTAAGTACCGTTACAGTATTTTTGTTGATACTGATCTTATAACCTCCCTCAAGACACTACCTGCTTTGTTCAACGTATCTTCCACGTTCTTTCCCGTCTCTGAGAGAATTACAACGTCATCGGCAAACCATAATGTTTCAATTTCTTCTCCATGAACTTTTAAGCCTCTTTCCAAGTTTCTGCTTTGTTTCCTTTAAAGCTTTCTAAATGTATAAATTGAGTTACGTCGGGGATATGCTACAGTCCTATGTCACTCCCTTTTCAGCTTTCATGTCCTCTGACACAACTGTAGTCACTTTTCTGTAAAACACACACACACACACACACACACACACACACACACACACACACACACACACACACTCGGTGTAGTCCAGCAACTCTACGTGGCATGGACTCAGCAAGTTATTGGACGTCCCCTGTAGAAATATGGATCCATATCGCCTCTACAGCAGTCCACAATTGAGAAAGTGTAGTCGGTGCAGGATTTTGTGCATGAAATGACCTCTCGATTATGTCCCATAAATGTTCCTTGGGATTCGTGTGGTGCGATCAGGTTGGCCAAATCATTCGTTGGAACTGTCCACTACATTCTTCAAACCAGTCGCAAACAATTGTAGCCCGGTGACATATTTGGGAACATGCAGTCCATGAATGGCTGCAAATAGGCTCCAAGTAGCCGACTATAACCATTTCCAGTCAATTATCGGCACAGTTGAACCAGAGCACCCAGTCCATTCCCTTAAAACACAGAACACACAATTGTGGAACCACCACTAGCTTGCATAACGCCTTTTTGACACCTTAGATCCATGGCTTCGTGGGGGTCTGCGCCACACTCGAATCCTACCATCAGCTCTCATCAACTAAAATCGAGACTCATCTAACCAGGCCACGTTTTTCCATTCGTCTAGGGTGTGGTCACAAGCCTAGGAGAGGCGCTGCCAGCAATGAAGTGCTATTAGCAAAAGCACTCGAGTCGGTCTGTTTGCTGTCATAGCTCCTTAAGATATACTACGCCGCGCTCTCGTGCGGCCCACATTGGTTTCTGTGGTTATTTTACTGAGTGCTGCTTGTCTGTTAACACTGACAATTCTACGCAAACGGCGCTGCACTAGGCCGTTAAGTGAAGGCAGCCGGACACTGCATTGTCCATGGTGAGATGCAATGCCTGGAATTTTGTGTTACCGGCACACTCCTGAAACTGTTGATCGCGAAGTATTGAATTCCCAAGCATTTACCGAAATGTAATGTCATATGCGTCTAGCTCCAAATATCGTTCTGCGTCTTTTCACACGAATCACCTGAGTACGAATAACAGCTATGCCAATCAACTGCCATTTTACAACTTGTGTACACGATACTATCGCCATCTGTATACGTGCGTATCGCTACTTCTTTACTTGTAATATAAGTCATATGGCCTGCATTGCCTCGCGTCCTCCTACATTTCGTCCTCCTACATTTCTCCAGAATCCAAAGTGATCTTCTCAGCGCATAGCTTCAACCAGTTTTTCCACTCTTCTTCTTTAAATAATTCGCGTTAGTATTTTGAACCGTGACTTATTAAACAGATGGGTAGGTAATATTCACATCTGCCAGCATCTGCCTTCTTTGCATATGGAATTATTATCGTCTTCAAGTCTGATGGCATTTCGCCTGTTTCATACATCACGCATTCCAGATGGAATAGTTTTATCATGGCTGCCTCTCCAAAGGATCTTCGTAATGGCTTCTACTCTTGGACTGTGTTTCGGCTTAGTGCTTTCACTGCTTTGTCAGATTATTCTTCAAATAGTAAAAGCCGATCAAACATGAACAAAATTTACATGATTCGCCACTTATTCCCTCTCATCCGACGATAAATGACGTGATGGTGACGGAAACGCCATCAGGTCACTGAAATAAAATAAATGGTAAACGTAGGGTTTCCAGGCACATATCATATGTTGATCGAGGAAATGTGATAATTGCCTAAAACGTGAGACAGGAAATGTAAATATCCAAGACAAAGAAAAAAATAGGATGGCGATGTGTTATCTGCGAGGAATGAAGAAACGCTTCTGTAGTGCATTTCCTGCACCAGTCCTCACTAAGAGCGGATGAGTTCTCTTATATTTTCCAAATTATATGACGGAGAATCTTAGAATTTCAAGAATCGTCGACAGCTAAGTCACTAGAGACTGATCGTCACGTAAGCTATTCAAGGATGTGGCTTAAAATCGGCGATGGACAAACAACCAACTCAACATTCGCCAGAAGTGATTATGGAAAACATGTATCAGCATAGAGTCACAGGTATTTGAGTTTCGCTCTTCTTAAATGCGAGCTGAGCGCCGAAAACGTTGTCATCGTACTCGGCTGTATCTAAAAGAAACTGCGTCATGCCCGGATACATTACCAATAAATCAAACAGTTTCATCTACATCTATATTTATACTCCACAAGACCCCAAATGGTGTGTGGCGGAGGGCACTTTACGTGCCACTGTCATTACCTCCCTTTCCTGTTCCAGTCGCGTATGGTTCGCGGGAAGAACGACTGCCGGAAAGCGCTCGAATCTCTTTAATTTTACATTCGTTATCTCCTCGGCAGGTATAAGTTGGAGGAAGCAATATATTCGATACCTCATCCAGAAACGCACCCTCTCGAAAACTGGATACCGCGATGCAGAGCGCGTCTCTTGCAGAGTCTGCCACTTGAGTTTGCTAAACACCTCCGTAACGCTATCACGCTTACCAAGAAACCCTGTGACGAAACTCGCCGCTCTTCTTTGGATCTTCTCTATCTCCTCTGTCAACCCGACCTGGTACGGATCCCACACTGATCAGCAATATTCAAGTGCAGGTCGAACGAGTGTTCTGTAAGCACCTCCTTTGTTGGTGGACTACATTTTTTAAGGGCTCTCCGAATGAATCTCAACCTGGCACCCGCCTTACCAACAATTAATTTTATATGATCACTCCACTTCAAATCGTTCCGTACGCATACTCCCAGATATTTACAGAAGTAGCTGCTACCAGTGTTTGTTCCGCTATCATATAATCATACAATAAAGGATCATTCTTTCTATGTATTCGTAATACATTACATTTGTCTTTGTTAAGGGTCAGTTGCCACTCCCTGCACCAAGTGCCTATCCGCTGCAGATCTTCCTGCATTTCGCTGCAATTTTCTAATGCTGCAACTTCCCTGTATACTACAGCATGATCCGCGAAAAGCCGCATGGAACTTCCGACACTATCTACTAGGTCATTAATATATATTGCGAAAAGCAATGGTCCCATAACACTCCCCTGTGGCACGGCATAGGGTGCTTTAACGTCTGTAGACGTTCTCAATTGAGAACAGCATGCTGTGTTCTGTTTGCTAAAAAGTCTTCAATCTAGCCACACAGCTGGTCTGATATTCCGTAGGCTCATACTTTATCAAGCGACAGTGCGGAACTGTATCGAACGCCTTCCGGAAGTCAAGGAAAATGGCATCTACCTGGGAGCCTGTATCTAATATTTTCGGGGTCTGATAAACAAATAGAGCGAGTTGGGTCTCACACGATTGCTGTTTCTGGAATCCATGTTGATTCCTACAGAGTAGATTCTGGGTATCCAGAAATGACATGATACGCGAGAAAAAAACACGTTCTAAAATTCTACATAGTTCTGCGCATCTGCTCGACGCTCCTTCTTGAAAACTGGAACTACCAGTGCTCTTTTCCAATCATTTGGAACCTTCCGTTCCTCTTTGTATTTACTAATTTTTAAAATGGCTCACTTGTGAAGCTGTCGCATAGTTCTGCACGGATGGTCTGAGAGGTCTGAAACGAGTTCGCCCAGTCAGGCTCTTCGGTGACTGAAACATTTCAAAATCAGAAATTACAAAAAAAAAATGTATATATAGAAATCATTACACGTGGCGTGGGTGCCAGCATGTCTTTCGGCGTGGCTAGTGGTGCCAGAGGTGGCTAGAGGTGACGCAAGTCAGGCGATACCTCCTGATACAGGGTCGGCCCTCCTTTTGCCCGGCTTAGTGCAGGAACTCGGCGTGGCATGGACTCACCAAGTCGTTGGAAGTCCCCTGTAGAAATATTGCAGCCGTTCGTAATCGTGAAAGTGTTGCCGATGCAGTACGCTGTTCGATCTGGATGGCCAAATCATTCACTTGAATGCTTTGACATGGTGCACTATCATCCATTGTTGTTTGGTAACGTGAAGTCCATGAATGGCTGTAAATGGTCGCCAAGTAGCCGAACATAACTATTTCCAGTCAATAATCGGTTGAGTTGGACCAGAGGACCCAGTCGTTGAAATACACAGTCCACACCATTGTGGAGCCACTCCATCTCACACAGTGTCTTGTTGACAACTTGGGTCCATGGCTGCGGGGAGGGAGGTTGGGGGGGGGGGGGGGGGGTCTGCGCGACACTCTAACCCTACAGTCAGCTCTTACCAAATGGAATCGTGACTTACCTGACCAGGCCGCGGTTTTCCAGTCGTCTAGGATCCAACCGATACGGCCAGTAGTCCAGGAGAGGTGCAGCAGGGGTAGTGGCGCTGTTAGCAAAGGTACTCGCGCCAGTCGTCTGCTGACATAGCCCATTAACGCCAAATTTCGCTGCATTGTCCTAAAGGATACGTTCGTCGTAGGTCACACATTGGTATCTCAACGGTCATTTCGCGCAGTGTTGCTTGTTTGGTAGCACTGATAATTCCACGCAAACGCCGCTGCTCTCGGTCGTTACACGAAGGACGTCGGCCATTGCGTTGTCCATGCTGAGAGGTAAATGCTGGAGGATCTGCAGCGAATTGACGCATGGTGCAGGGAATGGCAATTGAATCTCAATGTAGACAAGTGTAATGTGCTGCGAATACATAGAAAGAAAGATTCCATATCATTTAGCTACAGTATAGCAGGTCAGCAACTGGAAGCAGTTAATTTCCATGAATTATCTGAGAGTACGCATTAGGAGTGATTTAAAATGGAATGATCATATAAAGTTGATCGTCGGTAAAGCAGATGCCGGACTGAGATTCATTGGAAGAATCCTAAGGAAATGCAATCCGAAAACAAAGGAAATAGGTTACAGTACGATTGTTAGCCCACTGCTTGAATACTACTCAGCAGTGTGGGATCCGTACCAGATAGGGTTGACAGAAGAGATAGAGACGATTTAACGGAGAGCAACGAGCTTCGTTACAGGATCATTTAGTAATCGCGAAAGTGTTACGGAGATGATAGATAAACTCCAATGGAAGACTCTGCTGGAGAGACGCTCAGCAGCTCGGTACGGGCTTTTGTTGAAGTTTCGAGAACATACCTTCACCGAGGAGTGAAGCAGTATATTGCTCCCTCCTACGTATATCTCGCGAAGAAACCATGAGGATAAAATCAGAGAGATTAGAGCCCACACAGAATCATACCGCGAATCCTTCTTTCCACGAACAATACGAGACTGGAATAGAAGCGACAACCGATAGAGGTATTCAAGGCACCCTCCGCCACACACCGTCAGGTGGCTTGCGGAGTATGGATGTAGATGTAGATTTAATGTCTGACATCTGGTATTCTCGGCGCATTCTTGACACTGTGGATCTCGGAATACTGAATTTCCTAACGATTCCCGAAAGGGAATGTTCTGCGCGTCTAACTCCAATTACCATTCCGCACTCAAAGTCTGTTAATTCTCGTTTCGCGGCCATAATCACGTCTAAAAACTTCTTGCGTGAATCAACTGAGTACGAACGTCAGCTCCGCCAATGCACTGCCCATTTGTAACTTGTATGCGTGCTACTACTGCGACCTCTATATGTGCATATCACTATTCAATGACTTGTCAAGTCAGTCATAAATGAACGGCGGAAAAAATACACCGTGGGAAACTGATCAGAATACTTCCATTACGAGGTCCCTGGAGAGTCAATTATACAGTGCAATAACACTCGCATTGTACAATATACTGGCAGTTGGCTCCACTCAATGAAATGATAAAAAATTGTTCAAATGGCTCTAAGCACAATGGGACTTAACATCTGAGGTCATCAGTCCCCTAGACTGCTTGCTTTGCTCTTGTGGAAAGACAAGACGAATTGTACATGAGCGAGAAGAGAGCAAGACTATGGCATGAATATTTATTTGAGGATGAGCGGTCGCTCATCTGATGTTCTCTTTCAAGTGGATGAGTCTCCAATTTAAAAAAAATATGTTACGTGTACATGTGTCCGGAAACGCTTAATTTCCATGTTAGAGCTCATTTTAGTTTCGTCAGTATGTACTGTACTCCCTCGATTTTCACAATCAACATTTGTGGACTGACGAGAATCCGCACGCAATTGTGCAATCACGTCATCAACACAGATTTTCTGTGAACGTTTGGGCAGCATTGTTGGTGATGTCTTGATTGGGCCCCATGTTCTTCCACCTACGCTCAATGGAGCACGTTATCATGATTTCATACGGGATACTCTACCAGTGCTGCTAGAACATGTGCCTTTACAAGTACGACACAACATGTGGTTCATGCACGATGGAGCTCCTGCACATTTCAGTCGAAGTGTTCGTACGCTTCTGAACAACAGATTCGGTGACCGACGGATTGGTAGAGGCGGACCAATTACAAGGCCTCCACGCTCTCCTGACCTCAACCCTCTTGACTTTCATTTATGGGGCTATTTTTAAGCTCTTGTCTACCCAACCCCGGTACCAAATGTAGAGACTCTTCGTGCTCGTATTGTAGACGGCTGTGATGCAATATGCCATTCTCCAGGGCTGCATCAGCGTATCAGCGATTCCATGCGACGGAGGGTGGATGCATGTATCCTCGCTAACGGAGGATATTTTGAACATTTCCTGCAACAAAGTGTTTTGACGTCACGCTGGTACGTTCTGTTGCTGTGTGTTTCCATTCAATGATTAATGTAATTTGAAGAGAAGTAATAAAATGAGCTCTAACATGGAAAGTAAGCGTTTCCGGACACATGTCCACATAACATTTTCTTTCTTTGTGTGTGAGGAATGTTTCCTGAAAGTTTGGCCGTACGTTTTCGTAACACCCTATTTATGGCTAGAGGAACTTCATTTGAAGACCTGAAACTGGTAAGGGAAATATCATCACAGTCAATAACCCCGCTTTCCACTTTTTCTAATTGAATCTAATCTGCTTTCAGATGCATTTCCCAGTGTTTCAATAACGGCAGCATGTACTCCTTGTTTCTTCTGACGGTTACTATGCTAATTTAATTTTACACACCATAAAGCTGGCAAACCTCTATGGACTCCCAATAATTCTATTAATGAACGTGCGTTCCGCTGATTTCGAAGCTATATCCATAATTCGGTTTACACAACACAATAAATTCGGGACTCTGCTGATAAAAGTATACAATATTAGCCAGACAATATACAATGCAACTAGCATGCGCAGTAAGGATCCAATTTCAGTAGACCCATCAATATACTACACAGTATATTCCATAGCCTTTAATCTCATCCACAAACAATCGGTAACAGTAGACAATAACAAATATAGTTCAATGTTATTGGCAGTCTAGGAACAGATTTAGCGACAAAAGTAAAGAGAAATTTTTTGGTCTCACTGGCAGCTGAGCGAAGAGCGATGTGGCATTTGCTTTGACCTCAGAGTACGCCCTGGGGATGACAGACGTATCACATCGCAGAAGGGCGGTGCTGGCTGCCGCCTCGCGTTTACCGAAGCCTCGTTGCCTAGCAACGGCAGAGGGGGGGGGGGGGGGGGGGGGACGAGGGCTGGGGTCCAGTGGGCGTCCGACAGCTCCGCAGCGAGCCGAGAGCAGCCGATCCGAGCCGACCGCTAACGAGCCTCTCGTAATCACACACACACACACACACACACACACACACACACACACACACACACACACTAGCGCGCGCGCGTGTCTGCTCGTGTGCGCAGTCGGACGCCACGCGGTTTTTTGTGGCACGTCCGGAGCCTAGCAGCAGGCTTCTTCAGGCCTGTGGACACCAGACTGGTGAGATTCTCCCAGACCGCCGGCTGTCGGCCCGCTAATTTTCTAGCTGTCGCACAAACTCGGCGGCGTATTTTACCAGGTAATGCGATGGAAGGAATGGAAGTGGCCGGCGCAGGGGTCGTTTTGCTCTGGAAAATGTGCCCGGACAACATGGCATCACGCCAGTGCCCGACACAGAATAGTACTTCCTGCGATCCGGAGCTGACGAACGCTGTGGAACCCAGAGTCTGTGCCTCGATATGTCTGCCGGCAGCAATACAGGGAATACGGATAACGAACAACCGGTCCACAGAATGCGTGTTACAGACAAGGTGCATCCGATGAGGTTGTACAACACTTCAGTTCTTCTTCACATTTGATTTTCCGTTACCGTAGATAACGGTAGGCTCCTTCAGGTCTTGTCACCCGCATAGTATGCCTACTCAACATTTTCTTTGTCTTCTAAGGCAATGTACAATGCGTTCATCTATGATTTACTTGTAGACATACTGGCAATTAGATCGTATCATATGTTACTTAGTATGGAGAAAGATATCCCTGCAAAATAGAAAATGAATAACGTATAATATTTCAGACCTGGTGGTGTAGTGGCAAAGCATGCGCTTGGAAACCGAAAGGTCGCTGGATCGAGTCCCGGTCGGAACACGGAAATTTTCAGTCAGCCTTTAATGTAGACTTCACCTCTCAACCATCACAGGACTCGTTAGGAACTGCACGTGGCTGTGATTTCACTTTAAACTGTAGGTAGATAGGGACACTGAAGTCGTCGATGCGTCGGCCAAGAGAAAGAGTTGTAGCTAGCCACTGCGCTACACGCATAATACATATTGTAAGACGTGCATATTTCTGTTGTTTATTGTCAAACCACAATTTATGAAAGATGTCTATATTTTATTAATAGGATTAAATAGGAATAATTAATATTTGTCATGTTGGAAATAATTGTGGTGGCAGGGAATATCTGCACCAAAGGCCGGGAGAAACCGCCTACGGATACATTTTAAGAAAAGAGCGGGAAAGACCGCGCATTTATACATCTTGTAATGGTAGCAGGGATTGTCTGCACCAGAAAGCATTGTTGGCAGGAGAAACCGCACTTTAGCGCTCGTAGGAAGTAAGTAGTAAGCGAGATGTGAAGCGAGTCGGTAGAAGGTCTGAAGCGAGAGGTTGAGAGGAGCGGTGTGCCTGCCAGCCACCAGATATGATTTATAAGAGATTATTGAATTAATTGTTTGATAAAGTCAAGACTACTGAAGGTATGTTTGCGCATTGCTAGTTGTGAGATTATTGTAAAAAGTAAGTCCCATTTGAACGTTTGTAAAATCGTTTCATTCAGAATATAATTAACTTTTGGCAGCAATATTGCATTTCTAATTATAATCCATCCCAAAACCATCAACGTAAAACTTTGCAAAATTTTATTGTTGTCAAGAAAAAGTTTAGCTATGAATTACGTAACTTCAATCAAATTATTTAAAGAATAACGTCAGCTTTGCTATTAAAGAATAACGTCAGCTTTGGTAATAAATACAGCCACTTATTATCACAGCCCAGCAGCAGTTAATAGAGTATAGTAAACCAGAGTAAATATATTCATGTCGCAGTTCGATGTAGTAGTCAGATGGCGATTCAGTATCAGGAAAGAAAAAAAAAAACGACTGAGGGCCACGACGACGACACATTCTATGTTTCGTCGAAATAATCAGAAAATCACTTTTAATAACCAGCAATTAAATTTGTATGCGAAGATTGAGAAAGAGAATAAATTTCAAAATGAAGATTTCATTTGTTATTATTAAGCAAGAGATAGAAATCCTAAGGGAAGGTTATCATTAACAAAAGAGGTATAGAGGCGACGAGAAGGTTTCAATATAACGGCTGTTATATCAAAGAATTCCAACAAAAGCGTTGTTGACATTGAACACAAATTTAAGTGCAGAAGAGTCTTTTTTGGAAGTATTTCTTTGGAGTGTAGCGTTATGCATACAGAAATGAAATGTGGACGACAAAGAGTACAAGCAAGAGGAAAATATGCGACGGACGATTAATAAGTAATGAAACGCCTTTTTTTCTCGGCTAACTTCAGTTGAAGAAATGCTGAGTTTGTTGTGTGACATGGTGGAATATCTCCGCTTCAGCCACTATACTTTCATGAAGTTCCAATTGGTGGCGGCGTTACACGTAGGCTTCAAAAATAACGTCTGTAATGGAGGTACGTTCCAAGCAGAGAGCTGTCATTGACGGAGATCTGGCAGTGAACAAAAGCACGATGATCGTTGGGCGAGGCGTCTGTCATCGCAATATGATCGTCCTCCCACAAAAAAGCTGCTTGTAGATCAATGCTGTACAGAGCACACAAATTTCCACTTCAAAATACAGAACTCTAACAAGAAATAGAAACCATAACATATACTACAATAATCAATGGATATGGCCCTTCTCTAATTAATACCATGTCACAACAGATAAAAAATAAACTGAACAAACAACATCAAACTACACTCACAACTGACAGTGCCCCAGTAGTCAAATATGTAAAAATGCCATATCTCGGAATAGTATCTGACAAATTAGCAAGACTATTCAAAAGCACGGAAGTAAAAATCAGCTTCAGCGCCAACAACAACCTAAGTAGGATGCTTATTCACAATATAAAACCACCAGATACAAATATTGATGCGTCTGGCATTTACAAAATTACCTGCAGCCGATGTAATAAATATTATATCGGCCAAACAGGCAGATTTAAAGAACATTTAGACTGCTACAGGCTTGATAAATGTAACAAATCAGCAGTAGCAACTCACATTAGAGACACAGGCCACCCTTTGGAAATCGAAGAAAACGTCGAAATTTTACACAAAATAGGAAAAAGTAAAAGAATGGATATCATGGAAGACTGGATGGACTGTGCGGCTGGTCCCGACGGAGGTTCGAGTCCTCCCTCGGGCATGGCTGTGTGTGTTTGTCCTTAGGATAGTTTAGGTTACGAATTGTGTAAGCTTAGGCACTGATGACCTTAGCAGTTAAGTCCCATAAGATTTCACACACATTTGAACATTTTGAACAAAGCATGGAGATAACATTCTTAATGAAATAACCGAATTCAAAAACTCAACATTCTTCAACAGTCTTAAGCCAGTTCTAACTCAATAGATTAAAGATACGTCATTGTAAATAATTGACTACAAATCTGTCAGTATCAAGAATATCGATACAAAACCTCGATAAACGATACAGACTCTAATGCTACAGTCCACTAAAAATGAAAGACTGGGTTTGGACAGGAGAGTTTGCTTCAAAAAGTCCGCCATCTTGTGTTATGTCTATAAGATCGAAGCAATTTGTGCAGTGAATTACGTTGGCAATCAGAGACAAAATTTAACGTGCAACAGTGTAATGTCAATCAACAGCGCCGCCATGACACCAGTGATGCAAGTGAAGCAGCAAGATGATGAAATTGTAAGTGACCAACTGTCATATGAAAGCCTTTCACACTATTTTCGTAACACATAACTGATGCAGATCTATCTGCATCCTATACAGGCTGTGATATACATAATCAACCACAAGGAAGAAAACCAGCAGCAGACATCACTGATTTCGATTTCTTTCGATTCTAGCCATACACTACCCCCCCCTCCTTCCCCCCAAATACCACACCAGCAGCTACAGTAAAAAACAATGGACAAAGAGTTCTAGATTAATCTAGTTTAAGACTGTTTATTTTTAAGTAACATTTTTCTATATGTATGTATGTATGTATGTATAAGCGCCTGAAGATAAACAGACACGTTCGAAACGCGTTGAATTATGTTAGATTAAGCGTAAAATAAAAAGTGACTGGTACCAGAAACTTGAAATAAATAATAATGATCGAGCAAACCTGTCTGGTTCCTCGCGTCGGCCAGCCGCACACAACTGTGACTCCTGCAATGTTGGAACGTGTGGACACTCTCATTTGAGGTGAACAACGGATCACAATCAAACACCTCGCTGCTCGGCTGGACGTCTCTGTCTCGTACTGACACACTCAACCACATTTGGGGTACCAAAAGGTGTGCACTGACTGGGTTCCTCGCCTCCTTAACACAAGATCATAAAAAGCCACGGAGGACCATCTGCAGGAAATTGAATTCCTGTCGCGTTACGAGGGTGGTCGTTAAAATTTTTTTGGAACATCGTCACATGGTACGGAGCGTGGATTCATCACTTCGGACCGGAAACAAAACGGCAGTCCATGGACTGGCGTCACACCACCTCTCCTCCGAAGACAAAGATCAAAGCCGCACCCTCAGCCATTAAAGCCATGGCGACGGTCTTCTGGGACTCTGAAGGGGGTGTTCTGTTTATGTTCTCCTTCATGGTGCAACAATGAACTCTAAAGTGACATGTTCTACCCTCGGGAAATTGAGGAAACAACTTCAGCGAGTTCGTCGCCACAGAAGTTTGCCCCAATGAAGGATGTACTCCACGGGACGAGACAAGACGTTGCCTCCAAAGTCGACCGGCAGTGGGTATCATGCGGGCATATAGGCCCTGCCAGTAAGGTGGTGTAAGGGGAGATTACGTTGAAAAAAGGGTTTTGTAGTCAAAAGAGTGGGGAATAATGTAGTGTATTGGAATCCTGAATAAAATCATCCTGCTTTCAGAAAAGAAATTGTTGCACTGCTTACTGAACACTCTTTGCACTTGTAAAATTATGAAGTGTGATTTTACTGTAGAATGCTGAAGGGTATCTGGATATATCGAGTAACTAATGAAGAACACCTACATCGATAATCTGCAAATCACATTTAAGTGGCTGGTAGAGGGTTGATCGAACCACCTTCACAATTCTCTATTATTCCAATCTCGCACAGCGCGCGGAAACATTGAACACCTATATCTTTCCGTACGAGCTCTGATTTCCCTTATTTTATCTTGGTGATCGTTCCTCCCTATGTAGGTCGGTGTCAATAAAATATTTTCGCATTCGGAGGAGAAAGTTGATGATTGGAATTTCGTGAGAAGATTCCGTAGCACCGAAAAACGCCTTTCTTTTAATGATGTCCAGCCCAAATCCTGTATCATTTCTGTGACACTCTCTCCCATATTTCGCGATAATACAAAACGTGCTGCCTTTCTTCGAACTTTTTCGATGTTCTCCGTCAGTCCTATCTGGTAAGGATCCTACACCGCGCAACAGTATTCTAAAAGAGGACGGACAAGCGTAGTGCAGGCAGTCTCCTTGGTATGTCTGTAACATTTTCTAAGCGTCCTGCCAATAAAACGCAGACTTTGGTTAGCGTTCCCAGCAACATTTTCTGTGTGTTCTTTCCAATTTAAGTTGTTCGTAATTGTAATACCTAGGTATTTAGTTGACTTTACCGCTTTTAGATTTTACTGATTTATCGTGTAACCGAAGTTTAACGAGTTCCTTTTAGTGCTGATGTGGATGGCCTCACACTTTTAGTTATTTAGGCTCAATTGCCACTTTTCGCACCATTCCGATATTTCTTCTAAATCGTTTTGCAGTTTGTTTTTGTCTTCTGATAACTTTATTAGTCGATAAACGACAGCGTCATCTGCAAACAACCGGACGGCTGCTCAGATTGTCATCGAGCTGTCTCAGATGCGTCATCGATATAGGAAACAAATAGCTCTGTGGGAAAATCCTACCAAGTTTACTAGGAAATATCGTGAGTTATGGAGGTATAGTTAACTTGGTAATGGGGGGAAGTGTGTGTGTGGTAGAGGGTTTGGGCTGTTGGAATTGTAGTGGGAAACCAAGGATAGTGACTTTGACTACAAATCAAAATCTCCGAAATCCTGGGTTAGATACCACCCACTGTTAAATTCTGAACAAATGTCATCAGCATTGGCGGCTGAAGACTTCCCGTACTGTAACACCCCACCCGTTGCTTGTCCGCTTTTTGCGTGTGCTCGCCCCTGACAAACAACTTACAGAGAAATTGGGAGTGGAACTGTAGGCAAAAATGGATAACGCTAGATTTAAATGTGGCCCTGTCACTCCTAATTAATCTGCAGTGGTAGTGACGATAAATCACAGCTATTTTTACTTCCAAACGTAAACGATCACGAACACTTAGGATGTTCAATGATATCAAAAACATACACAAAAATAAAATAAAGCAAAAGGGTGAATTCAGGATCAACTACTGAAAGTAAAGACTCTACTGAATCAAAATAATTTTATTATAATCTTCATATAAATGCTGAATGAAACACAATGAACAACTTACAAATTATCCTGTTAACTGGCATTGGCAGTAACTGTGTTAAAATAGGTCGAAACCACGATCTCTTATAACATGTATAACCACTACACTCCAAACTACTGTGAAACCTCTCTGGAAACAGCAATTGCAATTGATCCAACTATTTAACGTTACTCCTAACACAGGTCGAAGCGGGAGCGATCTCACCGTAATATTCCTGTTGTAGCGGCTGTCTCCGACGTCGACAGCGAGGCCTTGCGGTCGGCGTGTGGCGTCTCGGAGAGTACAATCCTACAGTAATCGAACACCAGACTGCTGTCCGTAAACTTCTCTAACTGCGACAATGTTTCCGTCAGCAATGAGATGGCGCGGCTAACGTCCTCTCAGAACGAAAGACCAAGAGGGGAGACGACTTGGCTGACGCCCTCCCAGTACGAGAGCCCAGCACGGAAGACCTCTTCCGAGAGTCCAGCAAGATCGCTCTTCACCTTTGTTTTCTCACCTCAACTTTTACCGAGTGAATCACATCACTAGAAGCTCTCAAAATACCCAGTTTTCCAGTGCCGACCAATGTACGGCATGGGAATAGAACTCTTTTCCACAATTGTTTTATTTCTACAAAAATTCCACAAGTAAACTCCGCCCTCGCCAGCTGGGAAGAACCACAGCTGTGGGCAATGACACGTTTACTGGAAGTTTTCTGCCAAGAGACCACTCGAGATTCCCGTCGTAGCGAGCACATATTCTTCCATAGAAACTTTGTTATTCGGACTCCTGGCCCCACTTGAGTTACTCGAAGGCGTGAAATTCGTGGGACACAGGCGAGAGCACGCACTGGAAAGCCCGTCCAGCTACCCACTGCTCTGTTTTGGTAAACACTTGAACACCTGCAGCCGCGAGTCCCTCAGAGGTTGGCGGCCGCTGTGGCCTCTAAACGGATTACAGAAATCCCCCACTTCACCATTCATACCGTTAGGCTGTGGTCTTCGGCGGTCGTGGCTGAGCTCTGCTGAGCTCTGTCTCGCGTACTGCCTTTCCGCAAAATCTTATAATTACAAAATCGCTGAATTCTCGCGTGCCGATGCGTTTCCACATAGATTTCCTACACCGTAATTTAGAGTATTACTCCAACAACACCTGAAGTGTAAAGTTAAATGGACTCATGTAAGGTGCAAGGACGTTGCCACCTTACAGTACAACAAATCACTGTCGTTTTGCCAACGGCCTTGTCAAACGGGGTGAAGGAGCCGACAGTGCTGTGGCACCCTGTTACACTTGGAGTGGCAAACTGCGCTTGCCAAGAGGGAGGTGAGCTTGAGGAAAAACTTAAATGACAGACGAAAGGGTAATATCCTACGATATGGAGTGCCAAAAGTGTGAAAGTGATACGCATCCTAGACAGTCGGAAATGAAGAGGTTCAGTCTAGACGAAGTGGGTGGCTGTGACGTCAGATGAAAAGAAGATAGGGACATTTGGTCAGGCGAACGTGGAGGAATATCAACAGGTTCAGAAAATGGCGCATCAGTGGTAGTATCCTTCATGAATAGGAAGGTAGGGCAGACAGGATTTACTGAGAAGTCATCTGAAACTGGTATTCTCATCAGAATTCACAGTAAACTGACGCTAGAAACTGTAGTTTTGGTATAGGTTTCGAAGTCATAAGCAAAAGATGAAGATCCAGTGAAAGCATGAGAGCATATCGAACGCGTAATTCGGTATGTACGATCTACTTATCATGGGCCAGTGGAACGCTGTAGCAACGGAAGAAATGGAAGACAGGGTTACCGGAGAATATAAGCTCTGTAGCACGAATGAGAGGGGACAAAAAGGAATTGGGTTCTGCACTCAATTTCAGCTATTAATGAAGAATACACTTTTCAGAAAATAACAACGGAAGGAAAGTGCCCAGACTCAAGTGTAGATTCCAGCTGAATTACATCATTCCCAGACAAATTTCGAAATCAGGTATTGGATTATAAGGTGGATCCACAAGCAGATATAGACTCAAATCACATTTTAATAATGATGAAGAGAAAGATGAAATTTAAGAGAGTTCTCGGGAGCGATCGGTGTGGAAAGAAGGAGGATGCGGAAATACTGGAAAGTGATGATCTTCATTTTAAAACCTCTTAGGCTGCAGATAGTGCGATAGTGAATGCCACAAGCGGCAGTTCACTTTAAGAGGAATGGCCTTCATTGATTTTCGGAAGCGCTGATTCAGTGTACAGAGAAGACACAGCAATCTCCGCTGAAATTAAAACCAAATGTGTCAACATTAAGAATGCAGAAGGGACCCATTATAGAGTTAACAGAGCCTTGAAAGACTTGTGATCAAATAGACAACATTCCTCTAGAATTTCCTTAATCGTTGGGGGAAGTGGCAACGAAATTCTTATTCAAACTGGTCTTTTGAATCTATGAGTCTGGAGAAGTAGATCAAATTTTCTGAAAAATATCGCCCACACTATCCCGATGATACCGAAGGCAGATAAGTGAGAGAACAATCGCGCAATCAGTTTAACAGCTCAAGTTCAAGTTCAAGTGGCTCTGAGCACTATGGGACTCAACTGCTGTGGTCATTAGTCCCCTAGAACTTAGAACTACTTAAACCTAACTAACCTAAGGACATCACACACATCCATGCCCGAGGCAGGATTCGAACCTGCGACCGTAGCGGTCGCACGGTTCCGGACTGCGCGCCTAAAACCGCGAGACCACCACGGCCGGCTTTAACAGCTCATGCATCCAGGTTACTGATGAGAATAATTCACGGAAGCATGAAAAGAACCTCGAGGATTTGTTATATAATGGAAGCAAAAATCAAGGGACGTCCATAAAACTTTTAGATTTAGATAAAGCGTTCGAAAATGTAGAATGGTGTTAGATGTTCGAAATTCTCTTAATAATAGGTGTTAGCTATGGCAATAAACGGGTAATATACAATATGAACAGGAAAAAGAGGGAAAAATAGGAACGGAAGACTAAGAACGAAGGGTGCGGTTTAGAAAGGGTGTATGACAGGGCACCCTTAGTGTTCAATCTTTATATCGAACAAGCAGTGAGAGCAATAACAGAAAGGTTCCAGAGTGGGATTAAAATACGGGGGGAAGGTATCAGTAATAACATTCGCTGACGACATTGTTAATATCAGTGAGAGTGAGCAAGAATTAAATGATCTATGAAATGGAATGTATAGTCTAATGAACAGACACTATGGACTGTGAGTAAATAGAAAAAAGACGAAAGTAACGAAAAGGGGCAGAAATGAGCCTAGCGATTAACTTAATATGAAAACTGGAGACCACGAACTAGATGGCAAGTGACGTGAAGGTATTTTGCTACTATTAAGCATCGGTCTTAATTTGAGAAGGAAATTTCTGATAACTTAGGTCGGGGACACAGATCGAAGTGGTTAAGATGTGGTGGTGTGGAAAGATGTTAAAAATTAGGTGCAGTGATGACATATTATTATTATTATTATTATTATTATTATTATTATATCATTATTAATGGTATAGCAATAACATCACTTTAGAATTAAAAATGAAATATTTACATATTTACGAACATTTTATTTATACGACTGATCGCATCTGCTGCACTGTCCAAGAATGACGAGCTTTGAGGGTACTTTTCAGCAATGTCTTACAGTCGGTCTTGGAAAGCCACGTAGCGATCTCGTAGGTTGGATGGTAAGTTTCGCCAAGGAGGTTGTATCCTGGTATTTTACCCCTTGTTCTGAGTTAGTTTTCATCATTTGCCTGTGTTTCTTGGATAGCGATCATATCAACAATACTTTTCGGGCAGAGACATTGTAACTATCGGCATTTAGCTCTGCTAATACTATCTACGTTAATCTGCAAAATTCTAGTACAGTGTCGAAAATGTCTAGGTCAGATAAGATAAAAGGTTTTCCGCAGAATCTATGAGGAAAGAGACTTGTTAAAAACATTGGTAAGAAGAGGGGCAGAATGATAGGGCATTTGTTAAAACATGATACTTGCGGTAGCTGTTAAGGATGAAAACTATAGTGGAAGGCGGTGATTTTATCATACGACAAACAAATTAAGACGTTCGGTGCAGGTGTTATTGCGAGGTGTAGAAGTTAGCACAGGACAGCTATTGCTGACGAGTCACATCAAATCAGTCAGAAAAAAGAAAAAGTTTGAAGTGTATTTGGACTGCAGTAGTCGTGCACAGAGTTACACAGTTTGGACTGAGCTGGAGAACTGCGTTAGACTAGTCTTTCTGGTTGAAGATCACAACAACAAATGGTTCAAATGGCTCTGAGCACTATGGGACTTAACATTTGAGGTCATCAGTCCCCTAGAACTTAGAACTACTTGTAAGTAGGCTGTTTAGGTTTTCTTATTGGTAACGCCACATAGCGCTCTGTATGAAAATCACTGGCTGTGCTGTGCGCAGTCTGTGGCTAGTTTGCATTGTTGTCTGCCATTGTAGTGTTGGGCAGCGGCAGCTGGATGCTAACAGCGCGTAGCGTTGCGCAGTTGGAGGTGAGCCGCCAGCAGTGGTGGACGTGGGGAGAGAGATGGCGGAGTTTTGTAATTTGTAAGACTGGATGTCATGAACTATCATATATATATTGACTGTTAAGGTAAATACACTGTTTGTTCTCTATTAAAATCTTTCATTCGCTAACTATACCTATCAGTAGTTAGTGCCTTCCGTAGTTAGAATCTTTTATTTAGCTGGCAGTAGTGGTGCACGCTGTATTGCAGTAGTTCGAGTAACGAAGATTTTTTGTGAGGTAAGTGATTTGTGAAAGGTATAGGTTAATGTTAGTCAGGGCCATTCTTTCGTAGGGACTTTTGGAAGTCAGACTGCGTTGCGCAAAAAAATATTGTATGTCAGTTTAAGCACAGTCTTGTATAATTTTTCTAAGGGGACGTTTCATATGTCGACCCTTAGCCAAGGATAATCTTCTGATTTTTTCTTGTAATTTGTGTAATTAGTGTAGCTTTTGTTTATTGCTGGCGCGTAATCATAGAGAGAATTTCCTTCGTAGTTGCAGTCTTTCATTGTTGTACAGTAAAACAGTTGGGGCATGCATGTAGATTTGCACCAAGTATTTCGCAGCTGCGCTTGCAATTAACGAGATATTATTTTCAATGTTATGTTAATGTGTTTTCTTGTTTTTCTCTTCAAATTGTGCTTTTTTGTGTTGTCGTGTGAAATATTGTGACTATAATGGCGTGTGAAAAACGTAATACTAGGCTCCAAAGTAAACTGAGAAATGACAGTGAAGCCGAAAGCACTGTGTTAGCGCCACCATGTAATGAATTAACTAATGTTCAAAGTAGTAATTTGGTAATTGTACATAGGGAAATGGAGCGGGCGGCAAACAATGGTGTAGACAGTGAAATAAGTAGTGAACAGGGAACAATTATCGATCGATCAGTCGGCAACAGCTCGCCTCAGGATTCCGAAATCACAGGACACAATCTTGCAAATACTGTAGATTCAGGTTTTGCGTCCTCACCGCTTTCTCAAATAAGTCAAGACACATTTTCTATTTTTCAAACTGCGAATATTGCCGGTTCAAATGCATTGCCGAATAGCACTAAGGAACATGTTTCAGACACCAGTGCATTTTTATTACAATTAATGCAACAAATGGGACAAAAGCTTCAAAAGTTAGACACAATGGAACAAAATCAGAGACAAACACAACAAAAGCTTCAAAAGTTAGACACAATGGAACAAAATCAGAGACAAACACAGCAACAGTTGGACACAATGGAACATAATCTTCAAAAGTTAGACACAATGGAACAAAATCAGAGACAAACACAGCAACAGGTGGACACAATGGAACATAATCTTCGGAAGTTAGACACCACACTTGAACAAACACGTGAAGGTTTAACTACTGAGTTACCTAACATTGAATCGAAATGTCAAAAAATCTGTAATGACGTAAAAACACAAATTTGTGAGCATTTTCAACCTATTTTTTCGCGGCATGAAAACTCATTACAGAATCACGAAGCAGCCATAAAAGAATTGCAAACTGTTGTTCGTGAAAATCACGACACCATGCAAGCTAAAATGGACTCAGTTGCATCCACCGATTCGGTTACGCAACTTGCAAGAACTCAGGAAAACTTAAAGGACACAGTAGATTTGATTTCAACACAAATGGACACTCTGAAACTTGGTTCAGAAAAACACACTGACGAAATGTGTTCACTATCGGAGAAAGTAGCCGAACTTTCGGATCAGTTCACTAATTTATCTACGAAGGTAGATGATAATCTGAATGACACAAAACCGGTAGTCTTTAATGACACAGAAGAGTTCGAACAAATTAGGAAATTCAAACAAAATCAGAATCAAATTAATACGCAACACCAAAGAGAAATCCGGGAAGTACAAGATCAGTTGACACAGGTAATACAAGAATTACGTATTTCAGAGGACTCTCGCACACCAACACGGGAAGAGGGGCATAAAAATACGGAACTGTCACAAAATAATAACACAGGGCACTTTGGAGATTATGAAAGAAATTGGCAAAGTACACCGAATTTTGAGATGGAACCGCCGAAACGACGTAACAATGACCGATATGCAACCCGCCGACACGATGATTTTGACTATAAGCTGTTCATTACTACACGTAAATTCAAAACATTTAAGAATTCTGGGTACGACATTCATCCACAAGCGTGGCTCCATCAATTCTCTCATTGTTTTCCTCCCAACTGGTCACTAGAGCACAGATTAGAATTTATGTGTGGCTACTTAGAGAATGAACCAGCTGTAAGAATGCGATCGGTCATTCACGATTGCCACAGTGAAGGAGAATTTTACCATGCCTTCCTCTCAGCATATTGGTCCCAAGCCACACAAGACCGAGTAAAACATGGCATCATGATGATGAAACATTTCGAACAATCTGAATTTTCCAGTCTTGTGAAATATTTTGAAGACATGTTGCACAAGAATCAGTACCTGTCAAACCCATACAGCCCGTCAGAACTCATCCGCATTTGCTTAATCAAATTGCCTGAACATTTACGGCATATTATTTTGGCAGGCCGTTGCAAAGACGACATTGAAGCTTTTCAGGGACTCTTACAAGAATTAGAAATTGACACTGACAATCGCGGAACGCGAAAACAGGAGCACAACAATTGCAGGTCACATCCGTCGCAATTCCGCGATGAAAGAAATAATAACTGGACACGACAAGGCTATTCTCACAATACAAATCGTGACCAAAACAGACACCACCCGTATGACAACCGTTGGCAGAGTAGTAATAATTACAGGGAAAGGTCACCTCTCCGCGGTAATGACTATCACAGAGACAATCAGAGAAACAGACAATATGGGAACCAAAATAATTACTATCAAGGGAGACAGAATAACTTTAGACGCATCGGTCCAGCGCGCAGTTACGATTCAGAGAGAAATTCTCCACCACGTGACCGACAAGAAAGAAACTACAGAAATTACCGACATGACGACAGACGATATGATCGTAACGACAGACCTGAATTGCATCAGAACTGGCGGGATTCAAACAGAGCAGGGCCCTCTCGGCAAGGTGAATTTGTAGAAGTTAGGTCTCCAAATCCCAATAACGACGCGCGCCAACAAAGAAACAGACAATGACTCGCACCGCAGGCAGCCGCGTGCGCCGGCTGGCTCAGAAAAAAATAACATAAGCTAACCTTGAGCAAAATTCCAGTGTTCCTTACCGACGTAACCACATGATAATTGCTTTTCAGTTGACAGTCTGCGTACTAGGAAGAGTAAAGGTTTACACCACATTTTACATGTAAAACCGTTTATTAAAAGATAATCTGCTTTTTAAGTTTGTCTTTGCCATAAAACATTTCACTTCACATTTCTAGTATGCTTTGTCACACTGAGAAACTGTTAACATGCAACAATGTTTTGAAGTTAACTATCCAGTCTAGAACCTACGGAACATATTTAGACAGTATTTACGAGTGCATTGTTATAGTGAACAGACATCACTGTGTTATTTCGTGTGTACATTCTTGCTTCTTAGTTGCACGATTACGTAACGACTATAAGGCTCACATACTTAGAACATTTACCAGTATTGCTAATGAGATTTTAATGCAACATTTTGGTTTACTTGAAAATACATTCTGGATTTAAAGTACTTTCTGTGAGATACCAGATGATACAGTGGTTAGTTTATGTGACAGCTACACGATTTTATCACGACGCTACTAATGAGTGACAATTTACAATGTTGCTTTTGCAGTTTATCTGTTTTATACCTGCACAGTTTTTCTTAATTATTCTGGAAAGTAAAACATGTTTTAGTGGTAACTTTTGTGGTATAGCTACAATTAGGCAGCCTTTTCCATAGCACAGCAATACGTTACAGCACAGTACTTTCTTCATCACGGCAATAAGCGTAATAACTAAGATATTTATACGCAAAGCAATTCACTTCGTTTATTACGAGGTAAGTACATTGACTTCAGCAGAACTTTGCTTACAGAGGACGATAACTACGACACTTCCACATAATTATCTTACAACAAGACGCACAGTTTATCGCTACAGTACACGTATTTGAGTGATTAATTTTGTACTTAAAATATTTATTTTTAAAGATATTTGAAGTACAATGATACAAAGAAAGTTTTCCGTGATACATTTCATTCCATTGCTGTAATTTGTAACACCTGAGGATGTAAGTACATTAATCCTCAGGGGGGTACACGCTTACTTTGTGTACCATGTGTTTGGCAAGCACAAGGAGCCCTAGCTAATATGGTATTTGTTTATACAACTTTACACATCGGTACCATATTTCTCTAACACATAAATTACACAGCTATCTGATCATTTAACTGAGAGAGACAAACATTTACTTTATTACATCAGTAACAGACGTTTACGTAATTACACCATTGGATAACTTCACACTTACGAAGTTGTATTTTGTCTGTACTTTGTGAACTGTTTATATTTTTTCATACCATTGTGATACTATAAGAGCTTTGAATGATGTATTTGGTATGCTATCACGATTTTTAAAGTACGTTTGAGGCAGATGACACTTTTGACATTTTTTTTTAGGTTTTGAAATTATTGGTGGAAGCTACGGAGATTTTGAGAATTTGACTGTGGTGTTATGATGCTATTATTACGACGACGATGTGAATTATGCTGCTGAGGTATGTTTAAGCTGATGCTATATAAGTTATTTGGTTATGCTATGTATCTGTTATGATGAAATATTGAAGAAGTGTCGACGAATATATATATGTGTAATAAGATAAGAAATAATGAGTAGTGGTTAGGGACTCTGATTTGTGAAAAAGGATGTTGGAAACCGAGAATCGTACTTTAAGAGTTATGAAATGAGTGTATATGCGTGAATGTATCACTATGCTGGCGAAATTTTTTTGGACACAATTATATTTAAATGATTTTATTTCTACAGATTTGTAACGCAAATTCTTGACCTGTGAATTTTTTTTATATGAGACTGCCACTGTATCGGAAACTGGTGTCGTAAATACACTCCTGGAAATGGAAAAAAGAACACATTGACACCGGTGTGTCAGACCCACCATACTTGCTCCGGACACTGCGAGAGGGCTGTACAAGCAATGATCACACGCACGGCACAGCGGACACACCAGGAACCGCGGTGTTGGCCGTCGAATGGCGCTAGCTGCGCAGCATTTGTGCACCGCCGCCGTCAGTGTCAGCCAGTTTGCCGTGGCATACGGAGCCCCATCGCAGTCTTTAACACTGGTAGCATGCCGCGACAGCGTGGACGTGCACCGTATGTGCAGTTGACAGACTTTGAGCGAGGGAGTATAGTGGGCATGCGGGAGGCCGGGTGGACGTACCGCCGAATTGCTCAACACGTGGGGCGTGAGGTCTCCACAGTACATCGATGTTGTTGCCAGTGGTCGGCGGAAGGTGCACGTACCCGTCGACCTGGGACCGGACCGCAGCGACGCACGGATGCATGCCAAGACCGTAGGATCCTACGCAGTGCCGTAGGGGACCGCACCGCCACTTCCCAGCAAATTAGGGACACTGTTGCTCCTGGGGTATCGGCGAAGACCATTCGCAACCGTCTCCATGAAGCTGGGCTATGGTCCCGCACACCGTTAGGCCGTCTTCCGCTCACGCCCCAACATCGTGCAGCCCGCCTCCAGTGTTGTCGCGACAGGCGTGAATGGAGGGACAAATGGAGACGTGTCGTCTTCAGCGATGAGAGTCGCTTCTGCCTTGGTGAAAATGATGGTCGTATGCGTATTTGGCGCCATGCAGGTGAGCGCCACAATCAGGACTGCATACGACCGAGGCACACAGGGCCAACACCTGTCATCATGGTGTGGGGAGCGATCTCCTATACTGGCCATACACCTCTGGTGATCGTCGAGGGGACACTGAATAGTGCACGGTACATCCAAACCGTCATCGAACCCATCGTTCTACCATTCCTAGACCGGCAAAGGGAACTTGCTGTTCCAACAGGACAATGCACATCCGCATGTATCCCGTGCCACCCAACGTGCTCTTGAAAGTGTAAGTCAACTACCCTGGCCAACAAGATCTCCAGATCTGTCCCCCATTGAGCATGTTTGGGACTGGATGAAGCGTCGTCTCACGCGGTCTGCACGTCCAGCACGAACGCTGGTCCAACTGAGGCGCCAGGTGGAAATGGCATGGCAAGCCGTTCCACAGGACTACATCCAGCATCTCTACGATCGTCTCCATGGGAGAATAGCAGCCTGCATTGCTGCGAAAGGTGGATATACACTGTACTAGTGCCGACATTGTGCATGCTCTGTTGCCTGTGTCTATGTGCCTGTGGTTCTGTCAGTGTGATCATGTGATGTATCTGACCCCAGGAATGTGTCAATAAAGTTTCCCCTTCCTGGGACAATGAATTCACGGTGTTCTTATTTCAATTTCCAGGAGTGTATTTCGATAAGACAGTTAAGTGACCACCTGCATGTAATGCGTCGTGGGCACCCAGCTGCGTGACAACCACCTAACAAAAGAAAGCCATTAGTGTGTGCCTGTCAGAGGCACAGGTGAAAAAAAAAAAGAGGCCATTATCCTCGCTATTGAGATTCCTTTGTAGAAAGCATCGCAAATACTACATGCCCAAACTTGAAAACATATGATTACACTGTGGAGCTCTTAATTTATGATATTTACTAAAATGCCTAATGAAACGACGAGAAACATTTAATGGCTATTGTGCTGCTAGTTGAGAGAAATGCCATGTGGCATGCTTTATGCATTTATTTACTCATTTTGTTTAATATCTAATTTCTAACTGCACTGAAGCATTGGTTAAAATAAATTTTATGGATGTACTAATATAAATATTTTATCCCTACAGATCCAGTAAATAATAACTTTATGAAGGAGCTCAAAAAGACATTTCCCTTCACAGAAATTGCATACAGAACTGTCTTTTCAAGTACATGGTAATATTTTGTTTACAATAAATTTTTGTGGTGCACCACTTTAATTATATAGACATTAAGATGTGAATATACATTTCCCTTATCTACATTGTTGTCTTTAGTGTAACATTTTTTCTGATTGAGCTTTGTCATGTTTAGGTATAAGTTATAGCATTTGCTGCGGCTGTTTGCCATTCATAGTGCTACTGAATGTCACTTTGTATTACTAGGTTAAGCCAATTTTATTACTGATTTATTTTTCTTGTTTGCTGCGCATTGCCTTATATTAGTTGTAATATTGCTGCCTTTTTTTGCCAATTTTCATTTTTTAACATTGCTGTTTGTGTAAATTGTTTTGTGCTGCTGCATTGCCTCATCCCTTAGTTAATCATCTGAGCTCAGTAGATTTAAGTTAGCTTAAGAGGGGGTAGACTATATAAGAAACTAACTATGATGATTTGGAAGAAATGCATTGAGAAGCTATAAGAAAATGGTTTGGCCAAAAAAGTAGTGTACAGTGGAGAATAACTATTTTTGAAAGAGGATGTGAACAGAATACAGAAAGCAGGTTTAGATAGGACTTTTTGGGAATAATGATGATCTAAGGGAGATCTCTATGCAAAATACTGCAGTAAAACAAACTCTGTCCTTTCCTTTTGTGTTATCCCTCTATGTGTTTATGTACCCTTGTGTATTTGTCTTTTTCCTGCCTTTATGTGTTTAGCTAATAAGATTTATGTTGTAGAATTTCAAATACTGTGTTATTTTCTTTGTAAATATGTTCACACATTATTTATTGTGTTTTGTTTTAATGCTCATGTGTGAAGTTGATGTTTCAAAAGTTATTCTGATCTTTTATGTATGTACTTATGTTGTAATTTTTGTAACACTGATGTATTTGTTATTTCGATTCTTTTGTAAAGCCTGTATTACTGCAAATGTTATCTGTACTATTATGTTCTTCAATAATATATTTTGTACCTTTGTTATTGTATTCTCATGTTATAAAATTGTAATTGACACTAGTTCATCAAATTAAGTAACTTGTAAATTACATTTCACTGCACACGTTTCTGTTGGTCATAGTACATGCACAATATGTGATAAGTATGGATTGGTAGTGTTTGCAAGTGCATTGATAATTCAGCAAGGGACTGGTTAACAGCATTGCTGGTTCTAAGGACAATTCCAAAAACTTTGTGAGTGGACAAGTGGTGGGTTATGGACTTGTTATATTATCCGCAAGACTCTTCAATGGTGATTGTGCGCCTGCACCTTTCAAACAGATGGCTGCTGGCCATCTCTACAAGGACTACAATGGGTCTACACCTTTGATGACCCACCAATACCATTATTTATACAAGGACTGCAGTGGGTCTGCTCCTCTGGTGGCCCACCAATACTGTAATCTCTACCAGGACTACAATGGGCCTACTCTGTGATGACCTACCTACCGATAGTCTTCAACGTCGACTGACTCTGCTGTGGCCCATTACCTGTCTGCATGTCAAGAGTCAGCACTGTCTTTCCATTGGAAGGACAACACTACTTCTTCAAGGCTGCTTAGAAATCCACTACTTCCAAGTGTAATTTCTTTTACTACTCAGACTTTGAAAAAAACACTGCAATTTTACTGTGATGAACGATCAGGACTGTCTTTATGGACTGTGAGAGAATTTTAGCTTCTGATCAACATTGTATCAATAAGTGTGTGCATTTGATATCTTTGTTATAGTAATTATGAAAAATTTTATCAAATCATTATTGGCCACTGCCCAAAACAATTTGTAAAATTTTTTTGTGGGGAGCATGGGGGCTATGTAAGTACGCTGTTTAGGTTTTTTTATTGGTAACGCCGCCGCCAAGTAGCGCTCTGTATGAAAAATCACTGGCTGTGCTGTGCGCAGTCTGTGGCTAGTTTGCATTGTTGTCTGCCATTGTAGTGTTGGGCAGCGGCAGCTGGATGCTAACAGCGCGTAGCGTTGCGCAGTTGGAGGTGAGCCGCCAGCAGTGGTGGACGTGGGGAGAGAGATGGCGGAGTTTTGTAATTTACTATGGGACTTAACATCTGAGGTCATCAGTCCCTTAGAACTTAGAACTACTTAAACCTAATTAACGTAATGACATCACACACATCCATGCCCGAGGCAGGATTCGAACCTGCGACCGTAGCGGTCGCGCGGTTCCAGACTGTAGCGCCTAGAACCGCTCGGCCACTACGGCCGGCCTTCACAACAACATCATAGAATAAACATATCTCCCCGTTTGTTTCGGATAGCGCGACGGAGATTTCGTGAAATCTCTCAGCGGCTATCCTGCGATGAGAGCAGATGCTTTTCGGTACTGTCCAGAACGTGGGTTCCGTGATCACTCTGCGTGTAAAATTCAACGCCTGATTTTATTTTCTTCAGTTGTGGTTATGTGTGGACCGTTCCATTGATCGTCACTCATTTTCTCGTGTATGTGGAGAGCTGTCGAAGTTCCATCATTCGGCAGAACGCAGTCCGGAAAGTCACTCGTTGTCTTTCATACTGCGCAAGAAATGCCAATGTCAAAAGAAGTCGATTTCATTTGTGAATTATTTAGAGTATTATTATATTTCGCTATGTCAGAGATAAAAAACTAAGCTTGAAAAAGAATTTATCTGTACGTAATAAACTGATGTATTTTTCCGATTTTAGATGCGTCCTTTTTTTCTATAGAAAAAGCGAAGTACGGTCTTTTGCTTCCTAACTCTTTTTGTAAGGTCATGGACTTTTTTTATATTTTGTAGTTTTACGTTAATAATATCAGATCTGAGCTTAAATACTGTTTTATTCTATCGTAATATGATTGAACTGTTTTACTAAAAATGTATGAAGCTTGTGTTAGTGATACAACCTGTTAAATTCGTTGGAAGCGGCTGGTTTAGTGGCGCTGTCAGCGGGATATCGTTTATGCATTTTCGTTTCTAGGAAGTCGAGCCTGCATTGTAATGTTCGTTATGTAGTTAGATTATCACTGTTACTGCCGCGCAAATCATTCAGTTCTACTAAAACTAAACGTCAACACGGTCCTGTGTCACTAAACTTTCGCACTCTTCAACACCGACTTCTCGGTCTGACAGGTTTTTAATCAACTGAATGCATCGGACGGTGCAGGAGAACTTCATTTTAGCTCATTAACTGTAAAATTTAGGTTTTCAGGACATTCCCATTCTCTTGCTGTCCTTAGTGTAATGCCGCCTTGTTTCCCAAACATTTTACCTCTAATTTCAAAAAACTTTTAAAAAATTCCACACCAGACGAAACCATGCGAGCATTATAATTACATCAGTATTTTACGCCCAGAGTGCTCTCAGTTTTTGGTAATACGGCCGTTACCATTTCACGAAAACCAGCTGCTGCCATGATTGGCCATTGTTCTTGGTGTTCACCTATGCTTTGCCATCTGCTGCTATGAACTTCCCTGCAATTTTCTGGACGACAGTGGCAATGTCTCCTATTGTCTCTTAAATTTCAAGACACCAGTGTTTCAACATTATTAATGCAGTCGCAAAAGAAATCAAAGTAGACTGAAATTTATCAGTTCTTCTCCATTTTGCGCGTAGAAAACGAATCTCGGGACAAACTCCACGTTTAGCCGGTTGTGGAATCGACACAATAATTCTAATTTATCACGGTAAATCATGACAGCCAAAACAGTTGCAGGATAAAGATTTATTAAAATTCTTGACCAAGGTTTCGGTATATATAAATATACCTTCATCAGAAGTAAAACATCCTGAACAGGAAGACACTTTGATTAGCAAAAACTTAGCATCGCAAATGAGAAAGAAAAAATACTAAAGCTTAAGTAACCGTAAAATTTCCAGAGTATTACAGGCACAAATTATTTTAGTTACTTACTAAAATTACGTCCTGCAATGGAGATTAATAAAACAATTGTGCCAAAAGGCGTCGTCAGCAGTTAAGACATCATCTCCATTTGTGCAACGTTATGGACACAGGGTCAATGCGAACACAGTTTAGCATCAGTACTTCGCCTATGAACTATCGTGACGAGAGTGTGAAAGCCCTAGGGCAGATGGTTTCTCTTAGAGGGGGCGCACTTGCGGTATGTGCCAGACACTCGCGCATATTAAAATCCATGGATGCATACACAAGCGCATCAAAATTAATAAAAGTTGTGTTAATTCAAACCTTCTGTTTGAATTAGCACAACTGTGTTCGCATTGACCCTGCGTGCATAATGTTGTACAAGTGCAGATGAAGTCTTAACTACTGACGACGCCTTTTGGAACAATTGTTTTATTAATCTCCATTGCAGGATGTAATTTTAGTAAGCAACTACAAGGTTTTGTGCCTGTAATACTCTGGAAATTTTACGGCTACTTAAGCTTGAGTGTTTTTTCTTTCTCATTTGCGATGCTAAGTTTTTGCTAATGAAAGTGTCTTCCTGTTCAGGGTTTTTTTTACTTCTGATGAAGGTATATTTATATATACCGAAACCTTGGTCAAGAATTTTAATAAATCTTTATCCTGCAACTGTTTCGCTGTCATCATTTACCGTGAAGAATTTCAACAGTTGCTGTTCTAATTTAGCCTTTCGAATTCTTTAGTGTCCATCAAATGTGTGGCAGATGTTATTATACGGAACGATATATGATGTCGCTAGTGAAATAATAACCTGTCTTCTTTTGCTATTACTTTCTGTGCAAAATTCCGAATAAGTAATTGATGCTCATTTTCCTTCGAGTGAATATTTCGTGAAGCCCTCTGAATTTAACGTCCCGTCGATATCAAGATTATTCGCGACTGGACGCAGACTCAATCACGATGAGGGTGGAGATCTGGGTATCTGGTGAATCATCTCAGCATGTCTCGCAAATATATTTAGAGAAACCAAGGAAAAGGTAAATCCGAACGGTCAGATGGGGATGTGAACCCCGTTCTTCCTGTACCAGAGTCCATTGCATTAATCACAACGCCAACTCACTCATACACAGATTGGAATTTTGCACCTAAGTTTCGATTAACAGAAACATCAAAGATGGTCTCACTCAAATACCTACAGGAGAGGAAGACATACCATTGGCGACACAATCTGCCTACTATAGAAATTTTGTTTTGAAACAAACCTAAGCCTAGATGATTGCTTTAATTCTTCTTCCCGTTTCTACGCCATTCCAAGACCGTTTTTTATTTAAATTACCTGTCAAGTCCGCCTACAAATGCCCTCATTCCACCAGTTAGTAGGAAACGTGGTATATGGATTACAAAAGTAGTTACCACACGTTTCCTCGACTGTGCGACCTTGGTGTCGGTTCCAGTTGCTGAGAGCTGAGGTCCGTCCACATTCAGACCACGCCCTGAATCGCTTAACCTATGGAAACATGTTTCCGAACCAGTTTCTAGCACAGAAATAATATCTGCGATTCAGTCTGCTCAGAGTCGTTACAGTTCAGAGGTTTTCACTTCCTGAATATTCAGAAGCACTACTTAGAAACCGGTTGAATTACAGAAGCACCGGTGCTGAGCATAAGGATGTCAATGGCTTCATCGTAGTGAAATTCAAGACTGGCTTTTCTGTGTGTTTTACCTTCATCGTTCTCCGATACCTGTTTGATAATTGACAGTACTGATTTAGTTTTACATGTTGTGCAGCTTGTAACAGCTATAGTTTCTCGTTAAAAAAAAAAGCAGACAGAGCTATTTGTGGTTGAACTTTTTTCGAGTACGTGAGCGAAACCTGTTACCCAGAAAGGTCAACACATACATAAATAAATAAAAGCTCCACTACCTGGCATGTAGGCGTGGTGTAAGAGAATGTTGTTATTCAAACATACATGCCTGATGCGCTTTAATTGTATCCTCATTTGCGTTAGGCTAATTGTATTAGGTATTGGGAAGTAAGCTATCTCTGCATCGCCTTGCAATAATCGCTCCCAGAGTTTAAAGAGAAAGATGTCGCTCGATGTGCTATGTTGTTCCGACTAAAAACTATTATCCAAAATTAATTACGAGTAATTAATGGAAGTTCATCACTTTAAGACGTTATATTACTAAAACTTAAACAGTTTCGGTACTGGTGCAGTACCTACGCTGTGCGTTTCCTTGTATTGTGAAAATGACATGTACAAACGAGAAATGAGCGTTTTAGACTGTTAGAGTGTTGTGAGAAAGAAGTTTCCATATCAGTTAATGGATACGTATAATTTTCAGAATGAATGCAAAGAAATTCATTGAAGATAAGACAGCATACTTGTGTTGTAAGAGCAAACAACGTTCTCCTGGCCGGCCGGAGTGGTCGAGCGGTTCTAGGCGCTACAGTCTGGAGCCGCGCGACCGCTACAGTCGCAGGTTCGAATCCTGCCTCGGGCATGGATGTGTGTGATGTCTTTAGGTTAGTTAGGTTTAAGTAGTTCTAAGTTCTAGGGGACTGATGACCTCATAAGTTAAGTCCCATAGTGCTCAGAGCCATTTGAACCATTTTTTGAACGTTCTCCTGCCGGAAGGCAGGCGACAGCATCTTACTAAGTAACATGCACTGATTGACACTTATTAAGGAACAACTGCAATGCTACAGAACAACCGATATTTGCTACGGATAACCCGACCAATGACAGTGAAAGGAAATATAGAGGGCGGGACGTGATAACTGCAGCGAACTCTGTACATGAACGCTCTGTATGCATTCATGCAGTACGGTGTTTGACGAAGGTTTTTGTGGAACATTCCGTGTGGTACGGCAACATATTTGGAAGACATCATTTGAATGATTACGATTGGGAACGAGCAGTTTGACGACTAGAAACCGGTAAAAGTGTCACTATTATGGCCACAGTAATCTGTGTCCAAAGGTGTCACCTCACGCTAAAACAGGCCGCTAAGGATGTAAATGCTACGTGAAAGCATGTCGTTGGTAGCTGACGGACCAGTACTTCGCATGAAGATCGATACGTAGCCCTAGTGGCCGAAAGGAACAGCAATCTCACTCCTCGTCAGACCGCTGTACACCTTGCAACAGCTACCGATTGAGAGATCTGTTCCAGAACCATTTCGCAACGATTAGATGAGGCTTGTTTGTATGCTCGGATGCCTGCTAAATGCATCCCACTTCAACTACGCCATCGTCGAGATAAGAGTTCGTTGATTTTGGAAGCATGTTGGTTGGGTTCAGCGACAGTAGTCCAGAGCGATTTGCTGCGACGAATCCCGCTTTACTGTGGCAAGCGATTCAGGCCAGCAGTTAGTGTAGAGAGGAGGGAACACTTTACACACTAAGAATGTTTCTGAACGTTTTCGGAACGGCCTAGGCGTTATGGTGGGGGCAGTGTGGGGCGGCCTATGGAATATTGGTTATTATTGTGAAATATCTTTCCCGGCCGATGCACCATATGTGGGGCGGCGGGTGGAAATAATTGTTAATGAAATGTTCCTATGGTTTATTTAATGCTGTTGTTTGCCATTCTCAACACTGACTAACTACAATATTGGCAATCAGAAATGATTAACAAAACGTGAAGCCTGTTATTTGAATTCCTAGTGCTCACTTCAACTGAGAAATACACTTATAGCTCTGAGGAAGTAGGAGATTGTCTGGGATTCATAATCAAAAAACGATTCTTTCAAAAATGTTCACTATATTCTGAAAGTCACAGACCAAAAAGAACCCACACAATCCAACTACCAGAGCAGTTCAGAGTCTAATGCGCTGACGCAACTATAACTGTTCAAATTAATTGTTTAAGTGAATGCTCGCCATAATTTGATGATAATGTTCATCAAACGCCACGCTAAATAATGGTAGAATGTCTGTCCCGCGGCAGCATGTGAAAATACGACATACGCGAACTGAAGATAGATTATCAAAGTCGTCCCAGAATTAACACTTCACTCGAAAATGATTTCATGGTTACGCGTATCCCGAGCAACTTATTACGGCATCCGAGGCTGTTTATAGCAATGATACCGACGCGACTCCCGGCACAGATGGTGCTCTGATCAGCGTCTGGATAAATAATTACAGAGGAATTTCTCTACTTCCTGTCACATATAAGATTTTATCGGCTTGTATTCCTGAAAGAGCACAAGAAATGCTAGAACCCAAAATCTCAGATTTCCAAGCTGGGTTCAGGCCAAACAGATCATGCCCAGAGCAAATTTTAAACCTAAAATTAATCACAAGGATAAGGAAGATGCGAGGCAAGCCTACAGTGTATGTCTTTGTCGACTTCAAGAAGGCATATGACTCAATCCACAGACCCACACTATTTAGGATTCTTGAGGAAAAAGGATTGGATCGGAAAATACAGAAAATCATTCAACAGACGTTAACAAATCCAAAATCCAAAGTGAAATTTATGGGAAAACTTTCAAGACCATTTGAAATAAAAACTGGGGTTAGACAGGGTGATGGGTTGTCGCCTTTGTTGTTCAATGTAGTTCTGGATAGAGTCATGGAAGAATGGGAGAAGAAACTTGAAGAAGAAAAGTGCTGGAAACCAATTTCATTAGGAACCAAGAAACATAACCTAAGAATCCCCTTGTTTTGTAAATTAAACTGCCTTTTGCTGCTGCTATTTAGTTTATTTCTCCCATACGCGTTTCGCCTTTTCTTGTTTTAAGGCATCATCAATGGGATCTACAAAGATACATTTTTGTTTAGTTTTAGATTATCTTTGTAGATCCCACTGATGATGCCTTAAAACAAGAAAAGGCGAAACGCGTATGGGAGAAATAAACTAAATAGCAGCAGCAAAAGGCAGTTTAATTTACAAAACAAGTATTTATATGCTTGCTGCGGAAGATGGCCACGCAAACAAACTTGTTAAGAATCCCCTACTTAGCCTTTGCAGACGATCTCGCAATAATGGCAGATTCTAGTGAGATGGCTATAAAACAGGTAGAAATTCTAAAAGAATGTGCAGAAAAAGTCGGCCTACAGATATCATTTGAAAAGACAGTGTTTACAACAACAAATTTAGAAATTTCCAAATTACAAACAAAATACGGAGAAATCAACAGAGTACCATACTTCAAATATCTTGGAGAAATTATCTCGGAAAAATTTGCACAACAAGAAAGAATACAAAAAGCTCGTAAAGGTTTAGGATTAGTGCAAAACCTCTATAATAAAAAATGTTTATCTTTAAATGCAAAAATTAGGCATTACAATACAGTCATTAAACCATCAATGTTATATGCCAGCGAAACCTTGGCACTAAACAGGAAAACTGATCTAGAAAATCTAAAGAAAGAAGAAAGAAAAATAATTAGAAAAATTTTGGGACCAAGATGGACCGAGAATGGATATAGATTACAGAAAACATCAAAAATTGAAGAATATTCTAACATAGAGATAGACATGAGGAAAAGACGCCTTAAATTCTATGGCCACATAATGAGACTTCCTGAACACAGATTAACAAAAAGAATTGTAAAATACGTAGATTCTCTTGTTAATGGAGGAGAATGGATCCAAAAAGTTAAAAAAGATTTGGAATTAGCAAAAATTACTAAAGAAGAAATAGCTGCAAGGAACAATTTTAGAATAAAAGTTGAAAAGTGGGAGGTTAAACCAGAGACAAAAGCACCGAGAACCGGAACAAAATGGAGCGAAGAAAGAAGAAGTAAATTTTCGCAAACAATGAAAAACTGGTGGGCAAATAAAAAGAACCAGAAGACCAAGAAGAACGGAAAGTGAACCAGCTTTACTTAGCGTCTTCCACATGGGAGCTTTACGACTAATAATAATAAAGCCGTGGTGCGGACGGCTAAGGGAACGCCTGATTAAATTCGCTGTCCCGACTAGCCGCTGGGCTAGTAATGCACCACTTTAAGTTATTAAATAAATCAGTGCTTCCTTTGCTGATAGCCGATGAAGCTCTCAATTTAAACGTGCAATCAGCACACAGGTACGTAATCATAATAAAAGTCTGACGTGGCTAAGTCCAATACTTTGGGCGAGAGAATTAATTTAATTACACTACACGCAGTAGACAAGCTCTGAACTTGCCCTTTGGAGATACGCTATCGCTATAGTTTTATAGTTATTTAGTTGAAACTTCTTACATCTTTATGATTGTAGCGTATCTCCCTACTACTAAAATTTAAACATCCTAGCTTTATTTATTCACCTACTTAATCTATCTTGCTTCCTTAATTTTTAAGACAAAACCCAGAAAATTATGAATTTCAACTAAAATTTTAATTTGTGGGATCAGAACATTGTTTCTACTAAATTATTATGCAAACGGAATCTAAATATGAATTTTTAAGTTTCTAGCTCTTTTCTGTTGCGCCAATGATATTTACAGAAAAACGTGCAAATTCCAAAAATGGTTAAAGTTATTGCACTGATATTCAATACATATTGATTTTGTATTACTTCCGACATGTTAGAAACGTTTCAGGTTATTTACTTGATTTTTAAAGTATTGCGCAACATTTATGTCGTCAGAGCTAGTTACAGCGGACTGGCTGGCACACAATGGAAAGACTGCTGTGAATTTTATACGGCGTGAGTAGGCTGCTTCCCTACAGCAGGTATTATGCATAATGGCCGAACGCCACTGCATCTTTGGGCGAGGTACCGTTACAGCACTGCGGTACTCCAGGCAGAATTTTCTGGATCATGTTCGTCTGTTTAGGGGTGCTGTAGGTTCCGACTTCCTGTTTACGAACAACAATGCCCATCCACACGGGACCGCTGAAATTTGGGACACAATGGAAAGTGAAGATGCTGAACGTGTGGAAAGGCCTGTTTACTCCCCGGACTTAAACCCTGTAGGGCATGCGTGGTATGCTCTTAGTAGACGTGCTCCGCCTCCCCGAACTGTGAAGGAACTGAAAACAGCCTAGAGAGGATTGGCACAATATCCCACCATTTGGTAACCAGCATGAATAAATGGGGCAGAAAGTGGAATAGTGCCAGAATATATATTCCCCACGGAGAGTCCGATATGGACGTTTGTGTTGCGAGTTTGATCTGTGTCGAACATGAACGTTGTTCATGTATGTTATCCTGTTTTCCCAAGGGTTGAATTTTGTACCATTTTCCGTTACAGATACACCACTCCAGCTCTGTTACATGTGTGATATATTTCTTGTCGTACATCATTGCCTGTGATTGTTCCTGTCCAACAATGTATCTATTCAGAATAAGATTTTCACTCTGCAGCGGAGTGTGCGCTGATTTGAAACTTCCTGGCAGATTAGGCACGATCCATCCTCATAGCTCCAATTCTGCCTGTACCTCGTCTCCTGCCTTCCAAACTTCACAGCTCTTCTGCGAACACTGCAGAACTACCACTCCTGGAAGAAAGGATACTGCAGAGACATGGCTAAGGTACTGGAAGGTAGGAGGTGAGCTACCAGCAGAATTCAAGCTGCGAAGACGGGTCGTGGTCGTGCTTGGGTACCTCCGGTGGCAGAGCACCTGCCCTCGAAAGGCAAAGGTCCCGAGTTCGAGTCTCGGTCCAGCATACAGTTTTAATCTGCCAGGAACTTTCATTGTCTTTGTTCCTTAGCAATTGTCAAGCAGTGTATAAAGACGTTGAAAGCAGAGCTCCTGGCGAAGATATTCACGCTCGAGAGGTAATGCAAACGATTAAGGGAAGCCCTCCTGTGGAGAAAGTCAAACAGTGGAAGGACACAAATCTTACATGGCTGAAAAACACAATTCAGAGGCAGTCAATAGTTTTGTAAGTAGGCTGTTTAGGTTTTTATATTGGTAACGCCACATAGCGCTCTGTATGAAAATCACTGGCTGTGCTGTGTGCATTCTGTGGCTGGTTGGCATTGTTGTAATATTCGTTATTGTAGTGTTGGGCAGTTGGACGTGAACAACGCGTAGCGTTGTGCAGTTGGAGGTGAGCCACCAGCAGTGGTGAATGTGGGAAGAGAGATGACGGAGTTTTGAGAGCGGATGATCTGGACGTGTGTCCATCAGAAAGAGTAAATTTGTAATACTGGATATCATTTATGATGAATTTTAAACATTATTACGGTAAATATATTGTTTGCTCTCTATCAAAATCTTTCATTTGCTAACTATGCCTATCAGTAGTTAGTGCCTTCAGTAGTTAGAATCCTTCATTTAGCTGGCAGTATTGGCGCTCGCTGTATTGCAGTAGTTCGAGTAACGTAAGTGATTCATGAAAGGTATAGGTATTGTCATTCAGGGCCATTCTTTTGTAGGCATTATTGAAAGTCAGATTGCTGTGCGCTAAAGATATTGTGTGTCAGTTTAGTGATCATCAGAATAAGTAAAGAGAGAAATGTCGGAGTACGTTCAGTTTTTCTCAGATGTTTGAAAATCAAATAACGTAAGGGGCTTATCAGCACAATCATTCATAAATTTTTCTAAGGGGACGTTTCAGTTTCTTATGGCGCATCCACATAATGAGTCCCAAGCAGTAACGTTATACCATGCGTGGAGAACAAACGGTGAAAGACATGCCACGTAGCTACAATGACACAGATATCATTGAAGGAGTGAATAAACACATGCTGCTGTCCAAAAGCAGTAAACGATACCTGGAACTGGTGGAATCAAAAGAGAAAGGCAAATCATACTGCGGACTGTACTTTCGTAGCTCACTAGCGCGCAAGAACACGAAATTAGTGTATGGTAGGAGCGGTGTTTAAATATGTTTCGAGCCATCCAGGTTTAGGTGTTTAGTAGTCCATCTAGAACGGTTCAGATGAATGTGGAACTGGCACACCGGAGGAAGGTGGTGCAGTGGCGAGATGCTGGACTTTAATTCGGGTGGGAAACAATTCAAATTCTTGTCCCCCTATCCAGATTAAAGTTTTCCATAATTTCTCTAAACTTTTCAAGTTGGTGTTTCTTCCGAAAGGTCACAGCTAGTTTCCTTCCCCGTTCTTTCCAAACCCAACCTTATCCTCATCTTATGATTAACGGGAGGAAAAACAGATCCTATACAAAACTGGCCAGGGTACTGTTGCAGAAGAACCGAAAAGAACTAAAAATCTCCAAGACTGGTGATGTTTGGCAGAAGTTCGAAATTTATCGCGGACTTCAAAGACCAGCGGCAAGACACAATTCCTTCACTGCGCGGTAGCAATGGTATTATTACCGGTGACAGTTCCACTAAAGCGGAGTTCGTAAACACGGTTTTCCGAAATTCATTCACCGAATAACTAAGTGTTGTCTACATAGTTCCGCGTAGTCAGCGCTTACACAACTTTCCCACTAGAGCGCGCCCCGCTAAGCACAACAGCGCAGGCGCAGCGCTCGTCCGTCTCCTCTCTACGAGATGGCGCTGCCATAAAGACGGATCAAATTCTGCTTCCGCCGATACGCGTATTAATATGTAACGCAGCCAATGAGGTTGCTGCTAACGTAGAACCTTTTCTCCTCGCGGATCACACTCGCGCAGTGATACCTGAACGCGCGATTTATTATAACGATTGTACAGACGTCCGATTAGTCAGTCTGCATTAGTCTGTACCAGTCTGCATGGTCTCTACCAGTCTGTAGTCAAGTTTCAGCCTACGCCTAATAAGATTATCATATTCCTGTACATAGCCATGAAGAGAAACGTATAGACACTTTGTCAAGTATCAGAGATATGTGAGAATAAGATTAACTTACCAAGACCAAAGGAACTTCAGATTGTAGGTTGTAAACAGCATCCAGAATCAAGTTAAGTAATGTCTATATTTTACGTTACGTAATGCTTATATTTTTTATTATATTAATAAATGTGTGTGAAAATTAATCAAGTTCTGTTTAAAGTTGGTCACCGTCAATGTGCTACTCTAAGCGTGCAAGTGGCACTTCTATCGTTTGACCTAACGGCAGAAGATAAACACGCCACGATAAGACCACGAGACATATTGCTGACACTTCGTTAGAGCGACAAGTCAAATAATCAGATGGTATGTGTACCGAAGGTCTTACAGTACGCACACCACACTAAGTTAACATTTCAGATTTCGAATAACGAGAAGCAAAAACTCACAATTTAACAAACCAACTTAAACCTCTTAATGAAGATAAGTCTTCCGGTCCAGACTGTTCACCAAAGAGGTTCCTTCCTGAGTGTGCTGATATAACAGCTCCACACTTGGGAATCATATTCAACAGCTCGACCGATGAAAGATCCGTACCTAAAGACTGAAAAGTTTCACATTCAAGAAAGGGAACAGGAGTAGCCGCTGAATTACAGATACAAACCACTGATGTCAATTTTCAATGGGATTATGGAATGTGCACTAGCTTCGAACATCACAAATTATCTGGAAGTGAACTATCTGTTGACCAAAAGTCGACACGGGTTCAGGAAATATCTTTCTTGTGAAACACAAACGGCCCTTTATTCACACTAAGTAATGAGTGCTATTGACAGGGGTTCTAAAATTGATTCCATGTTTATAGATTTCCAGACGGCTTTTGAAACCATCACACACCAGAGATTTCTAATAAAACTGCGCTCGTATAGAATATCCCCGTAATTGTGCGACTGCATTCGTGATTTCCTGTCAGAATGGTCGCAATTCGTAGCCACTGACGGAAACTCATCGAGTAAAACAGAAGTGGTATCTGGATTTCCCCAAGTAGCTGTTATATGTCCTCTCCTAATCTACATAAAACATTTAGTAGTCGGTCTGAATAGAACTCTTCGATTGTGTGCTCACGATACTTTCGTTTACTGTTTAGTAAAGATCAAAATCAATTGTAAAAAGATTAGAGAAGATACGTGTAGCGTGCGAAAAGTCAGTTGACTCTAAGTAATGAAATAACTAAAAGGAATTTCGGTTACACGATTAATAACACAAATATGAAACGATGTCAATTCAACCAAATACTCTGGGATTACAATTAAGAATACCTTACATTAGAAGGATCACGAAAATAATGTTGTGGGAAAAGCGAAACCGAGACTGCGTTTCATTGACAGTACACTTACAAGGTGATACAGGTGCTTATGGAGTACTGCTACGCAGTATCGGATCCTTCCCGTCCCAGAAAAGATTCACCGAGGACATCGAAAAACTTCAAAGAAGTACAGCTCGTATTGTATTAGCGCAAAAGAAGAAAGATGGATTTGATAAGCGAGTTTAGGTGGCTGTCGTTAAAAAAAAAGGCGTTTCTCATTGCGACGAGGCTTTTCACGAAATTTCAATCACCAACTTTCTCCTCCGAATGCGAAAATATTTTGTTGAGTTTCGACTACATGGGAGGAAATGACCATCGCAATAAAATAAGAGAAATCATATTGCGCACGGAAGGATTTCAGTGTTCGTATTTCGTGAGAGCTATTCGAGATTGGAACGGTAGAGAAATGGAATGAAAGTGGTTCGATGAACCCTCTAACAAGCACTTAAACGTAATTTCTGAGCAGTGATGTAGATGCAGATATGGAGGGGACATTAAATCATAATTTTCGTTTTTTTCTGCAACACTTAAGAGCAAAATCCTTCAGTCTTTCCGATAGCATTTTCACTTTGTCGATGTACATCTCGAAGTCACAACTTCAGCACCAAGCGTCCAGTTGTTATGAAAGTACCTTCGTTGCGGTGGGAACGCACCAGAAACACGAATCTGCAAACTTTGTTGGTTCTTCTCTAAACGACTTCAAATTGCTCCAAGAATTTGTCTCGATGATTTAGGGAAACAGGAATTCTGAGTGAGGTTGGTTGAATTGCACTTGAACGTTGCCCATCCTTAATACCGTATCAGCCTCTGTGCCAATTTCCTTTATGACAATAGTAAGAATGGAGAATGAGCCGGCCGGGCGCTGTGGCCGAGCGGTGCTAGGCGTTTCAGTCCGGAACCGCGCTGGTGCTACGGTCGCAGATTCGAATCCTGCCTCGGGCATGGATGTGTGTGATGTCCTTAGGTTAGTTAGGTTTAAGTAATTGTAAGTCTAGGGGACTGATGACCTCAGATGTTAAGCACCATTGTGCTTTGAACCATTTGAAAATGAGCCATGTACGGAAAAGAAGAATGAAATGAAAGCAATATTTTGAAACAGAGGTCGGAATATCATATAGGGATTAGTTCATTGTAATCTCACACATAAAAGATATCGTCAGAATTTTCAGATACCCCTTTCTCGAGTATTAAAATCACAATGAAGACAGATACTCGATTCTGGCGTGTTGGTATCACAATGACGGCCCTTACATAACTGATCATGATGATGCAGCTGAGACTACTGAATACACATTGCCATAGTAAAAACGGTACTGGAAAGAAAATAGATGGATGTTATGACTATTATTTCACTGCCTCCGTTTTGCCAGGAGTAGCCACTATGACTATCACGAAATTTACTTTCCTCTTGCGAATTGGCTTCATTTACACCTGTTGTAGCCAACGAGGACCCTTTCTCCCCCTGGTGGGCTTTCGTGGTGGGCGGTAGGCGGTGAGGGTTTTAAAAACCATTTCATCAGGTTTTGCTAACATTTAAAATGAAGTATTTGGCATATAATTATCATTACAAAATTTAACTTGCTGCTGCTCTACTTTATAAACTTTGTAACGTAGAGTTACTTCCCGCTGCATAAATCACTATCAGTGTTAGGCCGGCGGGTGTTTAGAGAATTTTATCACTGACAGAGATACAGAAGTGGGCGGCAGGTACAAATGTTTGGCTACCTCTGATCTACACGTTCACGGGCTATTCCCTCTTACGCTCATGTGCAGTTAGCCCACTGGTACCCTTCTAACAAACACAACATTGTCACGACTGTGAACCTTCTTGCCCCTTCCATTAAATGCGCCGACATTCGTTGTGACGTCATGCGAACCTTACTTTAGCCTTACGCAAAGTCGATAGCCGTAGGCAAGCGAAAGCACTACGACCACGTGCCTGCGCTACCTTTGGAACGCAATAAAGCAACGACTGTCTGTGTGGCATGGACTCGACAAGTAACATACAGGTTTCGGGAGGTATGTGGCACCAAGTGTCTACTCTCAGACCGAGCAACTACCGCATACTACAGCACACAGCTGGCACTTGTTAGCGTCCCAGATGTGCTCCACTGAGTTCAAAAAGGAAGAAACGAATATTAGGGTTCCACGTCCCGTCGACGTCGAAGTCGTTAGAGACCGAGCAAAAGCCCACAATGCTGCCAGAATGGGGAAGGAAATCAGCCGTGGGGGTTAGTGTTGGCTACTGTCTTATCATGCCCTTACTATAGCTAGTCTAGAGGCAGCTCATAAGGTACAATGCATGCAGGTCAGCAATTGATATAAAGATCAGTACACAGGGTGTAAATTTTAAGTTGACAAACCAGAATAACTCGAAAAAAAGCTTCACACGAAAAAATAAAAATAATCTAAAGTTGATTATTTTCGAGGGGGACATCTGCTGGTGCTAAAATTAGCCCGCCACCCCAGCCCCCTGGAGGTGGGGAGGGAGGCAACTTTAAAATTTGAAATGGGAACTCCCATTTTTATTGCAGAATCAGATTCTGCATAAAAAACTATGTACATTTTGTCTTAAACATTTGTTTTGATCTTGGTAGTTGGCGCTGTAACTCAAGAAAATCCACGTTCTCATTTATGCGTGGAAAGTGATTACGGACAAATAAAAAAACACTTATTTACTTCGTAAATTTTGATTCGCTACAACTAAAACTCTCCGTCTCTCCCCATACGGTGGGTTTTGAGAGAGAGAGAGAGAGAGAGAGAGAGAGAGAGAGAGAGAGAGAGAGAGAGAGAGGAATTAAAGTTTTACAAATGTTGACCCAAATAATGTATTAATTTTTCCGCAGATTCGGATAAGTTTTGTTTGTTTCATGGTCATGAGGCCACACAACTTTTAATTATCAAACAAATCATCTGACTTGCCGAGCGAGGTGGCGCAGTGGTTAGCACACTGGACTCGCATTCGGGAGGACGACGGCTCAATCCCGTCTCCGGCCACCCTGATTTAGGTTTTCCGTGATTTCCCTTAATCGTTTCAGGCAAATGCCGGGATGGTTCCTTTGAATGGGCACGGCCGATTTCCTTCCCAATCCTTCCCTAACCCGAGCTTGCGCTCCGTCTCTAATGACCTCGTTGTCGACGGGACGTTAAACACTAATCACCACCACCATCATCTGACTAGCTAATTTTAGCGAAGCAATATTTACGAAGTAAATAAGTATTTTTTAATTATTCGTTTCCATTTTCCACACAAAAATGAGAACATGGATTTTCTTGAATTACAGCGTCAACTACCAAGAACCAAAATAAATGTTTAACACAAAATGTACGTAGTATTTTTTATATATAATCTGATTCTGCAAGAGAAAGTGGGGTTTCTCATTCGAAATTTTAGAGTTGTCTCCCGCTTCCCTCCCCCCCCCCCCCTCCTCCTCCGCAGGGGCTGGGGTGGCGGGCTAATTTTAGCACCGGCAGATGTCCCCCTCGAAAATAATCAACTTTGTATTCTACTCTCTTTTCGTGTGAAGCTTGTTTTTCGAGTTATTCTGGTTTATCAACTTAAAATTTACACCCTATATATGCGGTCCGTCGTGCCTCCCTACGTTGTCCCTACTGGCTCTTGAGCAGAAAGGTTTGACGACCACTGTCCTACCGCCATTGTACTCCACCGACAAACCTGTCCAAGGTCACCGCCTACCCAGCTTTGTAGAACAGACGCAGGTACGCCTAGGACTAGGAATATTGTTAAGAATTTCTGGTATCCGATTTGTAAGTGGCTCCCAACCTTTTTCGGTCATTACCCCTGAGGACAATCAGATAATAGGTAGTCACCCCCTCCCCGCGCTCCCTCTGTTGCCGCCCTCCGTTCCCCACATTATCATCAAATTTCGTACCTAACGAAACTGTAGATGAATGACTTTTCTTGGAACACTTTCATTTTTAAAGAGATGAAACATGAATGATATTGTGTGTGTGTGTGTGTGTGTGTGTGTGTGTGTGTGTGTGTGTGTCTTACAATGAATGACGAAGGAATTCGTGCTCTTCTGAAGTGCTGCCCACAACTCCTCCTCAGATAAGAAAGCTATCCACTGTGAGGGTAGGCACTTATCGCAAAACATGCTTCCCTTGCATTACTCCTGTCCATTGCGGCACTTCAAACTTACTTACTGCTCGTAAATCATTTTATTGCTGCACTCCTTCTCCTTACTTCTTCACTGGCAGAAACTGGACTACTTCAGGTGGTTGATGCTTTCTGTATAACCACTCTGATTATAGTAGTAATAATAAAACTCTGTTCAGCACTGACATTTACTGCTGTGTCGTGCCGTAAATTAATTCATTTATCTGCTTTAAAGTGAGTAATGAAGCAATTTATGCTCTACTGCAGGTACTATTTACAGCTTGGAGAAGATATTTTTTTGATATATTTAGCATTTGTTACGTATATGTCTCACTTTCATCATCAACGATGTAGGGGACAATGCACAATATATGTGTTTAGTGGGTGCACATATGAAGAATCTGCAACCTCCACCACATTAATAATAATAATGATCTTTTGAAAATAATTTAATTTCGTGACTGAAACACAGTCGAGTCGTTTCGTTTTTATCCCAACGAAAATTTCATTTTACCTCTCATGGCATAATTACCCCCAGGTTGAAACCTCTGCGAATTATCGATAATTAAAATATTTCATCGTCGTGCTTCGATATTTTGATATATCGATGTATTAGCAGAAAAAGTTTCGACGTACTATAACTATAAAATTATCGACTGAACATTGTAAATATACTGCCGGTTTTAGATCTGAAAATGTAAGTATTAATTTATTATTAGATAGTCTGTACATCTACAAGCTAGCAGCTTGCCTGTTTCCCTTAGAGTAAGAATTGAAAGGAAAACAATGCACGTTCATGCTTGGCGATAAGCACTTTGATAACAACGGAAACTGCTCGCAAGTGGCACAATGAAAGGTATTCCACGGGTCCGTCGTTCGGTTGCCTCATATATTTGGTTTGTCCGTTACACTTCATGTTGACTTCCTCGTTCTTTTCATTTCCATCAACGCCAGCGAGGTAAAAGTCACAGTGTCAAAATTGCATGGTGAAGTTAAACAGTTTCTGATGATAGCGCCGATTACGTCCGCATTTCCCCTCACATGTCTCCACCCGCCGCATAAACCAATCTTGTCATTTAGATATTTGTTCCTTATTTTCAGCAACTGTTTTTCAAGAACGCCGATGTGAAGAAATAGCGTAGCTGCCTTAAAAGTGTTGCATCCCTCCCCCAGTGCACAGTCGGACTTCTTTGTGCCACCTGTGCTTGCTTCTTACAGTCAAAGGGAAAGGCTGGACGTCATGAAAGCACAAAAAGTAGTACGACTCATTCGCACAGTGGAAGTAACACTATGTTGTATTACAATTTCAAATATTTACCAAAAGTGCGAGAAAATATAACATAAAATGTCATCCACAGATATTGCCATTTCGATATCAAAATATAGGGGAAGCAAATCTCTACTATATATATAGATTTAGCCTTAAATTTAGCAACTTCGCTACTATGAAGCCATCGCAAAACTGTACGAGGTTAAAGTAAAGCACTATTTCCATTTGTGTTGTAGTTATTGGTCTGGTGAAACTAATGAAAGATGTCCCACAGGTGTATCTGCAGTATTTTTCCACAATAACCAGATAAGCAAGGAAGTAATTTAGCAAAAAAAATATATAAAAAATGTTATTTACTACTTGGCCCAATATGTATTTTAAATTCCAGACAACTGCACAGTTTTCAACAGTAGTAGCAGAGATTTTAATTTGGAAAAAATGACAGTAATAACGTTAACTGAAACTGTATGAATGTGTCAGATAACCTACAAACTACAACAGTTACTATGTGGTCTCACTTAAATACACTTTTGTTATATTCTTTCAAAGAACAACACAGAAAACTAATCTCGTTTCAAGGTTAAGAAACGACTGATACAAACGACTAACGGCTGCCAACAATTACACAAACCTTTCTACATTGTTAATGGAAACGAAACAAATTTACTTGCATAATAATCCTTGCTTCTCTGGATGTTCTGGAAAACTACCGCAGTTACATGTTTTATTAGATTCACCAGACCAGTAACAACAAAATAAATGGAAATGGTGCTTCTTTACAGTATTGTAAAGGCTTCATATTAGCGAAGTTGCAAAATTTCAGACAAAATCTTTTACTATCCTTAACTCCGAAACTAAACACATCCCGGGTGAGTCACTAACTAACTCCGAAAGCATGATAGTAGATGAAAAATTTGTGGGACAAGTGTTGCATGGGACAGTGGGAGGAGGGGAGCATAATATGACGTTGGTTTTTTTTTGGTAGATGGGGTCGCTTCACAGATATGAAGGTCATCTTCCTTTTTTAAATGGGATACTATAGTTTGGCACTTATTTTCTGATAGAGGCTATCAAGATGAATCCAATGTAGTTTTTTCAAGGTCTATAAAGGTCAACGAAATTCAAAAAGGTGGCATGAACTTCCATTTACAGAAGGTGTTCGAAGTGATGACCATTGGTGTCAATGCAGTGCTGCAATCTTCTTATCATAGATTGAATGGCCCTCCTTGTCACTTCGGCACTTGTCTGAGCACATGCTCTGACAATTCTCTCTCGTTTATCGTGCAAATAGTGAATATTCGTCGAATACGGCGTATCCATCTAACGTGCCATTGACATGTAAACACCATTCGACGGTTTCGCAATACAACACTAATGGGAACGGTAAGACTAGTATCGTCGAATCAAGTGAATGTGAATGATGTATTTCTTCGAAGAACAAGTCGATATACTTCTCATTTACGGAGAATACCAACGAAAGATCAGTGAGCGCTAGGGACTTATACGCTGAAAGATATCCTCGACGCATTCACCCTACACGCCGTACATTGAAATATGCGTATGATAAATTGAGAACAACTGCATCTTTAACGCATCGGAAACATATCCGGCAAAGGAAAGTTATTAACGGGGGAACGGAAATTAGTACTTTTGCCACTTTGGTTCGAGATCCTTGTGTTAGTTCGCCTCTAATTGCAAGGGAACCTGGCGTGAGCCAGAATAGTATTGTTCGTGTTCTGCATCGCCGTAACTGTCGCCCTTATCGTATCAATCTCCACCAAGAATTAACTGGTACGGATTGTATGCGTCGCATTGAATTCTGCCGATGGGCTCAACTTCAGATTCAGACGGTTGACACATTTATTAATTTGATTTTATTTACTGACGAGGCTACATTCACGAACCATGGAAATGTAATTTGCAGCCGGCCAGTGTGGCCGAGCGGTTCTAGGCGCTTCAGTCTGGAACCGCGAGACCACTAAGATAGCAGGTTCGAATCCTGCCTCGGGCATGAATGTGTGTTATGTCCTGAGGCTAATTAGGTTTAAGTAGTTGTAAGATCTAGGGGACTGATGACCTGAGATGTTAAGTCCCATAGTGCTCAGAGCCATTTGAACCATTTGAATCTAACGCTACCCCACCTAGCAGCAAGAAACCAACGTCTTATTATGGCCCCCGTTGACCCATGCAACTTTTATCCGAAGAACATTTCAGCTCCTATCATACTTTCGGAGTTATTCTTGGTGGCAATAGTCAGTGACTCACTCTGTATATATATCGAAACTTTTGTGGATAAATATAGATATATTGATATTTTATCAACAGCCCTACCTCCGACTTCCACGTTGTGTGATGTGGCGTTGACGTCCAACTGTTTTCGCCTACTCGTGTTTTCACTGCCGTTCAGTCACTTCCCACAGATGTACGTGACAGCAGCGCGCAAACAATCGACCAGCTTCACCGTTCCTATATTGTCATACCTACGCGCCGGGCCTCAGCAGTCTGCCTTTTGTGGAAATCGCTTACGTCGGTGAATTTCCCCATTTTCGTCTCTTCTCCGTTAACACAGTTTCTTTATGGCGTCCCGTGGGCACAAAGTCACCACAAGGCTTTCAGTTATGTCGTGGACAGTTGTTATATAATTTTGGCTCATCATGTATCTGTAAAATTGGACAACAAATTGAATATTGCATAAATTATACGAACAAATACATGCGAAAAATGATAACGTATCTTCAGTGAAGAATTAGAACCAACAACGGAGTCAGCATCTGTCTAGTTGATTTGGGGAAACAATAATAATCTTAAATTAGTATGGTTTGCCCCTCCTTAATTCCTATCAACCACTTTATTAACGCCTTAAATAACAGCGAAAGAACCCAGGAAAGAAGACTCAAATTAGTTTCAAAGAGTTATAAGGGTTTTGTTTTACACAGAAAACTGCAATTTTGGTAATATTTTTCATGTCACGCGGGAAAGTAAAGCTTCAATAACATCTGAGTAATAGTGGGCAACAGCTCTGCCAGAAAGGTTCCGCTGCGAGACACTGTTAGCAGAGCCGGCCCCTGTGCCGAGCGGTTCTAGGCGCTTCAATCTGGAATCGCGTGACCGCGAATCCTGCCTCGGACATGGATGTGTGTGATGGCCTTAGGTTGGTTAGCTGTAAGTAGTGCTAAGTTTTAGGGGACTGATGACCTCAGATGTTAAGTCCCATAGTGCTCAGAGCCATTTGAACACTGTTAGCAGAACTTTTGTTGGTGGGTGAGAGTGCAGTCTTGGAGAGGGAGATGGAGTTGACTTGTACCTTGCGATATAGTAAGATGGGTTTAAGCCGTGATCTGTGCCGACAGTAATTTTCTTATATTATTTTTCATATATGGACAAATATTTTGTAAATTGATTCAGAAGGCTTCAAAATGTACTTTAATAGCACATTCGCTGAGACATCCAGGGTAGTAATTAATTTGGCCACGGATTCAGAATTGGAGATTTATTATGATAATGTAACAATGTGTGATTTACTGACTTTTCTTTAAAGATGGATAGCATACATGTTTATAAGGAAGTACAGAGAATTTGTTCACGTTTTTCCACTATTAATGTAAAGTGAATTTTTAATATTTCAGATGTATGGCATGGAGAGCTGCATCAAACCAGTCTCAGGACTGAAGACAACAACAACATGTTAAAATATTTTGTATTATTGATGTTAAAGTTTTGTTAATAGAGTTACTTTATTACTGGGTTGTTTTGAAAATCAGCCTTATGCAAATACAATTAGATTATTTATATACTTACCCAGACATGTTTCGACTCCTATATTTCATCACCTGTGGTTCAAATTTTTATTTCATAAAATTGTGTCGTTAACTGAACTATATTATTATGCACCGGTTTTAGTGCTCCTTTTTTTCTTCTTTTTTTTTTTTGGACAGCATGTTGTGATCTGCAAAATTTTTCGTCCTCTTCTGTGTATCTGGTTGGGGTCTTGATCAAATTCTATTTAGTCTATTGTTCTCACCCAGTTTTTCACAAATTCCTGCTCACTGCTTCACCTCACATGCGTTTTAGCAAAATGTGGCGAAATGTGATGTGAGCAGACACTTCTAACAACAAAATCAGCGAGAGGTTTTATGATCTAAATCGCAAACACAGAACAAGAAAGAGGAGCTTCAAACCTTTGTATAATGAGTTACTTTATTCTTTGTCCATCAATCAGCATTCGTCTCTTTATCGCCAGTTTCACGTATATAACTTCTTTCCAGAGTTTGTCAATAGCAGAACTTTAATTGACAATGACCATTACGGTAATGTGTACATGAGCATAGAAGTTTTGTGAATATCTGTATAGTTTAAATTACGTATTAGTCATCGCGTTACTAGTGGTCTTAATTTCATTTTTTTACTAGAATAGCAGCAGCAGTAGTAGTTTGGCGATAGCAGCAGAACAGCATTTATTCATTGTGTATACAGGGACGCCACTTATAATTTACATGTGATACAATTAACATTGGAACAGTGACATTTCGCGTTAGTATTTTGCAGCTGTGACTTATTAAACTGATAGTTCGATAATTTTCATATCTGTCAGCACCTGCTTTCTTTGGGATTGGAATTATTATATTCTTCTTGAAGTCTGAGGGTATTTCGCCTGTCTCATACATCTTGCTTACCAGCTGGTAGAGTTTAATCATGACTGGCTCTCCCAAGGCCATCAGTAGTTCTAATGGAATGTTGTCTACTCCGGGCGCCTTGGTTCGACTCAGGTCTTTCAGTGCTCTGTCAAACTCTTCACACAGTATCTTATCTCCCATTTCGTCTTCATCTACATCCTCTTCCATTTCCATAATATTGTCCTCAACTACATCGCCCTTGTATAAACCTTCTATATACTCCTTCCACCTTTCTGTCTTCCCTTCTTTGCTTAGAACTGGGTTGCCATCTGAGCTCTTGATATTCATACACGTGGTTCTCTTCTCTCCAAAGGTCTCTTTTATTTTCCTGTAGGCAGTATCTACCATGCGGCTTCCTCTTTCATTTCTTTGCCCCAATCCATAATCACCTACTATGTTTCCTTCTCTCCCTTTTCCTACTGACGAATTCCAGTCACCCATGACTATTAAATTTTCGTCTCCCTTCACTTCCTGAATAATTTCTTTTATCTCATCATACATTTCATCAATTTCTTCATCATCTGCAGAGCTAGTTGGCATATAAACTTGTACTACTGTAGTAGGCATGGGCTTTGTGTCTATCTTGGCCACAATAATGCGTTCACTATGCTGTTTGTAGTAGCTTATCCGCACTCCTATTTTTTTATTCATTATTAAACCTACTCCTGCATTACCCCTATTTGATTTTGTATTTATAACCCTGTATTCACCTGACCAAAAGTCTTGTTCCTCCTGCCACCGAACTTCACTAATTCCCACTATATCTAACTTTAACCTATCCATTTCCCTTTTTAAATTTTCTAACCTACCTGCCCGATTAAGGGATCTGACATTCCAAGCTCCGATCCGTAGAACGCCAGTTTTCTTTCTCACTCTCTTTCAAATTCTGAAAGTGGCAGGGGTAAAATACACGGAGCGAAAGGCTATTTACAATTTGTACAGAAACCAGATGGCAGTTATTAGAGTCGAGGGGCATGAAAGGGAAGCAGTGGTTGGGAAAGGAGTGAGACAGGGTTGTAGCCTCTCCTTGATGTTATTCAATCTGTATATTGAGCAAGCAGTAAAGGAAACAAAAGAAAAATTCGGAGTAGGTATTAAAAGTCATGGAGAAGAAGTAAAAACTTTGAGGTTCGCCGATGACATTGTAATTCTGTCAGAGATGGCAAAGGACTTGGAAGAGCAGTTGAACGGAATGGACAGTGTCTTGAAAGGAGGATAAAAGATGAACATCAACAAAAGCAAAACTAAGATAATGGAATGTAGTCAAATTAAATCGGGTGATGCTGAGGGAATTAGATTAGGAAATGAGACACTTAAAGTAGTAAAGGAGTTTTGCTATTTAGGAAGTAAAATAACTGATGATGGTCGAAGTAGAGAGGATATAAAATGTAGAGTGGCAATGGCCAGGAAAGCCTTTCTGAAGAAGAGAAATTTGTTAACATCGATTACGGATTTATGTATCAGGAAGTCGTTTCTGAAAGTATTTGTTTGGAGTGTAGCCATTTACGGAAGTGAAATATGGACGATAACTAGTTTGGACAAGAAGAGAATAGAAGCTTTCGAAATGTGGTGCTACAGAAGAATGCTGAAGGTAAGGTGGATAGATCACGTAATTAATGAGGAGGTGTTGAATAGGATTGGGGAGAAGAGAAGTTTGTGGCACAACTTGACTAGAAGAAGGGATCGGTTAGTAGGACATGTTTTGAGGCATCAAGGGATCACAAATTTAGCATTGGAGGGCAGCGTGGAGGGTAAAAATCGTAGAGGGAGACCAAGAGATGAATACACTAAGCAGATTCAGAAGGATGTAGGTTGCAGTAGGTACTGGGAGATGAAGAAGCTTGCACAGGATAGAGTAGCATGGAGAGCTGCATCAAACCAGTCTCAGGACTGAAGACAACAACAACAACAACAGTGACATACTGTTCAGACAGGGCATTTTTGCTAGTTATTTATGTTTCATATATTTGTCGCAGTCTGTTTGATTTTATTATTGCTAACAGGATAGTTTTCTTAAAATTAACAGAACAGGCTGTACTCTCGCCACTAACGTTGCACTACACTTTCTAATGTTGCATTTTAATTAACGTTTGCATTGCTGATCATTTTTCATGAAATACGAGATGACTTACGAACTTAAATAAGAGGTTTACTGTTTCTTTAATCACTTAAGTTCAATTTCACATTACTACACAGACACAATACCACTAAATAAAACTATACATTGCCATACAGCAAAAACAAATTAGCCTCGTTCAAAGTCTGGTATGCAGCCGTCTTCCACCTTCGACATCTTAGAACAGAAAATGTAAAATAGTACGAGAATTGCATGAAAGGATTAAGGGTAGGCAGAATAAATTAGCTGTCAAGTGTGAAGCGGTTTCGACTTCATGTCGTTTCACAGGGAGGAATACGGCAGTTGAGAAAGGAAGCCACCATTGCCTGTTTAAAGGATTATCCATCTTTCGTTGGAACTGATTTAGGGATTCCTGGCGTAACCTAAAACACAACTCCAGAATGAGATTTTCACTCTGCAGTGGGTGTGCGTTAATATGAAACTTCCTGGCAAATTAAAACTGTGTGCCGGACCGAGACTCGAACTCGGGACCTGTGAGGACGGGGCGTGAGTCGTACTTGGGTAGCTCAGACAGTAGAGCACTTGCCCGCGAAAGGCAAAGGTCCCGAGTTCGAGTCTCAGGCCGGCACACAGTCTTAATCTGGCAGGAAATTTTTTAAAACACAACTGGTGGACAAGGATTTCATGGCCACTCGTCATGCAGCCTCCCTTAATTACTGAGTAAATTTGGACAGCCATAAACTGTAGAAAGGTGAACACAGTCGGGGAAAGGTATGATCAGGAATAAGAACACGACCTCAGTCACAGCCTTCACATTTCAGTGCGTACATAAAACGAGAACATGTTTACGATCTTGTAGTCAGACGCGAGGCAGGACTGTGGAGGTGTTGGTTTTCCAGGACACTAATTCCATGCTACGGAATGTAGACACCGAACACGGTGGTTAGGCGCGGAGTTCTAACGGTCAGCCGGAGTAAGACATTAGTTGATGGTGCCCTCAGGCTACGGAGGTACAGCGTCTAATGGCCAGCGACTCTCACGCCACAAGGTGAGCAGCTGGCGCCGTGACATCGCAGATGCAGGGCTAGAGGCCGTTTCTCGATAAGCGCCAGCACACGTCATTCTTCCAGCAGCATAGTCTAGGTGGCGATTACAGATGCTAATCTAATCGTTTAAACGGATCGCGATTTCATACAGCTGCACCTGAGGCGTTCCACAGCCATTAGATACCCAATCAAGTAAGTGACGGGTAGCCTTCTATTTGGCTGTACTTTTAACTCTTACTCCGCGTAGCTTTGTTTTGACAGACTAAGGTAACGAAATACAGGGTGTATCAAAGAGAATCATCTGATTTCGCACGTCTGTTTCTGAAAGTAATAAACATACACAATGAATTTTGTTTTTTGATGAACGGAAACTCAAAAAGTTCATACCATTTCATAGTGTAACACTAACGTCTGCTGTCACTGCTGTACCATAACCTTAAAGCAGGTTGTGAAATAAAACATTATTATTAAAGCAATTATGGTATAACGCAACAGAGCAGTGTTACCCTCTGGGAGGAATTTTGTTGTGTTAACTGTGTTGTACCTAACGGAGGTGGCTTATCGGAAATGAATGTCAGAATTACGGAAATATTTGAACAGTAACAAACAAAATTTTGCCTATCTGCACTGTTTAACAGGTAAAGAAAACGGTCACCAGCCTAACTAGGCAAGAGAATGATTAACATTCTCGTTCAAGAAAATAGTTATTAGTAACCTGAATGGATAAACACAACCCATACTTTGTCACACGCGAGTGCAGTGAACTCTTGACACATACATATGTGTACGGTAAGATTGAAACTAACAGTTAAAGCAGCACAAACTATTTGCAAAATTATAACAGATACTGAAACACACTATTATTTTCAAGGCTTACACAAACTGAATGGTCTTTATAATGTTATTATTACTATTAACTGCAGAATCATTAATTGGATATAGGATAAGTCTCTCTAAGTTAAATACGTTACTATTTAAAATGAAAGTTAATTTGAATCCACTTAAAGGTTGCTCCTCACTATCATTTGACTAGAGAAATTAAGGTTTTCTTAATTAGTGGTTTTTCCGTTACTTGTTACCGAGCATTAACCCAATAGACAAACTGTGGATCCGATTATATTATTAATAAGCACTTCTAATACACAGGAGAGACAAACACTTAGCAAACTTGAGTATATAACGTTCCACACTGCAGTTTTCCACTTTTACTACATTGAGACACAAAATTAACATATATGTAAGATACTGACTCACCTTCTGCGATTTACAACAGGCAGTAATGTGAACATTTACTAAGGAAAACTTTATAAGCCTCAGTCTTCAGAACTTTTAATTTGAAGTTGACAACAACACATTAATAAACAGTTTTATTAGGAAAATTACTTTCATTAACTTTCTTTTTTTTATGTTCAAGAGGCATTAATTAGCAAAAACACTGGTCTTTAATGTTCTTTCAGTAGGGACACTCGGAAATCACTTTAGTTCAAACGGAGAAGAACCTGAGAGGTGTTATGATAGGGAGAAAAATCAAGGTAGGTACATAAACTCAGTTATAAATTATCTTATATTTGAGCACACTAACACATCCATTTAGCTGATCCTTCACTGTACATTGCTATAGTGCTCCATTACAGTGATTGCGCAATGTGGTGGCGATCGCATGTCGGTAGGTGGAATTGCAGGTAGAATTGCTGGACTCTGGCCTTTTGTGGTGGCGATGATGAATACCAATTCCAGAGTCGTTCCAGCTATTTATCCATCCATCCGAGGCATTGGAAAGTAGCAGAAAATATCCTCTCTCGGAACCAGCACAATATGCAACTTTTACATGGCAATGCACAGTTTGGTAGCTCGTCTCCGACTGGTGGCTGCCCCCGACTGACTCTCAGTTCCACCTTTTCTACTTAGGCCAACCACAATTTGTGCACGCTACACAGTTCCGTTCCCGAGGGGAACCACTACTCCTTTTACATACAAACTAACTAACTAAGAACCCTAAGTGAGGATCAGCAGTTTACATAACAATAATCAAATACATTAAATAAAACAAAACATTTGCACATACTGACATTTCTACCAAAAATTATTCACACAAAATTACAATTATATACAGTAAGTTTTGTTCCCTCCAAATGGGACAAAGAATTTAAATGACAGATACACTACATTGCATAGAATCATATCATGACATCGAAGTTCTTACCAAGAAATGAGTGTACAATTTTATGTTATCGATTCAAACAAACACATTTACAGAAGCTCAACGATGTAACATTAAGTAAAACAAGCAAAATAAATCAGTGGAGTTTTAGAGCTATGGTGTCACAATAGGTGTTCAATATTCTCCCCTTGAGATGCACGGCATATGTCAGTGCGGTATTCATATTGTTCCCACACTGCAGTGAGCATGTTTTGAGTTACAGCTTCTACAGCTGCTGTTACTCGATATCTCAGTTGATTCAATGTTGTTGGTAATGGAGGCACATAAACAGAGTCTTCTATAAACCCCCACGAGAACTAATCACGTACAGTCAGGTTCGGTGACCTCGGTGGCCAGTAATGTTAGGCTGAATCATCTGGTCCAGAGCGAACGACACATCGTTTAGAAATGCTTTGATTTAAAAATTGCAGCACTTACAGGTGCCAGTTTGGCGGCGCCCCATACTGTTCAGAACTGTTCTAAGAAAGTTCTCAAGCATAGCGAGACATGCGCTTTCTGTAACGGTGTTCTCGGCAAAGAAAAATGGACCATACACCTTTTCCCGTGAAACTGCACAGAACACATTAAATTTTGGAGAGTCTCTCCCGTGTTGTACAACTTCATATGGTTGTTCCGTACCCCATATTCTCACATTATGACTGTTCACCTTTCCAATTAAATGGAACTTTGCCTCGTCGCTAAACACTAAGCGTGGAAGAAAACTGTATCCTCCATCTTGTCAAGAACGTAATTACGGAACTCCAGAAGTTGTTGTCTGTCACCTTCACGAATAGCTTGCGGGGCATGTCGAACTGCACGGCGAATGGATTTCTGGAGACTCCTTGTGGAACTATGGCGGATGCTTTCGACTCTTTGTGAGACACTCGAAGACGACCCGGCCATTTGCCTATAAACAAACAACCTGTTACCCGGAATTGTTCATGCCACCGTCTGACGCTGTGTACTACAGGATGATCCGCACAATATCTAGTACGAAAGTCACGTTGAACATTTATTACTCTCCTGTACTGTGCAAAACATACAACAGAAAACGCTTAGTTAAAGTTGAAACAAGTGAGCCCTCGGTCACAATTTTTAGTCTTATTAACCACGTTTCAACAATATATATGTTTATGAATAGGGTCCGCCTTTAGCAAAACACAGTTTTGTTTTATAACCCAAACATGTTTCACTGCAGTTGCAGCATCCTCAGTGGGCTTTTATTTTCCATCTGTTAAAGATAAAGAACGTTCTTTGTTGTTTTGTATACATGTAGCTATTATTTTTAAAAAAATGTAATTATAGATATTTGAAAAACACATAAATTATGAAAATCCATACCTTTTTACCACATGGTGTGGTTTTTCTGACGTCTTGTGTTTCTACAGTGACCGACAGTTTGTCATCTGCGACCACTTATACCTTAAAGTAGATAAATTGTTTAAGCCAAAATTACGATTTGAAGAACTATGTTATTATTATGCCTGAAATTATTTAATTCCATGTGTGTGTGTGTGTGTGTGTGTGTGTGTGTGTGTGTGTGTGTGTCTATTTACATGGTGTTTCACTTACTCTTTTTTCGCCTTCATCACTGTCAAACACTGAATATTGAGTTGCCACTGCCACTGCCACTGTCACTGTCACTCACTGTTTCACTGTTTATCAGCTATAAAAACAAAACATGGCTGGCAGTGGAACAGCTGGAGGTGTAAAAACAAGATGGCTGACAGTGGAACAGTTGAAGGTGTTCCTGGCGGTTGTTTTGAACCTTTCAGAGGTGACTGATATATATATATATATATATTAGTGTGTGTGTGTGTGTGTGTGTGTGTGTGTGTGTGTGTGTTTGTGTTTGTGTTTGTGTTTGTGTTTCAACACTTTTAAGAGTGTCTTCATCAGAATTAAAATGTTTAAAGTGGCCTGTAATTTATGGGAAAATGAATTTTTTTTATATTTAAGTGTAAGAACTGGCTAACAATACAAGACATGTCACGTATAAAATAAATAATAGGCCAGAAGGGCTTTAGTAACAACTTTAAAAAAAAAGAATGAATGAAGGCGAGCCGATATGGGCTGCTCATATCTGTAAAGCCACAGGTAGCAACGGACTGAGGCGCCCGCGTTAACAAGTGCGGGCAGGTGAACATGACAACACAAAAGTGCCATCTGGTAGCCGTAAATATAAGTAGGCTACTTAACATTTAAAATATAGACAGCTGAATGTTAAAATGAACAGTATTTAGTACTTGAATTCACAGGCAAAGTTTTATATGACAACAGCAGACATGGTAACATTTTGCTTACGTAAAAGCATAGAAATACAGTTTTAAAACTTAAAACTGATTTACAGTGTAAAAAGAAGCAGTACTCACACGTCACGCATAATACAAATACAAAGCGAAACAACTTTAGTCGCAATTTAAAGTAAAATGTGTGGAAGGTGAGCCCCTACGGGCTGCTCGCACACGTCGTGCTTCAGACTGAGGCGCCCGCGTTAATAACTGCGGGCAGGTGAACATTGCACCGAGAGTGCCATCTAGTAGCCGCAAGTACAACTTGGCCACGTAACACTGAAATGTGGACATACGAATATTATGATGAATATTATTCAGTAGATGATGTAAAAGGCAATACTTTGTTTAACAGCGACACGCAAAGTAACATTCTGTTTACATCAGAGCTTAGAAGTACAGTCTGAAGTATAAAAACACCACTATAGAAAATACAAAAAGGGCTGAATGACACAGCCTGTGCAAAACGATATAACATGAAATACAGCCAATAAACTCTTTAATAAATGAAAACTTAGGAGCTGACTTAGATGGGAAAAAAAACATTTCGGTAACTGCACGGGGAGATCTGAAATTAAATGTCAAGTAACGGTTTTATACCGTTAAAGAAATATTTATTACGCAACTACAGCTGCTCATTGAGAATGAGGCTATCATTTCGAGAAAGATGATTAAAAATCTTTAATTCTTTAAAAAATATGTAATCTACGCCCTTTCTTCTCGGTGTGCAAAATGTTGATATCGTAAATAGCTTTAGGGGCGTGACCTGTAATCAGAAGATGGTCGGCAAAAGACGAATTTTGGGTGCTAATGCCATTTTTTCCTAAAAGGTGTTGTTTATATGAGGTTGTAAAGGCACGTTCTGTTATGCGTTTTTTAGGTTTCCTATAACACCATAAACTAATGGATACGAGAAGAGTACTTTCCTAAGAAGTTTTGGTGTTATGTTAAATCAGTAAACGGATCGAAGCCATCTGTACACATAAACGCCATTATCCCAAACTATTTGAGAGAGGAAGATAGGACTGTAGACCTCCTTTAAATCGGCGCACGAAGGACAAAAAGGCTGATAAGAAAATAAGTAACCATTCCATAGAAATGAAACTGAAATCGAGGAAAGGCCACTGCTCCCGACGGGATACCAGTACGGTTCTACGTAGAATGTGCGAAAGAACTTGCCCTCTTCTAGCTGCAGTGTAGCTTAGGTCTCTGGAAGAGCGATGTGTTACAATAGGAGGAAAGCACAAGTCACACACATTTTCAAGGAGGACTGTCGAACAGACGCACAAAACAATAGGCCTGTATCTCTGACGTCGGTCGGTTGTAGAATTTTGGAACATGTTTTAAGCTCACTTATCATGGCTTTTCTGGAGACTGTTGAACTCTGCCATGACGTCAAACATATGGGGTCTAGGAAGTCTGCCTTCTCAGATCGCTAGACAACATTCAAACAAGTCATATTTACGAGTCTTATTACGAAATGAACAATGAAAATACTTAACTTCGGCAATAAAACGTGTTACAAGCAAAGGGCGACAGGCAAATAAGACATCTCTTCCGTATGTACAATTCCTAAGTCACTGTCCTTGAATTGCCTAATGCTGATGCTGCTGTAGAAGTGAGCTTCGACGAGTCGGTGCGGCTGTTATGCCCTCTTCCCATAGAGGTCGCTGCCGTCGCGTTGTCCTGGAGAGGGGTCGGTCAGCGTGCGATTGGCTGGCTTCTTCTTCAGAGCCCTGTCTGCTCTCTCGTTTCCGACTGGCGTGCCGGCGCTTAACCTTACGCCGGAACAGAGACCAAAAATCTCCTACGTACGAATGAACATGAATTCCGAAAAGAACGATGGTGTTAAACAGCTCGTTCTGTTTGTCCACGAGACACAGAAAGCAGCAGACTCGGTCGCCCTGTCAGATACCGTATTGCTTGCCTTCCGTAAGGAGTTCGATAATCATCCGCAGTGGCGCCTAGTAAACAAAATAGGAGCGTGCGAAATATTAGACCACCTGTGTGACTGGGCTGAAGAGTTTCAGCGATCAGAACACAGCACGTCATTCTGGTTAGAGAGAAGTCTTGAGACGTAAAAGTAACTTCAGGTGTACCCCAAGAACGTGACGTAGTTATATTACTTGCAATATACACTGCTGGCCATTAAAATTGCTACACCACGAAGATGACGTGCAGCAGACGCGAAATTTAACCGGCAAGAAGAAGATACTGCGATATGCAGATGATTAGCTTTTCAGAGCATTCACACAAGGTTGGCGCCAGAGGCGACACCTACAACGTGCTGACATGAGGAGAGTTTCCAACCGATTTCTCACACACAAACAGCAGTTCACCGGCGTAGCCTGGTGAAACGTTGTTGTAATGCCTCATGTAAGGAGGAGAAATGCGTACCATGGCGTTTCCGACTTTGATAAAGATCGGATTGCAGGTTATCGCGATTGTAGTTTATGGTATCGCGACATTGGTGCTCGCGTTGTTCGAGATCCGATGACTGTTAGCAGAATATGGAATCGGTGGGTTCAGGAGGGTAATACGGAACGCCGTGCTGGATCCCAACAGCCTCGTTTCAGTGGCAGTCGAGATGACAGGCATCTTATCCGCATGGCTGTAACGGATCGTGCAGCCACGTCTCGATCCCTGAGTCAACAGATGGGGACGTTTGCAAGACGACAACCATCTGCACGAACAGTTCGACGACGTTTGCAGCAGCATGGACTATCAGCTCGGAGACCATGGCTTCGGTTACCCTTGACGCTGCATCACAGACTGGAGCGCGTGCGATGCTGTACTCAACGACGAACCTGGGTGAACGAATGGCAAACCGTCATTTTCTTTCGGATGAATCCAGGTTCTGTTTACAGCATCATTATGGTCGCATCCGTGCTTGGCGACATCACGGTGAACGCACATTGGAAGCGTGTATTCGTCATCGCCATACTGGCGTATCACCCGGCGTGATGGTATGAGGTGCCATTGGTTACTCGTCTCGGTCACCTCTTGTTGGCACTGACGGCAGTTTCAACAGTTGATTTTACGTTTCAGATGTGTTACGACTCGTGGCTCTATCCTTCATTCGATCCCTGCGAAACCCTACATTTCAGCAGGATAATGCACGACCGCATGTTGCAAGTCCTGAACGGGCCTTTGCGGATACAAAAAATGTTCGGCTGCTACCCTGGCCAGCACATTCTCCATATCTCTCACCTATTGAAAACGTCTGGTCAATGGTGGCCGAGCAACTGGCTCGTCACAATACGTCAGTCACTAGTCTCGATGAACTGTGGTACCGTGTTGAAGCTGCATGGACATCTGTACGTGTACACTCCATCCAAGCTCTGTTTGACTCAATGCCCAGGCGTATCAAAGCCGTTATTACGGCCAGAGGTGGTTGTTCTTGGTACTGATTTCTCATGATCTATGCACCACATTGCGTGAAAATGTAATCACATGTCAGTTCCAGTATAATATATTTCTTCTTGGTGTAGCAATTTTAATGGCCAGTATTGTATGTGACATTGTAGACGACGTCGGAATATCCGTGAAGTTTTTCGCAGTTGACACTGTTGTATACGGAGAAACTCCAGTGTTAGAAAACTATAGCGAAATACAGGGAGACACGAGGAAGTTCGGCACTTGGTGCAGAGACTGGTGATGTGACCGTCAATATTAGCGAACGCAACGTATGCGCATACCCAGACAGAATGACCCATAATTATTGTATGAATACACAATTTCAGAATAATCACTGGAAGCTGTTTCTTCCGTAAAATACCTAGAAAATGCGTACGGAGCAATTTAAGGCGGAGCGACCACACGAAACTAATCGCACGAAAGACAGGCGCCACACTGAGATTAATTGGAACAATCGTCATGAAATATAGTATACCAACAAAGGCAGTGTCTTGCGAAACACTGGTTCGAGGTATACTCGATGTATTGCTCGTCGTTGTGGGATCTGTGCAAGATAGGCCGGCCGCGGTGGTCTCGCGGTTCTAGGCGCGCAGTCCGGAACCGTGCGACTGCTACGGTCGCAGGTTCGAATCCTGCCTTGGGCATGGATGTGTGTGATGTCCTTAGGTTAGTTAGGTTTAAGTAGTTCTAAGTTCTAGGGGACTAATGACCACAGCAGTTGAGTCCCATAGTGCTCAGAGCCATTTGAACCATTTGTGCAAGATAGGATTGAGAGAGGAAATAGAGAAGATGGAAAGAAGAGCACCACGTTTCATTGCTGATACGGCGTAAAGTCAGCGCAGACACGCCAGTCAGGAACGAAACAGAAGAGGTGGCTCTGAGAAGAGATCAGCCAATAGTATGCTGACCGGACCTTCCTCCAGGACGACAACGAGACAGCAGCGGCTCCTATGTGAAGAGGATATAAGCGCTGGGACCAGCTGGTGACGGCCGAGTTGGATGGCAGCTTCAATTTTAGGCTCTTGGATGGCAGCATCAATATTGGGCACTTCGATAGTACACTATTGGCCATTAAAATTGCTCCACCAAGAAGAAATGCAGTTGATTAATGGGTATTCGTTACAAATATATTATACTAGAACTGACATGTGGTTACATTTTCACGCAATGTGGTGCATAGATCCTGAGAAATCAGTACCAAGAACAACCACCTCTGGCAGTAATAACAGCCTTGATACGCCTGGGCATTGAGTCAAACAGAGCTTGGATGGCGTGTACAGGTACAGCTGCCCATGCAGCTTCAACACGATACCACAGTTCATCAAGAGTAGTGACTGGCGTATTGTGACGAGCCAGTTGCTCGGCCACCATTGACCAGACGTTTTCAATTGGTGAGAGATCTGGAGAATGTGCTGGCCAGGGTAGCAGCCGAACATTTTTTGTATCCGCAAAGGCCCGTACAGGACTTGCAACATGCGGTCGTGCATTATCCTGCTGAAATGTAGGGTTTCGCAGGGATCGAATGAAGGATAGAGCCACGAGTCGTAACACATCTGAAACGTAAAATCAACTGTTGAAACTGCCGTCAGTGCCAACAAGAGGTGACCGAGACGAGTAACCAATGGCACCTCATACCATCACGCCGGGTGATACGCCAGTATGGCGATGACGAATACACGCTTCCAATGTGCGTTCACCGTGATGTCGCCAAGCACGGATGCGACCATAATGATGCTGTAAACAGAACCTGGATTCATCCGAAAGAAAATGACGGTTTGCCATTCGTGCACCCAGGTTCGTCGTTGAGTACAGAATCGCACGCGCTCCTGTCTGTGATGCAGCGTCAAGGGTAACCGCAGCCACGGTCTCCGAGCTGATAGTCCGAGCTTCTGCAAACGTCGTCGAACTGTTCGTGCAGATGGTTGTTGTCTTGTAAACGCCCCCATGTGTTGACTGAGGAATCGAGACGTGGCTGCACGATCCGCTACAGCCATGCGGATGAGATGCCTGTCATCTCGACTGCTAGTGATACGAGGCCGTCGGCATCCAGCACGGCGTTCCGTATTACCCTCCTGAACCCACCGATTCCATATTCTGCTAACAGTCATCGGATCTCGATCAACGCGAGCAGCAATGTCGCGATACCATAAACCGCAATCGAGATAGGCTGCAATCCGATCTTTATCAAAGTCGGAAACGTCATGGTACTCATTTTTCCCCCTTACACGAGGCATCACAAGAACGTTTCACGAGGCAACGCCGGTGAACTGCTGTTTGGGTACGAGAAATCGGTTGGAAACTTTCCTCATGTCAGCGCGTTGTAGGTGTCGCCTCTGGCGCCAACCTTGTGCGAATGCTCTGAAAAGCTAATCATCTGCATGTCACAGTATCTTCTTCTTGCCGGTTACATTTGGAGTCTGTAGCACGTCATCTTCGTGGTGTAGCACTTTTAATGGCCAGTAGCGTATATTGCTTACCCATACGTATATCTCGAGGAAGGTCCGTGAAGAGATTCGAGCCCATGCGGAGTCTTACTGGCAATCATTCTTCGCGTAGAAGCAAAATTGCTACACAAAGTGTGCGCTGCCGCACACAGGAAGGTGGCTTGCGGAGCACTTATGTAGATGCAGACATACATCGTATCTGTCGTAGATGCGTTATATGCACCTTGTAACGTCACATTTCTGTTATTATATCCTAGATCACTTCAGGTATAATCTGTTGCAATAAAGTAATGGTTCCAAGAGCCATAAATGCTACAATGGTCAGAAGATGATTAATAACGGGCGGACTTTATATCAGACAGCAAATCAATCTGTATCCATCCCATAGGGAGCACCGCTTGTACACGTTGTTTATAAGAGAGGTGAAATTGCTGCTTCACACACCCTCCCTACACAGTCGTATGCATATCACAGCGAAGATGATGTGTGTTTGTCCATGGTTCTCTTCTCACACATCCGAAACCATCTACTCAAATTCCGTCATGCCGACAGTTTCTTCTCGATAATCTTGGCCGCCTCTTCGTTGCTAATAGGTTTCTACAGGTGGAAATAAACGATTTAAATTATCGTCATGCTTGCTACGAATCTTACCTCTCTGTATTTGTTCTACTGTATCCACTGCACCAGACATTCAATGTGTTTTTGCCAGTAGCCATACAAGTGTTGTATGGCAGCGCTGTGTAGCGCTTTGCATTGGATCTCTGACTGCGCTTTCTTTGTAAGAGACTCTGTGGCTGGTTGGACTCGTTGTTCGAAGTTAATCGCCAGTAGTGTTGGGCAGTTGGAAGTTAGTCGCCAGCGGTGATGGAAGTACTGTTTGGCAGTTGGAGGTGAACAGCCAGCAATGATGGATGTTAAATGTGAGAAGTTAGTATTCATGGAGGGTAGAGGTCTGAAGTGTTAGCGTAGGCTAACGACCTGGAAGTATCCGACTTGGAGACTGAAAATTATTTATAATTATATACCTTTGAACTAGATGTAAATGGCGATTTATATTCGTGTCTGCATTGGATGTCGCATTATCAAGGTAAAAAATACATTATTTGGTTTGTAACAAAATCTTTCCTTTGCTAACCACATGCCTATTATTAGTTAGTGGCTTTAGTTGTTAGAATCTTTTATTTAGCTGGCAGTATTGACGTTCGCTGTATTGCATTAGTTCGCGTAATGAAGATTTTTGTGGGGTAAGTGCTTAATGAAATGTTTAGGTTATTGTAAGGATTTCTTTTCAGCCAGGGTCATTCTTTTGCATTACTTAGTTGAAGTCAGGTTCTAATTTTTCTTGAGCATTCAGATTGCGCTGCGCTAGAATATTGTGGGTCGGTGTTGACATGATAAGAATAAGTAAAGAGAAAGTTGGTCCACTTGCATTCAATTTCACGTAGCAGTGTAAGTAAAATATTTTTATAAAGAAGTTTCAGCCTCTATCTTTAAAAACGAGCACTTATTATAGTTGTTGTTGTCATTTTTGCTGTGGTCTTCAATCCGAATACCTATGCAGCTCTCCATGCTACCCTATCCTGTGTAAGCCTCCTCATGTCCAAATAACGACAGCAACTTACATTCTTCTGAATCTGACTATTGTATTAATCAATCGTGTCTCTGTACAGCTTTTACTCCCACACTTCCCTTCGATACTAAGCTGGTGATCACTTGATGATTCAGAATACGTTCTATCAACAGTTCTCTCGTTCTACTCAGGTTGTGCCAAAAATTGCTTTTCTCCCCAGTTCTATTTAGTACCACCTTATTAGTTGTTTGGCCTACCCACATAATCTTCAGCATTCTTCTGTAGCACCACATTTCAAAAGCTTCTATTCTCTTCTTGGCTAAACAGTTTATCGTCCACCAAATACTTCCATATATGGATACAATCCATACAGATACCTCCAGAAAATACTTTCTAACGATTAAGTCTAAGCTGGTCGAATGTTGTGTTCCGAAAATGAACAGCATAGAGACAGAAGTGCTGACACTTTCTGCAGGACCTGCCCATCATTTTGCAGGACAGTGCTCAAGCACGTACTGTTACTCATTTGTTTGACTAATGGAGCTGCTAAGTGCTATACCATCTACTGACCTCCCCTGACTTAAGCCCTCGTGAGTTCAACTCCATTTCTAAACTGAAGGGAACACTTCACGGTATTCGCTTGAGAACTGCTACAAATTCGTCGGGCAACAGACCGCGCCGCTCGAACTGTCAACACAACTGGCACTGCTAAGAGCATCCTACGACTTCCACATCGCTCGCAACGGTTTATATACAATGCTGGTGACTACTTTGAAGGTCAGTAAAAATTTGAAGCACGTAGCTGTTTTATACGAGCTGTAAATAAATAGTTGCCACTGTTAAATTTCCGACCCTCGTATATTGTATGACTCACTACGACATGTCCCAAAGTATTAGCTGTCGTAATGATCTTATGCAGTGGTAGTGTATCAAGCAAAGGCTTTAGAAGCGTTACATCGGTACAGCATGTTTCTGATTGTTACGTAATGTTCTCCAGAAAGATGTCTGCAGCTTTAGCACCGGCAGTGTGAAGTATCGTTATGTTCTCTTCTGCTTAGGTTATGCCCTCTTCTCTATCACTTTCATCGTACCCTTCCTGTACACTTTTGATTATCTCTTCGTCTGTTAATAAAGTTTGGTCATATGCAGTTGCTCGTCAGCACTGTATTCAGCAGCAATGGCCTTCTGCGAAGAACTTCAGTTCAACTTATCTCTGATGTCCTCCTTCTGCTTGAGGTCTAGCATAATGTATATCTTTTCAGAAGCCATGATACTGAACCATAAATAAAACCACAATTAGAGACACTTTTTAACTTTTTTTATTAACTAATAACACTGTTGCACACGGGATTCATTCTTGTATGCGTCATTCCTTCTTGAGCGAATAGAGGTTGGACTCGGTGTGGGGCTACTGAGAGGCCGAAATACTCAAGGCTGGATTAGGGAGAGTTTAGCGTATTCACAGATAAAAATCAATAGGCTTTGTTCTTTTCTTGCTTACATACTGGGCGCCTCTCATATGAGTCGTCAGGCGTATTTTTTTCTGGAGCTTCGGCAGATATTTGCAATTTCGTTTCTCAGTTGTGTAACTGGAATCAGCCGAAACAATTACCGTTCATTACACCTTTCATGTGATGCCCTGTGTGGACAGAGAGCGTCGGTTGTTTCCCCATTACAATCAAATTATTTTTAAATCCACATTTTCCGTACGCATTGACAGGGCACTCCAAAATAGTCCTATATTTCAAAAAAATTTCAAATGTGTGTGAAATCTTATGGGACTTAACTTCTAAGGTCATCAGTCCCTGCCGGCCGCGGTAGCCCAGAGGTTATAGGCACTTCAGTCCGGAACCACGCGGCTGCTACGGTCGCAGGTTCGAATCCTGCCTCGGGCATGGATGTGTGTGAAATCCTTAGGTTAGTTAGGTTTAAGTGGTTTCTAAGTCTAGCGGACTGATGACCTTAGATGTTAAGTCCCATAGTGCTTAGAGCCATTTGATTTTCATCAGTCCCTAAGCTTACTCACTACTTAACCTAAATTATCCTAAGGACAAACACACACTCCCATGGCCGAGGGAGGACGCGAACCTCCGCCGGGGCCAGCCTAATAGTCCATGACTGCAGCGCCCTAGACCACTCAGCTAATCCCGCGGGGCAGTCCTATATTTGTTTTATTGATACATATTAACAGGACAATACAACATGAATAAATAGCAACCCAGTAGCGACTTTGCCGCGCTGCATGCTTGGTGGTAGCAGCCAACTCGGGCCAGGGCTGTGCGGGAGCAGTGCTTGTTCTTCGAGTTTTTCTGTCCCCTTGATACACATCGACAAAACGAACCTCGTACTAGAATAGTTTGGGACCGCTCTATCGAATGGTTGCGTAAAATTCTGCTTCAAAAATCATTTTGTTTGTAATGACAAACAAATCGACGCTTTCCGTCGACAATGGACGTGGCATAAAACACGCGACGGGCGCTATTTGTCTGGGCTGACTCCAGAGAAAATGCGCCCGACAATTCTTAGGAGAGACGTCCTGTATACAGGGTGTTAACGTAAGAGCCCGCAAAATATATCAGGACACTGAGAATCGCGGTTCTAGGCGCGCAGTCCGGAACCGTGCGACTGCTGCGGTCGTAGGTTCGAATCCTGCCTCGGGTATGGATGTGTGTGATGTCCTTAGGTTAGTTAGGTTTAAGTAGTTCTAAGTTCTAGGGGACTGATGACCACAGCAGTTGAGTCCCATAGTGCTCAGAGCCATTTGAACCACTGAGAATGCTCCACTGAACAATTTGAGGTAGGGAACCTGGGGTCGTAGAAGCCAGCTTGAGGAGATACGGAAGTAAATTGCTTAGCGCTTTGTCTAGCATTACTGTTTTCCAGCTTATTTACTGCTAACATACATACCGTGCTGTTTATTTACATGTACATTCTTCGTTTCCTGAAAGGAAACAATGAGGGCGAGCCCGATTACTAGGAAGTCATGAACCAGGTTTTGTTTACTTTACTTGTCGATAAGGCGGCTCTGATCACAATCATCTCAATGCTGTATTTTCTGGTCGATGAATTGGAAGGGAAGGTCCTATTCCATGGCCTGTGAAGTTAACTAAACTGAATCGTCTTGACTACTTCCTATGGGGATATCTAGTCACTTGTGGATACGAAGAAGGAATAAGCTGCCACAATGGTAGCTACCTGTCATGTGATTGGAACCACACCAGCGATATTTGTCAGGCTGTGTCAGAATCTTGTTCGCCAATGACATGCTTGCATTGGGGTTGAAGGGCTGCCAGTTCCAGCACATTTTGTAATATACAGTACAAATGTCGCATTCATTGTGTTAATGATGCTATTAGTAGTTAAACTAATGTAAATAAAACAGTTCAGGTTCCCTACCTCAACTTGTTCCGTAGAGCATTCTCTATGTCTTACTAAATTTTTGTACGCTCTTACCGAAACACCTGCATGTATGAGTTCGTTGGATAACGGACTTTCGGAAACGCAAACGATCTATACTTCACAAAAGTCCATGACACGGTGGTAGAACGTGTCTGCATGTGAAATACCAGTTACATAAACAAATCCTACAGCGTTTCCGCAAAGATGTAACTCAAGGGACTGAGATCCGGTGAAAGTGCTGATTTGTAAATATTCTTACCTTACGTAATCATCAGGCACGATAGTAAGCGGCCAATTAATCATGATAGGGATGAATGACGCGTGCTGTAGCCCCATCACGTATGAAGTGCACTGTAATTCTTTTGCCTGGATTCAATTTAGCGCAAAGCCTGCAAGAGAATCAGCTCTTATACACCAAATAATTCTGAAAATGGCTAATTAGTGGAAATGGCTAATTTGTTTTTGTTGTATGGTAACGTATAGTTATATTTACTGGTATTTTATCTGTATGGTAATGTGAAGTTGAACTTGTGATCAGAGAAACAGTTGAGCTCGTATTTAAGTTCGTAAGTAATTTCGTGATTCTTGAAAAGAGATCAGCATTGCAAAAGTTACTCAGAAGTGCAACATTAAACAACGCTTGTGATGAGAGTACAGTCTGTTCTGTTAAATTTAAGAAAACTGTCCTGTTAGCAATAATACAAGTTATACGACTGCGAGAAATATATGAAATATAAATAACTGTTGAAGTGTTACTTGTATGGCCTAACTGTTTGAGTAATGAATAACTGCTGTTATCTTCAAAGTAGGTAGGAGATGTTTTGAGGCATCAAGGGATCACAAATTTAGCATTGGAGGGCAGCGCGGTGGGTAAAAATCGTAGAGGGAGACCAAGAGATGAATACACTAAGCAGATTCAGAAGGATGTAGGTTGCAGTAGGTACTGTGAGATGAAGAATCTTGCACAGGATAGAGTAGCATGGAGAGCTGCATCAAAGCAGTCTCAGGACTGAAGACAACAACAACAACAACATCTTCAAAGTACTGCTACTGCTGCTGCTTCTATGCTAGTTAAAAAATAAAAATTCAAACTGCTAGCAACGCGATGTGCAATGCGTGCTTTAAACTATAGACACATCCACGAAGCTTCCGTGCTAATAAATCTCTTTACTGCAGTGATCATTGCCAATAAAAGTTCTGTTACTGAGAACCCTAGGAAAGCAAAATTATATATATGAAACTTGAATAAAGAAACGAATGCTGATTGATGGGAAAACAATAAGGTAACTGTGTTAACAAAACTTTTCATCACTAACACAAAATATTTTAACACTTGAAATAGCAAAAATTCTCTGTACATTATTAACAGTGGAGAAATCTGAGCAAATTCTCTTTACTTTCTCATAAACGAGTATGCTAAATCACACATTGTTACGTAATCATAAAAAAATCTCCAATTCTAAATCCCTGACCAAATAATTACTACGCTTTGATATCTCGGCAAATGCACTGTTACATTACCTTTTTAAATCTTCTGAGTGAATTTACAACATATCTCTCCATTAATGAAAAACAAATACTGTATAAGAAAATTATTGCCGGCACACAGCACGACCTAAACTCATCTTATCCATCACGAGATACAATTCGTCTCTCTCTCTCTCTCTCTCTCTCTCTCTCTCTCTCTCTCTCTCTCTCTCTCTCTCCAAGACTGCACTTGTCTTACAAGCAAAGGTTCTACTAACAATCTCTCGCAACTTAACCTCTTTTGAAGAGATGTTGGCCACTATTACTTAGACGCTATTGAAGCTTTATTTTTTCGCGTGACATCCAAAATATTGCCAAAATAACAATTTTCTATATAAAACAAAACCCTTAGAATATGTTATATCACCATTAGATGACATATTAAATAGCTTTCAGTTTATTTTAGTCGAAACTATTTCCTTGTTTAGGTCCGAGGAATCTTCCTCTCAAGCAAGTCCAAATAATTTCAAAGCTACTTTCTCTATTAGGGTAATTATTATTGTACAGTATGACACTCCAGACTTTGATTGTGCCCAAAAGGCAAAGACAAGAGTGGGTAAACAGCTAAGCAGCATTGTTTTCCAAATATGTGGTGCGATCGATAGAGAGTACCGTATTAAAACGTCTCGTAATTGAGGAAGTAACTACGAGGGTCACTCCAAAAGAAATGCACACTATTTTTTTTAAAAACCATCTTTTATTCTACATATTTGAAAGTATTACAGTGTGTAGATGCATCCTTTAGGAACAATATTTTCATTTTTCCACATAATTTCCATCCCTCTCAACGGCCTTACGCCATCTTGGAAGCAGCACCTGTATACCCGCACGGTAAAATTCTGGACCAACCTGCTGGAGCCACTGTTTGGCAGCGTGCACAAGGGAGTCATCATCTTCAAAACTTGTTCCACGAAGAGAGTCTTTCAGTTTCCCAATGAGATGATAGTCGCGTGGAGCCAGGTCAGGACTGTAAGGCGGGTGTTTCAATGTTGTCCATCACAGTTTTGTGGTCGCTTCCATGGTTTTTTGACTGACATGTGGACGTGCATTGTCGTGCAGCAGCAAAACATCCTGCTTTTGCCGATGTGGTCGAACACGACTCAGTCGAGCTTGAAGTTTCTTCAGTGTCGTCACATACGCATCAGAATTTACGGTGGTTCCACTTGGCATGATGTCCACAAGCAAGGGTCCTTCGGAATCGAAAAACACCGTAACCATAACTTTTCCAGCAGAAGGTATGTTTTTGAATTTTTTTCTTGGGTGAATTTGCATGATGCCACTCCATTGATTGCCTCTTCAACTCGGGTGAAAAATGATGGAGCCATGTTTCATCACATGTCACAATTCTTCCAAGAAATTCATTCACCATTCTCGTACTGTTCCAAAGGTTCGCTGCATACCGTTTTTCTTGTTTCTTTGTGAGCCACTGTCAACATCCTGAGAACCCACGTGGCACAAACCTTTTTTAACGCCAACACTTTCAGTATTCTGCAAACACTTCCTTCCCCTATCCCAACGTAGTGTGACAATTCGTTCACTGTGGTGCGTCTGTCAGCAGTCACCAATTCGTTAACTCTCTGCACATTGTCTGGAGTGTGTGCAGTACGAGACCTGCCGCTGCGAGGACAATCCTCAATACTGCCGTGCCCGCTTTCATCACGTAACCTGCTTGCCAACCGACTAACTGTACTGCGATCTACAGCAGCGTCCCCATACACCTTTTTCAACCTCTTGTGGATGTTTGCCACTGTCTCGTTTCACAGCACAGTAATTCTATGACAGAACGTTGCTTCTGACGAACGTCAAGTGTAACAGCCATCTTGAAGACGTGCTGTGACGGCGCCACTCACGGTAACAGGTTGAACTAAGTTTGAAAACAAGCGGGAAGGATGTATCTACATACTGTAAAACTTTGAAACATGCAGAATGAAGACTTTATTTTTAAAAAAAGTATTGTGCATTTCTTTTGGAGTGATCCTCGCAAAAAAAGTGAGGGACGGGAGCACGAAAAGAAGGAGAAGGAGAGGACGAGGAGGACATTTGTAGAAGCAACAGAGGTGGAGGGAAGAGCTGGCACCGTATTGCCCAACTGAAGGTAGTTGCGAGGGGAAGTGCCGTAACGGAGTGGCCCGCATCAGCTGCTGCGTGCCTGTCTGTGTGGCTCTCAGCCCCGCCGTATCGTTGTGCCTAATTCACGCCCCCCTCCCCCCCCCCCCCCCCCCCCCACGCGCCAGGCTTGTCGCATTGCATTATGCACGCCTATTGCTCGTTAACGCCCGACCGCACAGCGATAACCTATGCGTTCCTCGGACACGTCTATGCAGGATGCAAACCGACAATATGCGGAACGTACGTTTATTACCCGCCATGAGGCCGAGGCGTATGGAAACGCTCGCTAATGGCGCATGATTCCTACTCTAAGAATGCAAACGACTCAACCGCAACGCAAAGTAGCCTTTTTCAGGCTTCGACGTCAGCTGTATCGGAAAACATTCGTGACTTGCGTTGCTTTGCCTCATCGATACACGTTTCGGCTTAATATTGCGCATCACTCTTAATCTACACCTGTTAAATAGGCTGATGAATTTATGAAGGCGAAATTTCTGACGTACGCAAGAGATTTTGACGTTGACGGCTGTTGAAAAATGTTACCGGCTTTATTTTTTAATGTAACTATGTATCCGTACTTTTTTCTGTGGAACTGGAAAGAGCTTTCAAAGAGCCCCTCAACGTTATAACGTATGAAATCTAAGCAAACAGCAAGAAGATGATAGCTTCGCAAACCACTGACCCCTACTCGGCAGCAAAGGTCCCAAAAGTCGGTCCTAATGTAATACATGTATAAGCTGAAACTACTGTGCATTAGTAATTGATATGAAATCCGAAATAAAATGAGCGAGCGTACTAATTCAACACTACAGGTTAGCACATTTGTATATCACGAAACATTCCACTCGCTGTTTGGCTCTGTAAAGGAACTGAAAATATTGTGATTTAATCGCAGAGGTGCTGAAAAATTGTTCCAGTGACATACCAGAGAAATATCTGGTAAACTTTTTATCTTCGAGAGACATAGGAACAATTTCGCCCTTCGTTTTTTATTTCTTGTATGAACGACTACTTTTTGTTCTGATGGGCTGGTGGGATGTCGTACTGTCTAATTACTAGTGTGTGTGTGTGTGTGTGTGTGTGTGTGGTAAATGAATGAGTTAAAAGACGCAAGATGTGTTTTATATTATTTTCATCGCACAACAAGCCTTATTCCCATGCCTATGGAGTCTTTATGTTAAGCAGAGAAGGCGAGTTTTCGATGGAACCGAAGATCTTCAAAACGGCGCTGCTCAACAATAGAGGTACGTGATTGTGCTCTTTACTTTCCTTTCGTGGCCGCTAAAATTACTTCCGATTCGTTTTGCCGAGACATTCAGAACCTGCAATCTTCTTTTTCTTATAAAAATACTAGTCCGATGCAAAAGAAATACTCTTAGATTTAAATAATTGCCATTCTTTTACCCAGGCCACGGGGAATGATAGAACGTACGTGCCTCTACTCTGAATGTACGTTCGCAATCTCCGAGTGTGTTACGACGAAATTATTTCACAATGAAAATTTCTCATCAGACCGCAACCACTCGCACGCGAATGTACGTACCCTCTGAATGTATCTAGTCAGTCACGCGCGTTGTTCAAAAGCTTTACTTTTAATATTCAGTGGATTACATTTCCGAAATTAATTTTTGTTTATGCTGCAAATCGTACTTCACGCGAAGTATTTATTACGTAAGTTTCAGGCTCAATTTAATAAAAAAAAAGATTCCGAATAATAGAGATAAAGAATAACAACCAAACAAACCAAACCTAAATAAACAGAAAGAGGGAACGTTACAGCACGTACGAGGAACCGAAACACAATCATTCTGAAACAACAACCCAGAGTATTCCTGATTATATTTGTTAAATAACGGTCATCTGATCATGGGAGTACTAGTAGTAGGAATTTGGGTTCATTAACGGAAGTCCATTTCTCAATTACAAAACTTTTATTCAGTTTTAAAAACCATAATGAAATCTTGTTGCTATGTTACTCTTAAAACACTGAAAAACTCTCACGGAAAACTGAAGCTAATTATGTGGGACATTAAAAGAAATCGTTAGGAAGACTGAATGAAGATAGAAACTCAGCTCTCATATTCAAATACATCCAATGAACTCTGTGTTCCAGATGGACACACAACCAGTTAAATACAAGCTGCTCAGAATGTGTGTCAGTGGGCTGCTTCTGTGTTGGCAGACCTGTGTAGCGCTTTGCATTGGATCTCTGACTGCGCTTTCTTTGTAAGAGACTCTGTGGCTGGTCGGACTCGTTGTTGGAAATTAATCGCCAGCAGTGTTGAGCAGTCGGAAATTAGTCCCCAGCAGTGATGGAAGTACTGTTGGCCAGTTGGAGGTGATAGGCCAGCAGTGATGGATGTTAGATGTGAGAAGTTAACATTGAGGGAGGGTAGAGGTACGAAGTGTTAGCGTAGGCCAACGATCTGTACATGTTCGACTTGGAGATTGAATATTACTCATGATTATATAACTTTGTAATGGATGTCAATGACGATTTATATTCGTGTTTGAACTGGATGTCACATTATTAAGGTAAAAAATACATTATTTGGTTTGCAACAAAATCTTTCCTTTGCTAACCACATGCCTATTAGTAGTTAGTGGCTTTAGTAGTTAGAATCTTTTATTTAGCTGGCAGTATTGAAGCTCGCTGTGTTGCAGTAGTTCGTGTGATGATGATTTTGGGGAGGTAAGAGCCTAATGAAATGTATAGGTTATTGTTAGGGTTTCTTTTTAGTCAGGGCCATTCCATTCCTTTGAATTAATTATTTGAAGTCAAGCTATCCTTTTTTTTGAGGAGTCAGATTGCGTTGCGCTAGAATATTTGTGTGTCAGTGTTGACATGACGAGAAAAAGTAAAGGGAAAGTAGGCTCAGTACGTACAGTTTTACTCAGCTGTTTCAGAATTTAATAACGTAGAAGCTTCAACTTCTCATTTCATCCAGAAATAGAAGCAGAAAAGAATTTTAATAAGGAAGCTTCATACGGACTCTGAAATGTGAAACTACCACCTCATTCTAGCAGTGATAAGGGACACGAACATCTTGAAAATCCATACGGTGACGCCCGTAAACTACGCTGGACGAATTTAATGAGTTTCGGAGCTCCCTCCGCCTGTCCTTGCTACAGGAGTCACATAAACATCACTTCCAAAATTATTTATATATTTCTACATTAAATCTTTTTTCATAAAACTAAAAATAAACTTTATAGAAAATTTGCAAAACATAACAAATCATATAAATGACACAAAATTTAATCGTCTTGTCTCCATGGGCACTGAACTTATTCTTTTATACATTGACGGAAAAAAAATCGCAACACCGAGAAATAATTAATGTAGAGTAACGAAATTTCGGGAATACGTTTGTCTAGGCACCGTATCGAAGTGGTTGACATTGCAAGACCATAGGTTACAGTAGACGCGAGATAAGCCATTGCAAAAGTGAAATGCTGGTACGTTCCTAACCGGCGAAACCGTCAAAATGTTGAATGCAAACGTGCATTCGTTGTGTCGTTCAGATGCCAGATGTCAGTTTTCGGGATGGACTTCCATTCCTGTTGCCCTTGGTCGGTCAATGCAGGGACGGCTAATGTTGTTTGTGGATGACGCAAGAGTTGTCGTTCGATGATATCCCGTATGTGCTTGACTGGAGACAGATCTGGTAATCGAGCAGGCCTAGGCACATATCGACACTCTGTATAGCATGGTAGGTTACAAAAGTTGTATGTAGGCGAGCGTTATCCTGTTGGAAAACACCCCCTGGAATACTGTTCATGAATGACAGCACAACAGGTCAAATCAGCAGACTGACGTACAAATTTGTGGTCAGGGTTTGCGGGATAATCACGAGATGGTAGGTTACAAAAGTTGTATGTAGGCGAGCGTTATCCTGTTGGAAAACACCCCCTGGAATACTGTTCATGAATGACAGCACAACAGGTCGAATCAGCAGACTGACGTACAAATTTGTGGTCAGGGTTTGCGGGATAATCACGAGAGTTTTCCTTCTCTAATACGAAACCGTACCTGAGACCATAACTCGAGGTGTACGTGCTGTGCGTCTAGTACGCAGGTAGGTTGGTTGCAGGCCCTCAGCTGGCACCGAGGCAGAATCATATGTCATCAGAAACCAACAGACCTCCACCCTGCCCTCCCGTGAGCTCTCGCTTGATATCACTGGGGTCGGAAATGGCGGCGTTTTGGGGTCGGTGGATTGCACGCTACATGGAGTCTGACCCGAAGCTGCCCTTGGGTAACCGGTTTGTAACAGTTCGTTGCATCACTGTGTTCCAACTGCTGCTGCAGATGCTGTACGATAAGCCAGAGCCATATACCGAACACGACGGTCTCCCCTCTCGGTACTGCCATGGGACTGTCAGGAACCCGTACTCTTGCGAATGCCCATTTTCGTGACCACCATTCGCAGCAATCATGAACAGTGGCTACATTCCCGCCAAGTCTTTCTGCAATGCCGCCTTTCTTCAACATCCAGCTTCTCGCAGCCCTATTACGCGGCCTCGCTCAGTCAGGTCTTTGTCGCCTTAAAGACATTCTTGACTAACGTCAACCGACCACGCCTAGTCTAAAACGTAAATAACGCTCACGGCTGTTACAGCTTGTATTTAAAGCAAGCCTGATTTACATTCTCACAGTGCTGATACTAACACCATTCTTGTGCGACTGTCACGAAATTTGAATAAATTTTCTTTTTCAGGTGTAGAAACACGCCTGCCAACTTTCGTTTATGTCGCATAATTCCTTCTTGGCGCTGCTATTTTTTCCCGTCAGCTTATTATTTATGACTGGCACAGCAGTCACTTGATTCTCGATTTAGATAATTTTAGGAACATTCCATGTGTCCACATCATTTTCATCCAACCATACAGCGTCGCCATCGTTTATAAAACCAAGGACTTCCCTGGCACGTCCAGCTGCAGTGCTCTGACGACGAATCTTGGCCGGCCGGTGTGACTGAGCGGTTCTAGGCGCTTCAGTCTGGAACCGCGCGACCGCTACGGTAGCAGGTTCGAATCCTCCCCGGGCATGGATGTGTGTGATGTCCCTAAGTTAGTCAGGTTTAAGTAGTTCTAAGTTCTAGGGGACTGGTGACCTCAGATGTTAAGTCCCATAGTGCTCAGAGCCATTTGAACCATTTTTTTTCCTTTAAAAATTTTCAATAAAATAATTCTTTTCAGGTAATACAAGAGATCAGAGATGATATTGCGGATCCAAACGTGTGGTTGTCTGTTGCTGAAACGACTGACTCATGTGGGAGATATATTGCCAAGGTTGTCGTCCGAAAAATGGCGGATCCTGAACCAGTAACACATCTCATTGTCTCTAGAGTACTGGAAAAAGCAAACCATTCTATTATTGCTAGAGTTGTTAGTGATGCATTACGCGTTTCGAGGCCCGCTAAAGAATACGAGGAAAAACTCTTGGTGATAGTTACAGATGCAGCAGCACATATGATGAAGGCTGCTAAAGCTTTGCAGGTATTTTATCCCAAGGGAGTTCACATAACGTGTTTAGCACGTGCTCTGGCTGAAGAAATTCGAGCGTATTTTCCAGTAGTAAATGCCTTAATTTCCTCTGTGTGAAAAAGTGTTTGTGAAGGCCCATCAAGAGCAAAATTATTTACTGAATTGATGCCTGGTATTCGTTTACCCCACAGCCGATCATCATGAGGTGGGGAACATGGATAGAAGCAGCTCTGTATTACAGTGAGCATTTAGAAGACGTGAAAAGGGTCCTGGACGTGATGGACAGAAACGAAGCAGCAAGTATCCCAGCTGCAATTAGTGCGTGCAATGAACAGAGTCTCCAGAGTAAATTAGTGTTTATTAGGACCTATTTCAGTAAATTCGCAGCCACAATCACACTTTTGGAAGAAAAAGCAATGTCTCTATTTTCTGCACTTGAGGTCTACGAAACAGCTGTCGTCGGAGACATAGGCTACCAGGAGAAATAGGAAAGTGTCTTCGCAACAGAATTGAGAAAACTGAAGCAAGGAATCCAGCTTTAATGTTTCTTCAGGATGTGTTGCAAGGAGAATCTGAAAGAAACAGCTTAATGGTTATTCTGTAAGTGACATAACCTCTTTTCGGTACTGTCCTGTGACCTCGTGTGATGTCGAGAGATCTTTCTCTTCGTATAAAAACATTTTGAGTGACAGAAGGGAATCATTTCTTCCAGAAAACTGTGAACAATATTTAATTGTTTATTGCAATAAAAGCAACTGATGCTAAAATAGACTAAAAGAAAGAGACAAACAGACAGTAATAAATATTAATTTCGTTAATTAATTTTTTAAGAATACTTGTATAATCAGATTACTTTAGGAGATTAAAAGATGTGAGAAAATTGAAATAATGAATTTTATTTATTATGTATATTTTAAAGTTTTTACAGCATATTTATCATATTTTTAATGCATAGATGCATGCATATATTCATATTTTTCAGTGCATATAAATCCGAGCATTAGTGATGACGCTCGGAGATCCAATGATAACCGTAGTAACAGCGGAGCAAATTTACCTTCTGTATCATTTTCTACAGATACATACAAATCTGAAGTCTGTTCAATCAAAACAGATGATAAGAACCCTTCTCGTGATAATCGCCACAGTCTAGATCGTCACACAACGCAACACGCGAAACCTTACATTTTGCAATTTGTAAAAAAATATTGTGATCCACGTACATGATTTGCGTACCAAGTAGCATAGTTTTAAGGTGGACGTTCAAAGAGAAATTCAGTTCTCACCAAACCATGGTTATTGATACACATTTTGAATATAATACGGTATTACACCTACTATTGTAAGTGAAAAAGGAAATGAGGTTATTGGAACTACATATAGTTTTGCGGAGGATTACGTAACGACCTGTTTTTCGTACCTAAGCGGGTACTGTGGCCGTTGCCATTGCATCGGGATCCCTTGTTTGGTTTTCTGTTTTCCAGGCACATTTTCTAGGCAACTCCTCGCCTTAATATCTGAAGGAATACCAAGCGGCTGTAGAAAACCGTTTTCATCGGACTTAGGCCAAATATAACAGAACAGCGACTGTTGCAAATAATACAACTTATTAATTCAAAATTTTCACAAAGGGATAGAATGGGGGTGCATAAAAGGATTAGAAGTCGGTTTTATCTGCTGTATTCTGCGTGATTTTTAGAAGTAACTAACTCCTATTGGAGTGACCAACTTGGCCACTTACTAACGATTAGTGTGGCCACTTTTCCCAACTGGACTCCATGTCAGCATTTGTCATCCACAGGAGAAACAATCAAACTGAAATGAATAACAGGGGACAGCATCTGTAGGCCAAAACACATTATTTAAACATCGATATGAAAGGTATTACTTTCCATACAAGTGACGTAACAAGAATAATATAAATGACTTATCTTAAATCAAGCGATTCAAAAACAAAAAAAGTTTTTACTAAAAAGTATCGGAACGAGCTTCCTCTTTCAATCTCACAGACAACAGTGACGTGTATATGAGAACCAGTCCGACCGCTTTTGGCAAGAAAGAGGAAGAAATATGCCATCGCCGTTTTTTCTGTCCTGGCGATTCTACCAAACGTTACTCTACAGTTCTACTGTAAGTAGGCTGTTCAGGTTTTTATGTTGGTAACGCCACGTAGCGCTCTGTACGAAAATCACTGGCTGTGCTGTGTGCAGTCTGTGGCTGATTGGCATTGTTGGAATATTCGCCATTGTAGTGTTGGGCAGTTGGATAAGAAGAGCGCGTAGCGTTGCGTAGTTGGAGGTGAGCCGCCAGCAGTCGTGGATGTGGGGAGAGAAATGGCAGAAGTTTGAGAGCGGATGATCTGGACGTGTGTCTATCTGAAAGAGTAAATTTGTAAGACTGGAGATTATATATATGGTACATTATTAAGGTAAATACATTGTTTGTTCTCTATCAAAATCTTTCATCAGTAATTCATTAGTTTTTCTATGGGGACGTTTTAGTACTACCTGTATTAATAGTATGTTGCATGAATTTGTGACAGCAACTGCAATATGAGACACGATCGTATTTTCTAAATGTTTTGAATGCCATTTTTCTTATACTCACTGTATTGTATGATGTTGTTGTTGTTGTGGTCTTCAGTCCTGAGACTGGTTTGATGCAGCTCTCCATGCTACTCTATCCTGTGCAAGCTTCTTCATCTCCCAGTACCTACTGCAACCTACATCCTTCTGAATCTGCTTAGTGTACTCATCTCTCGGTCTCCCTCTACGATTTTTACCCTCCACACTGCCCTCCAATGCTAAATTTGTGATCCCTTGATGCCTCAAAACATGTCCTACCAACCGATCCCTTCTTCTAGTCAAGTTGTGCCACAAACTTCTCTTCTCCCCAATCCTATTCAATACCTCCTCATTAGTTACGTGATCTATCCACCTTATCTTCAGTATTCTTCTGTAGCACCACATTTCGAAAGCTTCTATTCTCTTCTTGTCCAAACTAGTTATCGTCCATGTTTCACTTCCATACATGGCTACACTCCAAACAAATATTTTCAGAAATGACTTCCTGACACTTAAATCTATTTTCGATGTTAACAAATTTCTCTTCTTCAGAAACGCTTTCCTTGCCATTGCCAGTCTACATTTTATATCCTCTCTACTTCGACCATCATCAGTTATTTTACTTCCTAAATAGCAAAACTCCTTTACTACTTTAAGTGTCTCATTTCCTAATCTAATTCCCTCAGCATCACCCGATTTAATTGGACTACATTCCATTATCCTCGTTTTGCTTTTGTTGATGTTCATCTTATATCCTCCTTTCAAGACACTGTCCATTCCGTTCAACTGCTCTTCCAAGTCCTTTGCCGTCTCTGACAGAATTACAATGTCATCGGCGAACCTCAAAGTTTTTACTTCGTCTCCATGAATTTTAATACCTACTCCAAATTTTTCTTTTGTTTCCTTTACTGCTTGCTCAATATACAGATTGAATAACATCGGGGAGAGGCTACAACCCTGTCTCACTCCTTTCCCAACCACTGCTTCCCTTTCATGCCCCTCGACTCTTATGACTGCCATCTGGTTTCTGTACAAATTGTAAATAGCCTTTCGCTCCCTGTATTTTACCCCTGCCACCTTTAGAATTTGAAAAAGAGTATTCCAGTCAACATTGTCAAAAGCTTTCTCTAAGTCTACAAATGCTAGAAACGTAGGTTTGCCTTTTCTTAATCTTTCTTCTAAGATAAGTCGTAAGGTCAGTATTGCCTCACGTGTTCCAACATTTCGACGGAATCCAAACTGATCCTCCCCGAGGTCCGCATCTACCAGTTTTTCCATTCGTCTGTAAAGAATTCGCGTTAGTATTTTGCAGCTGTGACTTATTAAACTGATAGTTCGGTAATTTTCACATCTGTCAGCACCTGCTTTCTTTGGGATTGGAATTATTATATTCTTCTTGAAGTCTGAGGGTATTTGGCCTGTCTCATACATCTTGCTCACCAGCTGGTAGAGTTTTGTCATGACTGGCTCTCCCAAGGCCGTCAGTAGTTCTAATGGAATGTTGTCTACTCCGGGGGCCTTGTTCCGACTCAGGTCTTTCAGTGCTCTGTCAAACTCTTCACGCAATATCGTATCACCCATTTCGTCTTCATCTACATCCTCTTCCATTTCCATAATATTGTCCTCAAGTACATCACCCTTGTATAAACCTTCTATATACTCCTTCCACCTTTCTGCCTTCCCTTCTTTGCTTAGAACTGGGCTGCCATCTGAGCTCTTGATATTCATACACGTGGTTCTCTTCTCTCCAAAGGTCTCTTTAATTTTCCTGTAGGCAGTATCTATCTTACCCCTAGTGAGACAAGCCTCTACATCCTTACATTTATCCTCTAGCCATCCCTGTTTAGCCATTTTGCACTTCCTGTCGATCTCATTTTTGAGACGTTTGTATTCCTTTTTGCCTGCTTCATTTACTGCATTTTTATATTTTCTCCTTTCATCAATTAAATTCAATATTTCTTCTGTTACCCAAGGATTTCTAGCAGCCCTCGTCTTTTTACCTACTTTATCCTCTGCTGCCTTCACTACTTCATCCCTCAGAGCTACCCATTCTTCTTCTATTGTATTTCTTTCCCCTATTCCTGTCAGTTGTTCCCTTATGCTCTCCCTGAAACTGTGTACAACCTCTGGTTCTTTCAGTTTATCCAGGTCCCATCTCCTTAATTTCCCACATTTTTGCAGTTCCCATATTGTATGATAGCAGCCTTAATTTGATTTCATATTACTTGTCGCAAACACATACCTCATTTGAAGATGACCGTCTCTACAATGCACATTCAAGAATCCATGTTACTTCTGACTGACGTTGATACCGTAGCAGCTCGTGTCAGTATTGTTAGAAAAAAGCAATAAAATACTGCCCCCCTCCCCCCCGCCCCCCCCCCCCCCCTCGCCACCACTTCTGTTTACCCCGCAGACACCGCGCTACATACCACACTGCCCTAAGGTCAGCTGCAAACCGTACTTAGTTCACGGCCAGATTCAACAGCCACAATTAAAATTAAGCGTATCTTAAAGGACTGCTGTCTCTCTCTGTGTATTTGTGTTTGTTATTGAGCAAGAAAGATACACTCGTAAGAAACTTCTACAGTCAGTTCACGTTTTCGTATTCTGCTTTTTTATAGTTGCTACAGTCTTATTATGGGCACTTAATTCGGGCCAAATTCCGCCTGTGGGCCGCAGTTTGACGATCACCGCCCTAGTCTGTGCGATATCCAGCCTGGTATCTGTAGCGCAACGTATTCGGCAACCACAGGAAAATAGTCAATGGCCAGGTAGCTCCAAACATTAGCCAACACGATGCCTGCACTCTCAGAGTTCCGTTTTTCTAGCTCCCAAGTCAGTGGTTCGATTACTAGAATCATGTTGTGAACCGAAAATGTCTTGTTTTATTACGACAGCAGTAAGTTTGGGACTAATGGTCGCCATTCGTCGCTCAACCCCGTTTAAAGCATTCCGGCCTGGATCATTTGTGGCAATGTGAATAGCATCTAAGTCAAAATACCTAAAATTTTGTACAGCTGAACGTATAATACGCTCGTATCGTGGATTTTCGTTCATCGAAAGTAAAAATAAACATGGATTTTACAAAACCATCACGAGCTCATATTAAGTTATCAAAAGCAGATAATTCATAAAGTCTATCTACTTCTGTGGTATAAGTCTCTACTTTATAGGAAGAATGTTTTCCACTGCGAATTGCTAAGGACGTAGGCCTAAGACGGTATCACAGCCTCACGTTTCCCATGATCATCTTTCACCATTGCTATGCTTACATAAATAGAAGGAGTAAGTTTCTGTTTTTCAGAGGCAACGAGATTGTGATCCAGTAATTTAACACAGGGGTCAAGGCCCATTAATACTGGTGCTTGAGTATTTTGTGCTGTAATAACTAACGAATTTTTAAAGGCACGTTTGCAGGATGGGCGTTGATATATTGCAAAAACGTAGATATAAGTTGAGAATATAAATAAAGAATTACTTAAGATACTAGTCAGTATAAGCGGTTGTATCGATTGTGGTGTGAAAACGCTGAAACAGTAGAATAATTATGCAGTTCAGTTGTCTTGCCGAGAAGAGGGCACCTTTATTGTTGTTGTACAGCCTCACGTTTCCCATAATCATCTTTCACCGGCCCAGATGGGACGCATGTCTGCCATCACTGCAGATAATTATTTGGCATAGCGCCATTATTACCATTTTGTTGAGACGCAATCTCACTAGGCCTTCTCATACTTACTCACAGCAACAGAATTAATGCATCAAAAAGCCGTTGTCAAGTGCCCAAAGTTCGTATTAAGCACAATTAGAAACTTATACTCTGATGACATACTATTATCGTTATCTGTTATTATTTGTCTGTTGTCTGATATACTCAAACCAGACCGAAGAAGCCTATAAAAATTGCACATATGCTCTGTCATCCATCGATAAAAAGAATACTTGCCCAGGGCCCATTATTGAAGCTGAATGTTCAAAATTTGTTATCGTAGCTGTACAGAATTTGCTGTCTTTACGCTTTGCATGAAGCGTAGAGTCTGGTTTGCACGGTTTAACAGGAACAATTCACACCTGTGTTTTCTTTCCTCGGTATTGGTGGGTCTGGAATGGAGTCTTAATTATAACCCTGAAAGACTGATAATACAGCCTGTTTCACATCGTTCGGCTTTAAGTTGTTTAATGTTCTGAAGCACATTATAATATCATGCAACGTTAATCATCAGTTGCGCCACCTAAAACTACAGCCTCCTTTACGACTTAAAGTGAACCGGACGATTTTTTTCTACTCTAGGCCGAGCAACAGTATCTCTGATTTTAAGAGCTGCTAATAAGTCGGAATTACTTTCATAAATTTCTAGAATTTATTATTTTTTAGAATCACGACTTTGTTGTCGTTCTGCTGCTGTGATTTTTCTCTTCGTTATGTTCTGCTTCTGTTGAATGTTTTTCGTTTATACTATTTTTTGGTTCATCTGTGGCCATGCCAGCATTGCGTGCTAACAGCAACATATTGAGCTTAGATTCTAGTACTACAAGTTTATTTCTAAAAGTGTCCTGACTAGGCACTGATTTAGGTACTGTTTGAAGCAACTGGCTTCCATTTTATTGCATATTACTATCTTTAGTGTCTTGTGGTATGTTTTGTTTGTTTTCTTCCAGCAGTTCTAAAGACGTAAAATGCTGAGTATGAGCATTTACCGCAATATATAAACCGAATTACCCTGAAGAAGCCATCTACACGATAGTGAAAAACACAGTGAAATCTGCCCTGTGCCTTTTGAGATTACCTCCAACAGATGCGGTTTGCCTGTTGTTGTTGTAGTCTTCAGTCCAGAGACTGGTTTGATGCAGCTCTCCATGCTACTCTATCGTGTGCAAGCTTCTACATCTCCCAGTACCTACTGCAGCCTACATCCTTCCGAATCTTAGTGTATTCATTTCTTGGTCTCCCTCTACGATTTTTACCCTCCACACTGCCCTCCAATACTAAATTGGTGATCCCTCGATGTCTCAGAACAAGTCCTACCAACCGATCCCTTCTTCTAGTCAAGTTGTGCCACAAGATCCTCTTCTCCCCAATTCTATTCAATACTTCCTCATTAGTTATGTGATCTACCCATCTAATCTTCAGCATTCTTCTGTAGCACCACATTTCGAAACCTTCTATTCTCTTCTTGTCTAAACTATTTATCGTCCACGTTTCACTTCCATGCATTGCTACACTCCATACAAAGACTTTCAGAAACGACTTCCTGACATTTAAATCTATACTCGATGTTAAATTTTTCCTTCTTCAGACACGCTTTCCTTGCCATTGCCAGTCTACATTTTGTATCCTCTCAACTTCGACCATCATGAGTTATTTTGCTCCCCAAATAGCAAAACTCCTTTACTACTTTAAGTGTCTAATTTCCTAATCTAACTCCCTCAGCATCACACAGCTTAATTCGACTACATTCCATTATACTCGTTTTACTTTTGTTGATGTTCATCTTATACCCTCCTTTCAAGACACTGTCCATTCCGTTCAACTGCTCTTCCAAGTCCTTTGCTGTCTCTGACAGAGTTGCAATGTCATCGGCGAACCTCAAAGTTTTTATTTCTTCTCCATGGATTTTAATACCTATTCCGAATTTTTCCTTTTGTTTCCTTTACTGCTTCCTCAATATACAGATTGAATAACATCGCAGAGAGAGGTTACAACCCTGTCTTACTCCCTTCCCAGCCGCAGCTTCCCTTTCATGCCCCTCGACTCTTATACCTGCCATCTGGTTTCTGTACAAATAGTAGATAGCCTATCGCTCCCTGTATTTTACCCCTGCCACCTTTAGGATTTGAAAGAGAGTATTCCAGTCAACGTTGTCAAAAGCTTTCTCTAAGTCTACAAATGTTAGGAACGTAGGTTTGCCTCCCCTTAATCTATTTTCTAAGATAAGTCGCTGGGTAAGTATTGCTCACGTGTTCCAACATTTCTACGGAATCCAAACTGATCTTCCCCGAGGTCGGCTTCTACCAGTTTTTCCATTCGTCTGTAAAGAATTTGCGTTAGTATTTTGCAGCCGTGACTTATTAAACTGATAGTTCGGTAATTTTCACATCTGTCAACACCTGCTTTCTTTGGGATTGGAATTATTATATTATTCTTGAAGTCTGAGGGTATTTCGCCTATCTCATACATCTTTCTCACCAGATGGTAGAGTTTTGTCAGGACTGGCTCTCCCAAGGCTGTCAGTAGCTCTAATGGAATGTTGTCTACTCCGGGGAGCTTGTTTCAACTCAGGTCTTTCAGTGCTCTGTCAAACTCTTCACGCAGTATCATATCTCCCATTTCATCTTCATCTACATCGTCTTCCATTTCCATAATATTGTCCTCAAGTACATTGCATTTTTATAGACCCTCTATATACTCCTTCCACCTTTCTGCTTTTCCTTCTTTACTTAGAACTGGTTAGCATCCAAGCTCTTGATATTCATACAAATGGTTCTCCTTTCTCCAAAGGTCTCTTTAATTTTCCTGTAGGCAGTATCTATCTTACCCCTAGTGAGATAAACCTCTACAGCCTTACCTTTGTCCTCTAGCCATGCCTGCTTACCCACTTTGCACATCCTGTAGATCTCATTTTTGAGTACTTTGTATTCCTTTTTGCCTGCTTGATTTACTTCATTTTTATATTTTCTCGTTTCATCAATTAAATACAACATTTCTTCTGGTACCCAAGGGTTTCTACTTCCCCTCGTCTTTTTACTTATTTGAGGCAGTGCAAAGCGATTTGCACCAGGGGACGGTTAGTTAGCTGTCTACCACGACTTCTTCCAGGGAAATTCTCAAGCTTGCCACCCATGCCTTGCGGATTGTTTTACTGCCGCCATTGGACAGTAAACACGTTCTGTCCTAGAATCCGCTTCTCTACGTAAGAACATCCAGACACCTCCCAAGGGTTTGTACTGCCAGCTTTTATTTATGAAATAAATGTAATGGAACTGATACAAAATTGTGGAGCGATATGTACCATTCTGTTACATAAATCACCTGCGTTTCATGTTTTTGTTGTGATGACTGCCCTACTATGTGATCAATATGGTGACCTTGACTACTGATCAATGCTATGAAGCTGTTGGATATCATTTGAATATATCGCAGTAGAGGCCCGTATTATACCGCATTTCGTGTCCACAGGGCTCGTCGGCGTTTTCTTGTACGTATTCTGTGTTAATTTTCCCACAGATAAAAGTACAGAGGTGGTAAGTCTGGTGAATGCACACTGGTTTGCTTCTCGAGCAACCTATCCGTCAGGTTGGTACAACATGGACTGCCTCATTCTGAGGTGACAAAAGTCATGGGCTAGTGAAATGCACATATACAGATGGGGTTGGTATCGCGTACACAAGGTATAAAAGGGCAGTGCATTGTTGGAGCTGTCATTTGCACTCAAGTGATTCATGTGAAAAGATTTACGGAGTGATTATGGTCGCACGATGAAAATTACCAGATTTTCCACGATGGTGGTTGGAACTAGACACATGGGACATTCCACTTCGGAAATCGTTAGGGAATTCAATACTAAGAGATCCACATTGTCAAGTGTGCGCCCAGAATACGAAATTCCGAGCACTACGTCTCACCGTGGACAACGCTGTGGCCGACTTTCATCGCGTAACTACCGAGAGCAGCGACGTTTGCGCTGAGTTGTCAGTGTTAACAGACATGCAACACTACGTTAAGTAACCGCAGAAATCAATGTGGGACGTACCACAAATGTATCCGTTAGGATGTTGATGTTAATCGGCTATGGCAGCAGACGACCGACGCGAGTGCCTTTGCTAACATCACGACATCATCTGCAGAGCCTTCTCTGGACTCGTGACCATATTGGTTGGATCCCAGACGACTGGAAAACCGTGGCCTGGGGAGATGAGTCCCAATTTTAGTTGGCAAGACCTGACGTTAGGGTTCGAGTTTGGTGCAGACGCCACGATGCCATGGACTCAACCTGTCAACAAGACAATGTGGTGGTGACTCCATAATAGTGTCAGCTGTGTTTGCATGGAATTGACTGGGTCGTCTGTTCTAACTGAACCGGTAATTCACTGGTAATGGTTATTTTCGCCTACTTGGAGACCATCTGCAGCCATTCATGGTCTTCATGTCTCCAAGAAACGAATAAATTTTGATTGGATGACAATGTGCTGTGTCACCGGGCTACAGTTGTCCGAGATTGGTTTCAAGAACATTCTGGGCAATTCGAGCGAATGATTTGGCCACCCAGATCGCCCGACATAAATGCAACAGAACACTTATAGGACATAATTTAGAGGTCAGTTGGGCACAAAATACTGCAGTGCCAACACTAACAATTATAGTCGGTTACAGTGTGTCGTAACGTGCTCTTTCTGTCATCGTCGGCGGTTCTGCAACATCAAGTGTCCGCCTACCTCGATACTGCTGCAGATCTGCACACGTAACTCCTGACTGCATCTACTTAAGAGATCTCAGAAAAGCATTGTTGAAGAAACTGAGATTCCATAACTACACGTCGGAGGCCGTTGTAAGTACAAAAAGCTGAAAATAGTCTTGTGAACTCTAAAGAATAAATCGTAAATGAGTTTCTGTTCAAATTTCTAAGTTCAAACGTCCTTTTAAACTTGTATTAGAATTTTTTTGTTGCTATTAAGCAAGATCATCAGCCCACATGTGTTCAAATCATTAAAGTTCCTGTTCACAGTCCTCGTCACACTCAAACAGCCAGAAATTTTCCAATCCAATTCCGAAGTCGTTTACGAGCGTAACGCAGTCAATAAACTCCTATTTACTTTTGCACTCGGCATTCAGTGGTTGTCTTTAAATAAAGTTTTTGCTCGTAATAAATACTCAGTAAACAAAAATTTACTTAGTACTGCCACGCTTTTAGTTTAAAGTTTACACACGCGATTTTCTCCAGAACAATATATCTCTCGACTCTTAGAATTTCACAAATAGTTAATGGTAAACACCAGCTACCCTTATCACTGTACCGAAACGCGGAAGTCACAATATCACTTCATTTTACACATGATGCGTTCGAACACTTTCAGCATGACCGGCTCCTTCGAAAGCTAGTCCACCATTTCCTTCTTCTCTTTACCTCTACAAGCACCTCTATTTCATGCGTTAGGTGGCAAACCGTCTCACTTCTTATTGGCTCTACAGAATTACGTCCAATCGGAACTGACTTTCAGGGAGCGGCTCACGCCAAAATCTAGCACCAACCAACCACTGCTCTCAGCTCATTGACGTCATTAAAATAAGCAACTCAAAGCTCTCTTGTTAAACAAATAAAATGAAATAAACTTTAAGCCGTACTTTACGTCTGGAATTTAACTGTATAGTCGCGAACGTTCTGGCTGTCTCTTGCATATCCAAACATGCTTGGACATCCGTCATCCACTCGTAGGGGATACACTAGTGGATTCGTTCCCATGATACAAAGGTGGAACAGTTGCAAGTTCGTATAGAGAATTACAAACTGAAAATTTAATGTCGGGGAATGTCCCACGTACACTCACACAAGCACTCTATTTCACACTCACCCTAACACAAAACATAAATATCAACTTGGAATTCGTAAAGTTATTACTACAGCAAAATTACGAAAGGTTTTCTAAAATGAGAACTTTCCAAATTTGAATGTAAACTCTGAAGATGTTATATCTTTTCAGTCACAGTTGGTGAACAATTAACATGTATATATATACACACAATATAGTTTTTTAAGTGTCGGATAATTACGTTTTTTACTGACATTTTTTTTGTAACTTCCAAATTATAACAATTATTGACTTCAGATTTTGAGAGATTGTTCCTTTACACAACAGAAGGTTATGTACCTAATATGGAGTTCCTCAGTTATTAATTTTTATAGTTCCGGAGAATGTAACTACTCTGTAAACGCCTCTCCGCTACTTTCACACGCTGCAGTCACGCCATATGGCATATGGTCATGACGCACGTCTGCAGGACATAGCTAGCCCGTTGCAGATCGTATAAGATTCTGACTGCTTACACTAGAGCCCACATACCTTCATAGAAGAAATCTTTAATAGACAAATTGGCGTTCGCGCCCTAACTGCGACGTCTGGAAAGGGGGAGCATAGCTCAACATTTCTGCAAGGGACATACAACGACTTGAGTGATTGCCACGTCACATTGCTGCGTTACACCGGGCAAAATGAGGTCAGACACAATATTGCGAGGTATCCTACGACTTGCATTGCCTCAGTGTACATCCCGTGAGATATCTTTCATTAATTGCGATTGCATATCTATTAGGAACTGTAGGTACTTGCAGCTATTCTGAGGACTGAGATAGTAAAGGTAAAGATTGCGTTCTGGCCTTGACGGGCGAATCGGGCCTGACCGACCGCCGTGTCATCCTCTGCCAATGGCGCCATCGGATGCGGCATGGAGGAGCGTGTGGTCAGTACACCGCTCCGCCGGTCGTTGTCGGATTTCTTGACGTTTGAACCGCTACTAATCGGTTGAGTAGCTCCGCGTTTGGTCTCAGGAGGCTGAGTGCAGCCGTATGAATTGTTCCATCTGGGGAAAAACCCTGGCAGTAGTGGGAGTGAAATCCGAGTCCCCAGCATTGCGGTCAGCCGCGCTGACCACTTAGCTGCTGAGTCAGACGGCTATTCGGAGGGCCATCAATGAAACCTGAAAAGTCCGCAACACACTTTGATAAACTTTGTCTCAAACAGTGTTGATTATTATAAAAAATGGTTCAAATGGCTCTGAGCAGTATGGGACTTACCATCTGAGGTCATCAGTCCCTTAGAACTTAGAACTACTTAAGCCTAACTAACTTAAGGGCATGCACGAGGCAGTATTCGAACCTGCGACCGTAGCGGTCGCGCGGTTCCAGACTGTAGCTCCTATAACCGCACGGCCACCTCGGTCGGCTGTTGATCATTATCAACTTACCATTTGTGCGTACGGCGGAGATGGACTTACCTATGGTTTGTGAACGATACTTCACCCGCAAACAAAATTTTCCATTAAAATGTCGAATCACTTTGCACTTTCTGCAGACATAATTGGGAGAACTGTAACTGATTTTGAAAGCCGTGGGCATGGAGCTGTTGGAGCGAAATGTGGAAAGGATTAAAGGCGTTGGAATATATTGTTCTCAGAACAATGCATTGGCTGATCCCACTCGCACCGCCGTGCATGTGGACTGGGTGTTACCTCTTTTTAAATATTATTTGCATTCATTTCATCAGTTGCTGTTCATTTCGTAGGCCTACAATTTTCACAATCTTCCCTTCATCCGACCTATCTGTGTGTTTGTTCCATTTATGCTTTCTCTTGTGCACCCATTCATTGATGTAGTCCACTTTCAACCCTTTTAGAATGCTTCCACTTCTCTCTCTATCTCTCAGTGTCTTCCCTGTACTCCTTCGCAGAATTTTGATTTCCGTGATTTCCAAAAGCATTTTTATTTTTAATGTTTCCGGTCTTGGCTCAGTACTGTATGTCATAACTGGTCTCACTGTTGTTTTATATATTCTTGAGTTTGCCTCTTTTCCTATGTGCTTGTTTGTCCAAATAGTTCCATTCAAATACCCTACCATATTGTTTGCTTTTGCTATTTGTTTTCCAACTTTCTTTTCGACATTACCACTCCTGGACACTTCAGTGCCAAAATACTGAAATATTGTTACCTGTTGAATGAATTTTCTACTTCTAGTTTGCATCTAATTGGTTCCACATACGTGGCCATACAGTTGGTTTTTGAATGGATGTGACTGTATTTAGGCTTTTGGCTGCAACGGTAAATACATGTAAAAGTTTCTGCGCTGTTTCCCAGGGGAACTACATCGCCAGTATAAAAAATGGTTTTTGTTTCTTCCGTCCCCATTCTATAACTACTACCAGCCAATATACTTCTTCATCACCTCGTCCCTGACTATATTAAAAAGTAGCTGGCTCCAAAGAGTCACCTTTTCCAATAACGGTGCTCTCTTATTAAGGGCAAGATCTGTATCACATTTTAGAAAACGATTCCCTGTAACGACGAATTTCTGATCTAAAGCAGTGAAATAGTTACAGATGATCTGATTTAGCCGGCCGCTGTGGCCGAGCGGTTCCAGGCGCTTCAGTCCGGAACCGCACTGCTGCTACGGTCGCAGGTTCGAACCCTGCTTCGGGCATGGATGTGTGTGATGTCCTTAGGTTAGTTAGGTTTAAGTCGTTCTAAGTCTAGGCGACTGATGACCTCAGATGTTAACTCCCATAGTGCTTCGAGCCATTTGAACCATTTCTGATCTGATTTTGGAAAAGTGTTCTAATACTTCGAACATCTCTCACAAAGTCTGCAATATTTAGGCTTACCTTCAAATGAAAATCATATAAAAATAGGAATTACCATCAAAACATTCCAGTTTCGTTGCCTTTGTCTGAATACTGTCGTTCACGCTGTCTAACACAACATAGAAACACTTTTGACACATTCTGTAAAAATTCTGGAAACGTATTCGTTTCTCTTATTACGTCGAATATGCTATATTTCTTCCCAGTTTTGAGCCATATAGGATGTGCCCAAAATCTTTTTAGCTACTGAACACAGACCAGTTGCAAACGGTCCAGTCTACGAATATCTTCATCGACAGTGCCACTTCAGCGTTCATCGCTCACGCCCCGCCTCGATCGGTAGTTCTGTAGCAATTCGTTGAATATCCTCATTTCACGCACATTACTGGACTAACTTTTTAACCATCGAACAGGTCGTGGAAAATATTGGCGTTACCATTTGTTGACGAAGTAAAGAATCAATTGGTCAGATGACCTGTCACGTTGCTGACAACAGCTGTTCGCATTCGAGAGGCAATAAAGAAAGTAACTGTGGTAAGTATGTTAAATTTCTGAGTAGTGTTGCTTCTATCTTTCCTAGCTACGTAAGCTAGTCTGTACGATATATTCAACATTTATAGCACAGAATGTCCTAGATATTTAGCGGTTTGCCCTTGTTGCTGATGGCTACTCCTGTGCAACACTTGTACCGAAGACAAGCCGGTATGCAGCATCCATGTGACCACAACACTTGCAGGCCGCTTTCCTAGCCTCGGGTTTCCCGCGGTCCAACATTCATTATGATGGTTATCGGGGCAGGTTCCCTTATACCCACAGCGTCCATAAAAAACGCCCAAAGGCTGGCCGCTCCAGAGCGATCGGGTCCTCTTCACATCCTGCGTTCACCTTCATTCATCTGCAGCTTCAGTGCCTATTAACACCGTTGATTTCCTTGCTAGAAAGGTGTTGTACGCGGGTTGTTAATAGAGTAACTCCTTCACGATGTTTCCAGTACAGATATTTCAAAAACTTTTACGGTGGTTGATAGAGCTCATTTCTTTCAGAGTAAGTAATTGAAACTCTGATTACCCTGTTAAGTGTCGAAAACAGTAGTTCCATAGTTAAATTCTACGGCGTTCGTTGCTCTAAAATGCCCTTAGGAGAAGGAAACTGGAATTTTTAGTAACATGTTGGAGAATTTTTCCCTGTTTAAAACAATCAAGAATAAAGGACGAACTATCGTTCTTGTTGTTGCATTTAAGTAACATTTTAAGTAACATTTATAGCGAAACCAAGGAAGAAATCTTAGCAGACGAAGCATAAGCTCGGAGTGAGCAATGTTTAGCTAGCAAATAGGCCACAAATCTTACAACTTAAAGGGGAAAGCAGTCCAAGAAAAGGTTTGTAATTAAATTCAACCGTTGAAAAGCCGTAGTGTGCGAATGTTTGACAATTTATAGCGGAAACATGAAACTCAGATTCCAAGACAACGTTATGAAAGAAAAGCACATGCAAAGAGAATAATTAGTAATGCCTGATCGAGGTGGTTAGAATAAAATGAAGATTTGGAGGATTATGGGACGCATGCACGTGGGAATAATAGACAAATTTTTACGTAGGTAGAGACAAATCGTGCTAAACCATTAAACTTGGGTGCAGTGGAACTAGTTCCTTGGGTTGCGCTTGGACTTCACCAGTTTGGATAAGGGCTAGCACGAAGAAGCATGTTCCAGTCTGAAATCGCAGTCTCTCAGCGAACGAACTGGTTCAAAAAATGTTCAAATGTGTGTGAAATCGTATTGGACTTAACTGCTAAGGTCATCAATCTCGAAGCGTACACACTACTTAACCTAAATTATCCTAAGGACAAAGACACACACCCATGCCGGGTGGAGTGGCCGAGCGGCTCTAGGCGCTTCAGTCTGGAGCCGCGCGACCGCTACGGTCGCAGGTTCGAATCCTGCCTCGGGCATGGATTTGTGTGATGTCCTTAGGTTAGTTAGGTTTAAGTAGTTGTAAGTTCTAGGGGACTGATGACCACAGCAGTTAAGTCCCATAGTGCGCAGAGCCATTTGAACCATTTTTGAACACACACTCATGCCTGAGGGAGGACTCGAACCTCCGCCGGGACCAGTCACACAGTCCATGAGTGCAGCGCCTTTCTTTTTCCACAGGAAAACTAATGTGAACCTTTATTTCCAGTATATCTTAATAAGCAAACAGTAAAAAAATTCTTGGCGATTCATTTAAACCTTTAAAACCATAATCAGCACTATTTTTTATGATGGTACATTCTCTTCCTTAACATTTTGATCTGTGACAATTATTATAACAAGCACGCCGAATACAAACTACGTTGCTAAAGCAGGACCCTAAGAAATTTTAACATGAACAAATCGTGAGTCAATACAAAGACGAAGACTTTGGTGCACATATGTCCTATGGTAAAATTCCAAATAAGTAAGATAGTGTCATTTAGTAAACTTGAAGGGGGCAAATAAGGCAAAATGTGTGTGAAGGTTGGCAACACGCATAGGGAATATTTGATAAATTACTGCAGTATGAAGCAATGGAATTTCTTTTGTCAACTGCAGGATGGAACTTACATTTGAACGCCTGTTTTACTGACAGCACGTACACATTACAACACAACAGCTGGCACTAATCTGGGGGCGAGTTGCGGTTGTACATCATACAGACAGACTCGTCTAAAACGTAACATAATAGCGAACAGCTGCTATGTACAAAACTCTGACACTTTCAATATTAAATAACACGTAATTTGCAATGCAACAGTCTCTCGACGATGTCAACAACACTAAAATACATCACATCGGAAAAACACGCCTGAGCCAGGTAACTTAGATTTTAAATGTTCGGCAAGTTCTATTAGCTTCTTCCAGTTTCCTTCTTCTCTTCCTTTCACAATATCTGCTTCGATTCGAGCCCAGTTTCTGCTCTTTCCTGTCAGCGCTTTCACTTACACACATCAGATGGTAACTACTACAAACACTACCTTCGCGCGTCAGACCGCTCGGCTGATCCCGCGCGACAACGAACTGGTATCGTGGCTAAGCGCTGGCCCCCATTTGGCAGGAGCGAGGGTTTACATTCCCGTCTGACCATCCCCATTGAGTTTTCTACGGGTTCCTTAAATAAATTAAAGCACAAGTCAGAATGATTGCTTGCACAAAGACACGAGGAATGCCCTTCCCAACATTTTTTTAAAATCCGAACTAATATTCGTCCGTAACGACAACGCCGTCGACGGTACGTTAAATTTATTTTTTATTTCTTTTCATAGCCAATCCTGCGGCTTATGATGCGACTTCAATGATCGAATTCAGTCTATGTCAGTGTAATTTACATCTGTAATTAGCAAAACACTTTTAGTTCATGGCATAGCGTACTCCAATTGTACCATTTATAGATCTTCTTCCCTCTCTCTGTTCACGTACTCGTATGGTGCGGAGGAAGAACGATCGCTTAAACGTCTCTGCGCGCGCGTTAATCAGTGTAGTCTTAACGAATACTACGGAAGCGATCTTGCCAGCTTAGTTCTTTCAACATCTCTATCACTGGTCTAACAAACCTGTGACCATTCGTCCTGCCCTTCGTTTACACGTTCCCCTGTTATTCCTATTTGGTACGGATCCCAAACACTTGAACAATATTCTACGACAGGGACCACGAGTGTTTTACAAGCAGTCTCCTTTGTAGACAGATTTTTTCCCTAGTAATCTACCAAGAAACTGGTATCTGCCACCTGCTTTGCGTACGCCTGACCCTAAACATTTTTACACGAAGGTATTTACATGAGTTGACCGATTACAGCTGCGACTCGTAGGTTCAGATGGTTCAAATGGCTCTGAGCACTATGGGACTTAACATCTGAGGTCATCAGTCCCCGAGAACTTAGGTTTAAGTAGCTCTAACTAACCTAAGGACATCACACACATCCATGCCCGAGGCAGGAATCGAACCTGCGACCGTAGCGGTAACGCGGTTCCAGACTGAAGCGCCTAGAACCGCTCGGCCACACCGGCTGGCGACTCGTAGGTATTGTAATCGTAGGACAGTACCTTTTTTCTTGTCGTGAAATGCAAAATTTTGCAGTTATGAACTTTTGAAGCAAGGTGTCATTCTTTTTACCACTTTGAAATAATATCAAGATCAGACAAAATATTTGTAGAGCCCTTTTTTTTTGTTGTTGAGCAATTGAGGGCTGATTCCTGCCTGTCGCAAAGATGTCTGTTCCTCTCAAAGATAACGCAAGTAAACATTGAACAGTAACTAGAACGTGAAAAGATATTTCGTCGTCGATATACAAAAAGATAATTCTATATACAACGCTTCGGTATTCGATTTATTTTTTGGAAGTCAGTGTGCAACATGGAGACAGTATAGGAAACTTGAGAGTGTAGGAGTATCGTGTCTAGCAGTAACAGGAATGGTGAGGCACTGTTATTTTCAAACGTTTCGTGCTGACGACGACTTTACACGATACGTGATCGCTTCCCGAACGTTCATGGTATGCGTGTATTCCTGAGGGACCAAACTGCTGAGAACATCCTTCCGCAGACTTCCACACTGGTTAAACTAACTTACGCTAAGAACAACACACACGCACACACACACACTCCCGAGGGAGGACTCGAACCTCCAGCGGGAGGGACCACGCAATCCGTGACATGGCGGCTCAAACCGCGCGTCCACTGCGCGCGGCATGACGTAAGGCTTCAGGACCACTTCTTTCTGCGTACAGCGCGGTCGCCGAAGGTTAAAGGCGATCATTGACAGCGCTACTAAATCACGCCCTGCGGAGCACAACCTCGGCGACTGCCGGAACGAATCTGTAATGGTTATCTAAATCGCGCCTTGACCGTCGTTCCGGATACTAAAAGAAACGGTTGCGCTCCCGGCCTCGTTATGCTGCTGACATGGGTTCGCCTCGCAGTGGAGCCTGTCTCGCCATCTGCATGCGGCTGTAGTGAAACAGATCTTCAGCTGCTTGTTTCGACGCCTGGACAGCAAAGTTCCTCCTCCCCAACGCGTCAGAAGCACGAGTATTTACAGTCGCAAACGGGATGCGGAGAAGTTATAATTAGTTTTGATTCAGCGGTCCTTTCCGACTACAGAGAGAGAGCGGCCTGTTTGTGGCTGGGCAGACGGGGGGGAAACTTTTCTCATTTCCTAGCCGCGGCGGCGAGCGCGACAAACCCACGGCAGCCGTATTCGTTCGTATTTGCCTCCGGACTGCGGGTTCTGTCGCTTTTGCAACCCATCCTGCAAGCGGACGGCGACCAGATAACGCCCGCCACGATCGCTTAGACTAACACCGCAAGCGTTTCACATGCAGCTACCCTCATGTCGAACGTAGTCTCACAACACCTTGTAAGCAGCGTGTCAAAAGTCTCCATTACATTGAAAACGATATATCGAACTTTACGCTATTCTTTGCATTGTGTAAGCACTCAGATATCGATAGCAACAATCTGAGGGCGAAACATGGGAGCGCGAGTCTAAGCATTGTCTGCGAGAATGGAAGCGGTAGGTGTCGGTCGAGAGCTCGGAAACAGAAGACGTGTCATGCTGCCCTCACGTCGGTGATGGCAGATTTTACCACACTCAAGGGCTGATTTCATTTATATAACCAAGACAGGTTTAGATGGCTTAACTACACTTGAAAATGAAATTCAAGGTAAAATTTGCGAGAATAGCGCAAAAGAAATTGCAGGGTTAGGCTCTTTAATGTTAGTCCGAGTTTGCAATAATCCCATCTTTTGAAACTTCCTGGCAGATCAAAATTGTGTGCCGGACCGAGACTCAAACTCTGGACCTTTGCCTTACGCGGGCAAGTGCTCTACCAACTGAACTACCCAGGCACGACTCACGCCCCGTCCTCACAGCTTTACTTCCGCCAGTACCTCGTCTCCTACTTTCCAAACTTCACATAAGCTCTTCTGCGAACCCGAGTTCGAGTCTCGGACAGTTTTAATCTGTCAGAACGTTTCATATCAGCGCACACTCCGCTGCAGAGTGAAAATCTCATTCTGGAATCCATGTTTTGCTTGTCAGTTAAAGAAATCTCCTTATCCTCCAAACAATAATAATAATTATCCACATCTAATTAATAAATATACTGTGGTTATTAAATGTTAATGTAACGTTGAAATTGCAATAATTTGTTACTCTTTCACTCAGGCATTATTGATACCTATGTCATTGTAATTGCCATAGTCTATTATTGGTTATGGGTTATGATGATTCTTAAGTTTTAAATAGACTTCATTTATGAAATCCCTTCTCACAGGTTATTTAATAGTTAACAGGACCCAAGCAAACTCCTTTTTATTGCATTTATTCTTAGCAACAATAAGCTTTAGTCTCTGCTGCTGCATGCTGCTGCGAATTGCTGTAAACCACATGGAAAAAGGCAGTCATCTAAAGAGGTGAGTGCAAAACGTAGGGCCAAAACAGAGATACTGATACACCACAACATGCCATGTACTCTGTTCCAGTAAATTCCGCTGCACAAGCCAGATTCTGTATCACTTGTAAATTCTTGTTCAAATACGCAGTCAGATAGCTTAGGTATTCATTGTTACAGGTTCATTTGTTCCTGTAGTTTTTCGTATTCAAATACGCAGTCAGACAACTTATCCAAATGCTGGTTTTAAGTTTTTCATATCACTCCGCAGCTCGTGGTCTTGCGTAAGCGTTCCCCCAGGTTCGATTCGCGGCATGGTCAGGGATTTTTCCTGCCTCAAGATGACTGGGCGATGTGTAGTTTTCATCATCATTCATTCCCATTACGGTCGGAGGAAGGCAGTGGCAAACCACCTCGACTTGGACCTTGCCTAGTACAGCAGTGTGGGTCTCCCGCATCGCCCCCTACGCTCCTCGGAGTATGGGACGTCATCATCATGTAACGGGGCATCATCATGTAACGGTCTGCCTAGGGCTTAAATGGCAGTGAAACTGACACTCATATAACACGCACACAGCGTTATGCAGGTTAGATTCCGTTTGCTGACAGCTCAGGTTGCTTATCGAGTCCATTTTCACTGACGAACATGGGCATATTTTTTGTAGCTATTAGTTGCATATGCATTACAACCTGAGCACGTGAAGGACAGTTTAGACTGGTTCAAAATCTATCGTAATATGTCTGCGCGGGTAAAGCTGTCGTCACGCTGGTCGAGGCAGCTAACGTTGACGTGGATGTGGACGGAACATCAGACCTCTCCAGGGACAGCGCAGGCGGCACACTGGATGTGCTGGCTAACGCGATCTGCTCTCTCAGCTCTCTTCAGCGGCTGTTGTCAGCTTTATTGGACTCGCGGACCCCTCAGTTTCTTTAGAAAATTGGGCGTGCGCAAAATAGCTGCGTCAACTCTTTTAGCGATTGTCGAACAAAAGCGGAGAAAATCATGAAGAAGGTTGTGGACTCGTCTATGGCTTGAACAGCGAATTGCTGGTAGACGTACCCTACATAGTGCTGTACAACGATCCGAGACACATACTAGCAGGAGTCATTGGCTGACTCAGCTGAGTTTTCACCCCACTTCCCGTTTGAAATTGAATATAACAAAGCTATAATGAGGAGGTATTGGACAGAATTGGGGAGAAGAGAAATTTGTGGTACAACCTGACTAGAAGAAGGGATCGGTTGGTAGAACATGTTCTGAGGCATCAGGGAAACACCAATCTAGTATTGGAGGGCAGCGTGGAGGGTAAAAATCGTAGAGGGAGACCAAGAGATGAATACACTTAGCAGATTCAGAAAGATGCAGGTTGCAGTTGATACTTAGAGATGAAGAAGCATGCATGGACTGAAGACCACAACAACAACAACAACAACAACAACAACAGGTAAACATTCGTACTGACAACCTTCAAATTTGTGAATTTATCGTCCAATTGAAACTAAACAGATTTTTTTATTGTTGAAGGTCAATTCCCACTTTTCGCACCATGCTGATCTCTTGTGGAAATCATTTTACGCTTGTTTTCAGGCTTCTGATGATTTTACGGTGTAATAAACAACAGGGTCTTCTGCAAACATTGTCTCTTAAATGGTTTATATAGGGTGATTCCGTCATGATGATACAAACTTTCAGGGAAGTTGGAGCAGGTCAAATGAGTCATTATGATATAAGGGACCCTTTTCTGGAGACTATCGAGTAGAAATCGTTCTGATACCTCTCACAGTGGACCTCTTCAGCTGCAAGCTCTTGGCTTCCATATTTTGAGAGAGCGGAGTATGGACCAGTTTAAGAAAAGATATACAGTAAATATGGCTCTAAAGTGCACATATTAAAAGCTATGAACACCTATCCCGCTTTGCTACTGTGACACACATCTGTTCTCCTGAACAAGGGCTCATAGATCTCAAGGTATGCAGTTTAGAGCCCATGTTTACTACACAATGTTTCCTTTTCTTGGTTCGTACCGCCTCCTTCCAAAACACGTAAAGCAAAGAGCTTGCAGGGGAAGAAGAATTCCACTGTCAGAGGTATCAATACAATTTTCGATTATAAGTTTCCACTCGATCGTTTCTGGACTAGTGTCCCTCACGTCATATTGATACATTCACTCTTCTCCGTCAACTCTGAAGTTTGTAAGAACATCATGGAATCACACTGTGTAGATTAGCACTAGCGAAGGACGAAAAAAAGAGGTCCTATAAACATGTCTCCGGAAATGCGTCGTTGTCACTGTAGATGGCGCTGATGAGTGAGAGCCCCTCAGAACACATGCCGTGTGTTCCTTGTGTGTTGGACGCTGTGTGAATGTCGCGGCGTACTGCAAGCAGACGAATTGTCCGGTATTCATGTCGGGAACAAGCCGAGATGGTGTTTATGTACGGCCAAGCTGATGGAAACGATCGAGTGGCAGCACTGCTATACCAAAACAAGTATCGTCGCAGATACCAACCACATCACACAACATTTCAAGCCCTTTTTGGTCATTTGTGTGATCATGAGTCCTCTCAGACAGATGAACGTACACGGAGGCGGCGCCCTGTACGAGCAGGAGATTTGGAGGACCCTGTTCTGCCTCTCGACCGTTTCCATTTGCTTGCCTATATACAAACACCATCCCTGCTTATTGCTGACAAGAATGCCGAACCATTCTGCTGCTTACAGTAATCTGCGTCAATCACACAGCCTGCAACACACAAGGAACACGCAGGACGTGGTCAGAGGAATTTTTATTCCTCAGCGCCGAAAATCGTGCCAACGATGCATTTCCGGACACGTGTTCATAGCACCTTGTTTCCTCCACTTCCAGTAAGGGATCCGTCCCTACAGTTTGTCGGTTTTGTTAATGTTCACCTTGTATAATATTTCCTCAGGGAAGGCCAGTTAGCACTTCCGTTTCAGTGGACGATTTACCGTCTACGAATTGCCACTTTGGTGACCGATCATGAATGCAGTCGGACAACTGAGACGATACTCCATAGGCGCGTAATTTGATTAGAAGCTGCTTATGTTAAATAATTTAACATATTAGTTTTTAGTCGAGCGTGTGTGTTTATACGTTTGTAGAGCGTGGATCCCCTAAAACTTGCACCGTCAATATTTCGATAATGGAAGGTGCCAAGGATGTGGGGATTCCAGAGACTGGAATGTTAGGCAGGGACGCGTCTGTGCAGCCCATACACAGAGTGTTATGAGTTTCAAATGTATGTTGTTTGTTGCGGTCTTCAGTCCAGAGACTGGTTTCATGCAGCTCTCCATGCTACCCTATCCTGCTCAAGCTTCTTCATCTTCCGGTACCTACTGCAACCTACATCCTTCTGAATCTGCTTACGGCATTCACCTCTTGGTCTCCATCTACGATTTTTACCCTCCACGTTGCCATCCAATACTAAATTGGTGATCTCCTGATCCCTCAGAACATGTTCTACCAACCGATCCCTTCTTCTAGTCAAGTTGTGCCACAAACTCCTCTTCTCCCCGATTCTATTCAATACCTCTTCATTAGTTATGTGATCTACCCAACTAATCTTCAGCATTCTTCTGTAGCACCACATTTCGAACGCTTCTATGCCCTTCTTGTCTAAACTATTTATGGTCCACGTTTCACTTCCATACATGGCTACACTCCATACAAATACTTTCAGAAAACATTTCCTGACACTTAAATCTACACTCGATGTTAACAAATTCCTCTTCTTCAGAAACGCTTTCCTCGCCATTGCCAGTCTACATTTTATGTCCTCTCTACTTCGACCATCATGTTATTTTGCTCCCCAAATAGCAAAACTCCTTTACTACTTTAAGTGTCTCATTTCCTAATCTAATTCCCTCAGGATCAGCCGTTTTAATTCGACTACATTTCATTATCCTCGTTTTGCTTTTGTTGATGTTCATCTTATATCCTCGTTTCAAGACACTGTTTATTCCGTTCAGCTACTCTTCCAGGTCCTTTGCTGTTTCTGACAGAATTACAATGTCAGAACCTCACAGTTTTTATTTCTTCTTACAATGTATATTTATTTACAAAATGTATCAATGAATATCAGACGGCCGCGGTGGTCTAGTGGTTCTAGGCGCTGCAGTCCGGAACCGCGGGACTGCTACGGTCGCAGGTTCGACTCCTGCTTCGGGCATGGATGTGTGTGATGTCCTCAGGTTAGTTAGGTTTAAGTAGTTCGAAGTTCTAGGGGACTGATGACCACAGATGTTAAGTCCTATATTGCTCAGAGCCATTAAAAATGAATATCAATGAAACACTGCATATTGGCACTACCTCAATCAAAGTAGACTAAATCGTGACATCAGTGGAGTTTTTTGCAGGAGTATAGTGCAAGTAGTTTACGAGATATCGTAGTTTGAACATTTTAAATACTGACAGTTGTTTGTTGCATGTTGTAGCACAGACGAATGTGACCTTGACATCGATGCGTATCAGCTGCCCCACACAGATGTTATGTCCACCTCGAGAGTTGAGTGATGCTGGCACGTTAGCTCAGCGTGTTCCATCAGAGGGTTATCTGGCCACTGTAATAAAAACTGAGTTAATGGATGAGCGATGCACTTGAGCAAGCATCATGGGACGGCCGCCTGGAACAAATACATCGAACACTAGCGGACAAAATGGAAAACGAGAAAAGTGGTCAGCGCGACGAAATGCCACACAAAGGTGCCTCGGTTCGATTCCCGGGTGGGACGGAGATTTTCTCCGCTCAGGGACTGGGTATTGTGCACCCTTCATCATCATTTCATCCTCATCGACACGCAAGTTGCCGATTTGGCGTCAACTAACAAGACTTGCACCAGGCGACCGGTCTACCCGAAGGGAGGCCCCAGCCACGCGGCATTTCACAGATGTTTATTCGTCTCTGGAGGTGTTGTGTTGTTAAATTATACACTGCTTAGGACAAACGAAAGTGAGTAGAGTACCTCTGTGGGGTCTGATACGAAATGAACATATGTACCCTCAAAGCCTGCGCTCGAAATGAATCAGCACAAGCTTGTAGTCTGCCATGCAACGATTGCTGCACAGTTTTGAGCATTTCAGCGGAAACTGCAGCGCAGGCAGCTGTAATGCGCCGTTTGTATCATCTGTAATTGTTTGAAGAGGCCGGAGACGTCGACGTCAATTGAGATACAGTATCTTTGGACGTACACTGTACACGAACGGGCGGCGTACTTCCTATAATCACTTTAAACCATGAGCACGTCATCTTTTCGTGCATTGGAAAATATCGTGTTCCAAGCACATCCTACTACATAAACTGTCACGCAGTGACAGGACAGTCCCAATGTAGTCGGAGAATACACACAACACAATGCAAGCCGACTCTGTTGGCCGAGCGGTTCTAGGCGCTTCAGTCCGGAACCGCGCGACTGCTACGGCCGCAGGTTCGAATCCTGCCTCGGGCATGGATGTGTGTGATGTTAGGTTTAATTAGTTCTAAGTTCTAGGGGACTGATGAGCTCAGAAGTTAAGTCCCATAGTGCTCAGAGCCATTTTTCTGAACACAATGTAAACAAACATAGCGTCGTCACCTAGCATCTAAGTAATAGGTCGAAACAAACAGTTATTGGTGTTTACTATGTTTACAATATGACAGCTCGTAAACTACTTGCACAAGCTACCTGCAACACACACCATTCACATTCTGATTTACGCTACTCTTAAGATTTTACCGTCAGTGGGCACTGACCCACTTAAAACTTGTAACTATTGAAAAAAAAAATGCACTTTCGCCAACTTCTCAAAATCTGTGTACTGGCTGTAAATACGCGACACCTGCAACTCAGTTCTATGAAAAGAGCATATCCATAGTGGCTTCCGTGTCCGAAGTATCTGCGGCGCGGGTGTCAGGTGCCTCACACTGTGTTTACTCGCTTACACTCTTTGCTTGTTGCAGAATGGTAGAATAATTGCTTGGAATGATTACGATTTCTTGCTGTCGATTTGTCGCCCTCGATAGATATAGAGCAGGATGCTTAGGCGTCGACTTCCTGGTTGACCGGCCCTGCCTGTGCTGTCCACGGCAGTGCTCCATGTTGTTCTGCATCCAACAGGTACTGCTACCTCTGCTTATAAAATGGTTGAAATGGCTCTGAGCACTACGGGACTTGACATCTTAGGTCATCAGTCCCCTAGAACCTAGAACTACTGAAACCTAACTAATCTAAGGACATCACACACATCGATGCCCGAGGCAGGATTCGAACCTGCGACCGTAGCAGTCCCGCGGTTCCGGACTGCAGGCCTAGAACCGAACGGCCACCGCGGCCGGTGCTCTGCTTATACCAAGTGCAGTCGGCTAAATGAAATATTATACATGTCGCATTCCAACATGTTCCTTTACTTGGCGATTAGGTAATTTGAACCATGACACCGGCATATTTCTGCCACTTTGCATTATTTACGAAGACTGTTTATGAATATTCTCTTTGACAGTTACGTGGTACGTATCATGTTTCATGTGCTGGCCACTTTTGCAGCAGGCGTGTGTAAATTACAGTAATTCCAAAGAAAAACGCCCTTTACGTGCTCCACGCTAATTTTTTTTATTTATCCTGTCCACCCAGACGCGTTTCGCTTTAGTTACAAGGCATCTTCAGTGAGTGTCAGACCAGTGTCTTAACTCATTTTTAAACTAAACATCTTTCTCTCAGATGGCAAACTGAAGTTTTGTGCCTCTCCTCCTCTCTTTGTTTTCAACGTATGTTACTTCTTCTTTAGGTTGAAAACAGTGCGAAACGCATCTGGTGCACAAGATAAACAAAAAGATTCAATGTGGAGGATGCAAAAGGCGTTTTTCTTTTGAAATACTGTAATTTATTATATGTATGTTTTAGCAGCTGAACCTATGTCTCGCTGAACTGCGGATCGCCTCATAATGTTCGTGTACAATAAAACCAGTCGCTGCCAAACAACAGCTGTAGTGGTTTTCTTAGCATTCTTAGCATACTTAAAACCGTTTGTAGTAATTAATCAAACAGAGTATGTGAAAAGTTCTACACTACACTTTCACAACAGGGGTAACTCAGATGCGATAGTCCTACAATTTGTCGTCACATGATGCACTCCGTTCGAAGATAGTCATGCTGTTGTTTTATGAAATGAACGTTAATTCGCCGTAATGTTGAAATAAATTGTAAGGCGGCTATAATTTCGCACCTTTCAAGAACTCATCCACATACTTTGCCGTGATCTACAAACACAATTAAGTATAATGTGGCAGGTTGTACATCGTATATATGAATATACAATTATTAATTTTTAACGCTTATTACATGAAAGGTGACGGAGTGTCTTTATTATAAAAACGGCGTAAAGAATCATTGCCTATACCAGTAGAAGCTGGAAGGCCAGCGGTGATGAAACGGCAGGTATAACGCAAGTTCTGAGTGGAAGGCCCGCACAGGTGTTGGTCCTGCTTAAACACAGGGAGTAGCCAGACGGATGTCGTGGCACCTGAGCTCTGGAGCACAATAGGGTGACGGCCGGCCGCTATTGTAGTAGGGGCCGGAAGGATAACCGGATAATACTGCCGAACGCTGTAAATCTTGGACACAGGTGAGATGAACGAAGAAGCAGCACCTTGGAAACAACGCAGGCTGGATTTTTAATGAGAACCGTACCATTGTAGGAGTATAGGTTTTTCCTCGCAAGCTTTCCGCGCTGGAGGACAAAAGACTAAAATACGGTTGGTCGGCGTTCGGATGAAACGGTAGAGAGGGAGAATATTCCGTGGTTTGGGGAATATGATTCGTTTTCGGAATTACGAGGGTGGGAAGCCGAGCCTTGCTGGGAGGCCAGCGGTGGAGAGACGAGGTCTTCCGTCGTGGGCACCCGTGTGTGACGGACTTGCTGTCTTTGCTCTCAGGAGAGTTTATAGTTAGAATAGTTAGGCACTGAGCTGTTGTGAACCTATACGATTTTGTACTTCATCTCCGGGTTGGAAGTCGTCGTTGAGTACGCAGCGTTCAGTAACTGAGAGCACTTCCTCTGTCTATGCCTACGTTTAGGCGTTATCTGAACTCCGTCCTGGTGGCTGGTAGTTCGCGTTTCTCCTCTGTACAACACAGAGAGGAGAAGACAGTATTAGAGTGTATTAGTCAGAGGACCGCCTTCTGCCGTCGTAGTGCTTGAAAGAGTTTATATTTGGCTGGAGTTCTTCCATCGTCGCAGACGAGTACGAGAACCATTACTTCAACGTAACGGTCGCAGTACATACGGTGATATCGCAAATTGCATCGGCTTATTAGGGCTATAAAAGCTAAACAGCTGTGATCACGTTAGTCTATTTCTACTGAGGTTCCACACCACCGTAGATCATCTTTGAAAGTAGTGACTTCTAGTGTTTGATACGTAGATGATGTCAGTCATTTCGCATTATTGATATCAGACTGCGCAATCATAATAAGGGGCAGAGTTGGGCAATTAATTAATAATTTTACTTAGGAAATGTATAATTTGTAATATAAGGATTTTTTTAAATCTACAATAAATATATAAGCAGGAACAGCGTTTATCATTTAGTAGGATTAGTTGCGTTCATTATTCACTTATGTTTAGATTGTAATTTATAGAATTAAGAGATCGTAAAATCTGCTTCAGGCGGCACTGAGACAGGGCCAAATCTTCATTTTAGCTTTTATTGTTCCCCGTTGCGAACATTAATTTTACACCCGCCTAGAGTAGCATCTTGGATAATTGACATGCCATAGTTGTACGTGAAATAACTGCTGCACTGAGTATTTGTAAATACGTTGGGGAATGACGTTCATAGTCACTGTTTTTTATGCAGTACATCATTTGTATCGTATGTGATACACGAATAGGAGCCGGGCGGCCGATCGCTTTCATCAAACGCTGCTGTATGTGCTGCCATCCAGCACAAACAGCGCAAGGTCCAGGATCGTTTCTCCCTCGTCTCCTATTCCCTTACACATACCGTTCTAAGACAGTTCTTATCAGACCCCCGTTCTTCCTTAACATGTTTCCTTTTTATTGTTGCACTCAGGGACTCTCTCTGCTCTCTCGCTCTTCTCAGTGCTTCCTCATTTTTCACCCTATCCATCGCAACTTATTCTTGCCATTTTGCACCTCTAGCCTTGCTCTGTGTTTCTTCGTCATTTTCCGCGTTCCAGAACCACAGGGGGGATGCTCCAAATAAAACACAGTCTTTTCCCAAAGCCTTTGCCCATACTGCTGCAGCAAATTCTCCTGTTCCCACAAATGTCTCTTCTAGACGCTATCTATTGTTCTTCCTAGGTGTTTAAAATTCGCGCATATCTTAAGCATTATCTTACCCTTCTTATTTGCTCCTTCTGCCATAACATTTGTGTTATTTGTATTCGTTTTCATTTCTTAGCTCTTTCCTTAACTATTTGCTGCAACCCTTTTCTATCCTTTACTAGAAGAACCATGTCGTCTGCAAACCTCAAACGTCATATTCTGCTTTCTCGTATTTTACCTCCGTGTAGTTTAGGGGGCAGAGGCGAATCAGAGTCCCTAGGACTAGGAGACAGACAGCACCCTTGTCTTACTCTGTTTGTCGATAATTTTTCATATCACGCTTATTGGCGTTGCTACTCGACCTGTTGTAAACATAAAACAAACAACCACCGTCTGAACAGGTCTCGAAAGCCCAACGATACCGATCGGCCGCCGTGTCATCCTCAGCCCTTAGGCGTCACCGGATGAGGTTACGGAGGGGCGTGTGGTCAGCAGACCGCTCTTCCCGCCGTCGTCAGGTTCCTTGATCGGCGCCGCTACTACTCAATCAAGCAGCTCGTCAGTTACCCTCACAAGGACTGAGTGCACCCCGCCTGCCAGCAGCACTCGGCAGACCTCGGCGGTGAGCAATCAAAGTCGTAGCCAAGCGCGAGAGGGCTTAACTTCGGTGACGTGACGGGAACGGGAGTTACCACTGCGACAAGGCCGTTGGGAGCTGTAAACATAGAACAGAGTAAATGAGCTAGACGTGGGCGTCTGCTCCCCAAAGCCCTATACTGTCGGCCCTATCTACAACGTTCACCTCTTTGACGAAATTAGTACACAATGACACTTGTTGGAAGGGTAAAAACATTGTATAACCATTGATCACGCAGGAGATTCGGGTATACTAAATATGTCTCCTACGACTTTTGCGAAGAAAGTTTATCGATCTTCACTTTATTCGGAATAACTCTGTAATTTCAGATACAATCTTGTTGCGAAAGTAGCTGTTTCCATAGTTTTTGAGAAGGGCTTTATTTAAACGCAAAACTCTACACTTTCTGGGTCGCAGACGTTAGTTCACGTAACACAAGCAGGGTGGTCGAAAGATTCAGTCTGGTCTGAATTTTTCTTTTCTATAGTGGTACATGTACATAGGGCTATGTTCTGTTTCTTCCTGATGTTGCTCAAGATGGAAGACTTTAAAATTATTGAAGCTGAGGTGACCGAGGAGCTGCTGCGCTTCATACACTGCTGTTTCTCAGAAAAACTTGTGTGAAATCTTATGGGACTTAACTGCTAAGGCCATCAGACCCTAAGCTTCCACACTACTTAACTTAAATTATCCTAAGGTCAAACACACACACCCATGCCCGAGGGAGGACTCGAACCTCCGCCGGGACCAGCCGCACGTTTCTCACAAGGGAACCTCCCCAACGGACCCCCCTCAGTTTTAATTATAAGTTGCCACAGTAGATAGGCCTTGAAAAACTGAACACAGATCAATCGAGCAAACAGGAAAAAGTTGTGTGAAACTAAGAAAAAAATAAGCAAAATATACAAACTGAGTAGTGCATGCGTAAGATAGGCAACAACATGGAGAGTTTGAGGTCAGGAGCGCCGTGGTCCTGTGGTAAGCGTGAGCGGCTGCGGATCGAGAGGTCCTTGGTTAAAGTATTCCCTCGAGTGGAAAAATTTATTATTTTATTTTCAGACAATTGTTATCTGTCCGTCTTTTGGGAGTGATTATCACATCCACAAGAAAACCTAAGTCGGGCAAGGTAGAAGAATCTTTCTACCAATTCGCCAGGTGTACAAGTTAGGTGGGTCGACAACATATTCCCGTCATATGACGCACATGCCGTCACCAGTGTCGTATAGAATACATCAGACGTGTTTTCCTGTGGAGGAATCGGTTGATCTATGACCTTGCAACCAAATGTTTTCGGTTCCCTTTGCAGAGGCACGTTCTTTCGTCTACTAATCGCACGGTTTTGCGGTCGGTGCGGTCGCAAAACACAGACACAAAACTTATTACAGTGAACAGAGACGTCAATGAACGAACAGACAGATCATAACTTTGCGAAAATGAAGGAAGTAAACTTTTCACTCGAGGGAAGATTTAAACGAAGAACCTCTAGTTCCGCAGCTGCTCACGCTAACCACGGGACCACGGCGCTCCTAAGCTTACACTATCCTTGATGTTGCCTATCTTGCGCATGGACTACTCAGTTTGTATATTTTGCTTATTTTTTTCATAGTTCCACACGACTTCTTCCTGTTTTCTCGATTGATCTGTGTTCAGTTTTTCAAGGCCTATCCACTGTGCCAAATTATAACTAAATCTGACGGGGGTGCGATGGGAAGGTTCCCTTGTCAGAACGATTTGCGGTAAGAAAGAAAATCAATAGCAGACGAAAAAGCTAAATTGTAACGTGGTGTGCTTATGAACAATCTGCTCTTCTGTCGCATGTAAATATTTGTAAAGACAAGTCAGGAGTTGAGATTTTAATGTCTTACGATGTTTCGACACTTGAAACTTATCGCAAGTGGCGCTAATGTTAAATTCAGACCGATGTGAAACTTTATCTCTTCAGTGACATGAAACGAATCTAGATTTCCAGTTCACTTGAGATAAACGTCCTGTTTATCTCGGAAGAAACCTCTACTTATCATTAGGGACTGGCCTGCCTTCTTTATTTCTGCTTTCCCTGCCCTTTTCTTTTCTTCAATTATGCTTGGTTTGCACCAACAGTGACGCGGTCACAATAGCATCACTGCTCATCTTAGTTAATTATTCTTCGCAACAGCCGTGATGCTAACCTCTTCTCTTCCTTGCGTTCGACCGTAATTTTTTTTTTTAGCCAAATTACAGCTCAATGTCAATAGTTTTACAGTTTCCTTCGTACGAATACTGCATCTTTATACCTTCTTTTGTTTGTTTGAAAAAAAGCCTCCTCGCTACAGAGTCAGCTGATAAACTTCGCTTCGCTGTTCCATCTGGCAAGTCCACCGTATTTCTCGGCCGAAGAGAGCTGTGCGCAATGCCCTAATTAAATCTGAGAAGTTGCGTGGTAATCCAATAAAAGCGAGCAGTGAAAGTGTTGCGTGGACGGACTTCAGAACCACTCCTTTCCGCCGTCTGAGAGCTGTCTTTCAACTCCTTTCCCGGTCATAAAGGTCAGGAAAAATTACGTTACCGCTCAGTAAGCGTGTTATCGTCGTAATCCCATCTGATAGGTCCCGCCAGAACCGGAAAGTTTCATTAGCCCCGCCGACCGCCAAATTTACACTCGCGTTCCGGCTGCGCCGCTGGTCGGTCTCGGGCTGGCGTTCGTGACGAGAGGTCCTCGGTCGTGTCCCGCGCATCGACCCGTTCGACGTTTCTGTGAAACAACTCTCGTGCCGGCAGCGGCCTGTTTGCTGCGCAGCATAGCGCCGGCCAACAACGGCTGCTCGCCACTTGATCACTTGCTGTGTCATACCTGTGTGTCTGTGCAACATATAGAAGGCCTTTGACCTCTCCGTCGGCCCAGATGTTTTCCATTTGGACTCTATTTCTTGTGCTGTAGCTTACAGAAGTAAATAAAACACTTTTACTGACAATCAAAAGTTAAAACACTACTAGCCATTAAAATCGCTACACGACGAAGATGACGTGCTACAGACGCGAAATTTAACCGACAGGAAGAAGATGCTGTGATATGCAACTGATTAGCTTTCCAGAGCATTCACACAAGGTTGGCGCCGGTGGCGACACCTACAACGTGGTGACATGAGGAAAGCTTCCAACCGATTTCTCATACACAAACAGCAGTTGACCGGCGTTGCCTGGTGAAACGTTGTTGTGATGCCTCGTGTAAGGAGGAGAAATGCCTACCATCACGTTTCCGACTTTGATAAAGGTCGGATTGAAACCTATCGCGATTGAGGTTTATCAAATCGCGACATTGCTGCTCACGTTGGTCGGGTTCCAGTGACTGTTAGCAGAATATGGAATCGGTGGGTTCAGGAGGGTTATACGGAACGCCGCGCTGGGTCCCAACGGCCTCGTATCACTAGCAGTCGAGATGACAGGCATCTTATCCGCATGGCTGTAACGGATCGTGCAGCCACGTCTCGATCCCTGAGTCAACAGATGGGGACGTTTGGAAGAGAACAATCATCTGCACGAATATTATGGACTATCAGCTCGGAGACCATGGCTGCGGTCACCTTCGACGCTGCATCACAGACAGGGGGCGCCTGCGATGGTGTTCTCGACGACGAACCTGGGTGCACCAATGGCAAAACGTCATTTTTTCGGATGAATCCAGGTCCTGTCTACAGCATCATGATGGTAGTATCGCGGTGAACGCATATTGGGAGCGTGTATTCTTCATCGTCTTCGCGTATCACACTCCGTGATGGTATGGGGTGCCATTGGTTATACGTCTCGGTCACTTCTTGTTCGCATTGACGGTACTTTGAACAGTGGACGTTACATTTCAGATGTGTTACGCCCCTTCGCTCTACCTTTCATTCGATCCATGCGAAACCCTACATTTGAGCAGGTTAATGCAGGTCCTGTACGGGCCTTTCTGGATACAGAAAATGTTCGACTGCTGACCTGGCCAGAACATTCTCCAGATCTCTCACCAACTGAAAACGTCTGGTCACTGGTGGCCGAGTAACTGCCTCGTCACAATGCGCCAGTCATTACTCTTGATGAACTGTGGTATCTTGTTGAAGCTGCATTGGCAGCTGTACCTGTAGGCGCCATCCAAGCTCTGTTTGACGCAATGCCCAGGCGTATCAAGGCCGTTATTACGGTCAGAGGTGGTTGTTCTGGGTACTTATTTCTCAGGATCTATGCACCCAAATTGCGTGAAAATGTAATCACATATGAGTTCTAGTATAATATATTTGTCAATGAATACCTGTTTATCATCTGCATTTCTTCTTGTGTAGCAATTTTAATAGCCAGTAGTGTGTAACTAAAATGGCTGGACGTTGTATGCGGGAAAAATTAAGGGCCACAAGAAAATAGGCGACGCACACAGCTTGCCAAAAAAAGTGATACACGTGGAAGTGGAGGAGGTAAGGAAATTGAATTTCGCGGGTTGGGATGGTATGTTGCAAGACTACACTCGTCTTTCGGTTTGACTTGAAAGACTACAGGTGACTGTTAGATTGTACCCTGCCCGAAGTCGCTTTAGCTATATGGTCGTATCAGAATCTTAAACAAAACTTGAATTCTGAGAAAATGATGGCCCAATCACTTTGTAGCCAGTTAGTGATGGGTGATTAGTATATCAGCATGGGATTAATGTTTTATAAAAAATGGCAAGAGCTTATTAATCAAAAAAAAGGACAAACAACACAAGCTAAGCGAAATGTCAAATAAATCATGAACTGTTGACAACAAATAATTAGCAGTCCACTGCCAACCAAACGCTACCCGAAGCCTAATGTTTATCTGCTTAATCTAAATACTGTGTGTCAAAACAGGCGTAACGAAATCTCAAATTATCTAGTGTTGAATAGTTTTTAATTTTTTTTCTATACAGAAGTTATCCTTATTGGCGCAGCTGAGAAAAGTGGCGGGACTGTGATTCTGTTTGCCCTAACGAGACGGAGGATCAATACTATACCCCTTTCTCGATGCCTCCTTCTGTCTCAAGCTTCACTAGAGTAGCGATGTGCGGCGCCTGTAATTCGTTATAGCGGGAGCAAGTTTTCTGTCTGACGGATCGCAATTACTCTGTAAGGGATACCTGAAATATCAGCAGATTCCAGCGTGCGTCATCTACATCTACATCTATACTCCGCAAGCCACCTGACGGTGTGTGGCGGAGGGTACTTTGAGTACTTCTATCGGTTCTCCCTTCTATTCCAGTCTCGTATTGTTCGTGGAAAGAAAGATTATCGGTATGCCTCTGTGTGGACTCTAATCTCACTGATTTTATCCTGTTGGTCTCTTCGTGAGATATACGTAGGAGGGAGCGATATAACTGCTTGACTCCTCGTTGAAGGTATGTTATCGAAACTTCAACAAAAGCCCTTATCGAGCTACTGAGCGTCTCTCAAAATAGTTCAAATGGCTCTGAGCACTATTTGACTCAACTTCTGTAGTCATTAGTCCCCTAGAACGTAGAACTACTTAAACCTAACTAACCTAAGGACATCACACATACCCATGCCCGAGGCAGGATTCGAACCAGCGACCTAGCAGTCGCACGGCTCCGGACTGCGCGCCTAGAACCGCGAGACCACCGCGGCCGGCGAGCGTCTCTCCTGAAAAGTCTTCCACTGGAGTTTATCATCTCCGTAAGGCTTTCGCGATTACTAAATGATCCTTTGACGAAGCGCGCTGCTCTCCATTCGATCTTCTCTATCTCTTCTATCAATCCTATCTGGTACGGATCCCACACTGGTGAGCAATATTCAAGCAGTGGGCGAACGAGTGTACTGTAACCTACTTCCATTGTTTTCGGATTGCATTTGCTTAGGATTCTTCCAATGAATCTCAGTCTGTCATCTGCTTTACTGACGATTAACTTTATATGATCATTCCTTTTAATGCCTACTCCCTTATAATTCGTGGAATTAACTGCTTCCAGTTGCTGCCCTGCTACATTGTAGCTAGATGATAAAGGCTCTTTCTTTCTATGTATTCGCAGCACATTACACTTGTCTACATTGAGATTCAATTGCCATTCCTTGCACCATGCATATCCCAGTATATCACTACAATTTTGCATTGTTACAACCTCTCGATATACCACAGCATCATCTGCAAAAAGCCTCAGTGAACTTCAGATGTCATCCACCAGGTCACTTATGTATATTGTGAATAGCAACGGTCCTATGACACTCCCCTGCGGCACACCTGAAATCACTCTTACTTCGGAAGACTTCTCTCCATTGAGAATGGCATGCTGCGTTCTGTTGTCTAGGAATTCCTCAATCCAATCACACAATTGGTCTGATAGTCCATATGCTCTTACTTTGTTCATTAAACGACTGTGGGGAACTGTATCGAACGCCTTGCGGAAGTCAAGAAACACGGCATCTACCTGGGAACCCGTGTCTATGGCCCTCTGAGTCTCGTGGACGAATAGCGCGAGCTGGGTTTCACACGATCGTCTTTTTGGAAACCCATGCTGATTCCTACAAAGTAGAGTTCTAGTCTCCAGAAAACTCATTATACTCTAACATAATACGTGCTCCAAAATTCTACAACTGATCGACGTTAGAAATATAGGTCTACAGTTCTGCACATCTGTTCGACGTCCCTTCTTCAAAAATGGGATGACCTGTGCCCTTTTCCAATCCTTTGGAACGCTACGCTCTTCAAGAGACCTACGGTACACCGCTGCAAGAAGGGGGCAAGTTCCTTCGCGTACCCTGTGTAAAATCGAACTGGTATCCGATTAGGTCAAACGGCCTTTCCTCTTGTGAGCGATTTTAATTGTTTCACTATCCCTATGTCGTCTATTTCGATATCTACCATTTTGTCATCTGTCCGACGATCTAGGGAGGGAACTACAGTGCTGTCTTCCCCTGTGAAACAGCTTTGGGTTAAGACATTTAGTATTTCGGCCTTTAGTCTGTGATCCTCTGTTTCAGTACCATTTTGGTAACATAGCGTCTGGACCCCCCCCCCCCTCCCCATGAACCATGGAACTTGGACCTTGCCGTTGGTGGGGAGGCTTGCGTGCCTCAGCGATACAGATATGCGTACCGTAGGTGCAACCACAACGGAGGGGTATCTGTTGAGAGGCCAGACAAACGTGTGGTTCCTGAAGAGGGGCAGCAGCCTTTTCAGTAATTGCAGGGGCAACAGTCTGGATGATTGACTGATCTGGCCTTGTAACAATAACCAAAACGGTCTTGCAGCGTTGATATTGCGAACGGCTGAAAGCATCTACATCTACATGACTACTCTGCAATTCACATTTAAGTGCTTGGCAGAGGGTTCATCGAACCACAATCATACTATCTCTCTACTATTCCACTCCCGAACAGCGAGCGGGAAAAACGAACACCTAAACCTTTCTGTTCGAGCTCTGATTTCTCTTATTTTATTTTGATGATCATTCCTACCTATGTAGGTTGGGCTCAACAAAATATTTTCGCATTCGGAAGAGAAAGTTGGTGACTGAAATTTCGTAAAAAGGTCTCGCCGCGACGAAAAACGTCTATGCTGTAATGACTTCCATCCCAACTCGTGTATCATATCTGCCACACTCTCTCCCCTATAACGCGATAATACAAAACGAGCTGCCCTTCTTTGCACCCTCTCGATGTCCTCCGTCAATCCCACCTGGTAAGGATCCCACACCGCGCAGCAATATTCTAACAGAGGACGAACGAGTGTAGTGTAAGCTGTCTCTTTAGTGGACTTGTTGCATCTTCTAAGTGTCCTGCCAATGAAACGCAACCTTTGGCTCGCCTTCCCGACAATATTATCTATGTGGTCCTTCCAACTGAAGTTGTTTGTAATTTTAACACCCAGGTACTTAGTTGAATTGACAGCCTTGAGAATTGTACTATTTATCGAGTAATCGAATTCCAACGGATTTCTTTTGGAACTCATGTGGATCATCTCACACTTTTCGTTATTTAGCGTCAACTGCCACCTGACACACCATACAGCAATCTTTTCTAAATCGCTTTGCAGCTGATACTGGTCTTCGGATGACCTTACTAGACGGTAAATTACAGCATCATCTGCGAACAACCTAAGAGAACTGCTCAGATTGTCACCCAGGTCATTTATATAGATCAGGAACAGTAGAGGTCCCAGGACGCTTCCCTGGGGAACACCTGATATCACTTCAGTTTTACTCGATGATTTGCCGTCTATTACTACGAACTGCGACCTTCCTGACAGGAAATCACGAATCCAGTCGCACAACTGAGACGATACCCCATAGCTCCGCAGCTTGATTAGAAGTCGCTTGTGAGGAACGGTGTCAAAAGCTTTCCGGAAATCTAGAAATACGGAATCAACTTGAGATCCCCTGTCGATAGCGGCCATTACTTCGTGCGAATAAAGAGCTAGCTGCGTTGCACAAGAGCGATGTTTTCTGAAGCCATGCTGATTACGTGTCAATAGATCGTTCCCTTCGAGGTGATTCATAATGTTTGAATACAGTATATGCTCCAAAACCCTACTGCAAACCGACGTCAATGATATAGGTCTGTAGTTAAATGGATTACTCCTACTACCCTTCTTGAACACTGGTGCGACCTGCGCAATTTTCCAATCTGTAGGTACAGATCTATCGGTGAGCGAGCGGTTGTATATGAGTGCTAAGTAGGGAGCTATAGTATCAGCGTAATCTGAAAGGAACCTAATCGGTATACAATCTGGACCTGAAGACTTGCCCGTATCAAGCGATTTGAGTTGCTTCGCAACCCCTAAGGTATCTACTTCTAAGAAACTCATGCTAGCAGATGTTCGTGTTTCAAATTCTGGAATATTCCATTCGTCTTCCCTGGTGAAGGAATTTCGGAAAACTGCGTTCAGTAACTCCGCTTTAGCGGCGCAGTCGTCGATAACAGTACCATCGGCACTGCGCAGCGAAGGTATTGACTGCGTCTTGCCGCTTGTGTACTTTACATACGACCAGAATTTCTTCGGATTTTCTACCAAATTTCGAGACAATGTTTCGTTGTGGAACCTATTAAAGGCATCTCGCATCGAAGTACGTGCCAAATTTCGCGCGTCTGTAAATTTTAGCCCATCTTCAGGATTTCGCGTTCTTCTGAACTTCGCATGCTTTTTCCGTTGCCTCTGCAACAGCGTTCGGACCTTTTTTGTGTACCACGGGGGATCCGTTCCATCTCTTACCAATTTATGAGGTATGAATATCTCAATTGCTGTTGCTACTATATCTTTGAATTTGAGCCACATCTCGTCTACATTCGCATAGTCAGTTCGGAAGGAATGGAAATTGTCTTTTAGGAAGGCTTCTAGTGGTACTTTATCCGCTTTTTTAAATAAAATTATTTTGCGTTTGTTTCTGATGGATTTGGAAGAAATGGTATTGAGCCTAGCTACAATGACCTTGTGATCACTAATCCCTGTATCAGTCATGATGCTCTCTATCAGCTCTGGATTGTTTGTGGCCAAGAGGTCAAGTGTGTTTTCGCAACCACTTACAATTCGCGTGGGTTCGTGGACTAACTGCTCTAAATAATTTTCGGAGAATGCATTTAGGACAATCTCGGAAGACGTTTTGTGCCTACCACCGGTTTTGAACAAGTATTTTTGCCAACATACCGAGGGTAGGTTGAAGTCCCCACCAACTATAACCGTATGAGTGGGGTATTTATTTGTTACGAGACTCAAACTTTCTCTGAACTGTTCCGCAACTGTATCATCGGAGTCTGGGGGTCGGTAGAAGGAGCCAATTATTAACTTAATTCGGCTTTTAAGTATAACCTCCACCCACACCAATTCGCACAGAGTATCTACTTCGACTTCACTACAAGATAAACCACTACTGACAGACACCAACACACCACCACCAATTCTGCCTAATCTATCTTTCCTGAACACCGTCTGAGACTTCGTAAAAATTTCTGCAGAACTTATTTCAGGCTTTAGCCAGCTTTCTGTACCTATAACGATATCCGCTTCTGTGCTTTCTATTAGCGCTTGAAGCTCAGGGACTTTTCCAGCGCAACTACAACAGTTTACAACTATAATTCCGACTGTTCCTTGATCCAAGCACGTCCTGTAATTGCCAAGCACCCTTTGACATTGCAGCCCATCCCGCACTTTCCCGAGGCCTTCTAACCTAAAAAACCGCCCAGTCCACGCCACACAGCCTCCGCTACCCGTGTAGCCGCCAGCTGAGTGTAGTGAACTCCTGACCTATTCAGCGGAACCCGAAACCCCAGCCGTAATTTTCCCCGAGGGCATGCATCTTTACTGTATGAATAAATGATGATGGCGTCCTCTTGTGTAAAATATTCCGGAGGTAAAATAGTCCCCCATTCGGATCTCCGGGCGGGGACTACTCAAGAGGATGTTGTTATCAGGAGAAAGAAAACTGGCGTTCTACGGATCAGAGCGTGGAATCTCAAATCCCTTAATCGGACAGGTAGGTTAGAAAATTTAAAAAGGGAAATGAATAGGTTAAAGTTAGATATAGTGGGAATTAGTGAAGTTCGGTGGCAGGAGGAACAAGATTTCTGGTCAGGTGACTACAGGGTTATAAACACAAAATCAAATAGGTGTAACGCAGGAGTACGTTTAATAATGAATAGGAAAATAGGAATGCGGGTAAGGTACTACAAACAGCATAGTGAACGCATTATTGTGGCCAAGATAGATACGAAGCCCACACCTACTACAGTAGTACGAGTTTATATGCCAAATAGCTCTGCAAATGACGAAGAAATTGGAGAAATGTATGTTGAAATAAAATAAAAATATTCAGATAGTGAAGGGAGATGAAAATTTAATAGTCATGGGTGACTGGAATTCGAGTGTAGGAAAGGGGAGAGAAGGAAACATAGTAGGTGGATTTGGATTGGGGCTAAGAAATGAAAGAGGAAGCCGCCTGGTAGAATTTTGCACAGACCACAACTTAATCACAACTAACACTTGGTTCAAGAATCATAAAAGAAGTCTGTATACACTCCTGGAAATGGAAAAAAGAACACATTGACACCGGTGTGTCAGACCCACCATACTTGCTCCGGACACTGCGAGAGGGCTGTACAAGCAATGATCACACGCACGCCACAGCGGACACACCAGGAACCGCGGTGTTGGCCGTCGAATGGCGCTAGCTGCGCAGCATTTGTGCACCGCCGCCGTCAGTGTCAGCCAGTTTGCCGTGGCATACGGAGCTCCATCGCAGTCTTTAACACTGGTAGCATGCCGCGACAGCGTGGACGTGAACCGTATGTGCAGTTGACGGACTTTGAGCGAGGGCGTATAGTGGGCATGCGGGAGGCCGGGTGGACGTACTGCAGAATTGCTCAACACGTGGGGCGTGAGGTCTCCACAGTACATCGATGTTGTCGCCAGTGGTCGGCGGAAGGTGCACGTGCCCGTCGACCTGGGACCGGACCGCAGCGACGCACGGATGCACGCCAAGACCGTAGGATCCTACGCAGTGCCGTAGGGGACCGCACCGCCACTTCCCAGCAAATTAGGGACACTGTTGCTCCTGGGGTATCGGCGAGGACCATTCGCAACCGTCTCCATGAAGCTAGGCTACGGTCCCGCACACCGTTAGGCCGTCTTCCGCTCACGCCCCAACATCGTGCAGCCCGCCTCCAGTGGTGTCGCGACAGGCGTGAATGGAGGGACGAATGGAGACGTGTCGTCTTCAGCGATGAGAGTCGCTTCTGCCTTGGTGCCAATGATGGTCGTATGCGTGTTTGGCGCCGTGCAGGTGAGCGCCACAATCAGGACTGCAAACGACCGAGGCACACAGGGCCAACACCCGGCATCATGGTGTGGGGAACCATCTCCTACACTGGCCGTACACCTCTGGTGATCGTCGAGGAGACACAGAATAGTGCACGGTACATCCAAACCGTCATCGAACCCATCGTTCTACCATTCCTAGACCGGCAAGGGAACTTGCTGTTCCAACAGGACAATGCACGTCCGCATGTATCCCGTGCCACCCAACGTGCTCTAGAAGGTGTAAGTCAACTACCCTGGCCAGCAAGATCTCCGGATCTGTCCCCCATTGAGCATGTTTGGGACTGGATGAAGCGTCGTCTCACGCGGTCTGCACGTCCAGTACGAACGCTGGTCCAACTGAGGCGCCAGGTGGAAATGGCATGGCAAGCCGTTCCACAAGACTACATCCAGCATGTCTACGAACGTCTCCATTGGAGAATAGCAGCCTGCTTTGCTGCGAGATTTAGGAACCAGGTTTTAAATTGTAAGACATTTCCAGTTGCAGATGTGGACTGAGCACAATCTATTGGTTATGAACTGTAGATTAAAACTGAAGAAACTGCAAAAAGGAGGGAATTTAAGGAGATGGGACCTGGATAAACTGACTAAAGCAGAGGTTGTACAGAGTTCCATGGAGAGCATAGGGGAACAATCGACAGGAATGGGGGAAAGAAATACAGTAGAAGAAGAATGGGTAGCTTTGAAGGACGAAGTAGTGAAGGCAGCGGAGGATCGAGTAGGTAAAAAGGACAAGGGCCAGTAGAAATCCTTGGGTAACAGAAGAAATATTGAATTTACTTGATGGAAGGAGAAAATATAAAAATGCAATAAATGAAGCAGGGAAAAAGGAATACAAGCGTCCCAAAAATGAGGTCGACAGGAAATGCAAAATGGCTAAGCAGCGAGGGCTAGAGGACAAATGTAAGGATGTAGAGGCTTATCTACAACTAGGGGTAAGATAGATACTGCCTACAGGAAAATTAAAGAGACCTTTGGAGATAAGAGAACCACTTGTATGAACATCAAGAGCTCAGATGGAAACCCAGTGTAAGGTGTCAGGCAAATCCAACACCTTCCATGAAAACCCAGACATGATAAGCAAATCCAGTAGTATGTCAAATAGCTCCGAATAAATCTTGACATTAAATTAACAAAAGTAATACGAGTAACGAGTGAGCAAATGGAATACCACAGACTAACAGAAGAATGCCTAAATGCATGTTGTACCTTCCCACCGTGAGACTGACGCCGTTCCGAGAGGAGAAACGAGAACAGAAGCCGAGAGCAGAACCGTGTTAAGCTAGAAGGCCCTACGATAAGGGACGGACTTGACACCCACGTCGCCAGCTGACCACTAGGGCACACCACCCCAAAGTTTTAGTGTGAGATTTTTTCGCGTCTCTGTTACATTAGGACCACCCCCCAGCCCATATTAAAAGATAGAGCCCTCCAGAAGAACAGTATAGATCTCACGAAAACGCTAAAAGGACCACACCAGCTGCAGGTTTTAGCGTGAGACTTTTTAGCGTCTCTGTTACGTTGCAAACTTTAAAAACATTGCCCCACCACGAAAATTATAACGTTTCTCATTGGATAGACAGAATCTTTGTAGGCGGAACTTAAGGCTAACATTGAGACCCTGATTGGTCAGATGAAAACACAGCCAGATAGTTTGTTTTCAAACCAACTTCGGTAAATTGTAGTAAGGAGAAGTTAGGAGAGTTTGTTCCGAGACGGCGAGCTGGATGGCTGGTGCGGCGGCCGGTGTCGCCCTGACGCTGCCTAAACACCGACAAGGTAATGAACGCACGCGATGCCGCATTTTTGAGCACAAAAGGCTTCACTCAGAACTGCAGAAGACTTATCTGTTACACCCCTTTTTTGCGTAATACTAGTGTCGACCGTTAATTAAAACACACGGTGTTCACATTTCCCACTTGAAGAACAGATCTTAAACGCAAAGATTTTTCTTTTATGTAGTTATTGAGATCCACATCAGCCACTGTAATTTACGACAAGTTAGATAAGTAATTAAAGATAATTGAGGGTCACTGTAGACCATTTTGATAGTTTTCTCTTTTGTGAAACTTAAATTAAACCTAGATTATAGATGTGATATGGCATAGGTCATCCTATCGATTGTAGAACTTGGAAACCCACTCCGGGAATATTCGTTCACATTTTTGTTGAACGCTGTTGGTTTTTACCATCCTGTATTGAAACATTTCCTTTTATAAATAGTGCAATTTATAAACAATGTTTTGTGAGTAGAATAAAATTTCCAATGGTAAACTTAACTGCTTTTTCGACGTTTTTTTACCAGCTAACTAAAAATAGGAAAGCGTTGAACCCTTTCCACTAAATTTAGTTAGTATTAAGATTCTTTTACAGGGAGTGCAGTGGAGCTGACGCTGAGATCATTTACTATTTGGTTATATCATCGCTAGTCTCACTGAACTCTTCTGATTTCTACATGTCATGTGTGATCTGGCGTCTCCTTACCAGCAACAGGTCCCAGATTCAAACTAGTCAATTCCCTAAAAAACACGCTCAGAGCGTCGTTGCGCGAAATTGGTAGGGAGACACGATATAGAACAAACAGACACCACCATGAATGTTTAGACCAGTTCTAAGAAAAGAAGGGAAAAGTGGATGGAGTATATAGAGGGTCTATACAAGGGCGATGTACTTGAGGACAGTATGGAAGAGGAAGTAGATGAAGATGAAATGGGAGATACGATAATGCGTGAAGAGTTTGACAGAGCACTGAAAGACCTGAGTCGAAACAAGGCCCCCGGAGTAGACAACATTCCATTGGAACCACTGACCGCCTTGGGACAGCCAGACCTGACAAAACTCTACCATCTGGTGAGCAAGATGTATGAAACAGGAGAAATACTTTCAGACTTCAAGAAGAATTTAATAATTCCAATCCCAAAGCAAGAAGGTGTTGACAGATGTGAAAATTACCGAACAATCAGTTTAATAAGCTACAGCTGCAAAATACTAACACGAATTCTTTACAGTCGAATGCAAAAACTAGTAGAAGCCGACCTCGGGGAAAATCAGTTTGGATTCCGTACAAATACTGGAACACGTGAGGCAATACTGACTTTACGACTTATCTTAGAAAATAGATTAAGGAAAGGCCAACCTAAGTTTCTAACATTTGTAGATTTAGGGAAAGCTTTTGACAATGTTGACTGGAATACTCTCTTTCAAATTCTAAGGGTGGCAGGGGTAAAATACAGGGAGCGAAAGGCTATTTACAGTTTGTACAGAAACCAGATGGTAGTTATAAGAGTCAAGGGACATGAAAGGGAAGCAGTGGTTGGGAAGGGAGTGTGACAGGGTTGTAGCCTCTTCCAGATGTTATTCAATCTGTATATTGAGCAAGCAGTGAAGGAAACAAAAGAAAAAATCGGAGTAGGTATTAAAATCCATGAAGAAGAAATAAAAACTTCGAGGTTCGCCGATGACATTGTAATTCTGTCAGAGACAGCAAAGGACTTGGAAGAGTAGTTGAATGGAATGGACAGTGCCTTGAGAGGAGTATATAAGATGAACATCAACAAAAGCAAAATGAGGATAATGGAATGTAGTCGAATTACGTCGGATGATGCTGAGGGAATTAGATTAGGAAATGAGACACTTAAAGTAGTAAAGGAGTTTTGCTATTTGAGGAGCAAAATAACTGATGACGGTCGAAGTAGAGAGGATATAAAATGTAGACTGGCAATGGCAAGGAAAGCGTTTCTGAAGAAGAGAAATTTGTTAACATCGAGTATAGATTTTAGTGTCAGGAAGCCTTTTCTGAGTATGGAGTGTAGCCATGTATGGAAGTGGAACATGGACGATAAGTAGTTTAGACAAGAACAGAATACAATCTTTCGAAATGTGGTGCTACAGAAGAATACTGAAGATTAGATGGGTAGATCACATAAGTAATGAGGAGGTATTGAATAGAATTGGAGAGAAGAGTAATTTGTGGCACAACTTGACAAGAACAAGGGATCGGTTGGTAGGACATGTTCTGAGGCAGCAAGGGATAACCAAATTAGTATTGGAGGGCAGCGTGGAGGGTAAAAATCGCAGAGGGAGACCAAGAGATGAATACACTAGGCAGATTCAGAAGGATGTAGGTTGCAGAAGGAAAAGGGAGATGAAGAAGCTTGCACAGGACACAGTAGCATGGAGAGCCACATCAAACCAGTCTCAGGACTGAAGACAACAACAACAACAACAACAACAGTGTCTGGACATTTTGTTTTGATCCACCTACCGCTTTGACATAAGACTCCCGTTCGCCAGTCATACTATGATCCAGTTTGACTCAATTATACGGCAGTGTGGACAAGAGAATTCTGCAGATCTTATATGAAAGAGTGTCCTCGGCACAGCTATCCGCCCAAGGTGCTTAGGTCGAAGCTGTCGGTACAGCTAAGACTTCATCGCAGGCTCCCCAGTCAAGACCGGTGCCTGTGTAAAGTCATGCTCAGAGCAAGTGTCTCACGTGCGGCCCACACATAACAAAAGTCAAGAACAGAAATCTCCCCTCCTGGAGTCTGAATCAGAAACAAAATATCTCCCCACTTCCTTTTCCTCAAAACTGAGTATACTCCAAAAGTTAACCAACACAATCATCCCCATATTGGTTTCATGCCAATCACAGGACTCCACGAGTACCATGCTTCCCCTCTAGCTCGTGTGCTCTACCTCCTAGCCAATCCAAACCAAAGTTAATAATTTTCTTTTCCCTGTTGGAGAAGCAGACAATCCCCGACTCATGGACTTCCTTCCAGGGAAGAAAAGACGCTACTCTCCTGAACTATGTTTCCCACATCCACATTAGACAGCGTGTTTTGAGAGTTTTCGCTTAGGCCTAAAGTGAACAACACATTTATCAGAGAGGTGACTATCTTGACAGGTCGATTGTTACAGCATGTCCAATCAGGGGCCTCGGCTAGACTAAGAGAAGTGGTTTTGTGTCCCAACATAGACCATTTCAGAGCTGCCATAAATTTCGCATTCCATCCTAAAATTCGCAAAAAACTCAACATTCAGAGCGGCGACACTGATGGCTCTGCCTGTAGCGTCTGATCTAAGGTGACCGTGGAACGTCGCGGATTTTTATGGACGCCAGATGTGACCACAACTGGTATTTACGACACTGTCGGAACTCCTTGGCAGGGAGACCCATTTTCTCTCCCATGTCCCTGTCCCTGCTGTGCCATAAACACCTAACAGGAAGATCCAGGTGGGCAATTTTTCGCCTCTTTGGCCGAAAGCATTGTCTGCTCAGCCTTGCGAGAAATTATTGGGATCTGCATCTTGTCCCTGGTAAGTGCTTTGAGACGTTCCTATCCCTAACAGCTACACGAGGCTTGCAAAGCCCAAATGTCCACTGCAAGATTTACTGTTAAATAAACAAACCACCTGCTTGCTCTCAACTCCAGAAAATGCTATTTGAAGGAGAGCTACCATAAAGATCCCACATGCATTAACAATGTACATGCTCCCATCAACGCCCACTCATGTTAATACCTTCCTGTTGCCTCACAGAAAATGATGTCTGGGGTGTTGTGTTGTTTGTGGGAGGAGACCAGACAGCGAGGTCATCGGTCTCATCGGATAAGGGAACAACGGGGAAGGAATTCGGCCGTGTCCTTTCAAAGGAACCATCCCGGCACTTGCCTGGAGCGATTTAGGGAAATCACGGAAAACCTAAATCAGGATGGCCGGACGCGGGATTGAACCGTCGTCCTCCCGAATGCGAGTCCAGTGTGCTAGCCACTGCGCCACCTTGCTCGGTGTCTGGGGTGTAATGACAACATTAAAAAATAGCCTTGAATATGAAAATAAGCGAGAGATTGCCACCTCTTCATGTGACATTATTTCAGTAATTACATAATCGACTCAATTTACAAATAACCTGGCAGTATGATCCTATTTTTCTGTATAACGTTGCACCTACTCCGTCGAGGATGCAAGCACTGATGCATCTGGGATGGGTGTCTTAAGGTCATTGTATACTCTCCTGAGGCAAGCTGGCCTACAACAGTCTTAACTAGTTCATGATATCCTGGATTTTGGCACTGGGACGAAGTTGACGTCCGAGCTGATCTCACACGTGTTCTGTCAGTGACATATCTGGGTGCCTTGCTTGCCACAAGAGTACCTCCATCACGTAGACAGTGAGAGACGTCAGTTCAAATGGTTCAAATGGCTGTGAGTACTATGGGACTTAACATCTATGGTCATCAGTCCCCTAGAACTTAGAACTACGAAAACCTAACTAACCTAAGGACAACACACAACACCCAGCCAACACGAGGCAGAGAAAATCCCTGACCCCGCTGGGAATCGAACCCGGGAACCCGGGCGCGAGAAGCGAGAACGCTACCGCACTGTGGCGTCGCAACTAGTGCGAGCGCACAGTTTTCTATCAAATATTTACTGTGAAATGTAGACAGACTGTAAAGTAGCCATCAGATTAGCATATGTGCTGTAGCGGGCAGATTACCGGTGTCCGTTCGTCTGACGTCACGACCATATGGCATGTCTGTACCGTGAGAATGTAAGACCTGTGCGCTAACTAGCCGCGTGTATAACGTGGAACTTTCATCTTTAATAACTTCTAACTGAGGAACCTGAGGAAATTAAAAGTTAATATACTAGTTTCTGTTATGAATAAAAATAAGTCATCCAAATTTGAGCTTTGAAACCTGCATATTTTGGAAATTAGAAAAATCTTACAGAAAACGCAAATTTCTACAATTTTCGAGTCTAAATAAATACCATTATGTATAGATCACCTTCAGTGACCATCCAACTATGAAACAAAATCACCTTCCGTGCTTTTGTATTTATTTTGAGAATTTTACTTTTAGAAATTCACCTATAACTTTGTTAAAACCATAAATGTTTTGAATTTTTGTGAACAGTTATTTTATATGAGTAGGTGAGAATGAATGAGTGTGCCTGAGTGAATGAAAGAGGGACATTCGCCATTCTTTGCAAGTGTATAAAATCTAGGTTGGAACTCGCAAGTGTTCAGACGATGTAACCGTGGGAACAGAGTCGCCAGTGGTTCCCCATCTTAGTGAATGTCGGATGTCCAAGAGTGTATGGTATTGTACAAGCAGCCAGAACGTTCGCGAGTATTTAAATAATTTCTGGAAATAAAGTAAAGTCTAGTTTTCCTTTCGGTTTGTTAAATTATACAGTAAATTTTGTGTAACAAGAAATCATGACGTAAATGATTCAGAAGTCATGACTGGTGCGTGCTAGATTTTGGCGCGAGGCGCACCCAAAGAGTTAATTCTGATTGGCTGTGTGATGTGTGAGCCAATGAGATGCGAGGACGGTTAGCAGACTAGGAGAGTGAGTCGCGAGTGGAAGGAGAGTCGCGAAGGAACTGTGATCGAGAAGAGACATGCTTGATGTGTCCTCGCGAATAATGTGTAAAATGAAGTCATAAAACGGCTTCATCGGTTCGGTACTGTGCGATTTGAGACTGGAAGAGTCCAGTAACGCGTAGTGTGAGTTTGAGCGAGTTGTGACTTTTCGTTCCGCGAAAGACGCGAGTAACTTTAATAATTAAAAGCGTGGCGGTACTTCGTAAACTTTTACTAAGTGCTTATGGCGAGCATTAACGTTAAAAAAACGAACTATTATTGAACATCGACTGCAAACGTGTATGTTAGAAAATCGTCTGTGTTGCAGTTAAGTAAATTCCGTAACTTTGAAAGCTAATTCTGGCGGGGTTTAAGTGTGGATAGAATTGTGAACTGAACTTTCTTCAAACGTAGATTAGCGGGCTGATGATCAGGCTTAAAGACAATAAAGAGCTTAAATAGAATTACCAACTTCGCGTTCTCGTTTGAGTAAACAATTACTACCATTCCAATAACTCAATTTATTTAGGAAGATTGCTCATAGATTGTATTTCAGCAAACATGTATCGCGGCCTCCGGTGAGCGGCTATTAAATTGCAGTTTCTACAACACTGCTTTTCTGCAATTTTTCCAGTAGCTGCTATCAGGAGAGGCGAGTGCAGCAACTACCTAAGAAACGAGGTAGGTGGATTTTCTTTCAGGGAAAGGAAACTGCGCGATAAGAGCCTGACCCGTCGCAAGTGGTGCATCGCCCGGGAAATAAAAATAGTAAATTCCAGTGAATTTCAAAAAAAGCAGTAGTGACAATTACCGGACAATACAGAAGTGCTCGCTATGTGTAGGAACTGTGTAGCGTACAAATTGATATCGACACGTGAATAGGAAGGACAGTGAAAGTGTCCGTGAACTGTAATGTGTTGTACGGAACGGAAGAATTTTTCGGTGACTACGCGCCGATTGGAATAGCAGTCTACGACGGCGTCTGGCAGACGACGAGCTACGGAGACTACGCAGAGGCGACGACAGCAGTGGCAGTTGGCAGCGCTGATTCGAGCGGGGGCCCGGAAACTGGTACAGCATTGCAGTGTATGGTGAACGGACCCGCAGTTTCATCTAGCAGCAACGCAGCACGCCGAAGCACAAAGTTAAGTACAGTGCTTTTGAAAACTTTGTGTGTTTGTGGAGTCTAACTGAGAAAAATGGCTGAGTTTCAACCAAGTGACAAAAAGGCGGAACTAAGTTGTGATAGTGGGATGGAGACAGGGGAAAATGACCCCATGAATTTTAGTTTAGACGTGTCTCAACCCAATTTCAGTAGTAGTTTGACTGATTCATCCTATGTTAATTATAGTTTGGAGTCAGATCCAAATATGTCAGTGCCCAGTGAGTTACAGTTACCCATGCCGGTAGTTAATGTTAATAGGGACATTGTATCAGCAAATGAGGGGGCGAAGGATAATGTCGCCAGTATGCTGATGAATCTATTAACTAAGATGAACGTGTTGGATTCCAATATGTCAAGTAAGATGGATTCCAGTATGTCAAAAATGGATTCCAGTATATCAAAATTGGAAACTAATATGTCACAAATGGATTCAAAAATGTCTAAATTAGGATCTGATTTAAGTAATGAGATGACTAAAATGGGCGCTGATTTAGATTCCAAAATATCCGATCTCAGAGACTGTTGGAAGCAAGATTTAGCAGTGCTCAGTAGTAAAGTAAATGGTGAAATACAGCAGGTTAAACTAGAATGTACAGAAAATATTGTTCAAGTGCAAAGTGAATTGACGACACGAATCGAACAGGTTACTGAGGATCAACAGCAATTTAAATCCCATGTTGATGCAGAATTAGATAAAGTATGTGAGCACATAAAAGTGGTAGAGAATTCCAATGAAATTAATCATGCCGCCTTAGAATGTAAAGTAAATGATACCAAAATTCGGTGTGAGAAACTTGGAGAGCAAGTTGTAAATAAGGTCAATAATTTAGAGACTCACATAAGCCATTTCAGTGAAAGTGTGAATGAGCAACTTTGTGGGCATGAATGCAGACTAACCAAAGTAGAACAGTGTGTTTCTAACCATAGTGGTAGTATAATTTCCAGTGGAATAATTGAATCTACCGAGGTTGCGTATGTTACCCACAGACAGTTTTTAAAATTTGACCCAAGTAAGAACATGCACCCCAGAGAATTTTGGAACGATTTTGAAGACGTTTTGCCGAAAGTATGGAGCGATAAACAAAAGATAGGCTTTATCACTTCAAATTTGATGGGAGAGGCCAGAGTATGGGGGAATTTAGCCTCTGAAAAATACGCGAAATTGTCAGAATTTAAATTAGCGTTCTTTGAGGAATACTGGGGAAAGAGAAAGCAGATGGATGTTCTTAATCGGTTCTGGTCGGGAGAGAAGTATGACCCCAAGAGAGAGGGCATCAAACGATTTGTTCAAAGGTGGGTAACAACTCTGTCCTACCTTAGTAATAAGTTAGAAACAGAACAGATCATATTAGGGGTAGAAAATAAGCTACCGTGGAACTGGAAAACTAAGATCATATCTGCGCCCCGAGATAACATTGACAAGTTTGTACAGTATTTAGAAAGGGTTGAATCCGTCCAAAAAGAAGAAGAAAACATGAGGAGGGAGCATCGCCCGCCTGCTAGGCAGAATGACAATCGCGCGGATGTAAACATTAATAGGATGGGTGTTCAGAGAGGCGGCGGATACCGTGGCAGTTCACGTGGTAGAGGAAGAACATATGTTAACAGGTTCAATGAACGCGAGCAGTATGACAGCGGCCGACAGATGTCAGGAGGTGAGGCGGTCAGCTGGAGGCATAGTGATGACGCACCGCGCTCGGAAAACCATTAATTGTCTACGAGTGTGCTGGCGATCGTAGGCAACAGCGTTTAAAGTTAAATCCGCTGGCAAAACCATTCATAAGAAAGCAGCCTGAACGACCACCTAACATAAATGTTGTTGCTACAAAATTTAGGGAGGATAACGTAAAACAGACAGAGATAGTAGCTTTAAGTCAAGTGGAGGTTAATGAACCAATTAACTGTAAGAATAATCATAAGAAGCCACTTATTGAAGAACTAAGTACTAGTTATAAGGGTAATAATCAGAAAGACATTATGCACAGTAAAACTAATGAAGAGCTGTCGGATAGGGGTGAGAACAGTAATAATGGCAGGGTTGTGACTGTGCTTGATAAGATAATTGATGTTGTAGATAGTTACGAAGAAGAGGATAGATTAGAGGAGGAGGTAGAGGTTAATGACGACGCCTTGGATAGGGTCGTAGAAAAGGAGGTTAATGAGAAAGAGGGGGAAACATTGGAAAAATGTTTTGACTTAGCAATAGTGGATAGGCTAATAGGAGCTGCCACTAGAATTGAGGGTGATAATAAGCATGAAATAAACCCTGTAAGTGTGAATGTGATTGCCACCCAAAAGACAGGCTTCGAAAGGAGAGAAATTGTGCAAGATTTATTGGAGGAAGCAGAACCCAAAATAAATAAAGAGTACTTAGGGCAACCGATAGTAGAGCTAAGAGTATTAAATGAACCAGTTAAATGTTTGATAGATACTGGATCGGAAGTCTGTGCAGTATCCCAGAACTTGGTAAATGAACTCCCTAACAGTAAACAGATTGTTAAGATGCCAGTAAGTGGCTTGAACATTGTAGTAGCAACCGGTAAGACTAAGAAGACAGTAAAACAGGAAGTGTTTCTACCCATAGCATTTAAGGAAGTAGAAATAAGACAGAACTTCTTAGTTATAAATGGACTGAGTGTAGACATATTGGTGGGGGCTGACTTTTTGAATAAATATGAAGGATGGGTGAATTTTTCTACCAATGATGTTATGGTAAAAATTAAGGGTAAACTAATTACTATACCTTTCATCGGTAAGCAGCTATGTGAGGATCCTGAGCAGAATGATTTTCCTATATGTATTTGTAAAACAGAGAAATTCTTGGAGGGCTATAATGAGTACGGTGGCAAAAAAGTAGAGGATCCGTCTGAGCTTGTGAGTGTCAGAAATAGGATCGAGGAGAAATTACTAGAATTAATTGATATTGATGAAGCTGAGTAGCTACCTCAGAGAGCTTTGCACTCTTTGCAGAGCTAAGTCGTGACGAGCACTAGGTCTCGAGTCGTTTGACAATATTTCTTCCACTTTCTTTTCCGTATTGTCAACCTACCTCTTCTTTCATTCAGAACTAAAATTCTATCGTCTTTCCTTCTTCTCTATCGTAGTTTTTAAGTGATAAAGTGTTTAAGTAATGAGTAGGAAAGAACCTCAGTGCAGTATAGGTTAAGCGTAAGGAATGAGTGTAAGAGAAAATCAAAAAGGATTAAGATACCTCAGATAAGTAATAAGTCTCAGTAAAGTAAATGTTTGGCCTAAGGTGTGAGTAATGCCCTTAGAAAGGTAAAATAACTAAGAAATGTAAGAGCCTCAGAAAATATGGTGACGAACATTGAAGCTGTTTGTTAAGTGACAGAACGATATGTTAAGACGTAGCATTAAGCTAATGTTTAGGAAAGGAAATGGAGCAGTACAGCAAAACTGTCTGTTCAATGAAGTCAGAGCCTCAGGAGGTGATTTAGTGGTAAAATGAGTAAAGGTACAGTGCAACAAGGTTGACTGTCAAAGGGGTAAAGGAAGTTAAGTTAAAGGGACAGTGCAGCAGGACTGACTGTCAAATGAAGAGAAATATGTGAGAAAAGGAGAAAGAATGAGCATAGTGTTTGGCTAGCTCGATATTAGGAAAAAGTGAGGCTACGAAGGTGAGTAAATAAAAAGCTTAATGTTGGTAACCAGAGGTGGCGTTTGTTGGTAAACAGAGGAGATGTTTGTAAACAAAAGGAAGTGAGGCTACGAATGTAAACAGAGCTGAGGCGACGTTGGTAACTCAGGAGGTGGATGTATGTTAGAAAGTATGGGTAACGAGGTTTCGCAGATTAGTAGGAAACGCTTTAACAAATACTAACCTGAGTGTGTGAAGTATGAGTATGAGAGTTGTAAATTAAACCCGAATGTGACTAGAGAAAACCTGATGTTGACAAGAAATTGAAGTAACTCCAGATATGTGAGATGAGGAAAGTACCCATGACATCGATTCCATTTTTGACCAGAGACACACAAAGCTCCCCAAGTTTGTCGTAGAGATTAGTATAAGGATTGTAGTGTTGATAAATGAATAAGTAAATATGTATTTTTCAGTGTTTAATTTATGATACAGGACTACAGGAGATTGCCTGGAGACAGAATTGTAATATTGATAATTTTGTGTATATTTTATATTGTTGTGTATTGTACAGGAACTGGAGAGTCACCAGTGCTGGCGGAGATTTATTATGTATTTGTGAACTATTTGTAGGAATTGTTTTTCTTAGTATTTCTTATGTAACCATAACTTGTTTGATTATGAGATGAAGAAGTAATTAAAGAGTAAATGTGCCACTTCGGTACTGCATTAGGAAAGTCAATTCACTTTTCACTTAAAAAAAAAAAAAAAAAAAAAAAAAAATTTGAAAATTGTACATACTGTAAAGTAAATTTTATCAAAAATATGAGACTTTAGAGTCAAGCAGATAGCGCCATTTATCGCTGCTGTAGGTTAAGACGTAGCAGTTAGAAAGGGAACTGAGGCCAGCTGATGTTTCAGGTGCGCCGAAGTAAACAGAGGTGGTAGCACGAGACTTGAAATGGACCTCCCAAGCAGGACCCGGTCGAACTACGAGTGCTATCAAAATCTTAAGTGTAAGTGGTAAAAAAGTGACGCTCACCATAGCGATAGTAGTGTTAGTGTGCGTGTGACGTACATCAAGATAGTATTTAGGTTTGTTTTCTCTTTCAGGAATTTGTAAATAGAATTTTGTAATCTGAAAAATTTTTTTTTGAATGATGATAAAAGTGCATGTTTAGATATAAGATGTTTTGTAGGTCGTCAGCCCTAGGTATAAGTGGATGATTGATGTACAGGAACTATAAATGTTAAATAGCTGTTTGAGTAAATCTTTAATAGAAATTTTTTTTAGAAAACTAAAAGTTTGTCATGAATGAAAAAATTTAGTTTCCTCAGGAGGTGTGTGGCGTCGCAACTAGTGCGAGCGCACAGTTTTCTATCAAATATTTACTGTGAAATGTAGACAGACTGTAAAGTAGCCATCAGATTAGCATATGTGCTGTAGCGGGCAGATTACCGGTGTCCGTTCGTCTGACGTCACGACCATATGGCATGTCTGTACCGTGAGAATGTAAGACCTGTGCGCTAACTAGCCGCGTGTATAACGTGGAACTTTCATCTTTAATAACTTCTAACTGAGGAACCTGAGGAAATTAAAAGTTAATATACTAGTTTCTGTTATGAATAAAAATAAGTCATCCAAATTTGAGCTTTGAAACCTGCATATTTTGGAAATTAGAAAAATCTTACAGAAAACGCAAATTTCTACAATTTTCGAGTCTAAATAAATACCATTATGTATAGATCACCTTCAGTGACCATCCAACTATGAAACAAAATCACCTTCCGTGCTTTTGTATTTATTTTGAGAATTTTACTTTTAGAAATTCACCTATAACTTTGTTAAAACCATAAATGTTTTGAATTTTTGTGAACAGTTATTTTATATGAGTAGGTGAGAGTGAATGAGTGTGCCTGAGTGAATGAAAGAGGGACATTCGCCATTCTTTGCAAGTGTATAAAATCTAGGTTGGAACTCGCAAGTGTTCAGACGATGTAACCGTGGGAACAGAGTCGCCAGTGGTTCCCCATCTTAGTGAATGTCGGATGTCCAAGAGTGTATGGTATTGTACAAGCAGCCAGAACGTTCGCGAGTATTTAAATAATTTCTGGAAATAAAGTAAAGTCTAGTTTTCCTTTCGGTTTGTTAAATTATACAGTAAATTTTGTGTAACAAGAAATCATGACGTAAATGATTCAGAAGTCATGACTGGTGCGTGCTAGATTTTGGCGCGAGGCGCACCCAAAGAGTTAATTCTGATTGGCTGTGTGATGTGTGAGCCAATGAGATGCGAGGACGGTTAGCAGACTAGGAGAGTGAGTCGCGAGTGGAAGGAGAGTCGCGAAGGAACTGTGATCGAGAAGAGACATGCTTGATGTGTCCTCGCGAATAATGTGTAAAATGAAGTCATAAAACGGCTTCATCGGTTCGGTACTGTGCGATTTGAGACTGGAAGAGTCCAGTAACGCGTAGTGTGAGTTTGAGCGAGTTGTGACTTTTCGTTCCGCGAAAGACGCGAGTAACTTTAATAATTAAAAGCGTGGCGGTACTTCGTAAACTTTTACTAAGTGCTTATGGCGAGCATTAACGTTAAAAAAACGAACTATTATTGAACATCGACTGCAAACGTGTATGTTAGAAAATCGTCTGTGTTGCAGTTAAGTAAATTCCGTAACTTTGAAAGCTAATTCTGGCGGGGTTTAAGTGTGGATAGAATTGTGAACTGAACTTTCTTCAAACGTAGATTAGCGGGCTGATGATCAGGCTTAAAGACAATAAAGAGCTTAAATAGAATTACCAACTTCGCGTTCTCGTTTGAGTAAACAATTACTACCATTCCAATAACTCAATTTATTTAGGAAGATTGCTCATAGATTGTATTTCAGCAAACATGTATCGCGGCCTCCGGTGAGCGGCTATTAAATTGCAGTTTCTTCAACACTGCTTTTCTGCAATTTTTCCAGTAGCTGCTATCAGGAGAGGCGAGTGCAGCAACTACCTAAGAAACGAGGTAGGTGGATTTTCTTTCAGGGAAAGGAAACTGCGCGATAAGAGCCTGACCCGTCGCAGCACGACCACGAGATGCGGGCAGAGACGTCAGTTTAATTGAGTATATCTTCCACTGGAGTCTAGCCTGTCAATTATAAATGGCATTTTATCATTTCCATGAGCCTTCTTCATCAATTTCTACTCAGACCTATGTCTATTAGAAATCGTCTGTGGGGCATGTGTTTTATTTAATTTCGACTTTACCTTTATGATGGGCAGCGTCTATTTCATGAACACTCCCTGTCTTGCGTAGTATCCGTTCTTTCAGCCTGGCTGTGGGCAAAGACGAATTTCCTACTCTATCCAAGCTTAGAAACGGAGGGCTAAACCGTTGGAATGCTCGGGACAATAGCAGGGGAAGTAAACGAAGAACAAGGAGCGAAATGATGGCAGAGGACACCAGCCTTCTTTGTCTTGGTGCACGTGACTTGGGGCACGTATATGGAACGATCTTTCCCGCCGAATTCGTAGGCTTGTGTTTCCATTGAGTGCTGGAAGTTCGCGGTAGAAGTTTCGAGATTTTTCGAGAGAGCCTGTTCGTTAGAACGGGCGGACAAGGAAACCTTAGGGCACGATTTGTCCGTGAGCTGATTGGGTCGTCGTGTTAACTCCCGAAGACAGAGCTGTGATTGGCCGGTAGGTGCACCAAAAAGTTGGTCATCCCACGGGTGTCGTAGACCGAAAGAGCAGTTGAAGACTGAACGTGCTACGGGCTGGACGCGCTAAAGATGCTGTTGGCCAATGGAGAGACGCCGTGCAGCTGTATCGTGAGGCAATGCAACTGCTTGTTGGCCTTCCGTTAGTTATGTCGAGATCGGATCTTGTTAGCAGTCACATTTCTATCACACTCATTTCGAATTTTTGAAGTCTTTGCCATGAGCGTCGTAAGCTAGATTCCCTACATAGCCCTGTTTTAGGTTGAGCAGTGTGTTTCAATTACTGTAATTAGCATTAGTTCTTTTCTCGACCTGCTCTTGTGTCATGCAATCGGTTTTAAGTTTATCAACATTGCGAATTTCTAGGAACGAACAATAACAACACTGTTGTTCTCTTCCCTCAGCAATACTTATCTCTGTCGCGGCATTTTGCATCACACAGATGCTTATAAAATCATTTCCCTGGTCCTCTTAGAGGCCCCTACCATGCTCATCACTTTGTCCAGTCTGCAATTCGTAAGGGGCAGTAGCATTTAAAAACCTTGGTTGTTACTCACTAAACTAATTCATGTTCAAGTACCTGTAATAGCTCCCAAGGTTTAAATTAAATTTTTAATATCAAGCCTTCCAGATCGTTTTCAGGTGCATCGGGCAATAGATTACACGTTATACGAGACACTGCCCAACTTAGTTTCGTCCACATAAGGCGATACAGATTCCGTTGCGTCCGCATAAAGAAATTGTTTTACATTTTTTCAGGACAAAAATTCTTCCTGCTTTAATTAACCACATTGTGGCCATTACACTTACGGCGCACAACAGCAGCATCAGTGGAAGTTATGAAAAAAGCAGTAAGGGTGAGTAGTTAATATATTCAAGTTCCATTTTTGCCTATTCTTAACCAGAGTAACAGGTTAAGACCATTAGTTTACTGTCAGATAACTCCATACTACAACACATAAAAACATATCTGCCATCTTGTAGCAGCTCATACACACATGCATGCAATGTGTGGTTGAGCATCTTGCCATTAAAAAATGGGATCACGATACTGTTGCATGAGAGGTATTACGTGTGGACGCAGGATGACCATGACGTACCAAGGTACGGTTCTGCGACAAACCCACTAAAGAGACAGCCTACATTGCATTTGTCCGTCCTCCGCTGGAATATTGTTGCGCGGTAAGGGATCCTTACCAGGTAGGATTGACGGAGAACTTCGAAAAAGTGCAAAGAAGGGCAGCTCGTTTCGTGTTATCGCGCAATAGGGGTTAGAGTGTCACTAATACGATATGAGAGTTGGGGTGGCAGTCACTAAAACAAAGGCGGTTTTCTTTGCGGCGAGATCTATTTACGAAATTTCAGACTTTCTCTTTCGAATGCGAAAACATTCTGTTGACACCCACCTACGTAGGGAGAAATGATCGTCATAATAAAATAAGAGAAATCAGAGCTCTACCGGAAAGATTTAGGTGTTCCTTTTTCCCACTCTCCACTCCAGAGTTGAATGATAGACAAGTAGTATGAAAATGGTTCGATGAACCCTCTGCCAGGCACTGGCACGTGTCAGTGCAGAATAACCATGTAGATGTAGATGTAAACCACCACCAGCCTTGACCTGAAGTCACGCCCGATGGCTCCCGCACCATGGCGCCAGTAATCAGAACGCTGTGCGTCTCCAAAGCATTATAAGGAGGTCGCCGCTATTTGCGTCGATGATGGTCATCCGGGATAGTGCAGAACCACAGTTTATCGCTGAACACAATGCGACACCATTCACCAGAGGTGGGTGCTTCCCTTATGTCACTGCTCGGAACACTATGTTATATGTTGCGGCGTTACTCATGAGACAGTAATTCTGTAGTATTGCTTGTGATAGTTACAGCCATTGGCACAGGATGGTACTTGTTCTCAGATGGCACGCACAGATGTGAAGCGGTTACGACGAACTTTGTTCAGAATACGACGATCCTCTCGTGATGGTCAGACTAGGTGGACAAGGACCTAGAAACGAGTACGCCTGCTCTCATGTCCGCAAGTGGTACTTGAGACCCCTGCCCCCCAAATCTGGATACTCAACCATTAGACTAAACAGCCAAACGGAAACTCACAATGGAACCCTTTTCACACTCTATCAGGTACTGATGATGCGGGCTGTACCTCTTCTTGACAGTGATCGCTCAACATCTGATGCTGTTCGCGCTCCTTGTAAACCTTACCAAGCCTGTTAACAGCACTAAAAACGAACAACACAGAGAATTTGAACTCTACCCAATTACATAATACTCTATTTGGTAACCATAAGAGACGACGGTATACTTGGATGTCTCGATTCGACAACAAAAGATACCAAATTGATTACATAATAATACAACAAAGAAACGGAAATTGCCTAAAGAGTGTCAAAAGCTATCCAGATCATATATTAGTAGTAGCTGAGGTTCTAGTTAAATTGAAAAAAACCTGGAAAGGATAGAGGAGAGAGCCCACTAACTTTGAGAAACTGAAAGACAAAGGCAATTGTGAAAAATTAGAGAATGCATATTGTGAAATCACGATGCAAGGACAAGAAGCGGAATGCACAGAAGGAAGATGGGATCGTTTTAAAAATGGGATCAAAAAGGCAGCTAAGAGAACGTCTGGAGTCAAGGAGAGGTAAAAAGTAAAGAATGAATGGGTAACACCAGATATGATAACCAAGATAGATGATCGTAGGAAATGGAAAACTGTAAACGCAGAAGAAGGGAAGCGCGACTACAGGTGGCTAAATAATGTCCGGTAATGTGTAAGGTACCTACAATTAGATGTTCAGAAGTTCAGTGTCTATTACAGCATGCTCTCCTTGACGCCTGGTAATAACACGAGCAAGTTCAGAGTTTTCCGCACGAGATATGCACTTTAGTGGAGATATGCAGAGATAATTTTCGGAGTCTGTCAACCAAAGTTGAGCACTGCTGTCAAAGTTCCGTGGCAGTACAGCAGGGCGAGACAACGAATTCGGCAGAGACCATGGGCAGAGTCGGTGAGAAGACGGTGGCGTAGTGCAGCTCGCTATGATGTGCATCAGGCGCTTGCTCGAAGAGAAACTGACTTCCACAGGAGCAGCAGCAACAACAGTTGCAAAATGACATAGTTGTGCAATTTACCTCTGAGGTGCAGAGAAGTTAAAGTTTGTGCAGCTATGTCCGCAAATTATGTTATAATTAATCTTCTTGCATTCTAGTTGTTCTTGGTTATTGCTATTGTCCTCAAAACCAGTGTTTTAGGGATGTTACGTCCAACGTCGGTGAGACCATCTGGTGGTGTTCGTTCGCTGTACGTGGGTTTCAAGTGTACAAATGTAGCAGTTGCTAGATTGGGCTGTCTTTTGGTAAAAAAGCTGTGCTTCTACCTGAACCTCTTCTAAAGTAGCGGCACCTGCCTGATCCTGAGTAGGTAGTCAGTGCAGAATACATTTGGAATATGCGGGGCCAACCGGATCACCCTGTTTTGTAAGCTGTGGAAACGCTGGGGGTGAATCTTTGCAGCGTTGTTCCAAATAATGGCCACATGCTAGAAAGTGGGTCGGAGGAAGGCCATGTAGATTGTGGCTCGTGGTTGCGAAGGGATCGTTAGTTGAGGGGGGTGCAGAGCACACGCAGCCTTCCTTCACTCTCCTGTGCAGGTCGTTCAGATGCTGACCCCCGTACGTCGACCATCGACGGTGACGCCCATTTCCTTAGCAGTCGGTTTACGACTTCTGCCCGCTATGCCGTCAGTTATACGGCCGTTTGCGCGGGTTCACAAGCGGCCACGTCATGTTACCACCGTCTGGGGTGGAGCCACTAAACCTGCGATGTCCATGCCCTCTGCCATTTATACACCTTCGTTCATCGGTGGAAAAGGTATCAGATCGTAAAGCAGGCCTCGTTCGGGAAATTTACGTCTATTCCACATGGCCATTTAGGCTCTATTCACAAACACTCCTGTGATGGTGACACTGTCGAGAAGGGTCCACGATTCCTCTCACGTGGATAAAAATACTTTTGTTGTGATTCCTCAGTTTCTCCCCGCGTATGTGTTGCTCGAACAGTCCACGGGTATACTGCCGGTTCATAGTGTCAAACGGGCACAACATTTCGGCGATCAAACATGTCGCCATCTTCAGGTGCGCTGACGAACTGAGCCGCTCTCAGGAGCTCAGCGCACCTGACGATGGCGACTTGTTTGATCGCCGAAATATTGTGCCCGTTGGACACTATGAACCGGCAGTATACCCGTCGACTGTTCGAGCAAAAATATTGTTGTTTGAATGCAAATGGCTGTTTTCACACCCACCACATCGGTGCCAACAGTGCTCTCTCAGTACCCGTATCCTGATCATCGGATTTCCTGCAGACAGTTGTAGTAACCTTACCCTGATTTCTTGCAAGGCAAGATGTTTAAGTTTCCTGCTTTTTAATTTTTTGATTTGTTGTTTCCCTTAAGTAGTATAGATACAAACCTTTTATGTCACTTTTTAGTACTTCCTTACTGTATCGTACTATACATATTACCATATACATGACTTAACAAGTGCGAGTTACCTACATACAGCGACAGAAAAGCGGTGTGATGCTTTATCAGCAGCAATCTGACACTGTTACGCCAGCAAAAATTCGCCTTATCAGAAAATTTAATGTCTCTTACTCACACACATACACATACATAGGTATGTGTTCACAGAGCGCATAAATATTGACAGTTCTGGTTTAACTTACACGGTTGCCACGTCTAAAGTGTCTGTAATATTTATGAAAAATAAGTAAGCTTCGTCAGAAACACACACACACACACACACACACACACACACACACACACACGATGTTGTCGAATGAGCAGTTAAGATATTCGTGACTTCCAAAATGTAAATCTGTGCTCTTGTTATTTCATCGTACAATACTTTTTGCAAGGCACGATACACTCTTCTCCCCCCTCCCCCACCATCGCGACCATCAAATTAAGTATTTTCAGAAGTAAACTGGCTGTGTTGTTTATCAAAATACACATGACACTGCTGATCTAAATTACAGGTTAAACTACACTTGGTAACAGCTACGTTACATCTTTGCAGCACATGTTGGTGCAAGGCACAATGTGTCCGCTGATTAAATATTTCCGCGTCTGTATTTGCTGTATCATTGTGATGTAACTGTACAAATTACGCCGCGCGGGATTAGGCGAGCGGTCTCAGGCGCTGCAGTTGTGGACTGTGCGGCTGGTCCCGCCGGAGGTTCGAGTCCTCCCTCGGGCATGTGTGTGTGTGTGTGTGTGTGTGTGTGTGTGTGTGTGTGTGTGTGTGTGTGTGTGTCATTAGGATAGTTTAGGTTAAGTAGTATGCAAGCTTAGGGACTGATGACCTTAGCAGTTAAGTCCCATAAGATTTCACACACATTTGAACATTTTTTGTACAAATTACATGTTAGCTAAAACAATATGATAAGCAGGCAGGCAGTGATAGTTGAGAGATCCTCTTAGGCTTAAACGATGCTATGTTAACTGTCACTTGACCATCATTGTATGTGGGAAGAAGATAACGCATCGTCTTCTACATATAAATTACTTTATTGATTGGCTAATATAGATTTTCTATTATTTTTGTTCTTTGGCCTACCCACGGTTATTCCACAGGATTTCAAAAACGAACTTTCGAGGAAAGCTGTGATATTTGCTGATTAGTACTAAGGCACCAAGGCTCTCTGAAACAGTTTACAGACTCAATCTCCTTAACCAGTTACTAAATAATACTAAGGTTTATGAAATGTTCATCAAACAATGACACATTGACACTTTAGCGCATCAAAGCTTATTAAAAATGGCGGGTTTTCGCGAGATATTTAATGCGCTATATGACTTAAACTTGAGTATGTAAGAACGACTTCAAAAAACACCAAATACGACATGTTAGCTTCGTAAACACTGAATGGTTTACTTACGTCAAACGATGCACAAGGTTTCACACAGATCTACGAAAATTCGATCTTTGCGCCATAGTAAATTAGCGCACAAAACTGTCTATATTGTTGATTAAGATTTGACACTACTTATCTAACTTAAACAGGACATGCAGACAAGAATAGTTCAGTTATTGTCCAAATTTTCAAAGAAACCAGACGTTGTCTGTATTACGCATCAAAATAAGTAAAAAATTGTTCTGTACGGTACAAACACATTTGGCTCACTTATTGGCATTGCTGATCCAAGTTACAGGTTACGCGACATTTGACAAGAACCGACTTAAACTGTCACCCAGTGCCGACTTCGCGACGCTTAGACAAATTAACATATTGTGTGTAGTCTTCACATATCTCTTTAACACACATTCAGATGGCTAAGAACAAGGGTTGCTATGCTTTCAACTATCAACTTTCAACTACTTTTCAAAGTCAGCCAAACGTTATAGTGACTCCACGTACGGCATGTAAAAGAGATGGAGATATAGACAGCGAGAGGGAATCATGTGTGTATGATAAATCACTTCTCTCGAAAATTTCCCTCCTTCATACCTCCGTTTTACCACAGATGACGTGTCAATGGTCTCATTTCTACTAAGATTGCCTAGTTGCTTCCACCGCCCAGAGTGAAGTTCACAAGTTCTGAATAACCTGCAGTCTTCTACAGTAGTTGTTCCAAGCAAAGAAAACGAGTAGGTAACGAGACCGCCCCGCTATCTTGAAGCTGTAATAGAACTGGTAGTTTAAAAATAATTAAGTTTAAGCGGAATGACATTCACTTTTTATTATCAGAAAACAAGAAACTGCACAGTTATAGCCCACTTTATGAATCTACATCTACATCACTACTCTGCAATTCACATTTAAGTGCTTGGCAGAGGGTTCATCGAACCACAATCATCCTATCTCTCTACCATTCCACTCCCGAACAGCGAGCGGGAAAAACGAACACCTAAACCTTTCTGTTCGAGCTCTGATTTCTCTTATTTTATTTTGATGATCATTCCTACCTATGTAAGTTGGGCTCAACAAAATATTTTCGCATTCGGAAGAGTAAGGTGGTGACTGAAATTTAGTAAAAAGGTCTCGCCGCGACGAAAAACGTCTATGCTGTATGACTTCCATCCCAACTCGTGTATCATATCTGCCACACTCTCTCCCCTATAACGTGATAATACAAAACGAGCTGCCCTTTTTTGCACCCTTTCGATGTGCTCCGTTAATCCCACCTGATAATGATCACACACCGCGCAGCAATATTCTAACAGAGGACGAACGAGTGTAGTGTAAGCTGTCTCTTTAGTGGGCTTGCTGCATCTTCTAAGTGTCCTGCCAATGAAACGCAACCTTTGGCTCGCCTTCCCGACAATATTATCTATGTGGTCCTTCCAACTGAAGTTGTTCGTAATTTTAACACCAACGTACTTAGTTGAATTGACAGCCTTGAGAATTTTACTATTTATCGAGTAATCGAATTCCAACGGATTTCTTTTGGAACTCATGTGGATTATCTCATACTTTTCGTTATTTAGCGTCAACTGCCACCTGACACACCCTACAGCAATCTTTTCTAAATCGCTTTGCAACTGATACTGGTCTTCGGATGGCCTTACTAGACCGTCAATTACAGCATCATCTGCGAACAATCTAAGAGAACTGCTCAGATTGTCACCCAGGTCATTTATATAGATCAGGAACAGTAGAGGTCCCAGGACGCTTCCCTGGGGAACACCTGATATCACTTCAGTTTTACTAGATGATTTGCCGTCTATTACTACGAACTGCGACCTTCCTGACAGGAAATCACGAATCCAGTCGCACAACTGAGACGATACCCCATAGCTCCGCAGCTTGATTAGAAGTCGCTTGTGCGGAACGGTGTCAAAAGCTTTCCGGAAATCTAGAAATACGGAATCAACTTGAGATCTCCTGTCGATAGCGGCCATTACTTCGTGCGAATAAAGAGCTAGCTGCGTTGCACAAGAGCGATGTTTTCTGAAGCCATGCTGATTACGTGTCAATAGATCGTTCCCTTCGAGGTGATTCATAATGTTTGAATAGAGTATATGCTCCAAAACCCTTCTGCAGACCGACGTCAATGATATAGGTCTGTAGTTAAATGGATTACTCCTACTACCCTTCTTGAACACTGGTGCGACCTGCGCAATTTTCCAATCTGTAGGTACAGATATATCGGTGAGCCAGCGGTTGTATATCAGTGCTAAGTAGGGAGCTGTAGTATGAGCGTAATCTGAAAGGAACCTAATCGGTATACAGTCTGCACCTGAAGACTTGCCCGTATCAAGCGATTTGAGTTGCTTCGCAACCCCTAAGGTATCTACTTCTAAGAAACTCATGCTAGCAGATGTTCGCGTTTCAAATTCTGGAATATTCCATTCGTCTTCCCTGGTGAAGGAATTTCGGAAAACTGCGTTCAATAACTCCGCTTTAGCGGCACAGTCGTCGATAACAGTACCATCGGCACTGCGCAGCGAAGGTATTGAGTGCATCTTGCCGCTTGTGTACTTTACATACGACCAGAATTTCTTCGGATTTTCTACCAAATTTCGAGACAATGTTTCGTTGTGGAACCTATTAAAGGCATCTCGCATCGAAGTACGTGCCAAATTTCGCGCGTCTGTAAGTTTTAGCCCATCTTCGGGATTTCGCGTTCTTCTGAACTTCGCATGCTTTTTCCGTTGCCTCTGCAACAGCGTTCGGACGTTTTTTGTGTACCACGGCGGATCCGTTCCATCTCTTACCAATTTATGAGGTATGAATATCTCAATTGCTGTTGCCACTATATCTTTGAATTTGAGCCACATCTCGTCTACATTCGCATGGTTAGTTCGGAAGGAATGGAAATTGTCTTTTAGGAAGGCTTCTAGTGACACTTTATCCTCTTTTTTAAATAAAATTATTTTGCGTTTGTTTCTGATGGATTTGGAAGAAATGGTATTGAGCCTAGCTACAACGACCTTGTGATCACTAATCCCTGTATCAGTCATGATGCTCTCTATCAGCTCTGGATTGTTTGTGGCTAAGAGGTCAAGTGTGTTTTCGCAACCATTTGCAATTCGCGTGGGTTCGTGGACTAACTGCTCGAAATAATTTTTGGAGAAAGCATTTAGGACAATCTCGGAAGATATTTTCTACCTACCACCGGTTATGAACAAGTATTTTTGCCAACATATCGAGGGAAGGTTGAAGTTCCCACCAACTATAATCGTATGAGTGGGGTATTTATTTGTTACGAGACTCAAATTTTCTCTGAACTGTTCCGCAACTATATCATCGGAGTCTGGGGGTCGGTAGAAGGAGCCAATTATTAACTTAGTTCGGCTGTTAAGTATAACCTCCACCCATACCAATTCGCACGGAGTATCTACTTCGACTTCACTACAAGATAAACCACTACTGACAGACACAAACACTCCACCACCAATTCTGCCTAATCTATCTTTCCTGAACACCGTCTGAGACTTCGTAAAAATTTCTGCAGAACTTATTTCAGGCTTTAGCCAGCTTTCTGTACCTATAACGATATCAGCTTCTGTGCTTTCTATTAGCGCTTGAAGCTCAGGGACTTTTCCAGCGCAACTACAACAATTTACAACTATAATTCCGACTGTTCCTTGATCCAAGCACGTCCTGTAATGCACCCTTTGACATTGCAGCCCACCCCGTACTTTCCCGAGGCCTTCTAACCTAAAAAACCGCCCAGTCCACGCCACACAGCCTGCGCTACCCGTGTAGCCGCCAGTTGAGTGTAGTGAACTCCTGACCTATTCAGCGGAACCCGAAACCCCACCACCCTATGGCGCAAGTCAAGGAATCTGCAGCCAACACGGTCGCAAAACCGTCTGAGCCTCTGATTCAGACCCTCCACCCGGCTCTGCACCAAAGGTCCGCAGTCGGTTCTGTCAATGATGCTGCAGATGGTGAGCTCTGCCTTCATCTCGTAAACAAGACCGGCAGCCTTCACCAAATCAGATAGCCGCTGGAATCCAGAGAGAATTTCCTCAGATCCAAAGCGACACACGTCATTAGTGCCGACATGTGCCACCACCTGTAGCTGGCTGCACCCTGTGCTCTTCATGGCATCCGGAAGGACCCTTTCCACATCAGGAATGACTCCTCCCGGAATGCACACGGAGTGCACACTGGATTTCTTCCCCTCCTTAGCCGCCGTATCCCTAAGGGGCCCCATTACGCGCCTAACATTGGAGCTCCCAACTACCAGTAAGCCCACCCTCTGCGATTGCCCGGATTTTGAAGGCTGAGAATGATCCTCTGAAACAGGGCAGGCAGCTGCATCTGGCTCAACAAGAGACAGTGCCTGAAACCTGTTTGTCAGACGCACTGGGGAGGCTTTCTGATCAGCCTCAGGGGACGCCTTTCGCTGCCTGCCACACCTTGGAACGACCTCCCAATCAACCACAGGCGAGGGCTCAGCCCCACTGCGGGCAGCAACCGGGGTAACCACAGCGGCAGACCGATCTGGGGACAAACGGGACGAGGTTGACATCCCCGTGATACCCGAGTCCGGCTCCCCAGAATGGTGCCCATTGGCAACAGCGTCAAGCTGCGCGACCAAAGTCAGCGCCGATTGCAGCTGTGAGCGAAGGGATGCCAAGTCAGCCCTCATCCGAACACAGCAATCGAAGTCCCTGTCCATTCTAATCGATGTTGAACAACAGTTACTGAAACACGAGTCCGTGCCTAGATAACACAAGGGAAACACGCAAAGAATGTATGAACTAGCCTGTACAAATGCTTAACGACTGCGCTATAATCTGCTGAATTTACGATTACAGTAACTAGAACTCGAAATTGCACCTCCTATACGAAACTCACACGCAATTTAAATAAGAATCTACCAAGTAAACACTAAAGCGCGATGCTACCACTGTCAAATACTATAATACGCCCGAAATATATGAATTAAACAATGCAAGTACCCAAAAACACGCAAAGAAATTAATTAAACTATCTAACAAATAAGTAAGCTAGGGTTATACGACTTGCTGCTGCAGCTACTTATCCAACGGCGGCAGGGAGCACAATCACAAATGATTACCCTTCTTCACACTTCCATAGAAAATAAACAAAATAATGAACTGTATTAGCGTGATTACTATCGAACTGCTCTCAATTGCATGTCCAATAACCAGAGATTGCTAATTAAGTTGTTAACCATTGCCAAACGTGGCAGGCAATGTGTCTGTATTCCAAGACTTCCGATGGAGCGCTTACATTTACAAACCGGAGATTGCTAATTAAGTCTTAACTGACACCAACCACGGCAGAAAACATGTCTGTCCTCCGAGACTGTCACAGCTCTGATCTTACAGCCGAACCACTTCGCCCGCCACCCAAGTTTGGCGCGTTCCGAAGATCTCCAAAGTGTTTCGTATGCCTTTCCGTTTAGTAGTTGTTTAACATTCTGCTGGTAATTATTACTTATGAAATAATGGCATCATTGCCTACTATTGACAGGCGCTTTCATATGAAATGAAAGTAATTAACTGTTTAGTTTTTTAATATTAACAACTGATTTTATCATTTTGGCGCCGTTCTTCCGAAAGCAGCAGCCAATCGCGAAGGAGGACAATTGCTGCCTTCTCAACTTCTCTAAGAAGAGCTTCGTGCAGCTGAATATGACGTCTGTAAAGCCCGAAACACATGCTATGATAAAAACTTGATCTTCCAATAAAAACTTTTCTCATCTTCTATTGGTAGTACCAGCTTCAGCTGACGAAGAGTGGAGTTTACAAGACACTTGTATGAAATAACATACTGAACAGTCGTTTTAACTTGCTCTAAGTCCAGGTAGCAGCATCTAAATGCCCGCGTTCTTGGACCCTTATTATTTAATAACTCGGTCATGAATCGATTTAAATCTTTAATATTTTTATATGAATGGAGTAAAGTCGGCTTTAGTTACAGAAAAACTCTTAGCTCGATTGCATTTAAACTTTGGCGGCTAGAATTATTAGTACGGAACCGAGTGTAGACCGTGATCTCTGAACTACTTCTTCAAGAGTCTTTGTCTTGATTGTTATTTACATTAAGATCTTGAAACCTGTTATAGCTTTACTATTTAATGGATGTAATCAAGTGCTGTAATCAGAAAATTCTGTCATTAATATAAATTATACTTAATCTATTTCAAGTAATGACGGTTTTGTTCCAGTTCTACTTTTTAGTAAATTACTTGAAAACTATTAGAGGTAGCTTAATGGACTCACGTAGCTAATGTTTTTACGCCAAACTGAAGCCTCATACGAATTTTCATTATTCTAAGTTTAATATTTAGTGCCTTCAATTTTTCGTAAAAACGCCGATTTTGACAAAACTATTGCTCCGATCAAGTTGAGACTTATAAGAGTTGATTGTGACATACATTTGCACATACTGAACAATTTTTAGCTTTCTAGATTATTATTTAGCGCAACTTGTTTTTTTCTTAAAAGAATATATTTTGTGAAACATACTCATTTTATCACTCTTGAGACTTAACAATTTAAATATTGATGTAGTGAAACCTACGTTGACAAAGTTTGGTAAAGCTACTTTAGCTCTTAATTTCATTTTTAGATTATGGCGCAATACTCTGTATGCTACACACAGGCGCGTTATGATGACGTGGCACTAGTAGCAATGAACTGGGGTAAGTCCCGACAAACTCGCTAGGGTCTGTATATCTCAAATATTACAGAGCTTGTTTCGCCACACACTGCTTGTCAATCTGTTTATATACTTGTTCTTTCTCTTTCTTTAACTTTCGAATCTGCGATTTATTCTTATAAAACAGCGACGCTGTATGATGTATCAGGCAGCGTAACTTGCTGTGACAGTGCGAGAGAGAGAGACAAAGATATTGTTTATTACTCTGTGGCGGTCAGCGCTCACATAATTATTCTTACGATATAAAGCTTTTGTTCTTCTTAAGAGTAATTTTACAAGAAGAGAGCCATTCTTGTGATGTAAAAATCGACGCCATTGCGACTTTTTGATTCACATAGTAAAATATATGTGTATATGGAAGGAAATCAGTTAATAGAACAATAAAATATTGTTCATGTCAAGAAGGTACGTGTTATTCTACACCCAGCGTATACTTCTATTGTGATTTAATAATAAATACCAGCTTGAGAACAGTTCCGACGGGAGCGTTCAGTTCTAGTGAAATAGTTCGATGTTTTCTTCGGAAAAGAAGTCACTTCATGGATCATTCAAATCCACAATAGTACCGGACATTTCTCAGAACTGAAAGCAATCTGATTGCTATGCAACAGAGCCCCAATGAATATTTCTCCGTACTCTGGTTACCACTTTCAGCTCAACACAATATCTGCAGCATCTGGAGCAGATTTCTACAACAGCGGAAGCGTGTAATCGCTATCAGTTTCACACATAGCCCTGTGTACGCTGTATGTATTTACCCACAACAGTGAACATACAGTTACTCACACACATAGAAAGACAATACAAGGTGGTGTGGGAAACATTTCAGTATAAAGGTCCTGTAGAGCTAAACAGTAATTAGCCTAGTAGTAGTCATCATCATCATCATCATCATCATCGTCATCATCATCATCGTCATATAAGACTGATTATGCCTTTCAGCGTTCATTCTGGAGCATAGCCCCCCTATAAAATTCCTCCATGATCCCCTATTCAGTGCTAACATTGGTGCCTCTTCTGATGTTAAACCTATTACTTCAAAATCATTCTTAACCGAATCCAGGTACCTTCTCCTTGGTCTGCCCCGACTCCTCCTACCCTCTACTGCTGAACCCACGAGTCTCTTGGGTAACCTTGCTTCTCCCATGCGTGTAACATGACCCCACCATCTAAGCCTGTTCGCCCTGACTGCTACATTTATAGAGTTCATTCCCAGTTTTTCTTTGATTTCCTCATTGTGGACACCCTCCTTCCATTGTTCCCATCTACTAGTACCTGCAATCATCCTAGCTACTTTCATATCCGTAACCTCAGTTTTGTTGATAAGGTAACCTGAATCCACCCAGCTTTCGCTCCCATAGAACAAAGTTGGTCGAAAGATTGAACGGTGCACAGATAACTTAGTCTTGGTACTGACTTACTTCTTGCAGAAAAGAGTAGATCGTAGCTGAGCGCTCACTGCATTGACTTTGCTACACCTTGCTTCCAGTTATTTCACTACGTCGCCATCCTCTGAGAATATGCATCCTAAGTACTTGAAACTGTCCACCTGTTCTAACTTTGTTCCTCCTATTTGGCACTGAATCCGTTTATATTTCTTTCCCACTGACATTACTTTCGTTTTGGAGATGCTAATCTTCATACCATAATCCTTACATTTCTGATCTAGCTCTGAAATATTTCTTTGCAAATTTTCAACCGAATCTGCCTTTACAACTAAGTCACCCGCATATGCAAGACTGCTTATTTTGTGCTCACCTAGTAGTAGTAGTAAACAATTTTTTTTTTCAAAGGAGCTACGAGGCACTAAGTGCAAGGTGTACAAAGTTGGCTAGCGATGTACAAATAGCAGTGATTCAAGTAGGAAACAGGTCAATTTTAGCACTCGGAAAGCTGCTCAATCGAAATCCACGAAGCTTAGGATAAACCAGACGGTAATACAACTCATTGTCCCATACGAGCGGAGACCTGGACTCTGACCCAAAGGACAGGAAGAAAACCTCTGACATTTGAGAATATTTTTCTGAGACGTATTTTTGGACCAGTGAAGTATGGAAACGAGAGGAGAAAAAGAAAGAGGTACGAATTATTGGAGTTACACAAATCGCTGGACATTATGGCTGCGAATAAAGAGAGGAGACTGAAGTGGTATGGACACATAATTCGTAGAGAATGCCCCATCACGAGGCACGTCATGGAAGAAGACTTCAGAGGCTACGGACCAAGGGGGAGACAACGGCTGAGATGATTTGACAGCATCAGAGAGGATGTGATTACGATGGGACCAGCTGGAGAGGACTACACGGACCGAAGACGATGGAGGAGCCGACTGGCGAGGCCAAAGACCGACTGCAGTTTGTGTGGACTACCTAGTAGCCACTACCTTCCTCCAGCTTTGCTCACAGAACTGTTTGTATCCCCTTGCCTCCATAACTTTGTTGACAAATTCAGCTGCTTTCAGGCTCAAATTCCTATGTCCTTAGAACTACTCCAACTACACTACAAGTTGTTCGCTAGTAGAAAGACATGAGACATAGTAAGGAAAATTGTATTCGTGAAGTTTTTTATCTTTTATGTAACGCAATTTTCGCCCATAATTGAAATTTTAAACCTGATAAAGTGTGAACGCCACTGAAGAAAACTCTGTGTGTGGCCTGGTTCATACAGACGCGTCCGACAGCCGAGTGCATCGACACTTTTAAACGCATTATGAAATGCAACCACCGTCCCCACCAACTACTGAAGCTTGGCATACGTCTTTTACGGAAACAGGTAGCGTTCTCCAAAAAAAAAAAAGGGGGCGCGCCACTCACCTGTTTCAGACGCCAACGCCAACTGCAGGCGTCTGCAGAGAGTCCGATAAAGCTGGTGCTTGCAGCGGTCAGAGAATTGGGAATGAGACGACCAACAGAGTAGAATGTCTTGCGTGAGAGGTTACCGGTACATCCCTACAAGGTGCAGGTGCTTCAGGCATAAAGCCTGCTGACAAACATCAGCGCGAACAGTTTGCAGTGGATATGCCAGCAAGAATGACACGGAGAATGACGTTTTGGAAAAGATTTGTTTCCCCGATGGGGCAATGTTTCATGTATCCGGCAAACTGAATCGTTGTAAATCTCGTATATGGGGTTCACAGCATTCTCACGTTACACGTGAAATGCAGAGTCAATGCTTGGAGCGGAGTGATCCTCAATTGCGTCATTGGTCGATTCTTTTTCATCGAGTCCACCATCAACAGAGTTCGCTGTGACACAACTGGAACACGTGCAACCTGCTGTTACAGAAGTCCGCAGTGCCACAATTGAACACCTGCAACCTGATGTCACATTGCAGCAGGCTGGGACACCGTCCCACCGGTCCCGTCAATTTCTAGATGCAAAGTTTTCGGCTAGGTCGGTTGGACACATGATATCTTGCGAACCATGGAGAAGGCTATCAGACGGATGCCATATTCCTTGACTTCCGCAAAGCGTTTACTCGGTGCCCCACTGCAGGCTACTAACTAAGGTACGAGCATGTGGGATTGGTTCCCAAGTATGTCGGATTGGTTCCCAAATATGTGAGTGGCTCGAAGACTTCTTAAGTAATAGAACCCAGTGCGTTGTTCTCGATGGCGAGTGTTCATCGGAGGTGAGAGTATCATCTGGAGTGCCCCAGGGAAGTGTGGTAGGTCCGCTGTTGTTTTCTATCTACATAAATGATCGTTTGGATAGGGTGGTTAGCAATGTGCGGCTGTTTGCTGATGATGCTGTGGTGTAAGGGACGGTGTCGTCTTCGAGTAACTGTAGGAGGATACAAGATGACTTGGACAGGATTTGTGATTGGTGTAAAGAATGGCAGCTAACTCTAAATATAGATAAATGTAAATTACTGCAGATGAATAGGAAAAAGAATCCTGTAATGTTTGAATACTCCGTTAGTAGTGTAGCGCTTGACACAGTCACGTCGATTAAATATTTGGGCGTAACATTGCAGAGCGATATGACGTGGAACAAGCATGTAATGGCAGTTGTGGGGAAAGCGGATAGACGTCTTCGGTTCATTGGTAGAATTTTGGGAAGATGTGGTTCATCTGTAAAGGAGACCGCTTATAAGAGACTAATACGACCTATTCTTAGGTACTGCTCGAGCGTTTGGGATCCCCATCAGGTCGGATTGAGAGAGGACATAGAAGCAATTCAGAGGCGGGCTGCTAGACTTGTTACTGGTAGGTTTGAGCACGCGAGTGTTACGGAAATGCTTCAGGAACTCGGGTGGGACTCTCTAGAGGAAAGGAGGCGTTCTTTTCGTGAATCCCTACTGAGGAAATTTAGAGAACCAGAATTTGACGCTGACTGCAGTACAATTTTACTGTCACCAACTTACATATCATGGGAAGACCACAAAGAGAAGATAAGAGAGATTAGGGCTCGTACAGAGGCATATAGGCAGTCATTTTTCCCTAGTTCTGTTTGGGAGTGGAACAGGGAGAGAAGATGGTAGTTGTGGTACGAGGTACCCTCCGACACGCACCGTATGGTGGATTGCGGAGTATGTATGTAGATGTAGGTGTAGATGTAACAATATGGGCCACTTCGATGGCCGCTACAATCCCCTGACCTCACACCATTAGACTTCTTGACGTGCTGTTTTGTAAGGGATCTGGTGTGCGGAAGGAATGTTAGAGACTTACAGGACTTGAAAGTACGCATGCGCAATGCATCTGAACGTAAGCTGGTCATGTCATTTTGGTTTTTGTATGTCACCGATGTGCACATCAAAGAGAGAGGAATTTGCGTTTCTGTCAAACAATCTTTGTTCTTGCTGCGGCACAGCCTTTGCCTCTGCGCAGTCTGATACGTTCTTAGTTGAAGCGTGGTTAGTGATGGACGTATGCAGTAGTGCTGTGTTGACTTGTGACGGTATATGTTGGATGAACAAAGATTTATTGTAAAGGATAGCAAGGGTGAATATGATGTATACATTGAAAGGTGGATGGAATATAAATTTTGAATATTTTGTTAAGAGAAGAGGTCTGACGTAAGTCTGCAGCACTGCAAACCCAATTTGTAGAACTGATTATTGGGAGTTAGTTACTTTTGTGCACTTGCTCAGAGCTGAGACAAAGGCCACCCTACTGCTTTCCTCACTCATGCTTTAACACATTAACTGTTTGATTTTTATATACATTCTCTGTTAATACTGTACACTTTTTAAATCATTGTTTACTTTGTTAAGCATAGTATTGCTCAGAGCCATGTTATGTGTGAAGATCACGCAAAGTACTACTCAGAGTTTCTGTATATAAATTTCATTCTAAAATTGTTGTCTTGGCATATCATTTACTAGGAATTGTTACTCTCCGCACCCCACTGTTTATTATTATTCATTATCACATGCAACAATTTGACTATGTATTTAGAAACGGAAATCTAACGCAGACATTGCCTGCATGCTGTCGTGCTTTCGAGAAATCTGCAACAATGTTGTCAAGACGCGAGGTAAATGGACATTTTGATTGGAACCAGGTAATTGTTTTACTTCAGTTGCACAATTAATATAGAGACAAGCGGGATTCAGATCAGTTAATATTAGATTCTGTCTAGTCATAGGTTAGCATTTGAATATTAACTGAACAAAAGTTTGTGAATACATAGTTTTGGTTATACATAGACTTTTATAGACAGTGGGGCAAGGGCCTTGCCGCTGTGGATACACTGGTTCCCGTGAGATCACCAAGGTTAAGCGCTGTCGGGCGTGGCTGGCACTTGGATGGGTGACCCTCCAGGCCGCCATCCACTATTGCCATTTTTCGGGGTGCACTGAGCCTCGTGATGCCAATTGAGGATCTACTCGACCGAATAGTAGCGGCTCCGGTCAAAGAAAACCATCATAACGACCGGGAGAGCGATGTGCTGACCACAAGCCCCTCTTATCCGCATCCTCAACTGAGGATGACACAGCGGTCGGATGGTCCCGATGGGCCACTTGTGGTCTGAAGACGGAGTGCTTTATGGAGAGGGAGGTGAAGCTGGGCTAAATTTCAGACTGAAACAAAGATAGTGGGGAGGTTACACATTTCACCGTCGAGATCTTGAATCATACGTGTCCAACTAGACATTATCTGTGGCACTATGGATTCACGCACTGATGTCCATGAATTAAATGAAATGTCATGTGGTTTGGGCCTCCCGGCAGGTAGACCCGATCGCATGGTGTAAGTCTTTTGAGGTGACGCCACTTGGGTGACTTGAGCGTCCATGAGGATGAAATGATGATGACAAACACCCAGTCCCTGAGCGGAGAAAAATCTCAACCCATCCGGAAATGCATGCCGGGTCCCTCAGCATGGCAAGCCGGTGTGCTGTCCACTCAGCTACGGTAATAGACATGTCTATGAATGACGAAACAATGTCACGTATTGACAAATATCTACATCTACATCCATACTCCACAAGCCACCTGACGGTGTGTGGCGGAGGGTACCCTGAGTACCTCTATCGGTTGTCCCTTCTATTCCAGTGTCTTATTGTTCGTGGAAAGAAGGATTGTCGGTATGCCTCTGTGTGGGCTCTAATCTCTCTGATTTTATCCTCATGGTTTCTTCGCGAGATATGTAGGAGGGAGCAATATACTGCTCGACTCCTCGGTGAAGGTATGTTCTCAAAACTTCAACAAAAGCCCGTACCGAGCTACTGAGCGTCTCTCCTGCAGAGTCTCCCACTGGAGTTTATGTATCATCTCCGGAACGCTTTCACGATTACTAAATGATCCTGTAACGAAGTGCGTTGCTCTCTGTTGAATCTTCTCCATCTCTTCTATCAACCCTATCAGGTACAGATCCCACACTGGTGAGCAGTATTCAAGCAGTGGGCGAACAAGCGGTCTTAACCTACTTCCTTTGTTTTCGGATTGCATTTCCTTAGGATTCTTCCAATGAATATCAATCTGGCAACTCTGCTTTACCGACGATCAACTTTATATGATCATTCCATTTTAAATCACTCCTAATGCCTACTCCCAGATAATTTATGGAATTAACTGCTTCCGGTTGCTGACCTGCTATTTTGAAGCTAAATGATAAGGGATCTATCTTTCTATGTATTCGCAGCACATTACACTTGTCTTCATTGAGATTCAATTGCCATTCCCTGCACCATGCGTCAATTTGCTGGAGATCCTCTTGCATTTCAGTACAATTTTCCATTCTTACAACCTCTCGATATGCCACAGCATCATCCACAAAAAGCTTTAGTGAACTTCCGATGTCATCCACAAGGTCATTGATGTATATTTTGAATAGTAGTGGTCCTACGACACTTCCCTGCTGCCCACCTGCAATCACTCTTACTTCGGAAGACTTCTCTCTATTGAGAATGACATGCTGCGTTCTGTTATCTTGGAACTCTTGAATCCAATCACACAATTGGTCTGGTACTCCATATGCTCTTACTTTATTCATATCTAGTATAGTTTTGAAGGTATCAAAGTCTTAAGTTGTAAAGATAATTAATGTACACCATGTATTTTGCTCTGAACAAGTTAGCTGGTCCTTAAAAGATGAGCTGGCTTTAATGCGCCGATACAGTAGTGAGTCCCGGACAACGGTGGCCAACCGGCTTCGTCGACGGAAGTGTAGCCGGCTGCCACGCTCGGCGACTGTGCGCCCCACGCCGTCCACACCGCATCCAGGAGTTAGGGGCGGGCTTTTAATTGCACATGGGGCTAATGCACGGCCGGCGATAGCGCTCCCCGTGACGTATGGGAATGGCGCCGGCGATAGCATCTGATGCGCCAGCGCGGCTCTGTCCACCCGCTCCGGAGCCAAAAAAAGGAACGCCGCGATCCCCACTTACAGGGTTTCTCACTCTCGCGGTACGCCAGCTAATTGGCCATTTAAAGGACTTAAGAGGAAATATGCAAATGAAAATGAACAACCTCCTTTCCTACAAAATAATACATCCTGCGGTTTTTAACAGGAGCTCTGTGCTAATGACATCGTAACTGTACTTAAAGACTCGGCCATTCGCTTGATAATCCAAAGCTCGTGTTATTTATACTGGATTGTGTGCTGAGGTGTTGTTTATGTAACGGCCGCTTCTGCAGGATAAACCCGAACCACACCGACAAAATTTCGGCAGTTACTCAGGGATATCTTCCGAAGATTTGGGTCATAGCTAACAGTGATCTCCGATGGACTGTTACGGAGTATTCAAACAACTTACGGGAATTCAACCAGGTAATATTTACAGCGACCACCGATGTTCCGACGGGAGTGCACCCCGCCATTTTCACAGGGATGCAGGTTTTTGTTAAAATTCTGCTTGGAATCCTGCTTTATTCCTTGTCAAAAACAGAGGGACAGAGTCAATGTTACCTCACTTGCTAGTTCGTAGTGTCAGTATCGATATCTCTGACTTTGGTTATCTTTGGTGGCAGTAGTGTCCAGTGTGTGTGTGTGTGTGTGTGTGTGTGTGTGTGTGTGTGTTATCTTTCCTGAATTACTCCAAGAACCAAGGTTTTAAATTTGCCTGTACATCGCCTGTCCGTTGCAGAAAAAATGGTTCAAATGGCTCTCAGCACTATGGGACGTAACATCTGAGGTCATCAGTCCCCTAGAACTTAGAACTACTTAAACCCAACTAGCCTAAGGCCATCACACACATCCATGCCCGAGGCAGGATTCGGACCTGCGACCGTAGTGGTCGCGCAGCTCCAGGCTGAAGCACCTAGAACCGCTCTGCCACAGCGGCCGGAGTCAAAGGAGGAAGCAGCGAAAGCTGTATTCTTGAAAGAGGAAAAGTGAAAAAGACGGGAAACATTATCTTCCAGTAATTTATAGTCTGATACAAATTTAATCGAGGGAAATGCTTCATATGTGCAATGTGAAGAAGAAGACACTCAATGAATATTCTGCTGTTGTGGTTTCTATGGAGACCAACGCAGAGACGTCGTCACAGTGACTCGAACGCTATCCGTTGGCTCCCGAAGAATGTTAACTTGAAACACAACTTTTGTAAGCTCCGACTTCACTTCTTCTGCCCAATAAATGCAGTAAATGTACAAGAGGCACTAACGAAGAGAATATTATTACATTAGGACTTACCTGTTCTTATATTGGTCGATATTAAGTGTTTCTCTGACTGACTCATATTAGGAAAATATTTGTTTCATTTCAAACTGGCGTGATTGTGCTTTTTCCAAATTTACTCCTATTAATTAGCACGAATTAAATAAATAAAATTTAAAGTACAGGGTGATTATACAGCGGTTTGAAAGTTTAACAATAATTATAAATTACACCCATGGTCAGAATGACGTCAAATTGCAATGGAGTATTATCAGAGAAGGGGGAAAACGTATGACAGAAGAAAAATAAATAGTTAAAAATTTAGCAATAGATGGCGCTGAACGCAACAACTTCTAGATAGCCCCACAGCTAGGAGTCACACGGATTAACAGCAGGTGTTCGGGACGGCCAGGCTGTAGGGAAGAGGCAGCTGATAATTCTAGCAGCTGCTTAACTGGATTTGCAATGTGCAGAGGTGCGCCATCTTGCATAAAAATGATCTCATCCACATAACCACACTGTTCGAGAGCCGGAATGACTTGGTTGGGCAAAAGACACTCATAGCGCTTACCAGTGACGGTACATGTAACAGGACCTGAAGCACCTGTCTCTTCGAAAAAATATTGCCCTATGATAAATGATGCCGTGAAACCACACCACACAGTGTCCTTTTCAGGATGAAGTGGTACTGGTTGATTTCCGTGTCGATTTTCCGTTGCCCATATTCGACAATTCTGTGTATTGACACATCCTGTCAGATGGAAGTGGGCTTCATCTGTCAACAAAATCTTACACTGCCGATCATTGTCCACGTCCATGCGAGCAGGAAATTCTAAAGCAAAGGACTCTCTTGCCGGCAGGTCAACAGGAAGCAACTCGCGCGCATGGGTACTTTTGAATGGATAGCGAAGAAGGACGTTTGGTAGGGTTTTGCGCACCGTGTTCACGGGTCTAGTCAATGTTCGGGCAGTTCCTCGTGCACTGCACGTTTGCCCACCACCACTCGTTTCCTCCTGCATTGCTGTGGCCACTGTCGCCGAATCAATTCGTTTCCTTCCTCTAACAGAAAGCACAACAAACGAACCCCTCTTTTCGAATTTCCGAATCATTTTCTCCAGATACACGTCAGGCGACGGACCAACGCCTTTTTTCAAACCCTCAGCCGCGCGGGATTAGCCGAACGGTCTGAGGCGCTGCAGTCATGTACTGCGCGGCTGGTCCCGGCGGAGGTTCGGATCCTCCCTCGGACATGGGTGTGTTTGTTTGTCCTTAGGATAATTTAGGTTAAGTCGTGTGTAAGCTCATTGACTGATGACCTTAGCAGTTAAGTCCCATAAGATTACACACACACACAAACACAAACACACACACACACACACACACACACACACACACACACACACACACACACACACACACACACACCCTTCAGTGTCCGGAACTTTCGCAGAGCGACGTGTGCACAATCATCATTCTTGAAATACAGCTTTACAAGCAGAGCGCGATCCTGCATTGAGACAGTCATGTCGAACGTCGCAGATGCAAAAGGAGGAAAAGCCGTGTACCCGTCGTGTTTATACCAACGTCGATGGGTCGTGCGCATGACAGGTGTTTTCATTACGTGTTCTGACACGTACGGAGCCTACTATTGATCAATTTTTACACTGTTTTTTCTTATTTAGTTTTGATTTCTTCTGCTGTACGTTTTCTCCCTTCTCCGAAATATTCCGTTGCTATTTGACGTCATTGTGACCAGTGGTGTTATTTCTACAGCGTTTTGAAAGTTTAATTATAATTACTCTGCACATTGACTTCGCGTAGATGTCCAATTAGCAGCCATATAGATATATCAAATATTGTATTATAATGTAGAGTAATGTGAAACGAAGCAAGTTCTACAGCAGGGGTGAAGCTAGTATGAGGTCTTCCCAGCACTGGCATCAACTGCGTCGTTCGTGAGACTATCCCATGTATCCAACACTAACTCCGACAGTTCGTGAGGTGTGCACAGGGATCCAAAAATTTGGAGTGTGACAAATGTCTGGCGCCCGAACAGTTCAGTCGGTCAGCTGGAAGTCAGCCTGCTGCCAAAATCACTGCTGAACGATTCGACTCGTGTGAAAGCCGGCGCTCCAACAGGCCAGCCTATCAGGTTGACTTCAGCCCGTTGCCAAAATCATTGAACTAGTCACCTTGTGTGGACTGATAACTGGTCTTGCTGGAACTGTATCACGCCATCGGGATAGCATATCCTCACAGTAGGCGCCACGGTGTGTTCCATGACGTGCGGATACTGATCCATGCGACATTACCATAATTTAGAAGCAGTTCCCTTGACCCTTCGCGCCACCATGAGATTGCGATGCGGTCAACACGCGAATTATAAACATATATGAGTAGAACTGTCAAACCGTAAGTAACGTACTATTTTCCATATGTTTATGTCATTTACCATCTTGAAATGGTTCAAACGGCTCTGAACACTATGGGACTTAACATCTGAGGTCATCAGTCCCCGAGAACTTTGAACTACTTAAACCTAACTAAACTAAGGACATCACACACATCCATGCCCGAGGCTGAATTCGAACCTGCGACCGTAGCGGTCGCGCGGTTCCAGACTGAAGCGCCTGGAACCGCCCGGCTTACCATCTTATCAAAACACTGAGTTATAAGGCAGTTCAGTAACGACGTAATATGGACGTCGCATTAGTGTAGACTAGTGGTTCACAACTTGGGAGTAATTACCCATTGAGGGATAAAATTAAATTTTCTGAAGGGTAAAAACGAAACGATTCGGTTCCCTTCCAGTCAAGAAACTAAATTATTTTCAAAAGATCATTACTGTTATCACAATTTTGTAAGACTCTTACACTGATTATGTAAGTTAGCAAGAGTTAGGTTTTCTCAATTAGTTGCAGTAATACGATGGAGATTAAGGTTCCTCACCCACTACACATATTGTTGTGGTTTGTCCTGTACATCGCTACGATATAAGCGAGGCATGTACGCAACAAATGCTAAATATCTCAAGAAAATGTCTTCAAGTTATACGTAGTACCTGCAGTAGTCCACAAATTGCTTCATTTCGAAACAGGTAAAGAATTAATTGACATCATGACACAGCAGTAACTGCATACAGTCTACTATAGTGCTGTACACAGCATGATTATTATTATATTACTGTTACTATTTGTGGCTGAGACAACGTCCTTGCCGCAGTGTAAACACCGGTTCCCGTCAGAAAACCGCAGCTAAGCGCTGTCGGGCGTGCCCGGCACTTGGATGGGTCACTATCCCGGCCGCCATGCGCTGTTGCCATTTTTCGGGATGCACTCAGCCTCGTCATGCCAATTGAGGAGCTACTCGACCGAATAGCAGCGGGTCCGGTCACAGAAAACCATCGTAACGACCGGGAGAGCGGTGTCCTGACCACACGCCCCTCCTATCCGCATCCTCAGCTAAGGGCGACACAGCAGTCGGATGGTGCCGATGAGCCACTTGTGGCCTGAAGGTGGAGCGCTTTTAATTTGTGGCTGTGGTCAGGCCGTAATCATTTACAGTCTGAAGCCTTCCAATTTCTGCCAGTTCAAGAGTAAAGAGTGCAGCACTCAAGGATTTATGAACATTTTAACTTGGTTGATTTTAAATGGGGTTGCATTGTGCAAGTTAAGCAAGTGCAAGTGGAGGGGTGTAATGCAGGGGAAGTACGTGTTGTAACAAGTGTCTACCCTCACTGCGGATAGTTAGGTTTCGTATTTGCGAAGGTGTTGTGTGTAACACCTGTGATCCACCACGAATTCCTTCATCATTCATTCTAACACACACACACACACACACACACACACACAAAATTTCGTTCATCCTTCATCATTTTAAAAATAAAAGTCTTCCGAGAGAAGTCGTTCATTCTACAGTTTAGTAAGGTGCTGAAGTTGTTGATAAAGTGGGGGAGGGGGGGCAGGAGGGTAAAAGATGGCGGGAGAGGCGAGGGGGGAGGGGTAGGGCGGAATACCAGATAATGTCTGATTTCACTTAGGTATAATGGTCTACGAAAGGTCGACAATGGCGATAAATGTCCTGAATAAACATTAGTTATTAGAAGCAGCTATTCTGGTGCAGCTTTCTAATAATCAAGTCAGTATCCAGCGAAACTAGCCTCGTTCTTGAGTTGAACGGCGTTTAAAAATGGGCGTTCCATGCAAGTGTCAACTACAAGGCCACGTTGAAAAGTAATGCCTCTGATTTTTTTTTACGTGAAAACTCTTAAATCTTTTTAAATAAAACAAACCTTATTAACATTCTACATCTTTATTCTTCATGTCTTTATATTTATTTTTCTATGTAGTCACAGTGGCAATGAGCGTATTTCCCCAAACGTCAGACAAGTTACTCGAGCTGTCGCTTTAAAATGTTTAACATTCCAGAATGAGATTTTCACTGCGCAGCGGAGTGTGCGCTGATATGAAACTTCCTGGCAGATTAAAACTGTGTGCCGGACTTACACTCGAACTCGGGACCTTGGCCTTTCGCGGGCAAGTGCTCTACCATCTGAGCTACCCAAGCACGTATCACGCCCGGTACTCACAGCTTTACTTCTGCCAGTACCGCGTCCCCTACCTTCCGAACGTCACAGAAGCTCTCCTGCATGTTTAACATTGTTTCAAAGCCACATTGCCACTCCTGCTTACACCATTTCAACACTGCCAAAAGTAAAGTCCTCGAAAGTGTTCATTAAGTTTTGGAAATAGATGCCGGAGAACAGAATAAAAAACACGGTGGCATTCCTTTTCAGGCGCCATCGTAACACGTTGCCATGCTGAGGCGTTGACACCTTTCCCATGCCCGACTGTCGAAGCTGGCCAATTATCCCTTTCTCGCTCCACCGATTTATTCACTTCTGGCCACAGCGAAGTTGAACGCCGTACCTGGCTGACAATTCACGAGCACTGAAACCACAGTACTGGACGAGTGCCAGGCCGTTGACTCTCGTCACCGGCGTATACTGAGACACCCTGGAACTAAACGACCGTCTCAAACCCGTCTCTGGTGGAGTGTGCTGTCGCGTTCCGCATACCGCAGCTATATTCATGTTACGCTTGCAGTTCGTCCATAAACAATTACTTGAGAGCATGACACGCTACCACGCGACTACTACGTAACTATAACAGTTTTGCTTTTATTTTTTTAAACAGAGGCTGAACAGTCTTGGCTTTTTAAACAGATGACAGTGTTATAACGTATATATAGAAGAACATGTGAGAATTATACGCAATCACAAAAAATCAAAAAGACTCTATAAGTAAAACCGTTACAATAAGAACGAAACAAATATTCTGTTAAAAGGATGTGACATGTAAAGCTGCGGACGTTACCAGTGTATGTTTCTCGACTGTACATATCGACCAACTCTTCATCAATATGCTCTATCTTACCAAAAGTGTGAGCACACCTGTTAATGGACATTAATATGGGGTGTTCAAACTTCGTCTTTTTGACAGCTTAACACTTCCAGTGAGATGTCTGACTCTCTCGAGGCACTGCTGCCCTTTCTTCCTCAAGAATCAAAATCAGAGAAGGTAATGATGGGGTCTGGAGTGAAGTCGACGTTCAGACTCATCTCAGAGGGATTCCACTGCATTCAGGTGGAGGCCCTAGGCAGGCCAGGCCAATTCTGGAATGTTATTGTCCGCAAACCATAGCCTCAGAGAGGCTCCTTTACGGCAGTGTAGATTATCGTGCTGGTGCAATTATTGTTTCCGAACTCTTCGCCTACTGCATTCAGAACATAATGCTGTAAAATGTTTTCATATGCTTCTTTCATTTAACATTTCCTTCAGCGCGGTAAGGAGACCACGCTCTAATCATGATAAACACTCCCGTCCTCTAAGACTACCGCCCTCCTTATCGGGTATGCCATCAATGTAGTCACTGAGGTCTTCAGCCTTACCAATGACATCAAAATCATCAAGTGACAAATCTTGCCGCTTTCCCTCTCACCCTTTCTTCCTGCCCCGTCATAGTATCTAAACGAGGCAGTCAATTACCAGAACTGCGTAAAAACGACGCCAAATTCGGAGACGCACAGTATTTACAGCAAAAAAAAAAAAAAAAAAAAAAAAAAAAAATATTACAAAAGTTTTCCTTGAACTCCACACACACAAACAGCATAATGTCACCTCTGCAGATACTGTACTGCCTCATCACTAAATTTTATCTCATACGTGTGGGCACAAAACATAAAAAAATTGCGCTTCTGCCTCATGAACATCACTATGATTTATACTCGACAGTAAATTTCACATCTCTCTCATTTCACCTCTACCTTATTATTAAATTTCATCTTGCATATGAGTGCACGCAACTTCAGAACGATATTTCTAAATCAGCATAATTATAATATGCTACAGGGGGAATAAAAGGAAAAGAAACACCAAAGACGAAGTGCTATATATATATATACAAATTTTATTCGAAAAAATTTCATACAATGAATCAAAATCATCTTTAACTTGTAGCTTAAGTCGTGTGACATTTTATGCCGTCACACACACGAAAACATACGAATTTATTCATTATCTTCCCCTTTTTTTAGCGTACCATTTGGTCCAAAAGTAGGTTTAAATGAAATAAAATGATCGTCTGGCATTGTTGGGCGGGAAGTTCGACCACCGAGTGCAAGACTTATTTGCGTCGGCGCCACACTGGGCGACTTGCGTGTGTGTGATGAGGATGGAATCATGATGAGGACAACACAACACCCAGTCCACGAGCGGTGAAAATCCCCAACTTGGTCGGGAATCGAAGCCGGGACCGCTGGAGGGCAGGCAAGCACGTTACCACTCAGCTAAGTAGGCGGACAACAATATGTTGTTACGACTGGAATAAATATTTGAATTGTCTCCATTAGACAGCCACATTTTAACTGTTGTACCTGCGTTCATAAAATCGAAATGGTACTGAATTCCATTTTTCTTGCAATTGTATACAGTAATGCAAGATTCGACCAGTGGGTTATACTGAAAGGGAAACAAACTAAAACCAATGATTTTATTATATGTGGGAACTAAACACTCTCTTCTTGTATTGATATTTTGTATTAATATCTCTTATAGTGTCATTGCGTGTCACTTTGTGGGTTGAAACCGACATTTTAACACAGATTGTTTTTTTCTGATAGGCACACATGTACAAAAATTACAGTTTTCGAAATCGACTGAATCCATGTTGTTCACTCTTCTGCGATAAACCATGCACATGGCGTCAATGTGAAGAAAGTTTGGTTCACTAGCACTGAGACTTGAGAATCTTGATGACAGTGAAATGTCTCACAAGAATATTATGCTTGTGTAAGTGACTGGAGCTATTGTTTCAGTGGTTGTAGAAATGAACGCTATTCGCGTATTTTCATCGCTGCTAAAGTACAACTGTCCCACAGTTGCGTGCTGAAAAAGGAAGATACTAAAGACCCACTATGGCTTTGTCTTTCAATAGAGATACAGGTGTTGCCAATTAGAAGCATATATCACCATTTTTGTCCAAACGTAATATTGACATAGTTCATGTACACTGAAGACTGGCAGAATAAAACACTGTGGTGAGACAACTTTACATAATTAGATATTTTCCTTGAGTTTTTTAACCTGAACATAAATAATTTTTCTGTTTTGTGACATAGCTTGTGTGGTATAGTATTAGTTGCTGGCTGATGGTAAAGCGCCTTAGAGCCTGCAGCTCAGCGTCTATTTCATTTAGTTTTCTGCTACGAATGATTTAAAATCGATTGGCAATAACCATCAGCTGCACAAACATACAAACATTGCAGAGCATGTGAAATTACGCCAGCACCAAGCATAATAATACCTGCCCTGAAATTAAAGAAAATATATAAATTCACATCGTTAATTGAAAGTGATTTTGTGGGGCAATTAATTTTTATGGCCAAGACATTTTAGTTGGGAAGTACCACAAGATGCAGTTTAATGATCAGTTAGCAGTACTATTAGTGATAAAGTATTTTATTCATGGTATTACAAAATTTGTATTTTTCTGTTCCGTGCTCAGTGCAATGAATGGAGGAGAATTAACTAATTAATATCAAGAAGAGATTCAATGAACAATAACTTCGTTGGTGAAGCTGCATACAAGTAGAAATACATCGTATTTATTCCCGTGCCTTGTCTGCTTGGACCGAGTTCATAAAGCAAAGATCACAGTTCAGACGTAGTAATCGGCAGTTTCCTTTCTAAAGGAATATGAGTAGATTTTTTTGAAATTTAATAATTGAGGTTATTTGCTGTAATAGTTAGGCAATCTATATGTGCTGGGGTAGTTACTACTGCTAAACAGTCAATTAGTTATATGTCAATTTCTGGTGAGATTTTTCCAGTTGTAAAAATAGTCTTAGGAGATCAGACAAATACGGAAGTAATCAACGAAAATAATGTTGAGTCCGTGGATGAGAATATTCAGCCTACTGCTCAGTAAAATAAAAATAGGAATCTGTTAATGGTATTATGTAGGAGAACAGAAGTGTTACGGGGAACTCTGACCATGGTATTTGACCAAATAGATGTGATTTCGGAAAACCAGGAAGCTATGTGGGCAAAATTGTCACGGGCTAGTTTGACTAAAGACATTCACGAATTTAGACAAACTCAGAAAGTTTTACTAGAAGCAACGACCGAATTAACTAATAAAGTAGCGATGATTGCCTCACATCAAGGGATATGGGTACCAAATTTGGTTGGATTCGGTCCAGTGGTTTAGGAAGAGATGTGGAAAAGACAAACACTCGAAAAATCTTTTGACAATGTTGACTGAAATACTATCTTTCAAATTCTGAAGGTGACATGTGTAAAATACAGGGAGCGAAAGGCTTTTTACAATTTGTACAGAGATCAGATGGCACTTACAAGTCGAGGGACATGAAAGGGAATCAGCGGTTGAGAAGGGAGTGAGACAGGGTTGTAACCCATCCCTGATGTTATTCAATCTGTATATTGAGCAAGCAGTAAAGGAAACAAAAGAAAAATCTGAAGTAGGGATTAAAATCCATGGAGAAGAAATAAAAACTTTGAGGTTGCCAACGACATTGTAGTTCTGTCTGAGACAGCAAAGGACTTGGAAGAGCAGTTGAATGGAATGGACAGTGTTTTGAAAGGAGGATATAAGATGAACATAAAAAAAAGCAAAACGACGATAATGGAATGTAGTTTAGTTAAATGAGGTGATGCTGAGTGAATTAGATTAGGAAATGAGACTCTTAAAGTAGTAGATCAGTTTTGCTGGCTTGGCTCAAATGGCTCTGAGCACTATGCGACTTAACTTCTGAGGTCATCAGTCGCCTAGACCTTAGAACTGCTTAAACCTAACTAACCTAAGGACAGCACACACATCCATGCCCGAGGCAGGATTCGAATCTGCGGTCGCAAGGTTCCAGACTGTAGCGCCTAGAACCGCACGGCCACTCCGGCCGGCTAGTTGTGCTGTTTGCGCAGAAAAATAACTGTGGATTGTCGAAGTAGAGAAGACATAAAATGTAAGCTGGAAGTGTTTCTGAAGAAGAGAACTTTGTTAACATTTGAGAGTCAGGAAATCTTTTCTGAAAGTAGTTGCATGGAGTGTAGCCATGTATGGATGTGAAACATGGACGGTTAGCAGTTTAGACAAGAAGAGAATAGAAGCTTTTGAAATGTGGTGCTATAGAGGCATAGTGAAGATTAGATGGGTAGATCACCTAACTGGTGAGTAGGTACTGAATAGAATCGGGGAGAAGAGGAATTTGTGGCACACCTTGACTAAAAGAAGGTTGATTCAAATGGCTCTGAGAGCTATGTGACTTAACTTCTGAGGCCATCAGTCACCTGGAACTTGGAACTACTTAAACCTAATTAACGTAAGGACAGTACACACATCCATGCTCGAGGCAGGATTCGACCCTTCGACAGAGCGGACGCACGGTTCCAGACACTAAATGAAGGAATAGGTTGGTAGGACACGTTCTGAGGCATCAAGGGATCACCAATTTAGTACTAGAGGGAAACGTGGAGGGTAACAGTCGTAGAGGGAGACCAAGGGCTGAATACACTAAGCAGATTCAAAAGGACGTAGGTTGCAGTAGTAATAAAATCGCTCTGGGCAATATGGGACTTAACATCTGAGGTTATCAGTCCCCTATAACTTAGAACTACTTAAACCTAACTAAGTTAAGGACACCACACACATCCATGCCCCAGGCAGGATTCGAACCTGGGACCGTTGCGATCGCGCGGTTTCCACACTGAAGCGCCTAGAACCGCTCGGCCACTCCGGCTGGCGTTGCAGTAGATATTAGGAGATGAACAAGCTTGCACAGGACAGAGTAGCATGGAGAACTTTATCAAACCAGTCTCTGGAGTGAAGACGACAACAACGACAACAACAACATCAACAATATATGGATTCAGACAGAAACAGATGTATGTGATATATGACGGTAGTTGCGTAAGTGATTTAGTTTACAACCCTCAATTAAAGTGACCCTCCAGCAGTATTCCAAATTTCAGTGTCATCTGTCGCTTTCCTTTATCATTGCTATCATTCCTGGAAGGTTTCACATCATAAGGGAAATCAGATCTCGTGGAGAAATATATAGGTGTTCGTTTTTTCCGCGCGCTATACGAGATTGGATTAATAGAGAACTGTGAAGGGGGTTCGATGAACCACCTGCCAGACACTTAAATGTGATTTGCAGAGTATCGATGTAGATGAAGACGTAGATGTAGACCCGGTGTTTACATCGTGACTGTACCCACTCGTAATTTATTGAGTGGAAATCCAGTCGAAGATACCACTGACGATTCTGACGTGAGCAGCTGGGAACTTGTTCTGAGAATCGGTCCGCCCTGAGCTGTATCTCGCCTGCTGGCGTCCCCGGTGAGCGATGGTTTGCGTCCGGGGGGCGTGTCTGCGTCCGCCGCGACCTGTTCTCGGCTTGTCTGGCCCCGTGCTCGGCACACAAGAAAGGCTCATCAAACGGTACGCTAATGGAAAGGCCGCCTCGACAGCAATTGTGCATTAGTATCAGAAGACAAGCCTGGCTCATAATTAATGACCCAACTCCTCCCCGAAGCCGCTCTCTCAGGGGCTCCCGTTTGTTACCGCGTGCGCACGATACGTCACCTCTCTGGAGCCACGGCGAAGGTGCAAGGCTTCGAGGTAGAGCAAATACTGCGGCTCTAGTTGGTAGCATTCCACGTTAAAAAAGTGTTCGTGGATGGTGTGTCTGCCGTATAAGCAAAGGGCAAGGATCCAAAATGTTCGTTTTTGATATAAGTTGTTTGGCCACCTTCGAGACATTTCATTCTACACTACTGCCCATTAAAACTCCTACACCAAGAAGAAATGCACATCATAAACGGGTATTCATTGGACAAATATATTGTACTAGAACTGACATGTGACTACGTTTTTACGCAGTTTGGGTGCATAGATCCTGAGAAACCAGCACTCAGAACAACCACCTCTGCCCGCAATAACGGTCTTGATACGCCTGGGCATTGAGTCAAACGGAGCTTGTATGTCGTGTACAGGTAGGTACAGCTGCCCATGCAGCATCAACACGATAGCACAGTTCATTAAGACTAGTGACTGGCGTATTGTGACGAGACAGTTGCTCGGCCACAATTGACCAGACGTTTTCAATTGGTGAGAGATCTGGAGAATGTGCTGGCCAGGGCAGAAGTCGAACATTTTCTGCATCTAGAAAGGCCCGTACAGGACCTGCAACATGCGGTCGTGCATTATCCTACTGAAATGTTGGGTTTCGCAGGAATCGAATGAAGGGTAGAGCCACGGGTCGTAACACATCTGAAATGTATCGTCCACTGTTCAAAGTGCCGTCAGTGCGTCAGTATGGCGATGACGAATACACGCTTCTAATGTGCGTTCACCGGGATGTCGCCAAACACGGATGCGATCATCACGATGCTGTAAACATAACCTGGAGTCATCCGAAAAAACGACGTTTTGCCATTCGTGCACTCAGATTCGTAATTGAGTACAACATCGCAGGCGCTCCTGTTTGTGATGCAGCGTCAAGGCTAACTGCAGCCATGGTCTCCGAGCTGATAGTCCATGCTGCCGCAAACGTCGTCGAAATGTTCGTGGAGATGGTTGTTGTCTTGTAAACGCTCCCATCTGTTAAGGATCGAGACGTGGCTGCACGATCCCTTACAGCCATGCGGATAAGATGCCAGAAACAAACGCAAAATAATTTTATTTTAAAAAAGCGGATAAAGTATCACTAGAAGCCTTCCTAAGAGACGATCTCCATTCCTTCCGAACTGACTATGCAAATGTACACGAGATGTGGCTCAAATTCAAAGATATAGTAGCAACAGCAGTTGAGAGATTCATACCTCATAAATTGGTAAGAGATGGAACGGATCCCCCGTGGTACACAAAACAGATCCGAACGCTGTTGCAGAGGCAACGGAAAAAGCATGCGAAGTTCAGAAGAACGCGAAATTTCGAAGATTGGCTGAAATTTACAGACGCGCGAAATATGGCACGGACTTCAATGTGAGATGCCTTTAATAGGTTTGTACAACGAAACATTGTCTCGAAATTTGGTACGGAGGGAGGAGGGAGGAGGTGAATGTGGCCTGTCTACTTCTACAGTTCTATTGTCGTATAGTTGTTGACAAACCCAGAATTGCCCGGGTATTCTCTTGCCAATTTTCTATTAGAAACGGAGAGATGAAATAAACTGTGTTTGTAGTCCATACAGAAAATATTTCGTTTCCATACATTCAAAAAAACACCTTTGTAATTATGAAACAACTGTTTTTTGTTGGACGCAGCTGCTTCGCGTGTCTATGACATCGCCTCTCAGTAGACCTATAGACAGCTATCGTTTTCGCCTGCAGCCGTTAGCGCTTCGTATTTAAAACCTGTAAAAAGCGCTCCGAGGTATGAGGGATTTCCTTCTGTTGACTCGACTGTAGGAGTGTTTTAGTAGTAAAGAATAAATGTATTACAACTTTATGGATGATACGGCATTTTGTCACCTATCTCACTGTGTTTATAACGTCGTATCTCTTGAACAATGTGTCGTAAATCGATATATTTGCGTAACGACACTCAGCGGCATATGTGCATACTGTCAGGAAAATACTTTCCGAATAGAGTTAGTAGAAGACAAGTAATAAAAGTAAACTTCATGCACGATGCAGGAGTTTTTCACGCATTTCAGTGTTTATGACGTCAGATCTACTTAACTATATGTGACGACACGGTTTTGTAGGTGCGTTTAGTGGCGTATGTGGATACTACTACAAAACGTATTACGAATACAATTACCAGCACAGAAGTCATACATTTGAACGTCGTGCACAATGCAGGAGTTTTTCACACATCTCACTGCTTATGACGTCATATCTCCAGGACTATGATAGGTTGTTAATAACAATATCCACAGGTGTACTGCCCGTCTACAGTGTCCAACGGGCACAATATTTCGGCGATCATACATGTCGCCATCAACAGGTGAAGTGACGGACAGAGCTCCTGTGAACATGCCGGCACGGAGATCCGTACGCTATGGCTGCTCAGGGGGAACTGGGTTCGGTCGCGGCGGCGGCCGATTTAAATACAAAACACGGTTCCGACCCTGTGGCCGGCCGCGGTGGTCTAGTGGTTCTAGGCGCGCAGTCCGGAACCGCGAGACTGCTACGGTCGCAGGTTCGAATCCTGCCTCGGGCATGGATGTGTGTGAAGTCCTTAGGTTAGTTAGGTTTAACTAGTTCTAAGTTCTAGGGGACTGATGACCACAGAAGTTTAGTCCCATAGTGCTCAGAGCCATTTGAACCGACCCTGTGTTTCATCAAAATGCGGGCGATTTTCTCCGAGAGTGCGCCTGTATATGGAATAAACGCAGTGCCTACCTCCTCCCTCGTGATTTCATTCATCTCCACTGGTTGTGCTGTAGTGGTTGGGCGGAGAGCACGCTGAATCTTCCACTCTGAGTACCTTTTTTTTCTTTTTTTTTTGAAATACAGTTCTCAGACGTTCCAATTCCTGGGGTAGACACTCTGCGTCAGAGATAGTGCGCGCCTTATGTATTAGGGCACATCTGAGACCTGTATTTCGAAAAAAATGGGTACTCAGAGTGGAAGATTGAACGTGCTCTCCGCCCAACCACTACAGCACAACCAGTGGAGATGGATGAAATCACGAGGGAGGAGGTAGGCACTGCGTTTATTCCATATACAGTCGCACTCTTGGGGAAAATCGCCCGCATTTGGAAGAAACACCGGGTCGGAACTGTGTTTTGTCCTCCGAATAAAACTCGTGCATTGGTGCGGAGCGCCAAAGATGACCTCGGTCTGAGGAAGGCCGGCGTGTACTAGATTCCCTGTCAATGTGGCAAGTCGTATATTGGTCAGACGATGCGTACCGTCGAGGATCGATGCCGTGAACACCAGAGGCACACTCGACTGATGTATCCGAGCAAGTCGGCGGTCGCTGAACATTGTCGGAAAATCACGCTATGGAGTATGACCGAACGAGGATTCTGGTACAGACATCGAGATACTGGGACACCGTTGTTAGAGAGGCCATAGAAATTCGCACCAAGGACGACCTCATAAACCGTGACTGTCGCTATAATCTTAGCAAGGCTTGGGAACCAGCGATTGGGTTAATCAAGAGTAAATCGAGCAAACGTATAGTTGTGACGACCACGGCGGACAGAGCCATCACACCGACGTCGTCTCAGACGCCGTCGCAATCTGTTCCACCGCGCGACCTTGGCGCGGGGCGCGGACGGCGGAGGGAGTGCACCGCGGGCGGAGGGTATTTAAATCGGCCGCCGCCGTGATCGAACCCAGTTCCCCCCGAGCAGCCATAGCGTACGGATCTCCGTGCCGGCACGTTCACAGGACCTCAGTCCGTCAGTTCACCTGATGATGGCGACATGTATGATCGCCGAAATATTGTGCCCGTTGGACACTGTAGACCGGCAGTACACCCGTGGATATTTTGATTATCAAATACGCCGGGAGAAACTTAAGAATCATGATAGGTTGTTGTTATCTGCACAGCAATTCTTGCCTGACAGTAAGGGATCTGTATACCAACATTTGCTGAAGTAGGTCCCAAGGTTTACGAGGAGATGTGGAAAACACACACACACACACACACACACACACACACACACACACACTCAGTTTGTAATATGCATGGATTTACACCCATGACAATGTTTGATATTAATTATGATACACTGTGCATACGTATACACTGTCTCTTGAGCGTAAATGTAGGGGTTTTGTATAATGTGATTTCTAGTAGTGCTACGCTCTCGTTTATTAGAATGTTTATACGGCCGCACTCACGAATTCACTGACACTCTGTTAAATCGGTACTGTCTCACAGGAATACTCAGAAAGTCATGGCTGCACGTTCAGAGACCGTGAATAGTTACAACTGAAAGAAAAACAGCCCTCGGTCACTGTTTTTAACGAATTAACCGGATTTCAACACTTCTAGGAGTGTCTTCCTCAGAATTTAAATCAAAGAATGGTCTATATACACTCTTGGAAATTGAAATAAGAACACCGTGAACTCATTGTCCCAGGAAGGGGAAACTTTATTGACACATTCCTGGGGTCAGATACATCACATGATCACACTGACAGAACCACAGGCACATAGAGACGTGAATTCATTGTCCCAGGAAGGGGAAACTTTATTGACACATTCCTGGGGTCAGATACATCACACGATCACACTGACAGAACCACAGGCACATAGACACAGGCAACAGAGCATGCACAATGTCGGCACTAGTACAGTATATATCCACCTTTCGCAGCAATGCAGGCTGCTATTCTCCCATGGAGACGATCGTAGAGATGCTGGATGTAGTCCTGTGGAACGGCTTGCCATGCCATTTCCACCTGGCGCCTCAGTTGGACCAGCGTTCGTGCTGGACGTGCAGACCGCGTGAGACGACGCTTCATCCAGTTCCAAACATGCTCAATGGGGGACAGATCCGGAGATCTTGCTGGCCAGGGTAGTTGACTTACACCTTCTAGAGCACGTTGGGTGGCACGGGATACATGCGGACGTGCATTGTCCTGTTGGAACAGCAAGTTCCCTTGCCGGTCTAGGAATGGTAGAACGATGGGTTCGATGACGGTTTGGATGTACAGTGTAGGAGATCGCTCCCCACACCATGATGCCGGGTGTTGGCCCTGTGTGCCTCGGTCGTATGCAGTCCTGATTGTGGCGTTCACCTGCACGGCGCCAAACACGCATACGACCATCATTGGCACCAAGGCAGAAGCGACTCTCACCGCTGAAGACGACACGCCTCCATTCGTCCCTCCATTCACGCCTGTCGCGACACCACTGGAGGCGGGCTGCACGATGTTGGGGCGTGAGCGGAAGACGGCCTAACGGCGTGCGGGACCGTAGCCCAGCTTCATGGAGACGGTTGCGAATGGTCCTCGCCGATACCCCAGGAGCAACAGTGTCCCTAATTTGTTGGGAGGTGGCGGTGCGGTCCCCTACGGCACTGCGTAGGATCCTACGGTCTTGGCGTGCATCCGTGCGTCGCTGCGGTCCGGTCCCAGGTCGACGGGTACGTGCACCTTCCGTCGACCACTGGCGACAACATCGATGTACTGTGGAGACCTCTCGCCCCACGTGTTGAGCAATTCGGCGGTACGTCCACCCGGCCTCCCGCATGCCCACTATACGCCCTCGCTTTAAGTCCGTCAACTGCACATACGGTTCACGTCCACGCTGTCGCGGCATGCTACCAGTGTTAAAGACTGCGATGGAGCTCCGTATTCCACGGCAAGCTGGCTGACACTGACGGCGGCGGTGCACAAATGCTGCGCAGCTAGCGCCATTCGATGGCCAACACCGCTGTTCCTGGTGTGCCCGCTGTGCCGTGCGTGTGATCATTGCTTGTACAGGCCTCTCGCAGCGTCCGGAGCAAGTATGGTGGGTCTGACACACCGGTGTCAATGTGTTCTTTTTTTAATTTCCAGGAGTGTAAATGTGTGACCATGTTATAGAATATAGACCATTCTTTGATTTAAATTCTGAGGAAGACACTCCTAGCATTGTTGAAACCCGGTTATTTCGTTAACAATAGTGACCGAGGATTATTTTTTTTCAATTGTAACTCAAAGTCGTTGAGTGAGTCCTGAAACTGGACGGCGTCGGCTAGCATTGGACCAAAACAAAAACTGACAAATGGGCGTCGTATAACAGACTCATTTTGACGAATATGATGTGTACGGAACGCGTATAGCGCTGTAATACGTTTTCCGGAGATACGCCCTATCTTCTATCGCACACACGCCCCGTTCGGCCGCATTTCACTGCGGCTCTGCTTTCCACTTTGCTGGCAAACGACATTAACTTTGTCCGCTATTAGTCGGCAGGATCATTTTTCACCCCTGTTATGACTTGCAAATGGATTCGGTAACAGCAAAATATTTCCGATGTAAATTCATTCGGGTGAATAATTCCCCGAGCTCCCTGCTATCCTCCAACGAACTTGTTTTTATGTTCGTGAATTCTATTTCTCTCTCTCTCTCTCTCGCTCTCTTCCCCTCCCTCCTCCCCCCTCCCCCCTCCCTCTACATCTCTTTCTGGGGAATTGGAATTTCTGTTCTCTGAGAGGATAAGACGCATTTTGAACGCGAAGTCTTAAGTTTCAGATAAGGGTTTTGTAACTTTGGTTTGTTCTTCTAAATACTCACAATAAAATTACTGTTTGATTTCAGTCGTAGTTGCAGTTAGAAACTGGGGGAGGGGTCTGGCGTTTGCTTTCTTTAACATGTGTAATGGCATACGATGCTCTTGTACAGTCTTCAGTCAATAAAAATAAGAAATAAAAGGAAGAAAACCTATACCACATGAACGCGACGTTTCTTTTCATATTTCGAGCTCGTAACTACCTACTACTAACGTGTTACGATGTTGTACCTACCTTTTATATGCAGGGTGGGTCGCAGAAGATGTAACTCCTCTTTTATTTCGTGAACTGTTTTAGATATAAAAAAGAGGTTTCCGGCAAATGATAGTACGCTGAAGGGTACGTACTTTAGTATGTAATGAATCTGGACTCTTGTACCGACCGAGATACATAAGCAAGTATGATTTTTGAAATAGAATAATGTGATTTTTCACCGGAATCCTAAAGCGCGAAAAGGCGAGCATAGTGATATAATGCTTGTTAATTTTGAGGTTGAAACTCGTCGAAAAAGAATCCGAGCAATGTTGTGATATTGAAAAACAAGTCGGCCGAAATCGGCTATTGCGTTGTAAACATGCTCATGTCAAGGTACGTCGTTGTACCAAGCCTTTCAACTGATTACTTGTCTGCACTGCAGAACTAGCAGTTACTATGTTGTCCAGCGGCAGGTCATTTCTGCTTCAACAGTTTTTGCTTGCAGGCATCTAAACCAACGAGAAGAAGTGAAACATGTTGTATTTACACAGCGAATGTCAAACAAATGCTGTCGAAATGGTAGTGGAAAACTGCCTGGTGAAACTTTATTGTTTCCACAAAAACCTGGGAACGTACGCTCATTTGAAATGGTTCTCCCAAGTCCCACCTGATGCGCCAGAAGCTTGTAGTTCCATATGCAATAAACGTAGCTAACCTCGTATCAACGTCGTATAGGAAATGAAATTTTACCTTAGCAGCGTAAGCCTACCTACAACAACGGAGCCTGGCATGAGAGCCCTGCGTCGCGGTGTGTATATCGCAGACTCCGGCCACAACGCTTTCCAAGCTTGGTGCATTTCTCGGCCTCTTTTGCGATAGGTTTCAACGTCAATACTAACAAAAGCTATATCTTCGTAATTCTCTTTCCAAGAGCGATTGAATGCAGTTACGAAAAGTACAAGGTTTGTAATGTTGTGTGTGCCTCCATGTTTTTTTTCTTTAACTAACTTGTGTCTAGTTTTATTCTGAGAAGCTCAGTAATGTATGTAAATCCCGTAAATGTAAATGTGATTCAAAAAGTGAAGTGAAGCGAAGCGAAGCGCAGTTGGACAGCAAGAAACTCTTTAGCGCGCAATCCCCGCAACGATAGTATTAGAAAATCTTTGAGTATGGACTTTTTTTTAAAAAAAAAGACAATTGATTTATTTATAAAAAGGAGGACTGTTAATCTGTATCTCGTGGAAAGAGGACGTGTTGCTAGGCCGTCGCTCAGAACGTATTGATACACTTAATGAAAATTGATATTTTAGTGATGAAACCGGGTAAAGTATGTGCAAGAGTTGCCAAACATTTATGTATACAAATTTTCTTAAAGTGAAGAATAGAAATATCTTGTTTTTCGAAAAGGAGGTGAACTTTATTGTCGTTGCCATCTATCAATCGACAGAACTGTAAGTGTACAAAGTTCACTAAAATACAGAAATGAAATGCCTTCTCTATAGTTTTCATGCAATAAGCAACAACCTCTCATAATTTCTTAATTATTGTAACTGGATTATGTTCTTGTACAATAGTATGCTGCTCAACTCCACTGATCAATTTTGATGTAGCAGGACGTGTAGTTTGAAGGAAGTTTGTGTGCTAAGCAATCTCCTTTTCACACGAAAAGCAGATTGCTGTTAGATCGTATTTACTTACAACAATGGTCCCTTAGGTATGAAAAGCCACGAAAACTTGGGCTCAAAGCTATCTCCAATACGGCCAAGTAACTAACAGAGACGTATGTTAAACCTTAAAGAACAACACCTTCCTACAAATTATAATACGTCACCAACTGGTGCAGAAGCCGATCATTCAAGGAGGCAGCAACCAAAATTCAGGTACCAGTTACGACTGAAAGTAAAAATCTCAACCAAAAATCAATCTCTCTCTCTGTCTCTCTCTAACACATATATAAATATTGATATTATTATTTAAAAAAAGTCATTTTTATAGGTTCCGCTAAAAGAAATTCTTGTTTCAATATCCCGTCTGATAGAGATCAGAGCATTTACCATGCAAAATATTATTTGAGCCTCAGCATACTATTAATTGCAGAAAATCTCGTTTCGATATTTGGAAGCGTTTAGGATATAAAAGGTGTGTTACGTGACTCATCATATGTATGGGGTGTTTCCGTAAGACGTGCAAAAATGTAACAGACTGTAGAGAATGCTTCTCTGAACCCAGGTTCCCAATCTCAAATCCTTCAGTGGAGCATCCTCTATGCCCTGTTAAATTTTTGCCCGCTCTTACGGAAACATCCTGTGTAATAGGTTTCTTTTAGTTTTTGAATGTCCTAGTTACCAGACAGTTTTATGTTCTTCGTTTGTACACACTGCCCTGTCGTTTAATATTCTACTGGCCATTAAAATTGCTACACCACGAAGATGACGTGCTACAGACGCGGAATTTAACCGACAGGAAGAAGATGTTGTGATACGCAAATGATTAGCTTTTCAGAGCATTCACACAAGGTTAGCACCGGTGGCGACACCTACAACGTGCTGACATGAGGAACGTTTCCAAACGATTTCTCATACACAAACAGCAGTTGAGCGGCGTTGCCTGGTGAAACGTTGTTGTGATGCCTCGTGTAAGGAGGACATATGCGTACCATCACGTTTCCGACTTTGATAAAGGTCGGATTGTAGCCTTTCGCGATTGCGGTTTATCGTATCACGACATTGCTGCTCGTGTTGGTCGAGATACAATGACTGTTAGCAGAATATGGAATCGGTGGGTTCAGGAGGGTAATACGGAACGCCGTGCTGGATCCCAACGACCTCGTTTCAGTAGCAGTCGAGATGACAGGCATCTTATCCGCATGGCTGTAACGGATCGTGCAGCCACCTCTCGATCCCTGAGTCAACAGATGGGGACGTTTGAAAGACAACAAGCATCTGTACGAACAGTTCGACGACGTTTGCAGCAGCATGGACTATCAGCTCGGAGACCATGGCTGCGGTTACGCTTGACGCTGCATCACAGACAGGAGCGCCTGCGATGGTGTACTCAACGACGAATCTGGGTGCACGAATGGCAAAACGTCATTTTTTCGGATGAACACAGGTTCTGTTTATAGCATCATGATGGTCGCATCCGTGTTTGACGACATCGCGGTGAACGTACATTGGAAGCGTGTATTCGTCATCACCATACTGGCATATCACTCGGCATGATGGTGTGGGGTGCCATTGGTTACACGTCTCGGTCACCTCTTGTTGGCACTGACGACATTTCAGATGTGTTACGACCCGTGGATCTACCCGTAATTCGATCCCTGCGGAACCCTACATTTCAGCAGAATAATGCAGGACCGCATGTTGCAGGTCCTGTACGGGCCTTTCTGCATACAGAAAATGTTCGACTGCTGCCCTGGCCAGGACATTCTCCACATCTCTCACGAAACTGAAAACGTCTGATCAATGGTGACCGAGCAACTGGCTCGTCACAATACGCCAGTCGCTAATCTTGATGAACTGTGGTATTGTGTTGAAGCTGCATGGGCAGCTGTACCTGTACACACCATCCAAGCTCCGTTTGACTGAATGCCCAGGCGTATCAAGACCGTTATTACGGCTAGAGGTGGTTGTTCTGGGTACTAATTTCTCAGGATCGATGCACCCAAATTGCGTGAAAATGTAATCACATGTCAGTTCTAGTATAATATATTTGTCCAATGAATACCTGTTTATCATCTGCATTTCTTCTTGCTGTAGTAATTTTAATTGCCAGTAGTGTACTGTCGCTGTAATGAAGGCACCCGCGGCGTATGTTTGACGAGATGAAGATCCTACCCCGAGACAACGAAAGCCGCGAGTAATACCCTCTGGTTAGTGCGCTGTGAGAGGGTCCGTTGCAGAATGTGGTTACTCGTCCCTTCTAAAGTGGTCACGCAGGAAATGCACTGCGGCCGCAAAGTCGGGATCAGACGGGAGTGTACGTAAAGCACTTGTGTTCTGCCCGTTCCTACATTCCGCCAGGGAAAGAAAACATGAAACGAGCTTCCTAAATACGGTCCGTCTGCGCTGTGGTTTCTTCAGCTTAAGGAGACTGTTTATTTAACAACGCTCTGCGTCGCGTTGTGCCAGGCGATGCGGTACTGTGAAGGCATTTATGTGAAGGTCCGCGCACCTAGGCCACAATTCGTAGTTACTGTGCGGGAAACGAAGTTTGGCGTAAGAGAAGCCAGATTTTTATTTCACTAAGTTACGAAGACAACGTCACATGGAAAAGTGAACTGTGCGTTATGGTCCATCATTGCTTTCACAAAGTAGGACCTTTCCTTGTGGCGACACAATGTTCACTATATTTATCTAAACTAGTTTCCTAATGTTTTGTCGTAGCCATTGGGTAATACACTTATGCTCAAAAATTAAGGATAATGCTGATACATGGTTAAACAACACTCTGGTGGGCGGTTTGCGGGTGAATCACCTCGGGGTATGACCATGCAGTGCATTTGACATGTGGTCGTCGCACGGTGGAGTTGGCAACAGTCCACATACGCAGAGGTGCGTTGGTGCATGTCAGACTACGGTGCAGCGAGTAAATGTGCAGACGTTTTCAGACGTGCTAATGGTGACTGGTGTTCAAAATGGCTCAAAGAATACATATTGATGACGTTATGAGTGGTAGAATACTAGGCCACTGGAGGCTTGTCAAACACAGCAGGTCGTAGCACAAGCCTTCCGTGTGCCACAAAGTGTGATTTCAAGATCATGGCAACGATTCCACCGGACAGGAGACGTGTCCAGTCGCTACAGTATGGGACTTCCACAGTGTACAACACCACAAGAACACCGATATCTCACCATCAGTGCCCGCAGATGGCCAGGGAGTACTGCAGGTAGCCTTGCTCGGGGCCTTACAGCAGCCACTGGAACAGTTGTCTCCAGACACACACTCTACAGACGACTGAACAGACACGGTTTATTCACCTGGAGACCTGCAAGGTACATTCCTCTGACCCCTGCCCGAGAAGCCTGGTGTCAAGAACACAGTAAATGGTCATTGAAACAGTGGTCCCAGGTTATGTTCACGGACTAGTCCAGGTATAGTCTGAACAGTGATTCGCACCGGTTTTTCATGTGGCATGAACCAGGAACCAGATACCAACCCCTTAATGCCCTTGAAAGGGACCTGTATGGAGGTCGTGGTTTGATGGTGTGAGGTCGGATTATGACTGGTGCACGTACACCTCTGCATGTCTTTGACAGAGGAACTGTAACAGGTCAGGTGTATCGGGACGTCATTTCGCACCAGTATGTCCGCCTTTTCAGGGGTGCAGTGGGTCCCACCTTCCTCCTGATGGATGATAGCGCATGGCCCACCGAGTTACCGTCGTGGAGGAACAGAAGATATCAGGCGAGTGGAGTGGCCTGCCTGTTTCTAGACCTTAACCCCATCGGGCACGTCTGGAATGCTCTCGGTCGACGTATCGCTGCACGTCTTCAAACCCCTAGGACACTTCAGGAACTTGGACAGGTTTTGGTGCGAGAATTGTAGACTATATCCCAGCAGCTGCACGACCACCTGATCCAGAGTATGCCAACCCGTTGTCTGGCCTGTGTACGTGTGCATGGTGACCATATCCCCTACAGATGTCGGTGTACATGCGCAGGAAACAGTGGCGTTTTGTAACACATGTGTTTCGGGACGGTTTTCTCACCTAATCACCAATACCGTGGACTTACAGATCTGTGTCGTGTGTGTTCCCTATGTGCCTACGCTATTAGCGCCAGTTTTGTGCAGTGTCACGTTGTGGGGCACCACATTCTGAAATTATCCTTAATTTATGAGCGTGAGTGTAGTTACATTTATTTTTTCAGTTATTGTTGCTTTATCCCAATAGCTATGAGAATTTAGCAGCTGTTATGCGCCAACGCAACTTAAAAGTTAATTTGGTGAAACGAAAGTCGTCGCTATCAGAAGGGTGCAATACTGTTGGAAAAAAAAATCGCAGTCAGACATAAACGAAAGTTTTTGTTTCTACATCTGAAAGAAGATGTCTGTTCAAACTTCGCGTGACGTTAGGTTGCTTTCAATAAGCACTGCAACGGTCGTAAGCGTTAGTTACTTCTGAAGTTGGACGTGGTGAGTTGGTGTTAGTCAGGAACGCCTTTGAGGCGACAGAGACGTCATTATCAGCACCTCACTTAGTTTGAACAAGGTCGTGTAGTAGGGATACAAGGGACTGAATGTTGCTGCTGGGGTACTGCAGAAAGACGTGGTTAGGAATGTAGCCACTGTACATGACTGTTGGTAGAGGTGGTCACGAGAATGTACGGTCACAAGAAGACTGGGTTCAGGAAGGCCACGTGCTACTACAGAGAGAGAAGAGCACAGTGTTCGGCGTGTGGCTCTGAGGCATCGTACGGCATCTGTAGCACCAATATGAGCAGCAACTGCCACCATAGTGACACAACGTACTGTTACAAATCGGTTATTGCAATGACGCCCTATTGTGTGCATTCCACCGACCCGAAACCACCGCCATTTCCGACTTCTGTGATGTCAGACGAGAGCTCGTTGGAGGGCAGGATGGAGGTCTGTTGCGTTTTATGTTCAAATATGGTTCTGCTTCGGTGCCAGACATGGCCATGTATTGGTCAGAGGATGGCTAGCTGAGGGCCTGCAACCAACCTGACTGCGTGTTAGACACGCTATATGTACACCTGGAGTTATGGTCTGGGTCGCGATTTCTTATGACAGCAGGAACAGTTTCGTAAACATCCCACTCTGCCTGATTACAAATTTGTACAACATTATGGTGGTTTCACGGTCTATTAATGTACCAGCATTTCACATTTGCAATAGCTTATTTCGCTCTTATGTTAACCTGTGGTGTTTGACTGTTTATCACTTAAATATCTTACCTGAACAAATGTATTCAAAAAATTTCATTACTCTACATCAGGGGTGATTCGACCTAAACTGCATTCCAGGGGGTGTTTTCCAACATGATAACGCTCGCCCACATACCACTGTTGTAACCCAACATGCCATACTGAGTTTCGACATGTTGCTTTCGCCTGCTCGATCACCAGATGTGTCTCTAATAGAGCACATATGGGACATCATCGGACGATAACTCCTGTGTCATCATTGTACTGACTGACCAAGTGCGAGCATGGAGTTTCATCCGACAACTGACGTCCAGCACCTGTACAACACAGTACATGCACGTTTGCATACAACATTATGGTGGTTTCACTGTCTATTAATGTACCAGCATTTCACAGTTGCAATAGCTTATTTCGCTCTTATGTGAACCTGTGGTGTTGGACTGTTTATCACTTAAATATCTTACTGAGCAAATGTATTCAAAAAAATTTCATTACTCTACATCAGGGGTCTCCAAACAGTTTAGTCCGCGGGCCACATTGACCCCTCCACGAAGTCATAAGGGCCAAGATCTACCTAATGGGATTAAAGCACCCTAGCACTCCATGATCACCGTAATGTAAGGTTAAAGACAAGATGAAATAGCAAAAATCTATGGTTTCGGGAATAGCTAGCACTGAAACGAACTACGATTTTTATTTAATTACACAATTTTGATTTGTGGACGTACCTGACCGAAATTCTGGCGTATTTTATTCTGGCGAATTTCACTGACAAAAAAATGTGTCACTGCACATTCTTCACGAAAGCGTCCTCTAAAGTTAACGAAAGCTCAAAATCATTGTTAGCAACACTATTAGTGCAAGACGTAACAGAGGTAGAGTATGTCAACACATTGTTATTTCAAGCGGCGCAACAATAAGTTTAGTTATGTAGTCTTGCAGCGAGTAGCAGAGCCAATGTCGCAGTGTACTGGTCGCGATAGGCCTCGAAACTCAATTGTTGGCAGTATAGGTACCACCTCAAATATTTGGCGGGCCGGATACCGGGGATGTCGGGCCAGCTAACGCGGGCCGTAGTTTCGAGACCTCTGCTCTACATTAATTATCTTTTGGTGTTACGATTTTTTTCCTTGAGTGTATTTCTTTACAATGATTACGGACGCGGTCCAGTCACATAAATGTAATCACCGCCTACTTCTGACGCCAACGTGCAGTTGACGGTACGTGACAACACTAGCAGCGGAGGGGGACACGGAAAAGAGTGCAGTCGTTGTCGTAATCTAGAGACAGATTTATCTGACGTCCAAAAGGGAGTGGATACTGGCTTTCGGGCGGAGGGTGGAAGCATTTCTGAAACGGCAAAATTTGTAGACTGTTCGCGTGCCACCGTGATTAAAGTATACCGTGCATCGCAAAAAGGCACTCTCTAAAACCAGCTTCAAGGCAACCGTGGTGTACGACGAGCCACAGAAGACAATGGTGAGAGACAGCTGCGAGTGTGTGTACGGGACAATAGACGCGCAACTTTGAACAGCTGACCACACAAATGGACCAAGTGGCTAGCAACAATGTCTTTGCAGTGATTGTTCAGCGAACGTTGCTATGTATGGGCCTCTGCAGTAGGCGCCTGGTTCATGCACGCATACTGGCTGCAGTTCACCGGTTACGAAGGCTAGAATTTGCACTCTATTTTCCATTTCCGCAACTGGACCAGAGAGAGAGAGAGAGAGAGAGAGAGAGAGAGAGAGAGAGAGAGGGAGGGAGGGGGTCTGAAATAGTTAAAAGCAAACCTGCTGTTGCTTTGGATGTAACCCCTTGATTGTTGTGTGGATAACCATTCGCATAATCCGTTCGAAACTCTTTGTTTTTCGTCTTAAAAAGAATGGAGCACCACGAAACTTGCGAGTTAAACAGCTAAAAAAAAGGTGTAGAGCACAGCGTTTCATCACAAAGTGTGGTTGAACTCCTGTTCAGCTCACTAACACAATGATACCCTTACATTGACCTCAAGGCCAAAATCTCGTCTTGCAGCCACCTTCCTGACGAAAATACAGTGTCGTTCTGGGGCTCACGTCCTCAAACAATGACGCCAGTTGCGCTAGTCCTCTACTACTCGGCCTAAGAGGACGCCTGTCCAGTGTGACACAAACCTGTTCGTGTCAAGCCGCTTCATGTTGCCGCAAGTGAAGCGTGGGGATCGGTAACACGATGTTTGAAACGAGCCACGTCACGCGAACAGTATTCCCTTGCAACCATACCTCCACATTACATACAAATAAGATTAAAAAGCCGTACAATCACTTGATCACCATCTACAACAGTGGTTCCAGGCCGTTAATGCTTTGTGTCTAACCAATCCAATAATAATAATAATAATAATAATAATAATAATAATAATAATAATGTGTACAGCACTATAATAGCCCTTATGTATTTACTGCTGTTTTGTGCTGCCAATTAATTCATTTATCTGTTTAGAAGGGAGTAATGAAAGAATTCATGGCCTACTGCAGATACCATCTACACCTTGGAGAACATCTTTTCTTGAGATATGTAGCATTTGTCATCTATGTCCCACTTTTATCATCAGCTATGTACAGAAACCCCCCCCCCCCCCCCATTAACCATGGACCTTGCCGGTTGTGGGGAGGCTTGCGTGCCTCAACGAAACAGATAGCCGTACCGTAGGTACAACCACAACCGAGGGGTATCTGTTGAGAGGCCAGACAAACGTGTGGTTCCTGAAGAGGGGCAGCAGCCTTTTCAATAGTTGCAGGGGCAACAGTCTGGATGACTGACTGATCTGGCCTTGTAACAATAACCAAAACGGCCTTGCTGCGTTGGTACTGCGAACGGCTGAAAGCAAGGGGAAACTACCGCCATAATTTTTCCCGAGGGCATGCAGCTTTACTGTATGATTAAATGATGATGGCTTCCTCTTGGGTAAAATATTCTGGAGGTAAAATAGTCCCCCATTCGAATATCCGGGCGGGGACTACTCAAGAGGATGTCGTTATCAGGAGAAAGAAAACTGGCGTTCTACGGATCCCTTAATCGGGCAGGTAGGTTAGAAAATTTAAAAAGGGAGATGGATAGGTTAAAGTTAGATATAGTGGGAATTAGTGAAGTTCGGTGGCAGGAGGAACAAGACTTCTGGTCAGGTGACTACAGGGTTATAAACACAAAATCAAAAAGGGTAACGCAGGAGTATGTTTAATAATGAATAGGAAAATAGGAATGCGGGTAAGTTACTACAAACAGCATACTGAACACATTATTGTGGCCAAGATGGACACGAAGAGCATACCTACTACAGTAGTACAAGTTTATATGCCAACTAGCTCTGCAGATGACGAAGAAATTGAAGAAATGTATGATGAAATAAAAGAAATTATTCAGATAGTGAAGGGAGACGAAAATTTGATAGTCATGGGTGACTGGAACTCGAGTGTAGGAAAAGGGAGTGAAGGAAACGTAGTAGGTGACTATGGATTGGGGCTAAGAATTGAAAGAGGAAGCCGCCTGGTAGAATTTCGCACAGAGCACAACTTATTCATAGCTAACACTTGGTTTAAGAATCATGAAAGAAGGTTGTATACATGGAAGAACCCTGGAGATACTAAACGGTATCGGATAGATTATATAACGGTAAGACAGATTTAGGAACCAGGTTTTAAATTGTAAGACATTTCCAGGGGCAGATGTGGGCTCTGACCACAATCTATTGGTTATGACCTGTAGATTAAAACTGAAGAAAGTGCAAAAAGGTGAGGACTTAAGGAGATGCGACCTGGATAAACTGAAAGAACCAGAGGTTCTACAGAGTTTCAGGGAGAGCATAAGGGAATAATTGACAGGAATGGGGGAAAGACAGTATAAGAAGAATGGGTAGCTTTGAGGGATGAAGTAGTGAAGGCAGCAGAGCATCAAGTAGGTAAAAAGACGAGGGCTAGTAGAAATCCTTGGGTAACAGGAGAAATATTGAATTTGATTGACGAAAGGAAAAAAATAAGAATGCAGTAAATGAAGCACTAAAGGAATACAAACGTCTCAAAAATGAGATCGACAGGGAAGTGCAAAATGGCTAATCAGGGATGGCTAGAGGACAAAAGTAAGGATGTAAAGTCTTATCTCACTAGGGGTAAGATAGATACTGCCTACAGGAAAAATAAGGGACCTTTGGAGATAAGAGAACCACTTGTATGAACATCAAGAGCTCAGATGGAAACCCAGTGCTAAGCAAAGAAGGGAAAGCAGAAAGGTGGAAGGAGTATATAGAGGGTCAATACAAGGGCGATGTACTTGAGGACAATATTATGAAAATGGAAGAGGATGTAGATAAAAATGAAATGGGATGCGATACTGCTTGAAGAGTTTGACAGAGGACTGAAGGACCTGAGTCGAAACAAGGCCCCCCGAGTAGACAACATTCCATTGGAACTACTGACGGCCTTGGGAGAGCCAGTCCTGACGAAACTCTACCATCTGGTGAGCAATATTTATGAAACGGGTGAAATACCCTCCGACGTCAAGAAGAATTTAATAATTCCAATCCCAAAGAAAGCAGGTGTTGACAGATGTGAAAATTACCGAACTATCAGTTTAATAAGCCACGGCTGCAAAATACTAACGCGAATTCTTTACAGATGAATGGAAAAACTGATAGAAGCCGATCTCGGGGAAGATCAGTTTGGATTCCGTAGAAATGTTGGAACAAGTGAGGCAATACTGACCCTACGACTTATCTTAGAAGAAAGATTAAGGAAAGGCAAACCTACGTTTCTAGCATTTGTAGACTTGGAGAAAGCTTTTGACAATGTTGACTGGAATACTCTCTTTCAAATTCTAAAGGTGGCAGGGTAAAATACAGGGAGCGAAAGGCTATTTACAATTTGTACAGAAACAGATGGCAATTATAAGAGTCGAGGGACATGAAAGGGAAGCAGTGGTTGGGAAGCGAGTCAGACAGGGTTGTAGCCTCTCCCCAATCTTATTCAATCTGTATATTGAGCAAGCAGTAAAGGAAACAAAAGAAAAATTTGCAGTAGGTATTAAAATCCATGGAGAAGAAATAAAAACTTTGAGGTTCGCCGATGACATTGTAATTCTGTCTGAGACAGCAAAGGACTTGGAAGAGCAGTTGAATGGAATGGACAGTGTCTTGAAAGGAGGATATAAGATGAACATCAACAAAAGCAAAACGAGGATAATGGAATGTAGTCGAATTAAGTTGGGTGATGCTTAGGGAATTTGATTAGGAAATGAGACACTTAAAGTAGTAAAGGAGTTTTGCTATTTGGGGAGCAAAATAACTGATGTCGAAGTAGAGAGGATATAAAGTGTAGACTGGCAATGGCAAGGAAAGCGTTTCTGAAGAAGAGAAATTTGTTAACATCGAGTATAGATTTAAGTGTCAGGAAGTCGTTTCTGAAACTATTTGTATGGAGTGTAGCCATGTATGGAAGTGAAACATGGACGATAAATAGTTTGGACAAGAAGAGAATAGAAGCTTTCAAAATGTGTTGCTACAGAAGAATGCTGAAGATTAGATGGGTAGATTATATAACTAATGAGGAGGTATTGAGTAGGATTCGGGAGAAGAGAAGCTTGTGGCACAACTTGACTAGAAGAAGGGATTGGTTGGTAGGACATGTTCTGAGGCATCAAGGGATCAGCAATTTAGTATTGGAGGGCAGTGTGGAGGGTAAAAATCGTAGAGGAGACCAAGAGATGAATACACTAAGCAGATTCAGAAGGATGTAGGTTGCAGTAGGTACTGGGAGATGAAGAAGCTTGCACAGGATAGAGTAGCCTGGAGAGCTGCATCAAACCAGTCTCAGGGCTGAAGACCACAACAACAACAACATGTACAGAACAAAGCACAAGATACGTGTATAGTGTGTAGACTGTATGATGAGCCTATAACCTCCACTGCATTAATGCTACTAATTGAGACAAAGTAAATATTGGTAATTTATATAATAAGTATTAGTCTTACAAAATTATGGTAATAGTAATGGTCTTTTGAAAGTAACTGAAAAAAAAACATAATACAATTTTTTACCCCTGAGTGGTTAATTACCCGTAAGCTGGGAACCACTGCTCTACAAAGATATTCTGTCCGCTACCTCGACACCCACTGGACCACAAGTGTTATCTAAACGTCAGAATAATCTTGCGAAGCATTTGGTGGATAACAGCTTCTGAATGAAATCTTTCATTTTTTACATTCTTAAAATAATATTTGTCAGGAAAGACAATGGAACATGCTAGAAGAAAGATGAGAGTTTAGCGAAACATCAATTTTGTAGAATTTATTGGAGCCTAAAGACCATCTTAGATGAACAAGAATAAAGATGGGTATCAGCCGTGGCCTTGGTGAAGGAAGCAGACCGTCTTTCAGCTGAAGATATTTAGTGAAGCCTTAATACCTAAGTGGACAGTGCAGACTGTCCTTCACATGGGTGCTTCAGGGTCGAAGGCAAGCTTAATGTTCTTTGTGCAGAATACAGGAATTCCATCCAGTCGCTTTCTACCGTTCCGTACTCATTCGTGATGAAGTCATATGAAAAGGCACAGTTACACACTTGGCACCTCGTAACAGTTCTGATACCGAGCGAGGTGGCGCAGTGGTTAGCACGCTGGATTCGCATTCGGGAGGACGACGGTTCTGTCCCTCGTTCGGCCATCCTGATTTAGGTTTTCCGTGATTTCCCTAAATCGCTTCAGGCAAACACCGGGATGGTTCCTTTCAAAGGACACGGCCGACTTCTTTCCCCGTCCTTCCCTAATCCGATGAGGCGGATGACCTCGCTGTATGGCCTCCTTCCCCTTCCCCAAACAACCCAACCCCAACAGTTCTGAGGAAGGCAACAGCAAACTACATGCAGTTAGTACCTCACACAAGAAATTACACGAAGTATCCCTCGGTGTCGCCAATATCCCGTGATAAGTATGTGTGTGTGTGTGTGTGTGTGTGTGTGTGTGTGTGTGTGTGTGTGTGTGTGTCTGTGTCTATTTCATTCTGTTGACTACACATAGCTCCCATGGAAAACCCTGGATTTTAAGTGCATCCATCGTAACGAAGTGGGTAAGCCATTCCCATTACAAAGACAGTTCGAATTCGACACCGAGTGTATCTTTCTTTTGAAAAATGCGTATTTTATATGTAAATAACAAGAAATGTGTTGCGAATTCAACTGGCACTAAGCAGCTGAGCGTAAAATATGGACCAGTAAGAAATGAAGTAATGATCTGCTTGTGAATGGCGAATAGGTCGTCATGTTCCATATTTATAAATAAAACATTGTCACGGCTGCCTGTCAAAACATGGTAACATGGTCACCCATTTTACTAAGGTTTGAAGCTACTCTTCTCGTTCTTCCGTGGTTGCGATTTTAAAACTGGGTTATTACGGGAAACAGCCTTATGCAAACACAACTAGTTTATTTTTATATTTCCCCAGACATGTTTCCACACCAGTGTTTCGTCTTCTGTCGGTTGACCTTCATTTTCTGAAAAGTACAATATCACAATTGTAATAATTTACCTTTTGAAACTCGCATTCAGATTGTATTTGAAGCGAAAGTGAACCTAGAGGTCGATCATCGATCATATACACATTGATAACTAGCCCGCCGGATAGTTATGTTATTCTTTCAACTGGTGTTCATCGAATATTCTTATTAAACAATTAGAGTTGGTTAGCTACTTACATGCTCCATACATCATTTGAACGATTATTTTATCGAAACGATGTAGAACGAGTAGGTTTACTGTCTATGTACATGTGAGAAGTGTTAAAACTGATAAATATATACTTTTCGACCCTAATCATGAAACTACACTAAATTGTCCAGGGGAAATGAATTTAGATTAGATTTAAAACTTACTTTTCTACCTGTTAGACGTTTCATGACATTGGGCAAATCATAAAAATCTTTGTTGCTGCACACTGAATTCCTTTCTGAGCAAGTGACAGCGTTAATAATGAGTAACAAATATTTTTTCTTTAGTGCTGTTGGTATGGACATCACTATTCTTTTCAAATTGTAATGAATCATTTATGATGACTTTCATTAGCTCATGTATGAATTGTGACTGTGTAGTTAAAGTGCCTAACTTCTGGATGAGGTCCTTACATGACAACCGTGGGTGAACACCACGTATTATTGTTACCGCTCGTTTCTTTACAAACAATGATTTCTAAATGTTGAATGACCCTTGAAAATTAGCCCTAAAATAGTACTGAATGGAAATGTGCAAAGCATGCCAGAAGGTTGATTCGCTTGTTTCCAAGTCTAGCAATTATACGAAGAGTAAATTGAGTTGAGCTTAATTGAGTGGCTCAGTAATATGGTTCTTTTATCATCAATTGTTGCTATGTCTCTGTTTGTTATACGGAACTGAATTTAGTGTGTTCTCTCAGAATTAAGGCTCCTTTCACACGGGAGGCCGTGTATGCAGCTGCACAGAGCTGAAGCGATTCGCGTTGCATTGGACCTTGTGTGTCCCTTCACACGAGATTCTCAGAGCTTCGACTTCGGCTCACTGAGGCGCAGTGTGGATTGTCAAGTGAATCGCCTGCGACTCGCCTTTACACAGAGCCTTTTATGGGAGCTTTCACACGGGATGCTGTGGGTCGCTCGTCACTGTCAGCGCGCAGTCTCGGTACACGTTACGTCAGCGGCTCCATTGTTTCTGTCCATTGACCAGTGTAGAACACTAGTAAAGGTTTGCGTGAGTCTCTACAACCATGGAGAAAACAGCGAGTGTGTTCGACGTAGAGAGTTTCACTGCGGAAGTGCAACGTAGGCCAGTGCTGTGGGAATGTTCCACATATGATTATTCGAAAAAAGTGAAAAAGGCCCAAGATTGGAATGAGATCTGTAGAATGTATAACAATAATTTTGGCACCTTGCCGCCACAGGAGGAGCAAATCATAGGTAAGTAAGTGTACATATTTTGATTGGTATTGAAACGGCCCCTTAGAAAAATTAATGAATTTCTGTGCTGGGAAACCTCTTACATCATTTGGTCTTCAAACAGCTGAGCAGAACTGAACGTACTCAGACATTTCTGTCTTTACTTATTCTGACCAACCCTAAACTGACACACAATATTTTTGGCGCAACGCAATCTAACTTTCAAAAATCCCTACAAAAGAATGGCCCCGACTAACAATAACCTGTACCTTTCATGAATCACTTACCTCACAAAAATCTTCGTTACTCAAACTACTGCAATACAGCGAGCACCACTACTGCCAGCTAAATAAAAGATTCTAACTACTGAAGTCACTAACTACTGATAGGCATAGTTAGCAAATGAAAGATTTTGATAGAGAACAAATAATGTATTTACCTTAATAGTGTTCAATATATATATATATATATATATATATATATATATATATATATATATATATATATATATATATATATATTAGTTCATGACATCCAGTCGTAAGTCTCTGATGGACACACGTCCAGATCATCCGCTCTCAAAACCCCGCCATCTCTCTCCCCACATCCACCACTGCTGGTGGCTCACCTACAACTGCGCAACGCTACGCGCTGTTAACAGCCAACTGCCCAACACTACAATAGCAAATATTGCAACAATGCAAACCAGCCACAGGCTGCACACAGCACAGTCAGTGATTTTCATACAGAGCGCTACGTGGCGTTACCAACATAAAAACCTAAACAGCCTACTTACAGTATGTAATTAGATGTTTTCTGTACAAACATACGAAACTGATACATTGTGTTGCAGTTGCTTTTGTGTTAGATGACAACACATCACAATTATCTTCCTCAACGTTTACGTAAGGCTTGCATTCGAGAACTGCCCTTCGTCTTATTCAGTACTGCTGACGAAGTAGTCTGCAGAATTATTGCGAATACTTTTCACTGCAATCGATCTACAGTTAGCAATCGACTCACATTCTGTATCTTTAAAACCATCACACTGCAAACTATCTTCAAATTTTATTCCATCTTTGGTTCAGACAAAATTGTGAAGCACAACGCAACACTTTATGTCTTCTGCAAATTCGAGAAAGATATTCAATGGCCGGTGAAAAATTCGCCTCTTATTCTACAATATTCCAAATGTACATTCAGTAAGATGTCTTGCCACAGACAGATGGTAAGTAAAGACTGTTTTTCAGAGATGTTCCAGCAAAAGGACGCATAACAATCATGGACAATCCGAATGCTTCACTTGCAACAAACACAAATTAATCCCTGACAATGGGCATGGGGTAGGTAAATCAAATGTTCTATTTATAATTTAGTTTCCGAAAGTCGAGTTCATGAAGAGAGAAGAGTCAGAACTTTTTCCGTACCCACCAGTGTCAACAGCAGTGAAGCAACAGTTCTGATCGCAAACAGCTAGAAATACGATTGAAAAATATTGCTTGTAATTATAAAACATTGGACCACTGTCTTGCGAATGAATAACCCTCTCATGATTTCCATCTGTTGCGCCAGCGCTGTTCTCGAACCTGTTACTTTAAAAATCCGTCAGCTACTGCATCCCACATTTCCTTATTTGGCAGTGGCACAGTTATTTGTTTCATTTGACCCGATTTTGCATACATCCTGTATTATTCCAGATAAGATTGAAATTCCAATTCGGAAAATGTAATGCAAATCAGTAAGAGATGGACCAGATGCTAAGTACCTGTAAGAAGAATAGTTTTACATAAATGTACTAATGACAAATATATTTCTAGGTTTGAAATTTGCGGTAAGTTCCTATGGGACCAAACTGCTGAGGTTATCGGTTTCTGGGCTTACATATTACTGAACATAACTTAAACAACTTACGCTAAGGACAACACACACACACACACACACACACACACACACACACACAAACTCGAACCTCCGACGGGGGAAGCTGCGCTAACCGTGGCAAGGCGCTCTAAACAGCGCGGCTATCCTGCTGTGTTTTTAGGGAATGATATACAAAATGAGTGGAAGAATCTGAGGTTATCATACGTGAGGGATGTTAAAAGATCTCGTGGAAGTTCTTCAGCAACTGACGAAACTAAATGTATTTATTCTGACCTGTGATTTTTTTCACTTGTTATTCACCACAAATTATAAGTGAACAAAATATATGTTACTGGTGTGTTATCTTACTTTGTATAAATGAACGCATGCAAATTGCTTTCTTTTTTTAATGCTGTCGCATACGTAATTCTTTCCAGAACATGCTATAACTTATGCGATGAAGATGACACAATTGGAAACGACGATGCTAAAGAAGATAGCGATGAATTTTATGGTAGTAGTAGTGAAGGAGAACGGATTCCTTCAAAAACAAGAAGAATTACAAAGCAAGGTCCAAAATCAGACAGACAAATTGTGTAGTGTTTTACACCAAAGCATTGAAGCTAGTGAAGAGAACAGGAAAACATCGTCTGATGATGATAAACTTTTTTTATTATCTTTGGTAAAATATTTGGCAGCTATTCCAGAATACGGCAAGCTTTCAGGCAAAACGTAAAATAATGCAAGTGATTTCGAAATACAAGCTACAGACTTTGTAACACCCCACTCGTCACTTATCTGGTTTTGGCATGTGCTCACTCCAGCTAATTCACTCATAGATCAACAGAGAGTGCAAAACTGCCACAATATCAGATAACGCAAAGAAAGTAATAAGGCCTTGTGACTCCTGATTGAACTGCTGTGGCAGTGTTGACATTAACTGATTCAGAATTGATCCCTTTTAATTAAAAAAAGGTGCAGGTTGATGTTATATTCAGCTATTGAACATCAGATGCAAATGTTGAAAATTAAATTAATTAAGAAAGTGACTTGGGATTTCAACTACTTGATTGAAAACAGATGCAGTCGATTAACACAAATTTATTTTAACTCACGACCTTCAATCATCACATTACATGACTATCAGGCAGTAGTAATAAACTGCATTTGCGTGGATTAAAGCGCAATAAGTCAATAGTAATTACTATTGACGAACATAGGCATAATGCAAAGTGCGTGAAGAATTCTACAATACACAGCGCATCAAACCCTCTTGGAAACTTGGCCAGCGTGATCCAACAAATTAATCAGTGGCCTAACTCAAGCCCAAGTGGGCGCAACATCACTGAATTCAGTGTGGGGGGGCGTCGTCGTTGTGCGAACGTCGGCTGGCCTCATGGTGCTGCAAGGCTGTGCTCGTCTATTCACTTCTAGCTATCTTGCTCAGTACATAGTACATCTCCAAGCTCAATCATTCCATTTACTAAGTCCTAAACTACAGAGATGCTCACTCTCTTTCAGGCTAGCTGAGTAAAGAGCGCCACATCCGCACTCTAGACAAGCTGGGAACGGAAGACTTCTACAGAGACTTCTCCCAGTCTGCTCTTCGCCTCGGTTTCCCCTCCAGCAAAATCACTTACGCCAATTGCAATGAGAGTTGCGTTAATTATGCGTCACTTCTCAGCGCCGACCAATGCCTGCTCTGGGAAATGAACAATTCCCACAAAATTTACCTTCCTCTCAACTTCTGCTATTTAGCTCCTCCCAGGCGACCCATCATGGTCAGCATCTGCACGAAGCACCAATTTTTCCGAAATTCTGACTCCCAGGAGAGTACTTCAAATTCCTTGGTCCTACGTTCCCATCCGATGCCAGTGTATTTCATTCTGTCGCTCTACACCTGATTAACTTCAGACTCTGTGGACTGTGAATTCAGCCTGAATTTGCTATAGTCACGAGCACACATATTTCAGCCTCTGTTTACTGCTCCACTGTAGCTTTGCGTGGCTTTCTCTCATGTTTCACTCAAAACGGGATGACAGACATTTATCAACAGGCATACAAGTTCTCGGTCTGCTTCCCGGTACACCAGCATGGGGTCAACTGCCCCCTCACTGTCACTCATCTTAACACAGCTGGAGGCCGCGCCCTGTTACCGCTTTCTCAGAGCTTGAGCCGACCTAAGCTGCCTATTGTCGCTTCCCTTAGCCGCTCCCCAGCTGCCACGCGGCCAAGGTCAACTCTGAATACTTCCCTGGGGTAAAGTAGCCTCCAGTAAATCGACGCTTTTCCACAAAGTATTGCCGTTGCGTGAATCAATTTTAAACCATCACTCAACATTAATTATTCCAATACATCCATACTATACCCTCTACAAGATGCATTGTGCCTTGTCAGGCATTTTTGTTCAGCCCTACTGTTCGCTCAACGTGAGTTAGGTGATCTTTAATGACTTCATGTAAGGGGCATAGTTCTTGCCATCTTACAATTTTTATGACTGTGCATCAGCCAGATTATGCAAAAACTTTGCAGCACACATGGCACAGCAGTGTGATGTTCCGCCATTGCTTTTTATCCACGCCAGCGGTTTCCTCCGATGCCTTTGAAATAAGTCACCCAACTACCCCTACCCTAAGTAGCACTTACACATTCCTGTTAGCCCACTCCAGGAATCTAAAACCAATCTGATAATTCGTCAATTCTAAGCCTTTGAAAAAACTTCTTACTTCGTTAGTACATTCAGTACTTCACTTGTCGTCATTTCTGAAAAACGTTCATGATATTAGATTGTATTATGTTGACTGAAATATTTGTATCTATGACAAATTTGTTAAAATTTTAATAAAATGTTCCATGTTTTTATAACAAAGAAACTTGTTTTGCACCCACCTGAGAGCACAGCCAGCTTCTCTTCAACTGTCACATGCTTCCTCATGTTGGTGTCCACAAACTGTACCGTACACAGTTCATCGAATGAAGTTAATGACTTACAACAAAAATTGAAAAAGTCCTCAGGACCTACCAGAATTGTCCCCTGAAGGCAATGAAAGCTTAATCGAGAACCAGCTATTGGGCGGCGTTTCTTTATAACAACTGCAGCAGCAGCAGTGACTACTTCTTCCATACGAAACAACAGCCAACAGGCAGCAGTTCTTTTTATGTACCACGTGACAGCTGCAATCGGCGAGAGCCGAAGACACAGGCTGCAGTGAGCAGGACTTCAGCTCTGTGCGCCGACCAGCGGCGGATAAGTGCGGTTCACTGCATCCAGAGGCACGGCCTCCCGCTACAATGGGGCCAAAGGGCGAGCCCGTTTCCAGAGAAACACTTAATAGTTCTTTGGAAAAGTCTTTCATTATCTCTTTTGTTGTTTTGTGTGTGACGCGACTTATTATGACACTATAATCAGATCCACGAACGATGGCTGTTCGCGTAGTTCGGGACGCGGACAGGGATTGCAGTGATGCCGGCACCAAGGGACGGCTGCGCTAAGCGCGTACACGTGCTCCCCGCTAGGAGAAAGCGGGTGTACTGCAAACAATGCCTCTCGCTTGCTTTTGCAGGATTTTTTGCATGCCACAGCTTTCAGCCGTTACAACTCGCGACAAATATAATAAAAACTCACTGAATAAGACGCTACGAGCGCGTTTAATGCTCGCATAGGCTGCGATATTCACAGCAGGGCGCTGAGAACACTACTGAACGCTTATTGGCTGTCGGCGAATGCGTGACGTAGATCCAAGGAACAGGCATCGCCCGCCATTGTTTGTGACTCCAAATATAGTATCGTCTGCAAAAAGTATCAATTTTGCTTATTGAATGTTGGGTGGAAAGCCATTCACATGTATAAGGAATAGGAGTGTAACCAAAATTGAACGTTATGAAATTCCCTTCGCGATTTTTCCCCAGTCACTAACATTTTCTCTCTGTTTGAATTATTCAGCATAACATTTTGCATTCAGTTTGTTATGTATGATTCAAACCAGTTGTGTGCAAAGTCATCAGTTCCACAGAATTTGTGTTTTTCTGACTCTCCATAGCTCAGCGGTCAGCGACTGTGTTTGGTAAGACCCGGGTCCGATTCCTGATAATGCCAGAGATTTTTCCTTGGTAGAAGAACTGGAATGGGGTACACTCAGCCTCGCAATGCCAATTGAGGACTTACCTCAGTGAGGCGCAGCAGTCCCGAGGTCAAGAAAGCCAACAACCACCGGGAGAACAGTGTGTTGACTCCGTGCCTCTATATAACGTGTCCAAATGACGTCACTGGCTTAGTATGACACGTCGGCCTGTCGGTGCCAATTGGCTCATCTGGGCCAGATCGTGGAGCTTTGATTGCTTTGGTTATTAAGTTTTTCTAAGAGACTAATATGATCTACGCAACCAAGCGCTTTGGGAGTATCACAAAAATACCAACTGGCGGTATGTTATTATTTATGGTTTGTAATATTTCTTGAGTGAGTGAATAAAAAGTATTCTCAGTTGGACAACTCTTCTGGAATTCACACTATTATGTACTGAGTCGTTTCTACTCAAATGTGGGACTCCCCTTGAGTACATTATATTTTTCGAATATTTTTGAAAAAGCTTTGTAAGGAAATTGGAAGATAATTATTTAAGTCTTTCTTGTCACCTTTCTTGTAAATTGGTTTCACCACTGCATTTTTTAATTTGTCTGGAAACATTCGCTGTACCAGTGGCGCATTACACATTACTGAGGACATTATTTATTAAGTTAGAAAAACTTTTCAGAATACTGGTTGAATTTCCAGCATACGAGATTTCTTTTTTAGACTTTTTATAATTATGTTAATTTCAATGAATTGTGTTGCTGCTACTGCTTGCTGCTTAAGGTTTTGTGGAACGATATTTTTAATATATCCTTTTGCTCTCTCAGCTGAACCATTTAGTCCCATTTTTTCTGCTATTTTCATAAAGATATCATTAAAATGCTAACAGTATATTAATTATCAGTCACAACAATGTCATTTAGTTTAATTGTTGGGGTATCATCGACGCTGGTTGTCCAGTCTCCGGTTTCATAGCGTTCCACATAGTTATAAATTATTGATTGCATTATTAATTTCTGTCAAGATGTACGTATTTATGGATAATGTAATAAATTTACTAAAAATATTCCCGGCCGGATTGGTCAAGCGGTTCTAGGCGCTACAGTCTGGAACCACGCGACCGCTACGATCGCAGGCTCGAATCCTGCCTCGTGCATGGATGTGTGCGATGTCCTTAGGTTAGTTAGGTTTAAGTAGTTCTACGTTCTAGGGAGTAGGGTAGCATGGAGAGCTGCATCAAACCAGTCTCAGGACTGAAGACCACAACAAAAACAACAACAAGTTCAAGGGGACTGATGACCTCAGACGATAAGTCCTATAGTGCTCAGAGCCATTTGAACCATTTCACAGTGCGTAAGTAAATGTGAACGGCTGAAGATGGGCAGAATGTAAAACGAGTGTACCCTCGGAATTCATATTTTAAGGCATAATTTGTTGGCGTGGCGTGCTGGGTAATGGGTGCCTTTCATATCGATGCATTTCCACGTAAACAGTAACGTTCTGGACGATATTGTTTTGACTTTATTTGTTTTAGGAATTATGAGTTCATGGAAGTTTCTAGATATGGGATCGTGTCTAGCAAAAATGAGAAACTGATTTCAAATATATCTCAATGAATGATTGGTGGCAGAAAACTGTATGTCCCAATGGTTCCAAAAGGGAAGCACACCCTTAAAATAATTGATTATTCACTTTTTGCTATGCTATCTTGTATTAATTGAAAACTTTATAACGAAGGTTAATTTTGTGAAAAATTTTGATATTATATTCCAAATAAAACCAACTCTTTAAAATAATCGATTCTTCACTTTTTGCCAGTTTCTTTTGTATTCGTTGCTTACTACACTCATGTTCATAAATTGAGGATAATTGTAGAATGTGGTGCCACACAACGTGGAACGACACAAAACTGGCACTAATAGCACAGGCACTTAGGGAACACAGACGACGCAGATCTTTAAGTACATGGTACTGGTGATAAATTCAGGAAACCGTCCCGAAACACATGTGCTACAAAATGCCACTGTTTCCTGCGCATGTACCCCGACATCAACATGGGATATGATCACCATGCACACGTACACAGGCCACACAACGGGTTGGCATACTCTGGATCAGGTGGTCGAGCAGCTGCTGGGATATAGTCTCCCATTCTTGCACCAAAACCTGTCCAAGTTCCTGAAGTGTCCTAGGGGTTTGAAGACGTGCAGCGATACGTCGACCGAGAGCATTCCAGACGTGCCCGATGGGGTTTAGGTCTGGAGAACAGGCAGGCCACTCCATTCGCCTGATATCTTCTGTTTCAAGGTACTCCTCCACGATGGCAGCTCGGTGAGGCCGTGCGTTATCATCCATCAGGAGGAATGTGGGACCCACTGCACCCCTGAGAAGGTAGACATACTCGTGCGACATGACGTCCCGATACACCTGACCTGTTACAGTTCCTCTTTGAAAGACATTCAGAAGGGTACGTGCACTAATCATAATCCCATCCCACACCATCAAACCACGATCCCCATACAGGTCCATTTCAAGGACATTAAGGGGTTGGTATCTCGTTCTTGGTTCACGCCAGATGAACACCCGGTGAGAATCTCTGTTCAGACTATACCTGGACTCGTCCGTGAACATAACCTGGGACCACTGTTCCAAGGACCATGCACTGTGTGCTTGACACCAGGCTTTAGGGGCTCTCCTGTGACCAGGGGTCAATGGAATGCACCTTGCAGGTCTCTGGGCGAATAAACCATGTCTGTTCAGTCGACTGTAGGGTGTGGTAACGTCTCGAGCAAGGCTTCCTTCAGTACTCCGCAGCCATCTGCGGGCACTGATGATGAGATATCGGTCTTCTTGTGGTGCTGTACACTGTGGACATCCCGTACTGTAGCGCCTGGACACGTTTCCTGTCTGCTGGAAACGTTGCCATAATCTTGAGATCACACTCTGTGGCACACGGAGGGCCCATGCTACGACCTGCTGTGTTTGGCCAGCCTCCAGTCGCCCTAGTATTCTACCCCTCATAACGACGTCAGAATGTATTCTTTGAGCCATTTTCAACACCCAGTCGCCAATAGCACGTCTGAAAACGTCTGCACACTTACTCGCTGCACCGTACTCTGACATGCACCAACACACGTCTGTGTATGTGGACTGCTGCCAGAGCCACCGTGCGACGACTACAGGCCAAATGCACCGCATGGTCATACCCCGAGGTGATTTAAACCCGCAAACCGCCCATCAGAGTGTTGTTTCACCATTACCAACATTATCCTTCATTTATGAGCATAGGTGTATGATGATAAATAAGTTAGAAAAAAATTTTAAATTATTTTTTGTATTATTGGCACTGAATGGATTAAGCCGTCTCAAGGGAGGAGGTCACACAGAAAACGCGACTAACACTGGATTCGGGTAGCCAGAAAGTGGCCGTAGCTTGTGCCGATCTCTGTTGCGGTCGGGCACACCCGGTGCACAATTTAGGCGGCCCGCAAGTCGTAATGTACGCGCCGAACTGTTTTCTACTCAGGCGAACAGGGAAGCTCACGTCATTGTCACGCGATGTCAGTCCAAACGCCAAAGAAATATTGAACAGATAATATTCCTGCCTTCTGAGAACATTCCAGGCATTTTTTGTTTAAATATTGTTCAAATTACATGGAAGTAATGATATTTAGCTGCCTAACGTTGTTCTCTGGATTTCAATCACAACACTACATAGTGCACCGTATCGAAAATTACTACTAAACCAGGCAAGTCATCTAACGTGGATACTTATGGCTGCCTGTAAAAGGCCAGATTTCAGTCGCTAGTGTTATACAAAGGGGTCCAGAAAAATGCTTTGATGGTTAATATCTTTGGAACAAAATAACTTAACTTTGCAATTTTTCTCGACATATCTCAACGGGCGTTTTCCAGCAGATGACAGTGCAGCAATTAATGAAGTAAGTTTGTCATTTGTCGTTAGAGCAAATACGAAAGCGTGATGGAGGTACAACGGCAGTGGCGTAATGTGTACGGAACTCAGCCACTAACACGTAGAAGGATTTATCGTATTTGTATCGTGCTGGAGCCGACTGTACCGTTCAGGATGTGTACAAGGAAAGGTCTGGCAGACTAAAAACATCAACAAGTCCAGCGCTGATGTGTTGCAACATTTTACTAGGTCACCTCAAAACTCAGAGTGCACATGAAGACGGGGTAAGCCGATCAAGCGTACGACTAATTCAGAAGATTGCAAAGTGGAAAGTGTGCATTCCAAGATCGCTGCACTCTACGAATGAGAAAGACTCGGATCGAAGGATGGAGTGCTGTGAGTGGTTTGAGGGCATGCTTCGCGAGGATGAACGGTTTGCAGGAATGATTCTCTGATCTGACGAGGCACAATTCAAAGTGAACCGTATTGTAAACCGCCACAACTGGATGTACTGGGCTCCTGAAAATCCTCACGTTCAAACATGTTAATCTACCAGGTGTCGGTTTCTGGTATGGTCTGTCATCACGCGTTTTGATTGCAGCATTCTTCTTTGAAGGTACCGCAACTAGAGAAGTGTATCTTCATATGCTGCCAATATCGAATTTACCTGTCACTCGAGAGATGTTTGGAAATGAAAGATTTTACTTGCAACAAGACGGCGCTCCGCCTCTCTATCATAGATACGTCAGAACCTATTTGGATGAATGTCTACCTGGACGACGGATAGGGTGAAGGGGAGCTGCTGGGTAACCACTACGGTCTCCAGGCCTTACACCTCTTGACTTCTACGTATGGGGGACTCTGAAAATGAAGTTTATCATCTGAAGCCAGCTAAACTGAACGAACTAGGAGGAAGCATCGTGGCGTCCCGTGTAGCTGTCACGCCAGCAACGTTGACAGCCGTAGTTCGGTCAACAGTTCAGCCGCATCGATGTTGTTTGGCTGCTAAGTGGGTTCACTTCCAACACACAAAATGACATACTCCGTGCAAGACTGCAACGGTATGTCAGTTTGTTCCATTAATATCGGCTATCAAAGAGTGTCTACATTTTTCTCAGCTCCTCTGTATATATACAAGGTGAGGCAGATAAGGCATGCCACCTCTAATACATCTAGAGTGAATATCGAAGTGCCGAAATAAATCTCGGGTGAACAGTTTGGTATGAGTGTGCATAGGACAGAATATTTCGGCAATCGACCACCTTGCCATCATCAGGTGCGCTGATGTACTGATCGATGGTGGGTCGACGCTTCCCATGAGTCGGTGCGGTCCATGTCCCGCGTGCGGTCCAGGTACGGCGTCCGTTCTCCCGCCGTCTGGGCGCTGCGTCCTGGGTCTTCTCGTGCAGGAGAACCTGCCGGCACCGCTCTCGTTATTCTTCTCTCCTCCCCAGATGTCGGTACACTCTGGAAAATATCCTTTCTCTTTTTAATCTGGGTGATTGCGGGCTCCTACGCCTTGCTAAGGATATAACCGATGTCACGATTTAGTTGTGGCTCCCTTACTCTGATCTCTATGGCTTCTTTGATGACACAGTCCCAGTGTTTGGAAGTCTGTGTCAGGACTTTGGATTGGTCATAATCCGTGCTGTGGAGTTCCGACAGGCAATGTTGAGCGACTTACTGGGCTGTTGCAGTCTAGTGTGCCGTTGATGTTCTCGGCATCGGTCCTCAATGGTACGAATGGTTTGACCTATGTACACACTACCGCATTGCAAAGGTATCTGATAAACCCCTAATTTACGTAGACCAAGGTTGTCCTTGACACTACCAAAAAAGCTCTTGGTTTTGCTTGGAGGACGGAAGATGGTTTTCACTTGGCGTTTGCGTAAAATGCGTCCAATTTTTCCGGATAACGCCCCACCAAAGGGAATAATAGCCAAGGCTGTCTCCTCCTGAAGTTCATCCTCAGTTTCCGCTGGTTCAAAGTGGCTCTGAGAACTATGGGACTCAACTGCTTTGGTCATCAGTCCCCTAGAACTTAGAACTACTTAAACCTAACTAACCTAAGGACATCACACACACCCACGCCCGAGGCAGGATTCGAACCTGCGACCGTAGCAGCAGCGCGGCTCCGGACTGGAGCGCCTAGAACCGCACGGCCACTGCGGCCGGCTTTCCGCCGGTGCTGCAGGTGTGGGATGTAGAGCCTTTCTAATTTGCCCTTGCTTGTAACCGTTCCTCCGAAAGACGGCCTTCAGATGGTCCAATTCTTGTTGGAGTCCCTGTCGGAGACAGTGTGAGCTCTGTGTACAAGAGTTTTGAGCACGCCATTCTTTTGTGCCGGTTGGTGGCAGCTATCTGCATGTAGTTACAAATCGGTGTGCTTCTTCCTATACACGCTGTGGCCCAAAGTGCCGTCACCTCGTCTTCTAACCAAAACATCTAGGAAAGGGAGTATCCCATCCGTTTCTATCTCCATGGTGAACTTAATATTCTCGTGTCTGGAGTTGAGAAGTGTGAGGAAGTCTGCCAGTTTCTCTCTTCCATGTGGCCAGATAACGAAGATATCATCCACATATATAAAGAAACAGATGGGTTTTAGATGTTCTGGTTCAAGAGCTTCCTCCTCGAAATGTTTCATGTACAGTCGTGTACAAAAAGAGCGAGACCCCTCGCCTTTTCGTTATGCTGATCCGCACAGCTTTAAAGTCTGCTACACAGCATAACAGGCAAGCCGACAAAGTGCTACCAACATACCATGCACAGGCGTGAAATTGAGAAACTGTCCGAACCTTGTCAGACTGTTTTCAATCATGTGTAAGACTACATTAATGCTGATTAGTGTGTTAAACACAACACGTAAGAGTGATGACCTCAGCAGTTAAGTCCCATAGCGCTCAGAGCTATTTGAACCACATCACGTAAATGTAAGAAATAAATGCAAGAAGAAACTAATTAGTATGAACAGACCAAAAAAAATGAATTTCAGCTTATCGAGATAGCATAACTGTTTTAGTAAAACAAAGTATCCCTGATCGTTACGAATTAGCAAAATATTATGCGCAATCGGCCGCGAAACGGTCTGTGTCAACGTTCGGATTACCGTTGCACACCTACGATGAAAGTGTGCAAATTTAGCACTGCGTGATAATTCATAACGAAATTCAGTTAAAAATCATTCAGTGCCACACTTAAGGCAATTCAGTTATTGACAGAAGCGGAAAAAGTAGTCGGTAACAAGTATGAAATTATACATAAGTTTGCTATTGACATTCACAGGGAGCCGGTACAGAATAAATGGAGCAAGAAAACGTATAGAGGGCGCTAGGATTTCTTAAAATTGCTTTACTGATTGCTTATCTGCCTCCATCGGGATTAGAACCGGAAACAAACCAGACCTTCCTTGCAGTAGCAAACAACTCTCACTACTCTAGCAGACAACACAGGCAAACAGTCCTCTATTATTACCCCAGACATGAATAAGCCGGCAATTTCCCAATGAAAATGGCTAAACGATCTGCAGTTTCTGTTGCATAGAGCTTTCTGGACTCAAAAACATGACTTTATGCCTTTATGTCACCGCTTATGTGACAATCATTCGAGATGTTTATCGAAATAACAAAATACTGTTATTAGCGATTAAATTTAGTAGGATAATTCTTCACTACTCCAGGAAATAAACGGCTACAGAGCTGCCAAACGTATTCTACAATGTTTCGAATTCTCCATTAGACTCGTCACAGCCAGAAAATGTTCATTAGCCGAAGTGTTTCTTAAGCTAGCTAGCAATGGGAATGCTCGCACTTCTAAATCGCGGTGGCATTAATACTGGGATGTGAATTACCACGTGTTTCTTCTTTCATTTATATCTTATATTTACGTGTTGTGTTTAACACACTAATCAGTATTAATATACGCTTACACATGATTGAAAACAGTCTGACAGAGTTTGTATAGTTCGTCAATTTCACGCCTATGCATAGTATGTTGGTAGCACTTCGTCGCCTTGCCTGTTATACTGTGTTGCAGACTTTAAAGCTGTGCGGATCAGTATAACGAAAAGGCGATGGGTCTCGCTCGTTTTGTGCACGACTGTACATGTATGCAGCAACGGGTGAGAGTGGACTCCCCATGGCTACTCCTCCTGTCTGTACATAGTATTCATCGTCAAATAAGAAGTAAGTTGATGTCAGAACATGTCTGAAAAGGTTGGTGGTCTCTTCGTCAAATTTCTGGCTGATGACTTCCAAGGATTCTTGTAGCGGAACGTTAGTGAATACAGATATCACGTCGAAGCTCACCAGTATGTCAGATTCCTTAAGCGTAAGGTGGTTGATCTACTTTCCCCCCTCAAAATAGGTAAGTTTCGTTCTGTGCAGTTTTTTCGTTTGACGCTTATTTCGTGAAATATTTGGCCCGATCACGATCAATGGACCACCCTGTATATATTAGATCAAAAACGTTTCCAATGTCAGCCATCACACTGCTATTGAAAAATTATGTGATGGAGGGTTGTACGAGGAAAATACACGGTTCGATGAGCACGCTTTGTTTTCTTATCGTCTTGTTTTCAGTTTTTGGTTTGTTTGCCTCACCCTTCGAGGGGAGGAAGAAAAGGTCGCAGCTTTTGCAACCAGCCGATGTGGAGAGGAAGGGGGAAACACCGGTAGATGGTCCACTGGGCCAGCAAGTGGGTCGGCACTCCTAAGGGGACAAAGCACTAGCCGGGCCGGCTGTGTGGATGATGATGGAACACCGCGGACACTGGCAGCTGGCAGCTCGCCCACGTGCCGGGGCCACGTGCGTCCGGCACGTGGCGCAGCCCGCCACGAGAGAGAGGCCCGCAGCGCCCATTAAGCCGGATTAATTCGCAATTTCCGCGCCGCTGTTGTCTTCATCGAACGGGCGCGCCGCAGCCCGCCCGCGACAACAGGTCCGAAGTGGCCGCTTCTCGCTTCCCGCCCCGACAGCCGCCTCTCGCCGCAGCGGCGGGGATGTGCGGCTGTCCGACAGGAAGCTAAGCCACTCGACACTGCGGGGAAATTCAATACAGTGTCTCTCACCGTTGACCGAAAAACAAACGACAACATTTTCACTCTCGCCTGACTAACAAGGGAACCTCCCCATCGCACCCCCCTCAGATTTAGTTATAAGTTGGCACAGTGGATAGGTCTTGAAAAACTGAACACAGATCAATCGAGAAAACAGGAAGAAATTGTGTGGAACTATGAAAAAGATAAGCAAAATGTACAAACCAAGTAGTCCACGCGCAAGATAGGCAACATCAAGAATAGTGTGAGTACAGGAGCGCCGTGGTCCCGTAGTTAGCGTGAGCAGCTGTGGATCGAGAGGTCCTCGGTTCAAGTCTTCCCTGGAGTGAAAAGTTTACTTTCTTTATTTTCGCAAAGTTATGACCCGTCCGTTCGTTCATTGACGTCTCTGTTCACTGTAATAAGTTTAGTGTCTGTGTTTTGCGACCGCACCCGTAAACCGTGCGATTAGTAGACGAAAGAACGTGCCTCTCCAATGGGAACCGGAAACATTTGATCGCAAGGTCATAGGTCAACCGATTCCTCCACAGGAAAACACGTCTGATATATTCTATACGACACTGGTGACGGCATGTGCGTCACATGACAGGAATATGTTGTCGACCCACCTAACTTGTACACTTGGCGAATGGGCAAAAAGTTTCTTCTACCTTGCCCGATTTAGGTTTTCTTGTGGATGTGATAATCACTCCCAAGAATGTGATGAAAACATAAGAGTTTGTCACATAAACTGCAACAAATGAATGCAACGGTTTCACAGTCGCACAGTTTTCACTGTGCTCTGTCAAAACATATGTTTTGTTTCGATGTTTGTTTAGGTGTAGCATCCCCATACTACGGCGCAATTACCTCGCATCGGACGGACGGACGAACAGATAATAATTGTCTGAAAATAAAAAATTAAACTATTCACTCCAGGGAAAACTTGAACCAAGGACCTCTCGATCCACAGCTGCTCACGCTAACTCCTGTACTGACACTATCCTTGATGTTGCCTATCTTGCGCGTGGACTACTCAGTTTACATATTTTGCTTATTTTTTTCATAGTTCCACACAACTTCTTCTTGCCTTCTCGATTGATCTGTGTTCAGTTTTTCAAGGCCTATCCACTGTGCCAACTTATAACTAAATCTGAGGGGGTGCGATGGGGAGGTTCCCTTGTAAGTACTGATTCAGCTGCCCCTTCTGCTGTCGTTTTATGCAACCCGCAATGATGTGACTCGCCTCGATAAACCTATTGCGACATTTTTATATTCTGTCCCTCGCTAAGCACAGTTTATACCGAGACGACAAAACGTCATAAGATACCGGGTGATGAAAAAGTCAGTATTAATTTGAAAACTGAATACATCACGGAATGATGTAGATAGAGAGGTACAAATTGACACACATGCTTAGAATGACATGGGGTTTTAATGGAAAAAAAAATACAAAAGTTCAAAAAACGTCCGACAGATGGCGCTTCATCTGATCAAAATAGCAATAATTAGCATAACAAATTAAGACAAAGCAAAGATGATGTTCTTTACAGGAAATTCTCAATATGTCCACCATCATTCCTGAACAATAGCTGTAGTCGAGGAATAATGTTGTGAACAGCACTGTAAAGCATGTCCGGAGTTATGGTGAGGCATTGGCGTCGGATGTTGCCTTTCAGCATCCCTAGAGATGTCGGTCGATCACGACACACTTGCAACTTCCGGTAACCCCGAAAGCCAATAATCGCCCGGACTGAGGTCTGGGGACCTGGGAGGCCAAGCATGACGAAAGTGGCGGCTGAGCACACGATCATCACCAAACGGCGCGCGCAGGAGATCTTTCACGCGTCTATCAATATGGGGTGGAGCGCCATCCTGCATAAACATCGTACGTTCCAGGAGGTGTTTATCAGCCAGGCTGGGGATGATGCGATTCTGTAACATATCGGCGTACCCCTCACCCGTCACGGTAGCAGCTACAAAATCAGAATCACGCATTTTCTCGAAGAAAAAAGGCCCATACCGTGACTTTCTCGTCGTGCAATGGAGGTTCCACGACAGTTCTAGGATTTTCAGTAGCCCAAATTCTGCAGTTGTGGCCGTTGACAGACCCTCGGAGTGTGAAATGAGTTTCGGCAGTCCACAACACGTTACTCAACCAATCGTCATCTTCCCCCATCTTTTGAAACGCCCACACCGCAAATGTCCTCCGCTTTACTAAATCGCCAGGTAACAGTTCACGATACCGATGGATTTTGTACGAATAGCATCGGAGGGTAGGCCTAAGTACCAACCGAACAGTAGTGTATGGAATGCAGGTGCGACGTGCGACTTACACGAGCGCAGAATTCCCCGTGCATAGATGAACCCGTTACAGTCTCCATTTCTTCTTCAACTGTCTCAGCAGCATGACGCCTTGTGCTCGGTCGGCCACTACGGGGTCCATCGTCTAAACAACCCGTGGCTTCGAACTGCGAAATCATTCTCGCCACAGCTGCATTTGTCAACGGACCTTTACCCGTTCGAATCCCCTTCCTATGGCGAGAGGATCGTAACGCTGAACTAGCGTTTACCTCTCTATCTATATTATTCCGTGGTTTATTAAGTTTTCAAATTTGTACTGACTGTTTGACCACCCAGTACATCCAAATGTTGTGTCTTATCTCCTTTTGCAAAAACAGCCATAATGTCTGATGGGATAACAGCAATCAGTGATTGTATAATGTTACTTATAATGCGTCTTGATTGCAAATTTTTTATTCATATGACCGGTTTCGGTTCATTTAGAACCATCTTCAGGGATTTGGACCGGTTACTCCTGTAACTGAAATATCAGATCTGAAGATGGTTCTGAATGAACCGAAACCGGTCATATGAATAAAAAATTTGCAACCAAGACGGATTATAGGTAACAGTATCTCCTTTTGCCGCGCGTAGTGCAGAATCTCGACGGACGAGGCAGGGACTGAACAAGTCGTTGGAAGCCCCTGCAGAAATACTGATCCATGCTGCCTCTAACAGCCGTCTGTAATTGCGAGAGTGCTGCCGGTGCAGGATTTTGCGCACGAGGTGACCTCTCGATTGTGTCCCATAAATGTTCGATGGGATACACGTCGGGCGATCGGGGAAACCAGACAATTCGTTCGAATTGCCCAGAATGTTCCTCAAACGAATCGCGAATAGTTGTGACCCGGTGAGATGTAGCATTCTCATCCATAGAAATTGCAAATGGTCTCCAAGTAGCGCAACATAACCATTTCCAGTCAATGATCGGTTACGTTGGACCATTCCATGGAAACATAGCCCACAGGATTGTACAACCACCGTCTGTTGCACAGTGCCCTCTGGACAAACTGGGTCCATGGCTTCGTGGGGTGTGCTCCACACACGAACCCTCTTGCGAACTGAAATCCGGACTCATCTGACCAAGCCACTGTTTCCCAGTCGTCCAGTGTCGAACCGATATGGTCACGAGCCAAGGAGAGACGCTACAGGCCGGCCGTGGTGGTCTAGTGGTTCTAGGCGCTTCAGTCCGGAACCGCGCGACCGCTACGGTCGCAGGTTCGGATCCTGCCTCGGGCATGGATGTGTGTGATGTCCTTAGGTTAGTTAGGTTTACGTAGTTCTAAGTTCTAGGGGACTGATGACCACAGATGTTAAGTCCCATAGTGCTCAGAGCCATTTGGACCACTTGAAGAGACGCTACAGGCGATGTCGTTCTGTTAGCAAAGGAACTCGCGTCGAATCCCACTAAAGGCAAACACCCCTTCACTGTCGTCGTGCCCACAGTGATTTCTGCTGTTATTTCACGCAATGTTGCTTGTCTGTTAGCACTGACAACTGTAGGGAATCGCCGCTGCTCTCGGTCGTTACATGAAGGCCGTCGGCCACAGCGTGGTGAGAGATAATGCATGAAATTTGATACCCTAGGCATATTATCGACACTTTGAATATCGCAACATTGAATTCTCTAACGATTTCCGAGATGGAATGTTCCAAGCGTATAGCTCCAACTACCATTCCACATGTAAAGTCGGTTAATTTCCGTCGTGCGTCAGATCTCTTTTCAAAATGGCTCTGAGCACTATGGGACTTAACTGCTGTGGTAATCAGTCCCCTAGAACTTAGAACTACTTAAACCTAACGAACCGAAGGACATCACACAACACCCATGCTCGAGGTAGGATTCGAACCTGCGACCGCAGCGGTCGCGCGGTTCTAGAGTGTAGCGCCTAGAACCGCTAGGCCATTCCGGCCAGCAGTTTTCTTTTCACAAGAATCATCTGAGTACAAATGACTGCTCCGTCAATGAACTGCCTTTTTAGATCTTGTGTACGCGATACTGTCGCCTTGTGTGTATGGGAATATCGCCATCCCATGATCTTTCTCATCTCAGTTGTAAGGTGGCTATAATTTCGCACCTTACAAGCACTCATCCACATACTTTGCCGTGAACTACAACCATAATTACGTATCATTTGATAGGTTGTACAACGTATATATGAATATTTAAAGAACACTGACATTGTAACGTACGCCTTGTAAATAATTGTTACCGGTTATTGCATGATCGGTGACGGATTGTCTTTATTATCAGAACGACGTAATGAGTGAGTGCCTACACTAGTAGAAGTTGGAACGCCAGTGGAGATGAAACGGCAGGCAGAACTCATGGCCCGCACAGGTGTTGGTGCTTATAAACAGGAAGTAGCCAGACGGGCGTCGTGGCACCTGAGCTCTGGAGCACAATAGGGTGACGGCCGGCCGCTATTGTAGCAGGACCGGAAGGATAACCGGATAACACTTGCGAACGCTGCAAATTTTGGACGCAAGTGAGAGGAACGAAGAAGCAGCAGTTCGGAAACCATGCAGGCTGGATTATTTCCAAGGATTTTTACTCAGAAGCGTACCACTGTAGGAGTATAGGTTTTTCCTCGCAAATTTTCCGCGCTGGACTCACAAAGACTAAAATATGGTTGGTCGGCGTTCAGAAGAAGAAGAGAGAATTTTCCTTTGGTTCGGGAATATGATTCGTTTTCGGAATTACGATGGTGGGGAGCCAAGCCTTGATGGGAAGCCAGCTGTGGAGAGACGAGGGCTTCCGTTGTAAGCACCTGTGTGTGGCGGTCGCTCGCTATTAGCTTTGTTGAGACAGACGGACTTCCTGTCTTTGCTCTCAGGAGAGTTTATAGTTAGAACAGTTAGGCACTGTACTGTTGGGAACCTATATGATTCTGGACTTCACCTTCGCGTTGGAAGTCGTCGTTGAGTACTGTAATGGTACTTGAATTACGTAACCATTACGGCACCTCACCGCAACCTCCCGATACCAGCAATATTCTACTGTTTTTCTGTAAAATAGTTAACATATTTCTGTGACAACATTCAGATTTGATTTCATTAATGTAGAGGTACTTCGATACATCGATATGTATATATTGCAATGATATATTTCTCATGTGTATTCTTTCTTTTGTCACTATGACCTTTGACGTACTTGTAACTCTGATTTTTGAGCGCGTAAGCGGTTATTAGAGAATCAAGTCTTGGTCGTCATGTTAAAAACACGCAAATTGTAGTCAGTTTATGAAATGTGGACTTTAAAAGTGAGGAAGATATTTTCAAGTGTGTTTTACATTGTGAAGTGATGTTTTGGAACGAGTTACGTGATATTGCAACAAAAGTAATAAAAAAGAAGTGTAACTTAAATTCGGAGTGCTGATTACTTTTTTTACATCACCATTGTCCTAACTTGCAAAAGTTTAATCTTCAAGAAATTGTTTATGAAACACGTCTATAAAACTTTTGAATATGGCAGAATAACACCTAGGCCTCTTTGCATCCGAGCTTGGAATCATCACTATACCTAGATTTTCGACGATTGAGCCGTGTGTTCACAACGAGACCAGCGTGGGACACACGAAAAGATTAGTGCCTAGTTTATGCATTATTTCAAGAAATGACTTTATTAACTGTGCTCTAATGACACCTGCCACATAATATAACTTTGTTGTTGCAATATTTAGCAGCGTGAGCAACACTACAATCATAATTTTTCACCTTTGTTATGGTAGGGTTGTTAGAGTACGCAGCATTCAGTAATTGAGAGCACTTCTTCTGTCTATACTTACTTTGAGACGTTATCTGAACTCCGCCCTTGTGGCTGGGAGTTCGCGTTTCCCGTCTGTAGAACACAGAGAGAAGACGACCGTATTAGAGTATACTAGTCAGAGGACCGCCTTCTACCGTTCCAGTGTTTGAAAGCGTTCATTTTGTGGCTGGAGTTCTTCCATCGTCGCAGATGAGTACGAGAACCACCACTTCAGCGCACCGTACATACGGTGATATCACAAACAGCTTTGGCTTATTAGGGCTATAAAGCTAAACCACTGTGATCACGTTAGTTTATTTCCACTGAGGTTCGGGACCATCGTAGATCATCTTTGAAACTCGTGACTTCCAGTGTTTGGTACGTGGATGATGTCAGTCATTTCGTGTTTGTGATATTAGACGGTGCAGTCTTAATAAGGGGCAGAGTTGGGCAACTGATTAATAATTTTAGTTAGGAAATATAGACTATTGTACTTAAAAGGTTGATTTTAATTTATAATAAATATATATTGAACAACAATGTTTATGATGTGGTAGTATTAGTTGTCTTCATAATTCATTTATGTTTAGATTTTAATGTACATGTTAAAAAGAGCATTAAGAGATCCTAAGGTATGTTTCACGGGGTAGTCTGACAGGACCTAATCATCATTTCAGCGTTTATTATTTTCTGTTGCACACATTCATTTTTACATCCGCCTGGAGTAGGATATTGGACATTGTGTAGGTATATACAGAGTAATTCAGCTTGCCCCTATCACTGCAGTTTTATGCAATCCCGAGTGTCATATCTGGCCTTTATAAACCACGCTTTAGATTTCATATTCTTCGCTCCCTACGCGCAAACTATAATATGAGTCCTACAGCAAAAATGAGCAAGCTCTCTTTGTAGGACATTTGACGTAGTTACATCTTGTACTAGGATACGTTTCCGCTGGAGACCATGGTTTAAGAGTTTTTCAAGAAAAACGTGGAAATGTGACCTTCGAACGCTCCTTCACCCCGCATTTCACCCCTCACCATTCAGGATTTCTAATATGTTGTTCGTGGCAGTTCCTCCCACCAATGCGCAAAATTTTCCGACTACACGAACTATTCCCGATATTCCACTTTTTTTCTTTTTTTTGCTGTTAAGCCGCCAGCATAGTCAGTTACTTCGCTGACATAAATTTAAACGTGCCCGTGAGCGGTGCCGTTTCAAGGCCAAAGCAGCCCAAGTTGTCACTTGGAGCGCCAAGCTGAGGGGCAGCAAAGGCACTGCAACAGTAAGATCTGCATACAGAACACAATGGTAGCAACCGCTTGGCGCGCTAAACTGAGTGGGATGCCAGGGGTGGCTACGTATAAGGATTATGAACAGTGCGTACCCTAGTTAAAAACAAGAACTAACGACTTGTAAAAGTGTACGAGGGAAAGGTTAGATAAGGTGGGGCGCCAGATGATTCGTCACTTGGGTGGAGATGACCACGAACGGGCCCTGCCTGTGAGGGTAATGAACGAAAAACGGCTTTTGTTAATGTTACGCTAAAGCTAATTACGTCGAAAATTCGATTCAAATTTAATTTTTCCAAATACAGTAATTTCTTTGTAAGAAGGCCAGATGGCTACTACTATGTATTAGCTTATTTCATGCTGTTAAAACACACAAAATTGTTCGGTGAAATTTACACAAACGACAATTTTCCGGCTTTAAGTGCTCGACTAAGTTTATATTGGCGTAATACGGCCAGCCACTGAAGACCAAGGATGCTCGAACGAGGGAAGTAATTGATGAAATCGCTAATATTTGAACAGTGGTAGAATGGAGTGCCACGAACAACTTACTAGAAAATCTGACCTTTCAGCGCTGTGACAGTGGAGGTGTTTCTGCAGTTTCCTTTTGTTCCTTTTTCGTGAATAACTCGAAAAATACGGTCTCTAGCGGAAACGTAGTCTGGTACAGAAGTCAATTACATCGAATTTCGTACAAAAAGATTCTGTTGATTTTTTATATAGGACTAATAGTTGGCGTATAGCACGCGTGAGAGTATGAATATCTGAGGCTTGCTTTATGGAGGCTAACTATAGCATTGCAGGTTGCATAACACAACAGTGGTAGGCTCAGTTGAAACATCATCACAAGCCAAGACGTTGTGACAATCTGCCAAACAGCCGGTATGTCCTCCTTTGGTACGGATAACAGCGGTGACGGGTCGTGGTATGGAAGTAACGAGACCTTGGTAGCTCGCTGCTTCGAGATGGCACCACATCTACACACACGAGTCACCTAGATTTCGGGGAAGTGGCGATGAACTTTGACGCCACGTTCGATCGCATCGTAGATATGTTCGATTGGGTTCAGATCTGGCCAGCTGGGGTGCCAGAACATCGACTGCAACTCGCCACTGTGTTTCATGAACCACTGCGACGCACTCTTGGCCTTGTGACATGGCGCATTATCTTGTTGAAAAATGCCACTGTCTTCGGGAAACATGATTGTTATGAAGGGGTGTACCTGGTCTGCAGCCAGAGTACGACACTTCTTGGCCGTCAACAGGGCCTTGCACGAGCTCCGCTGGACCCACAGACGCCCATCTGAATGTTCCCCAGAGTGTAAAGGAGCCGCTGCCAGCTTGTCTGCTTCTCACAGTGCATGTGTCAAGGAGCTGTTCCCCTCGAAATACGACGGATTGGCACCCTCCCGATTCCGAGTTCAGTGTATAAGTTTCCAGAGGTGTGTAATGTCAACTACGAAATTCACGTCCGATTATCGTTGGTTAATTTCAGTACGTTCGCATCATTTCTATAAAATGATGGCCAGCGATGGTATTCGTATGTGACTAAACAGTGACACTCACGAGAACAGATACCTTCATATCCACCACACTTGAACACAGAAAGGCGTAAGTATTTTATTCAGAAATACCTATGCTACACAGTTCTCATGTTTGACACCTCTGTAGTGGTTGGTTATGTTACTGTCGCCATCCGCTCCACCCACCCACCCACCCACCCACCCAATCACCCACCAACCCCCCCCCCCCCCCCCCCACACACACACACATTTATGTGATTAAATTTACAAGCACAGAATCCTTCTTTCTTTTTTTTTTCGTAGCCTGCGCACAAGTTTCCATCATCAGGAAGACGAATGTGCGTCCCTTGATTTTCAGTTTCCTATGTAGAGACGTATGTATGTATGTATGTATGTGCGGGTTATAAATTATTAATGCTTCTCATTAGCTGTCCCATGTTTTCTCTCTCATTCGCTATTGAGTAGACTTGTCTGGACGAACACTTCCGTGCTCCTCAATCCCAGCATTCCTCTCATTCCATCAGCTGTTACCGCTTACCAGTCACTTTTAAAAGTACAAGTGTTTTTATGTTTCCTGTCATTTTAACTCGTGGCCTTCGTGTCTTATGCCGCACAGCAAGCCCAGTACCCCCGTCTTCCGACGTCATCAGTAGTACCATGTGACGTTCTGACACTCCACTCCTTTTCACGTTTGTCAGGCGTCAGCAGAAGCACCCTGTGAGTGTGTTAGCGTCGCCGTCCCGAGTGGCCGGGCGGTTCTAGGCGCTACAGTCTGGAACCGCGCGACTGCTACGGTCGCAGGTTCGAATCCTGCCTCGGGCATGGATGTATGTGATATCCTTAGGTTAGTTAGGTTTAAGTAGTTCTAAGTTCTAGGGGACTGATGACCACAGCAGTTAAGTCCCATAGTACTCAGAGCCATTTGAACCATTTTGAATAGCAATCGGTCTGACTCCACGGTGAGTTACAGGAATTGTAGTTAGGTGGGGCAGTATGCAGAAATTCAGTATGTAACCATACACTTATGAGTGAAAGTTTTTCGCTACCAGTGTGGTGTTAAAGATATAAAGTGGAAAGAACAAAACAGAGTTTGAGGAAGCAGTGACTTCACGAGTCTGAATAAATAGTAGCTGGACGGTAACTGTCACAGAGGACCTACACATACTGAGAGGACCTACACATACTGCCTCTATCTCAGACATTATAGTGCCAGTATTCTGGAAAGAGAATTATTACACCACAGAACGTACCACAGTATCTTATGTGTGGGCTAGTATGGCAGAATACCACATTGTTACAAATAACACAACAAGTCTAAAGATGATTGTGACATCATAAAATCAGGATTAGATTCCAGTTTTGGGACAGAATTCCATACTGTTATATAAATAGCCAGACAGGTCAGAGCTTGATTAAGACATCATAGAACTGTGCCAGTACACCCTGAGCGCCATCTTGTATCCCAAGTCAGACTTCTTGGATTCTGATGTCATAGTTAGACTGGTTATGGTATTTTATGTCACACATCATAACAATCTACCATTTGGAATTTCCCATCGGTTTATACTTAGAACAACAACAATCTTTCTTCCATAGGAAGCACACTAGAGAAACCTGGCTACTTTTTCCATTTCACGACAAAATTTGGATTTCCAACCAAAATTTTGAATTTCCCACCAAAATTTGAATACCCGCCATTTTATACACAGGGCAATCGGACTTTGTCAAACAGGGGAGGGTAAATCGCATAACTCGTTCGTGACCTCATCGATTACGTTAGTGCGCCATAAAATCACGGAACAACCCATCTTGCATACCTGTTGATTGGGCTAACCAAGTAGCAACCAGACTCGCTTTAATGCCAGGGCGATCAGTTCATTGTGCCTTCTTGAACACCAGTTTAAGAGGCAGTGACACAAAAAATTGAGGGATATGCAGTATCATGAAAGAATCCAACTCTGTAGTCAACATTTTGGCTACTCGCTGGGTGACCTCAGCGAGCACTATATAAGAGTTCTACTGGATGGTGCAGCAACATTTAAGTTACCTTTTGCACAGGATATCGAGGAGGATCTAAGTGTGGTACTATGAACATGGTGGAGCAGCTCTCCAGTAAATGTTACTTGTCAGAACAGACCGATTTCACTTGTGTTTACTTTGAAAGGGGTGATATGCCCTTCCTTTCCTGTCTCATCAAGCGAGCTGAAGTTTTTAAGTGGAAATGGACAACACTACTACTAATCAGAGGGTAGAGCCACATTAAAATTCTTGAAAATATCAAATAGGAATACCGGCTAGCAATGAAATTCACACCAGTATGTATGCAGTCTGTTGGTGGTCCACCGAACCGACTAGAACATAACGTCTTTTTGAAGAGTCACTAAGAGAATCATAGGAAAGCACCTGTTGTAGCACTATTGTACTTTTTAGTTGTCCTTGCCGTGTACATGTGCGTGCACAGTGGTGAGGAGAGGTGGGCTACAGAGTGCTGTGGCAACTGAAGAGACGCAGTAATGACTAGCGAACAAGTTAATCACAATAAACACAAGGTTTACTTGTTTTTCTTCACGTGCACTAAGACAGTTTACAAATAATGCAGCAAAAATTAGAATCCATATGTCGATGTTAGGAGGAAGAGGCACGAATGGAATGAGTGGCGTCTGCCGGTCATCATATATTGCGGCGGCAGAGGACCCTCCTAGTATGGAGCTACTGGGGCATGGCTCAGCGGGTCAGCACCATTGGGTCCACCAGGTCCAATGCGATCAATTTCATCATGAGACAGAAACTTGCTGTTCCATTGCCAACTGTGATAGATAGGTAGAGTGGTATCAATATGAGATACCACAGCCTCAAGCATAGTGTACATCTTAAACTTAAGTCTGAATTGGAGTTACGAGGAGCACTGACTCGCAGTGAATGGTAGCTGGAGGAAGCATGTCACAGGGCAGGACCTACACATGCGTCCTCTGTCTCAATCATCGTAGTGCCAGTATTCCGGAATGTGAATTATGAGATCATAGAATCTCTCCCAGTGTGTCAAGTCTGGGCTGGTATTCCGGAGATCGTCAGTGTTGGAAAGAGTGCAACAAGCCTGAACACGATTGTCACGTCATAGAACCAGGGCCAATATTGCAGCCCTTGACCGGAATTCCACACTGTTATATAAACAGGAAATATCCCGACAGATGTGATATGGACTGCGACGCCATAGAGCAGTTCCAGTACGCCCTGGTCGCCATCTTGTATTCCAGGTCAGACGACTTGGGTTCTGACGTCATAGTTAGGCTGGTGCTCGTGTTCCAGGTCAGCCAGCATGACAATGTACCATTGTGAATTTCCCACCTGTTTATGCTTAGGACAACATCCACAACCTTCCTCCCTTCGGAAACACACTAGTACAATAGGGCTACTTTTTACATTTACCGTCAAAATTTTGAATTCTTCTACTTTAGTCTTTTCATGTCTCTTTCGATAGAAGCGTCGAAACAGTTAGATTAATAAATCCGCTGGACTATGCTGCAAAATGGAGGTCTTCTATTGTAGTTTCTTTTTGTGACTGAGGAGAATTAGTATTTCCCCACAGCAAAGAAAGCCCGAAGTTGTTATTTCCTGCACCACTGCGTAAGATTAAAATGTTCAAATGTGTGTGAAATCTTATGGGACTTAACTGCTAAGGTCATCAGTCCCTAAGCTTACACACTACTTAACCTAAAGCATCCTAAGGACAAACACACACACCCATGCCCGCGGGAGGACTCTAACTTCTTCCGGGACCAGCCGCACAGTCCATGACTGCAGCACCCGAGACCGCGCGGCTCGGCGTAGAAAAAGAGGTTGTTAAAAAAACCTCTCTAGCAGAGACTGGAGAAGACTGTCACGCTTTGTGAATGAAAATCGGTTTCAAAATCGGTACAATATTCTGCAGTCAGTTTCCGAGCAAACTGAGCGAAGAGAAGACGTTCTCGTGAATTATTTCTGGGATCCACATTGCATTATTCGATAAACACGGTGAGCAATTCGCATGTTTTTCAGAGTGGAAGGCAAGTACGTTGCTGCCGTTGCTGAAGCATCTGGAGTTCATCACTTATACAGAATAGTCAGAAACAGCCTGGAAAGCATGTAACGATGTTGCAGAGTAGTTTGCGCTGGGAAATAATTCTTAAGAAAAAAATTCTATACGATGCGCCGTTTCTGATTTAATTAGCATTGAAGTAAGCCAATCTGACCGTTGTGACCGCAAATGCAAGTGGCCCGCTAGGTACAATTAGTGTCCGTTGCTCTCATAGCGTAGATGATAGAGAGCGAGACTGCTCAGCCCTTGGCTAGGGTTCGATCCTTACTACCTTCCCACGTCCAGTTTCTGTATCGGTCTCTTAATTCAGTTTTAGGAAGCCAAACGAAGAATATGTTTGGCCACATCGTCACTGGTGGGCCGCTTGAATATGCTCGTACGCCGGCCTGGTAGGCTAGCTTCAGTGCTAATTAAGTCGGAAATGACGCAACATATCGAAGTTTTCGTAATAATTACTCGTCAACACAACCTACTGTGCAACACCCTAACAAGCTTTTTAAACGGTTTCTGGCCATCTGTGTAAAGCGCGAGTAGTGTTTTTGTTTTGCATTGATTTCCGGTTCAGATGGGTTTTGTATCGATTGTAATTTCTTACTTCTAGTTCACTGTTGCTTTTTGAGTTTACATATTGCGATTTTGTCATCTGGAGATAGTGAGTAGAAGTGTGGCCACTAGAAATGAAGTGCCAAGTGGAGGAATCGGAACATTTCCGACACGTTCCTCTGAAATCAATAGAGGGGTGACAACAGCCGAGGCAACATTTGCGGCCGGCCGGTGTGGCCGAGTGGTTCTAGGCGCTTCAGTCTGGAACCGCGCGACCGCTACGGTCGCAGGTTCGAATCCTGCCTCGGGCATGGATGTGTGTGATGTCCTTAGGTTAGTTAGGTTTACGTAGTTCTAAGTTCTAGGGGGCAGATGACCTCAGATGTTAAGTCCGATAGTGCTCAGAGCACTATGGGACTTAACCAACAGTTCGGCCGTGTGTGGGAATAATACCACTGGAGAGCGCACGGCAAGAAAATGGCTTCATCGTTTTAAGAGGGATTATTTTGACATTAGTGGCTCTCTACGTTCAGGAAGTCCTTCGTCGTTTGATGAAGATTAATCCACAATCACCCACGTCAGAGTATTGCATTGTGTGGAACTGGGGACAGAGGCTCCGTCCCCGCCGTAGCCCTCAGTGGTTCACAGCCCCACAACAGGCTACAGCAGTCAACTCACACTACCGCCGCCCCCACCGAATCCAGGGTTATGGTTCAAATGGCTCCGAGCACTATGGGACTTAACACATGAGGTCATCAGACCCCTAGACGTAGAACTACTTAAACCTAACTAAACTAAGGAAACACACACATCCTTGCCTGGGGCAGGATTCGAACCTGCGACCGTAGCAGCAGCGCGGTTCCAGACTGAAGCGCCTGCAACCGCTCGGCCGCCACAGGCAGCACCCAGGTGGTTCGGTTGCCAATGGACACCCTTCCCGTGAACGCCTCACACCAGAGTGTAATCCCAATGTTTGCGTTTTAGATCAATTACGGTGTATGCGTACGCAGAGGAAGTGTTTGCGCAGCAATCGCTGACGTAGTGTAACAGAGGCAGAATAAGGGGAACCAGCCCGCATTCGCCGAGGCAGATGGAAAACCATCCACATGCTGGCCGGCACACCGGGCCTCGACGCTAAGCCGTCGTGCGGATTCGTGCCGGGGATCGGCACGCCTTCCCGCTCGGATAGCAGTGAGTTAGACCGCACGGCTAACCGGGCGGGATAACGTCATAGTACTCGAGAACTGGCAACTGTGATGAACTGTGATCCTTCCACCATCGTGCGATGTTTTCATGGGATGGGGCACATTCAAAAATATGGTGTACAGGTACCGGATGCTCTAAGCCCAGATCACAAAAATCAGCGGTAGGCTATACGAGGTGCATTCAAGTTCTAAGGCCTCCGATTTTTTTTCTAATTAACTACTCACCCGAAATCGATGAAACTGGCGTTACTTCTCGAAGTAATCGCCCTGCAGACGTACACATTTTTCACAACGCTGACGCCATGATTCCGTGGCAGCGGAGAAGGCTTCTTTAGGAGTCTGTTTTGACCACTGGAAAATCGCTGGGGCAATAGCAGCACGGCTGGCGAATGTGCGCCCACGGACAGTGTCTTTCATTGTTGGAAAAAGCCAAAAGTCACTAGGAGTCAGTGCAGGTGAGTAGGGAGCATGAGGAATCACTTCAAACTTGTTATCACGAAGAAACTGTTGCGTAACGTTAGCTCGATTTGCGGGTGCGTTGTCTTTGTGAAACAGCACACGTGCAGCCCTTCCCGAACGTTTTTGTTGCAGTGCAGGAAGGAATTTGTTCTTCAAAACATTTTCGTAGGATGCACCTGTTACCGTAGTGCTCTTTGGAACGCAATGGGTAAGGATTACGCCCTCGATGTCCCAGAACATGGACAGTATCATTTTTTCAGCACTGGCGGTTACCCGAAATTTTTTTGGTGGCCGTGAATCTGTGTGCTTCCATTGAGCTGACTGGCGCTTTGCTTCTGGATTGAAAAATGGCATCCACGTCTCATCCATTGTCACAACCGACGAAAAGAAAGTCCCACTCTTGCTGTCGTTGCACATCAACATTGCTTGGCAACATGCCACACGGGCAGCCATGTGGTCGTCCGTCAGCATTCGTGGCACCCACCTAGATGACACTTCTCGCATTTTCAGGTCATCAAGCAGGATTGTGTGCACAGAACCCACAGAAATGCCAACTCTGGAGGCGATCTGTTCAACAGTCATTCGGCGATCTTCCAAAACAATTCTCTCCACTTTCTCGATCGTGTCATCAGACCGGCTTGACGAGGCAGAGGTTGTTCCGGTTTGTTGTCACACGATGTTCTGCCTTCATTAAACTGTCGCACTCACGAACACACTTTCGACACATCCATAACTCCATCACCACATGTCTCCTTCAACTGTCGATGAATTTCAACTGGTTTCACACCACGCAAATTCAGAAAACAAATGATTGCACGCTGTTCAAGTAAGGAAAACGTCGCCATTTTAAGTATTTAACACAGTTCTCACTCTCGCCATTGGCTGTAAAATTCCATATGCCGTACGGTGCTGCCATCTATGGGACGTATTGACAATGTACGCGGCCTCATTTTAAAACAATGCGCATGTTTCTATCTCTTTCCAGTCTGGAGAAAAGAAAATCGGAGGCCTTAGAACTTGAATGCACCTCGTATATGCATCTCTCTTTGGTTGTCATCAACAGCCTAGTGAATAACATATACTATTCCAAATCATGTATGTTTGCTGCTGACCATAAGTGGTGTCTTCACTCTAACATAAAGAAAAGAAAGGAATGGTTTGGCCCAATCAACGCAATTCGCATCCAGCTGCACGCGTTAACAAAGAAAATGTTATGCATCTAGTTTAACAATCAATGCTGACTTTTATCGTCAACAACTGAGACGTCTTGCTAACGCAGTCCAACAAAAACAACCAGAAGACAGCGTGAAGTGATGGTGCTCCGAGATAACGCCCACCAGCGTTTTGACAAACTCACAAAGAGCACTAAACAGGAGTTGGAATGGGAAGTCATTCCGCACCCACCTTATTCACCTGATCTTGCGCCCTCAGATTTTCACCTTTTTCTCTAGCCATCGAAAACCCTTCAAGGAACTTTCTTTACAAATGAAAATGAGCTCCGAACATGGCTCGACGTTTTTCACCTCAAGACTACGTGATTTCTACATTCGCGAAGTCGAGAAGTTAGCCCAGCGCCGGCGGACTGTTGTAAATAGTGAAGAAGATCATATTATTGATGACTAATGTTTCTGTTACGTTTATTTGTAGCGTCTTACGGAAAATCGATATGGACTTATGCACCAACGCAGTACACAAATTAGTGGGTCAAAACATTATATATGAGATGGCGCATCATTTCGGCTGGTACTGAGGGTACGTACACTACTGGCCATTGAAATTGCAACGCCAAGAAGAAATGGACATGATCAACGGGTATTCATTGGACAAATATATTATACTAGAACTGACATGTGATTACATTTTCACGCAATTTGGGTGGATAGATCCTGAGAAATCAGTACCGAGAACAACCACCTCTGGCCGTAATAACGGCCTTAATGCGCCTGGGCATTGAGTCAGACAGAGCTCGGATGGCGTGTGCAGGTACAGCTGCCCATGCAGCTTCAACACGATACCACAGTTCATCAAGAGTAGTGACTGGCGTATTGTGACGAGCCAGTTACTCGACCATCACTGACCAGACGTTTTCTATTGGTGAGAGAGACGGAGAATGTTCTGGCCAGGAGAGCAGTCGAACAATTTCTGTATCCAGAAAGAACACAAGACCTGCAACATGCGGTCGTGCATTATCGTGCTGAAGTTTAGGGTTTCGCAAGGATCGAATGAAGGGCAGAGCCACGGGTCGTAACACATCGGAAATGTAACGTCCACTGTTCAAAGTGCCGTCAATGCGAACAAGAGGTGACAGAGACGTGTAACCAATGGCACCCCAGACCATCACGCCGGGTGATAAGCCAGAATGGAGATGACGAATACACGCTTCCAATGTGCGTTAACGAGATGCCGCCAAGCACGGATGAGACCATCAGGATGCTGTAAAACGAACCTGGATTCATCCGAAAGAAAATGACAGTTTGCCATTCGTGCACCCAGGTTCGTCGTTGAGTACAGCATCGCAGGCGCTCCTGTCTGTGATGCAGCGTCAAGGGTAACCGCAGCCACGACCTCCAAGCTGATAGCCCATGCTGCTGCAAACGTCGTCGAACTGTTCGTGCACATGGTTGTTGTCTTGCAAATGTCCCCATCTGTTGACTCTGGGATCGAGACGTGGCTGCACGATCAGTTACAGCCATGCGGATTAAGATGCCTGTCATCTCGACTGCTATTGACACGAGGCCGTTGGGATCCAGCACGGCGTTCCGTATTACCCTCCTGAACCCAACGATTCCATATCCTGCTAAGAGTCATTGGATATCGATCAACGCGAGCAGCAATGTAGCGATGCGATAAACCGCATTCGCGAGAGGCTACCATCCGACCTTTATCAAAACGTGATGGTACGCGTTTCTCCTCCTTACACGAGGCACCACCACAACGTTTCACCAGACAACGCCGGTCAACTGCTGTTTGTGTGTGAGAAATCGGTTGGAAACTTTCCTCATGTCAGCATGTTGTAGGTGTCGCCACCGGCGGCAACCTTGTGTGAATGCTCTGAAAAGCTAATCGTTTGCATATTACAGTATCTTCTTCCTATCAGCTAAATTTGGCCTCTGTAGCACGTCATCTTCGGGGTGTAGCAATTTTAATGGCCAGTAGCGTATTAGCATGCAATCCGATTTGTAAACACGAGCAAAGAATTTGCACGTTGCAAATGATATATTTACATGCATCTATACCACTGTAAAGGTGGGGCAAAGGAGAGGCTAGCATTTTTTTTTGCACACGGGACGGCAGAGCGGTTTATGTCGCCAGAGGTGTTTCGCTCAGCCGGCTCGGCCGTTAACAGGCGTGGGCTGGCCCGTGTGCCGTAGTCAATACGGCCTTTGTCCGAGACCGGCCCGGCTCGGCCCGGCACCTGGCAGCCCGGCGACGGCGCGTATCAGTTTTCCGGGCGAGGGAGCAATGAGAGCAGCGACGCGACGCGACGCTCGGGCTGCCGTTGCCATGGTGACCGTAATGAGCTGGCGTCACAGGTACCGGCGCGGGGCAAATAAGGTCGCGCCGCGCCGAGCCGCGCCGTGCAGCTCCGGGAATTTCATTAAACAAGTTGCGGAGGAGCCGCTCGCGGAAACGCTCTCCTAATGGCGCTTTGACCGAGGCCGTTGTCGCCGAGTGCGGCGAAAGAGCAGAGAGGGACGGCGAAGGACCGACGAGTCCCTCATTTCCTACCGAGGGCCGAGTGTGTTGTTTATAATTACTTCCTCCTCTTCCTGCCGACTTCCGGCCTCGTCTCAAATTGCAAAATAAAAAAAAGGCGATTCCCTGCATAATGTGATAAAACTTTTTAGCAGCGTCAAAACATCGAATAAAATTCCGCCTGAGGCGTGACTCGTGAATGTACTGAAATCGTGTGACGCACTATGGGACTTAACTTCTGAGGTCATCAGTCCCCTAGAACTTCGAACTACTTAAACCTAACTAACCGAAGGACGTCACACACATCCATGCCCGAGGCAGGATTCGAACCATAGCGGTCACACGGTTCCAGGCTGTAGCGCCTAGAACCGCTCGGCCACCTCGGCCAGCCCGTAGGACTCATCTTCAGGATTTTTCCCATCATACATTCAAGTTAATGTTACTTTTTTAACGCGTTTGGTGCTCTGGTTTTATCGTTAGAGGTGTACCTTTTGCAAACCATCTCCAATAGAACCATCTCTAGTAAGGCATTGTGATATTGAAACCAGCCTTCGAGACGCTGACAGCATTACTTTTGAGAGACTTCCTGTTAGCTACTATGGCTGACAGTTCGAGGATAACACAACACTTCTTGTCATTTTTTCCAAGAAATTACAGTCGCCCATGCTATAGGAAGTACGACGAGTTGTTCCTTTGGACATGCATGCATTTCCGACGGATACAGTCTCTGTAGCAATGACTACAGCCGTTAAGAAATTCAGAACAGGTAATTCGGAACTGCGAATATGAACCACCATTGGCTGAATATTGGAATGACGACAACGAAAATTTGTGCTGAACCGTGCCTCGAATCCGTTTTCGACTTTACTCGAGCAGTAGCACGCTCTACCGTTTTTTTCTTTTTTTGTTTTGTTTTTTTAAATACACATACACACAATACAGATATGTTACGATCCGTGGCTCTACCCTTCATTCGATCCCTACGAAACCGTACATTTCAGCAGGATAGCCCACGACCGCATGTTACAGGTCCTGTACATGCCTTTCTGGATACAGAAAATGTTCGACCTCTGCCCTGGCCAGCACATTCTCCAGGTCTCTCACCAACTGAAAACGTCTGATTGATGGTGGCCGAGCAACTGGCTCGTCAGAATACGCCAGATGAACTGTGGTACCGTGTTGAAGTTGCATGGGCAGCTGTACGTGTACACGCCATCCAAACTCTGAGTCATTGCCCAGGCATATCAAGGCCGTTATTACGGCCAGAGGTGGTTGTTCTGGGTACTGATTTCTCAGGATCTATGCACCCAAACTGTGTGAAAATGTTATCACATGTCTGTTCTATAATAATTTTTTTTCCAATGAATTCCCCTTTTAACATCTGCATTTCTTCTTGGTGTAGCAATTTTAATGGCCAGTAGTGTATTTCTTGCCTTTTTTCCCTAGAAATTGCAGTCGCCCTTGATATAAGAAGTACGGCGCGATGTTCCTTTGGACCTGCATGTATTTCCGAAGATACAGGCACTGCAGCGACTACAACCGTTAAGAAATACAGAACAGGTAATTAACAACTGCGAATGTGTACCACCATCGGCTGTATAATGGAATGACGACAGTGAAAATTTGTGCTTAACCAGGCCACGAATCCATTTTTTCCACTTAACGCGAGCGGTCTCATGCTCTACCGGTTTTTGAAATATGTTTCAGTGTTCTCTCGTGAGCTCCCTAGAAAATAAAATATTAACTAGATAAACAAAACAAAGAAAAATCTCAGGCTGCAAAGGTTTTTTTTTCTTTATTTTGTTTCCAGCCGCCACAGTTTTTTGTATTCTCATTATTTAGAAACAAACAAACAATATGTCTGACGTCGATGTGTTCTGGATTTGGGAATTTGTTTTAGGCTCGCGTCCTATGACATTTCTGGATAACAAAAATCTCCTCTGGAGGAACCTAGATGGATTCTTAAAACAACCACCGTGTGAAAGATTGTTGGCTCTGTCTGTCGACGAAACTCTGAAAGCAGTAGATAGAGACCGCCAAGTTAATGATGTCTTTCTTGACTTTCGGAAGGCATTCGATACAGCCGCGAGCTGTCGTGTAATGAATAAAATGCAAACGTATGGAATGTCAGACCAGCTGAGTGACTGGATCAAAGAGTTTCTAGGAAACAGAACATATCGGGTCATTCTCAACGGACGGAAATCGAAATTAGTAAAACTAACTTCTGGCTTATCAGAAGGTGTTACCTGACCATTACTGCTGAAATTTTTTAAAAATAGCCTAGTGAATAACGTAGCAAATTCCATGTGACTGTTCAGGGATGATGCTTTTATATAAAGAGAAAAAAAAATCCGGAATTGTAGGAAGAGCTGCGGACATCGACTTTAGCTGTAGGGATTGGCACTTGACGCTTAACATAAACAAATGTACAGTACTGCGGATAGGAAAGCAGCAAGACCCGTTCGTTAATGCATGATTACTCGATTGTCGAACAGTCATTGGAGGCAGTCAGGACCGTGAGATATCGGGAAATACCGCTGGGGCGGATTTAAAATATAACGACCAAATAAACTTAAGCTCAGGAAAGGTACATGACAGTTTCAGATTCGATAGAAGAATCCTCAAAAATTATAATGCACTCATGAAGCAGATAGCCTAAAAAAACTTCGTTCGGCCAATATTGGGGTATTGCTTGTCCGTGTGGTACACTTAGCAGTGCATCTCCCCTCGTCAGAGGTTCGAGTCCTCCCTCGGGCACGAGTGTGTGTGTGTGTGTGTGTGTGTGTGTGTGTGTGTGTGTGTGTGTGTGTGTGTGTGTCATCCTTAGCATAAGTTAGTTTCAGTTATATTAAGCAGAGTGCAGACTGTGGGACCGATAACCTCAGCAGACTGGTCCCATAAGACATTACCACAAATTAATTAAATTACACGTAGCAGGTAGGACTGACAGACGAAACAGTGAAGATAGAAAGAAGAGCAGCACTTTTTGTCTCAGGTTTATGCAGTGAACGTCAAATCGCCCACGGAGATGCTTACTCATCTCCAGAGACAGGAGCTAAAAGAAAGGGTTTTTGTGCTACACGGTGTGGTTTACGGTTAAAATTCAAAAAGTGTACGTTTGTAAAAGGTTGCTTTCTTCGACATATGTTTCGTGAGAAGATCACGAGGGGAAGATCAGAGAGAGTCGAGTTCACACGGATGCTTCCCAGCAATCGTTCTTGCCATGCATGATTCGCAACTGGAACAGAAAAGTGGTACAAAAAGCACCGACCGCCACGTACCTTGTAGACGATTGCGGAGCAGAGATGTACATACACGTGTAGATTATCGTAACCGTAATAGGATACAAACCTGTGTCACTCCCTTTCCAACCACTGCTTCTCTTTCATGCCCCTCGATTCTTATAACTGCCATATGGTTCCTGTACAAATTGTAAATAGCCTTTCGCTCCCTGTATTTTGCCCCTGTCACCTTCAGAATTTGAAAGAGAGTATTCCAGTCAACACTGTCAAAAGCTTTCTCTAAGTCTACAAATGCTAGAAACGTAAGTTTGCTTTTCCCTCATCTATTTTCTAAGATAAGTCGTAGGGTCAGTACTGGCTCAAGTGTTCCAACATTTCTACGGAATCCAAACTGATGTACCCCGAGGTCGACAGTAAAGGAAAGAAAAGAAAAATTCGAAGTAGGAATTAAAATCCATGGAGAAGAAATAAAAACTTTGAGTTGCGCCGATGAAATTGTAATTCTGTCAGAGACAGCAAAGGACCTGTAAGAGTAGCTGAATGGAATGGATAGTGTCTTGAAAGGAGGATTTAAGACGAACATCAACAAAAGAAAAACGAGGATAATGGAATGTAGTCGAATTAAATCGGGCGATGCTGAGATAGGATTAGTAAATGAGTTTTGCTATTTAGGGAGCAAAATAACTGATGATGGTCGAAGTAGAGAGGATATAAAATGTAGACTGGAAACGGCAAAGAAAGCGTTTCTGAAGAAGAGAAATTTGTTAACATCGAGTATAGATTTAAGTGTCAGGAAGTCGTTTCTGAAAGTATTTGTATGGAGTGTGGTCATGTATGGAAGTGAAACATTGACGGTAAACAGTTTAGACAAGAAGAGAATAGAAGCTTTCGAAATGTGGTCTACAGAAGAATGCTGAAGATTAGGTGGGTAGATCGCATAACTAATGAGGAGGTATTGAATAGAACTTGAGAGAAGAGAAATTTGTGGCACTCCTTGACTAGAAGAAGGGATCGGTTGTCAGGACATGTTCTGAGGCACCAAGGGATCACCAATTTAGTATTGGAGGGCAGCGTGGAGGCTAAAAATCGCAGAGGGTGGCCAAGAGATGAATACATTAAGCAGATTCAGACGGATGTTGGTTGCAGTAGGTACTGGGAGATGAAGAAGCTTGCACAGGATAGGGTAGCATGGAGAGCTGCATCAAACCAGTCTCTGGACTGAAGACCACAACAACAACAACAACAACAACAACAACAAGAATAGGATACAGTAATACACTCTTTGAAGTTTGGCCGTCACCTATGAGCTTACAACCAGCAATGTAGGAACGCAGGTGTAATGTCCAAATGGAGGAAACGGTTCAAACTACTTTCAAAATCAAAGTATTTGTTCAATATTACATCATCTCGGAGAGTCACTGAAAAGCGTACTTTAGTAACAGCATAATTACGCGTCATTTATTTCCGTTTCTGTTCCGGTACAGATTAAGAAATGAATTTATGAAGACTGTAACGTGTGATCTTCAAACTTGCTATAAGCACAGAACGCACCCTTTGTAAATAGATAGTCATCTTTCTGTATCGAGCTTTTTCTGCTCCTCTGCTAAGATAATTTTTTTGCTTAAACCACTGAACAAAGCTTTAGCGACGTTTGAACTGTGTATGGCTTCTAAATTTCATGCAGAAACACCAATAACAATTACATGTGCATTTTATTCAATTGCGACGTAATTATCTGCAGAACATTTTACCAACAGTAACATAAGAGGCCTAAACCATTATCTGGATCTGCGTACAACCAGTTATATTCTGGTACCTGAGAGAAATTCTGTTTCAAGAGACTGTGGAAACAGGTCCCCCGTTACTAGTGCTTTGGAACCAGTTTTATTTACACCAACAGTTTACTGTCCATGGCTAGCAATAAACAGTGACGTTTCGTTTAATCTGTTCAAGATTCCAAATGTGGCATTTATGGGAGGTATGTCGGCTCCCAGAGACAGAAATTGAGATAATTGATTTGGCAGAAAGCAATGTATTCGGATTTTTATGTTTTACACGGTATAAGGATACGTTCAGTTAAATAACAGCAGTGGTTTTCGGTCAGACATTGATAGTGTCATGTTGATTGGCGTCACACTGAATTGAGGAATTTAGATTGTGAGTAAAATATCCAAGAAAATATCATCGTCATTACGGCTGTTGCTGTCAGGTTATGTGGGTCACCTAACCGACACGAAACATGTTGGCGGAAGAAGCACTTTTCCCGTGTAACTGCGCGTTCCCCGTGGATCAGTCCCTGCACGAAATTGTCATAATTTAGCTGAGTGACGATCCTTTTAACAGCGTAGCAGTGGCAAAGGCAGCTTTTTAACTCACGAGACACCTGCCTTCGATGTCGTGTTGACGTAAAAACCAACAACGAGTTACATAGCGCAGTGTTGTGAAGTAATGATGTTACTGTAGGATTATAGTAGTTATTCTGTATATAATATTTGTACCGGGTGGTGAGAGGGGTGGGAGGCGGTCTCGCTCTCCCCCCCCCCCCCCCCCCCCCTCTTCCCTTAATATTAATTCCAGTGACCCCACTTTTAATGAGCTAGAAATCTGTATTATTTTAATGACTACAGCGTTGAAGATACGTAAAATGTTTTAATGTCCTCCTTTTCGTATTGCCCACCATACGATCGCTTTATTTCAGCTACACTTTTTCTTCTCCTTGCCCCTGGAATTTAACTTTACCTCAGTTTTACGGCATCGGTTTCTTGTACTGGTCTTTCGTCACTTCCGCATATGTTTTGCCAGTTTTTTGTTTTGGCTCTTCTTGGAAACAGCGGTGCTCTTGGAGTCTGTTCCCAAACTGAAAGCGTGTATGCTCGTTGCCGAATGTTATGCGCAGTTTCCTTCAGGTCTTTCTCTACCTCGGACAACCCAGACTCTTTGGTTTTCTTTCCGAGAAAGCAACGAAACATCAAATTGTTCTTTCTTGTTGGACTTGTGACTTTTTTATGTCGTAAATCGTATCAACACAAAGATGGTATACTAGATTGCTTTGTGCCTCAGAATACTAACTGCTCTTAGATGGGGTAAAATCAGAGAGGCTGCAGCGGGAGTGAAACTGACCATGTGCAGTTTTCAGTTAAGATATGACGTGAACAAACTCCTGTTTGATTCTGCGCATTCTTACCATTATCATGATGGTACCAGGTGCAAAGATCGCTGTACGAGAATGGTAAGTTGGGTGATGTTTGACCGTGTTACAGTACAGCACAATGCGACCAAATATGTCAAAGTGCACAGCAAGAATAATCGAACTTTGTTTAAAAAATAATTTAGACTGGATGTTATAAGAGAAAGAATGCAGCTATACAAATGATGGCATGCTGATGGCCTGTAATCGTTAGAAAACAAAAAATTTCGTTTTCCAGCGGAATTAAGATCCTGAAACACGTAATAAACTAGTCCAGAACATTAGTGATATTTAAGGTATATATTCAAAAAATAGCATGTCATTTAGATTCAATAGCAAGACTGTTATTCATAATTAACGGAAAGCTATAAATATGGCGTTCTTCATGAATCTAGACAGAAGAAGAATATGAACTAAGTAGGACTCTTAGGAAATTCCTTTGTTTCATATAAAAGAATAACGAAGTTCATCCATCGATTCTAATAATATAATTCAAGGATAAACGCATCTCTTTGCGTGGTACAAAGCGACAAAATTTAATTTATTACATCGCTCGGATGTACTATCGGGGGTTGGTTGGTGAGACATAGAAACGTTACATATTAGTTATAGTACCACAGTTGTGATTAGTTGAAGGTAGTTGTACGGCTCAACTAGTGTTTGTTGATGGTTTGTTATCAAGGCTCGACTTCTGTGTTCGCATGTCAAATAAATACGGTACACTGTGCCATTATCTACTTTAATCCGTTGGTCAGGTAAATCATCCGATACATTTTGATTTAAACGTCTCTCAGGAAAGGTTTTTGCAAACAATATGTATGAAAAAAACGTGAGTGAGTCATAAGAGTTGGCGCTTGCGAATATTTTACGGTCCAGAATGAAATTTTCACTCTGCAACGCTGTGTGCGCTGATATGAAACTTCCTGGCAGAGTAAATCTGTGTGCCGGACTGAGACTCGAACTCGGGACCTTTTCCTTTCGTGGGGAAGTGCTCTACCGTCTGAGCTACCGAAGCACGACTCACAACCCGACCTCACAGCTTCAATTCCCCCGGTACTTCGTCTCTTACTTTCCAAACTGCACAAAAGCTCTCCTGCGGACCTTGCAGAATCAGCATTCCCGGAAGAAAGGCTTTTATGATCATCGGCGTAGCATAGTTCACTGTACTTCGCAGCTTAAAATTCTTACTACCAACTTTTATCGACTGCAAATACTTTAAATATTTTGTTAAGTCTTTTAGTTCTTTCAGTTTTAAAATCATAGTGACTTAACAAAAAATGACCACAATGCGTAGCTCATTAGCGTTCTTTCTTGATACTGGTAACATTTCATGTTTATGAGGTGTTGGATTTCAGGATCGGACATGTATTGTGGCTGACGAAGAAACAGGGGTATTGGAACCAACGGAATCTTCTGTGTTAGGACCCTTCTGGATACTCAGACTCTCGATGGATGGTCATCGGCCAGAACAATAAGCAGAAGCCTCCCATTCACATTGCCCCCCACTCTATATTTTTATTAACCCTTAACATGCTCGATACGAGTGTCTCTGATAAATATCCCCGTAAGGTTTTAATGAAAATTCAAGACAGTAATGACGACTCGCCAAGCAGAGCCACCAACAACCAGAACTGACGTCACTCCACAGAGAGCAGTTAGGGCGGATGCACGGTTGCCTCATCCCCTCTTGCTGTGCAGAATTTCTAAATGCGTGCTTGTGACTGTGTTTGAAAGGAGCTGGAGCAAACGCAGACTCCACCTTCCATTGTTCTGCATGACGCTAAAAGACAGTTACCAAGTCACTGAAAGACTATCTCGAGGTAAGTACAGAACGCAGAGCAGCGCTTAGGCCAACATTTCAGTTCGTCATCCGTAACAACACGTTGTCACAATTAACTATTCCAATTATGCCTTCCAGCGTTCACACAGTATGCGTCCACCATTGTCCTACCTTTCATCGTACTTATTAAAGCAGTAGTCGCTTGAATGTATATTTATGTTAAAACAGTTTATCATTCCATTAATTATAATCGCTGTTTCTCACATCGAGTTCAAGACTCTTGAATATAATATAACTCGGTAATTTGTTCACAGTACAAAAATATACGTATAAATATCCTGTAGGAATCTTGCCTGTTGGCTGTTACAGGGTAAAACTAGACCTTTGGTTGGTGGCTGGTTTGTTGTTTTCAAGGAACCAATCTAGTAAGGTCATCAGTCCCATTCAACCTTCGTATAGAATGTCAGATCCAATAAAAAGCAGAATTCGATAAAACAAGAAAAGGACCAAGACAACGCTTAAAGATGAACAGAATATGTTCTCAAAACTGGCGAAAACTCAAAGTGTAGTACTCATTCAAAGCGTGCTTAATCTCTCAATATCTACATATTTGTCATATGGGCAACACTAATGATCTTTACATGTAGAAGTTTATCTAGTTAGATCACCTCCCATTTTTGTTGAATCTGTAATAAAAGTCCACTAAGTGGTTATCGTTACAACCAGTATTTTCATACATTTACATAAAATGACAAGTATTCAATTTGTTAAGGCAGCAATATGCCTTGAAAATTATCCCCCTCCAGGTAAGTAGTCAGAAAATGGGAACTATGTTCATCTAAGAATTTTCTCTTAGGTCTCCTCTTACGAATACCTAAACATTACTTTCCTTAACGTCATGAAGGCACATCTCTCTTCTGTTTGACTCATAGCTCCTATACACGTGACGGGTTAATCGGTTATAAATCACCTTCAACAAGCACTCTAAACACAAGTATTAGATGTACAAAAATATCAACTTTTTGTGAAAATACTTCTTCAAATCCTAATGGGAGTATAATACCTTTATTCTATCATTTTTAGTATACTCCGCAAGATAAATCCCTAAAACGACCATTACCTAAATGTTACAACTTACAGTTTTTCTTGTGCAGAAGTGATGACTTCGAGTGAGTTCTTAAAATAATGTAATCTATCTAGTATTTTGTCCTTGTCATGCAAGTGTGCTTGTTGTGTGAGTGTATCTAATTATTTCCATACCTTTCTCTTCTAGGAATTCTCTTCACAGCACACTCTCAGAAGTGAATTCATCCACTCATTCATTCTTCCCTTGGATGTACTTATCAGGTAAGCGGGAGTGAATTCTGTGTTGCACAGAGGAAAACTGTTTACCATCCGGTCAAAGAATTCCAAATGCTCGATTCATTTCTTTGGATCACTGTGTGCATAGGTCCTAATGAACTGGTTGAACTCTCTAAAGTCATGTTCGCTTGGATTTCCTTCTGCGTGGAAAAGTGAAATTAATATCTGTTTAATGTCGTGTTCAAATAAAAATGTTTTCCAAGATTGACAAAGTTAGATACATTCTCAGATACCATTGCGGTAGGTTTGCCAACTGTTTGCATGAACTGTTTCACTGTTCTCTTGATGACTGTATTTTGTAGTGTATAATTTATTGTACTTGATGAGTGTATCATACAGAGCTATGACATATTTAACCCCATCTTTCGGAGAGAGGAGAGGTCTTTAATATGTATGCAGACAATTTGAAATGGCTGTGTTAGTATAAGAGGATGTAACTCTGTCAGGATATACTGGTGCGTAGAGATTTTTGACAAATAAGACGTTATTTTGGCAGTTTTTGTGTTCGTTTTCTCCTGTTTGGGAAGCAAAAATATAGGTTTATCTTTTGTGTAAAACTATGTGCCATAATGACCCAAAGCATTATGTGCATACCAGATTTATGCATCTTCGTGCTAGGAATGAAAACGCATCAAGTGTCAGAATTAGGATTTCGTCTATAGAATAGGACATTATTCCGTATCATGTATTGTTGGTTCAGTTTATGTAATGGATTTTGGTAAAACAATGTTTTTGTCTTCTGCCAACGATTGTTTACATTCTGTAAATAAGCCACGTTCCTGAACGTATCTAAGTGATACTGACTATAATAAAGATTTTGCATTAACACTACTCGATAGTCAATGATTTGTACAGTTAGTTTTATGGATTCGGACAAACCTTGTGGTAATCATGATAGATAATCTTCTACAATGTCTTTTCCTTATGGTTATGTAAAGGCCGTCAAAGTTGTACTACTCAAGAAACAAACACCATTTTACTAAGTGCCAGAATAGTAGCTTGCTTCCGTGGTATGAGAAATCTCTAAGTGTGATGCTCACAACAGACTTAAATTTCTTACCATAAATATAATAGGTGAATTTTCTAAAGGCTCAAACGACTGCAAAAGTTTCTAATTCAGAAAGAGAGAATGAGTATGCGCATTCAGGTAAGGTGTGACTAATGAAACTCATGGCTGTAATTTCTCATTTTCTATCTTCCACATGTACCTGAAATAAACGAGCTGCTAATCTAGAAAATGATGTGTCAGTAACTAAACAGAAATCTTTAGCCATATCAGGATGATGGAGAATGGTAGAATTTCCTAAAAAATCTCTTATTTCATTAAAAACATTCTGAGAACCACTTATGAAAATCAAAGGTGCATTTTTCTTCGAAAGACTTAGCGAGAGTGAACTGTCAAAAGCTGATTAGGTTCAAATCAACGGTAAAATGAGCATTCGCCAAAGTACGCTTTAAACTGTTTCTTAGTGAGAGGGTATGAAAATTTTTGATGGCACTGATCTTACGGGGGACAAGTTTTATTTCAGAGGAGGAAATGATGTGACCAAGAAATTTAACCTTCGCCATGACAAATTTAGAATTTCTGCAATATGAGCTGTCGCTTCTACTGCTGAAGAATTTGTGTAGTGTCCTTTCTAATAACTGTTCATGTTCTTCCCATGTATAAGTAGCGTTTAGTATGTCATCAACACGAAGTGTAACTTAGTCGTGCAGTTGAGGTCGTAAGACAGTATCTGTGGGGGTTGTAAATGTTCCTGAACTCACGTTTAAACCAAATATCAGTTAGAACTGTTAGTTGCTTCCACGGAAAATAAAGACAGTCAGTATGGACTTCGTAAATTAATGCTAGTGAGGAAATTAACCCCAAGGAAGTTCTGTAATGTTCATCGAAATTCTCCTGACAAGTTTGTACAGGGATGATAATCTTGTTAATTGCTCTTCCATACAATACTAAACGAACATAACTGACAGCGAACTGCAATAGGGCCGTATAGATGGTTCTATTATATGCCACTCAAATATTGTTTAATTTTACTATTAACTACAGTTTTCTCATACCATTTGATGGAATGGGTATTGTAGCAATAAATCTCATGGGAGTGGACTTTCATAACATACTCTTTATGACACGAGATTTTCTACTAAATACATACACATACACTACTGGCCATTAAAATTGCTACAACACGAAGATGACGTGATACAAACGCGAAATTTAACCGACAGGAAGAAGATGCTGTGCTATGCAAATGATTAGCTTTTCAGACCAATCACACAAGGTTGGCGCCGGTGGCGACACCTACAATGTGTTGACATGAGGAAAATTTCCAACCGATTTCTCATACACAAACAGCAGTTGACCGGCGTTGCCTGGTGAAACGTTATTGTCATGCCTCGTATAAGTAGGAGAAATGCGTACCATCAAGTTTCCGAGTTTGATAAAGGTCGGATTGTAGCCTATCCTGATTGCGGTTTATCGTATCGCGACATCGCTACTCGAGTTGGTCGCGATCCAATGACTGTTGGCAGAATATGGAATCGGTGGGTTCAGGAGGGTAATACGGAACGCCGTGCTGGATCCCAACGGCTTCCTATCACTAGCAGTCGAGATGACAGGCATCTTATCCGCATGGCTGTAACGGATCGTGCAGCCATGTCTCGATCCCTGAGTCAACAGATGGGGACGTTTGCAAGACAACAACCATCTGCACGAATAGTTCGACGACGTTTGCAGCAGCATGGACTATCAGCTCCGAGACCATGGCTGCGGCTGCCCTTGACGCTGCATCACAGACAGGAGCACCTGTGATGGTGTACTCAACGACGAACCTGGGTGCGCGAATGGCAAAACGTCATTTTTTCGGATGACGCCAGGTTCTGTTCACAGCACCATGATGGTTGCATCCGTGTTTGGTGACATCGCGGTGGACGCACATTGGAAGCATGTATTCGTCAACACCATCCTGGCGTATCCCCCGGGGTGATGGTATGGGGTGCCTTTGATTACACGTCTCGGTCACCTCTTGTTCACATTGACGGCACTTCGAACAGTGGGGGGTTACATTTCAGAAGTGTTACGACCCGTGGCTCTACCCTTCATTCGATCCCTCCAAAACCCTACATTTCAGCAGGATAATACACGACCGCATGTTGCAGGTCCTGTACGGGCCTTTCTGGATACAGAAAATGTTCGACTGCTGCCCTGGCCAGTACGTTCTCCAGATCTCTCACCAATTGAAAACGTCTGGTCAATGGTGGCCGAGCAACTAGCTCGTCACAATACGCCAGTCACTACTCTTGATGAACTGTGGTATCGTGTTGAAGCTGCATGGGCAGCTGTACCTGTACACGTCGTCCAGGCTCTGTTTGACTGAATGCCCAGGCGTATCAAAGCCTTTATTACGGCCAGAGGTGGTTGTCATGGGTACTGATTTCTCAGGATGTATGCACCCAAATTACGTGAAAATGTAATCACATGTCGGTTCTGGTATAATATATATGTCCAATGAATACCCGTTTATCATCTGAATTTCTTCTTGGTGTAGCAATTTTAATGGTCAGTAGTGTACTTAACAATAGTCCGCCCTTGGTAGCTGAGTGGTCAGCCCGACAGAATGTCAATCCTCAGGGCCTGGGTTCGATTCCCAGCTGGGTCGGAGATTTTCTCCGCTCAGGGGCTGGGTGTTGTCTTGTCCTAAGCATCATCATTTCATCCCCATCGACGCGCAAGTCGCCAAAATGGCGTCAAATCGAAAGACTTGTACCCGGCGAACGGTCTACCGGTCTATTATTGCATCCCTTCCTTGTAAAATGCAAATGAGCAAAATGCATTGGACTATTAGTCCACTTGTGATTAAGATGAGGATTCTAATATCCCAGTTCTTAATCTTACTTCTGCCTGTGCCTGGATGCTGACGTTCCATGATTTATCTCCGACAGTACCAGGGATACTAACGATTTGGACAGGGTATGTAGTACCTATGTAACCACGCATATTGAATAAACTAATTGATGTAATACTTGCTATCACATCTGTATCAGTCACATCAGTTGATATACTTTCTATCACTGTACGCTGTGAGGCTGGGCGTGAGTCGTGCTTGGGTAGAGCACTTGGCCGCGATAGGTAAAGGTCCCGAGTTGAAGCCTAGGTCCGGCACACAGAGTTAATCTACCAGGCAGTTTCATATCAGTGCACACTCTGCTGCAGAGTTAAAATTTCATACTATGTCAAATATTTTCTCCAGTGGTTTCAACTATTTTAACGCTGTAATAACAATTTCTCCCCAAATTACCTCCTTGTAACAACGTCTCATTAGCGGACCGCTGAACGACACATGACATTTCAAACTCTAAACATTCCTTTGCAAATATATCTTTAATATAAAGCCACTCGGAATATTATTTGCCAAATGAACTGTCTGACAAGCATACACTTATTGCAGAGCCTATGTAAATTAGACGTCAAAGTATACCTTTTCACTACAGAACAACAAGCTATAATTAAATTGAAATAAGATGCACAAGTAGTGAACTTTGACAAATATTATTTTTTGTCTGCATCCTTCTATGCAGTGACTTCAGCATATTCAGTCCTTTATTGCAATGACAAATTTGTTACATCAGTTGTGAGGTTGTTACATGGTAACTTTAACTTTGATGCGTTCATAGACATAATCATTATTTGTGCACTAATTTCGTTACAGAACTCGTCATGTTTGGTGGAAATTTCACTCCATGACGTAACATGCAGTTCTCTCTCAGTTCACATTTCATTACGTGAAGTGGTCATTACATCTTCAGACACATTTCATTACATACGGTGGATGTTTCACCACGTACTTCAATTGACAATTGTATCAGAATAACCACTAAACTAGAAAGGTATGCAGTGTTCACATCTTGTACTTGACTAGCGTTAAATTAGCCATAGTATTAATTACAGAAGTAACTACTTTTATTTCATCTCGTGAATGAATTTCCAATGTGTGTGAAATCTTATGGGACTTAACTGCTAAGGTCATCAGCCCCTAAGCTTACACTCCACTTAACCTAAATTATCCTAAGGACAAACACACACATGCATGCCCGAGGGAGGACTCAAACCTCCGCAGGGACCAGCCGCACTGTCCATGATTGCAGCGCCTAACATCGCTCGGCTAATCCCGCACGCCTATCTCGTGAATGAATTATGATGCTAAAGTGTTCGTACCATCTACAACTACATTATAAAACCTATTTGCATCAGCCCTATGTTCGCTTTTACCTTGAGCTGCTGGCTCCATTGTGCCACATTTTCCTGTCTTTCCAACAACAGTGAAATGAAACTGCGATCATTCGCAACTCAAATAAAATCAGCGTCCAAGTAATTAATTTTGTTAAACCATAATGTTCTCGCAAGTCAGTATGCCTAAGCTGAAACAATCAAACAGCTCTGAACAACTATGTGCTTCTGTTACATGAATCCAGTCGTCTCTTATGAACTAATTTCTGCTGTTAAAACACATTAGTATGTAAATTATCAGTTCTACAATGATAAGCAAATCATCTGAGTAAGTACTAACTGCAAGATGGACTGTGAGATTTACTTTGTGCCTTTCTACAGAATTCCTAGAGTAATAGACGATGCCATCGTTACATGTTTTTGTACAGTGAGTGCCGACAGCAATTCTTTTGATATTATAATTTTTCCTGCTGCTCCAAGAAAACTTGCCTTCGAGAGCACGCTGATGGCGTGTAATCGCCATATCACCAGACTTTCACTTATCAGCACAGTTAACATGTAATAAACTTGTACTGACGGTTAGCGCATTTAAGGTGCATATTCAATAAATATTCATTTTAGCTCAATAGCAAGATAATTATTCATAAATAATTTAAAGCTGTGAACATGGTGGCCGTACATGCATGTAGACAGAAAAGAAGTGTGAAGTGAGTAGTCTCTAAAGAACTTCCTTTATTTCTTACAAAAGAATAACGAAATTAATCCATCGACTCTAACATATCGAGATCGACGATAAAAGTATCTGCATGGTACTTAATTAAACAACAAAAATTAATTTATTACAGAGTCGTGTGCTCAACATGGCCATGCAAACAATCCTCCTCCCACAAATGGTGTATGTGATCTTTTCTATATGTGTACAGAGTTAATGGTAGTGTCGTCACCTGTATTCACCATTCTCTTTGATCGGGCCTTCATTTTTGCTCAAGATCTGTCTTTCAATTATTTATTATTTCCTTTCTATTCACAGAAAGCCATTACGCACCATGTAAGGCCTCTGTTGTTATTACTGTGAAGAAATGTCATATCTTGACATTAACTGTGTAAGGTGTCAGGCAAATCCAACACCTTCCATGAAAACCCTGACATGATAAGCAAATCCAGTAGTATGTCACATAGCTCCGAATAAATCGTGACATTAAATTAACCAAAGTAATACGAGTAACGAGTGAGCAAATGGAATACCACAGACTAACACAAGAATGCCTAAATGCATGTCATACCTTCCCACCGTGAGACAGATGTAGTTCCAGGGCAGAAACGAGAGCAGAAGCCGGGAGCAGAAACGTGTTAAGCTAGAAGGCCCAACGATAACGGACGGACACCCACGATGCCAGCTAACTGCTAGGACCACCCCCCAGCCAATGTTAAAAGATAGAGCCCTCCAGAAGAACAGTATAGTTCTTACGATAACACTAAAAGGATCACACCAGCTGCAAGTTTTGGTGTGAGACTTTTTCGCGTCTCTGTTACGTTGCAAACTTCAAAAACATTGCCCCACCACGAAAAGTATAACGTTTCTCATTGGATAGACAGAATTTTTGTAGGCGGAACTTAAGGTTAACATTGAGACCCTGATTGGTCAGATGAAAACACAGCCAGATAGTATTTTTAAACCAACTTCGGTAAATGGTAGTAAGGAGAAGTTAGGAGAGAGTTGCTTCCGAGACGGCGAGGTGAGCGGAGCTGTGCTGCCCGCCGCCCCCTGATGAACACCGACAAGGTAATCAACGCACGCGATGCCGCATAACAGCACATAAAGCTTCACTCAGAACTGCAGAAGTCTCATCTGTTACACCTCCTTTTTGCGTAATACTAGTGTCGATCGTCAATTAAAGCTCATGGTGTTCACATTTGGCACTTGAAGAACAGATCTGAAACACGATGATTTTTCTGTTATATAGTTATTGAGAAGCCACATCAGCCACTGTTATTTACGACAAGTTAGATAAGTAATTAAAGATAATTGAGGGTCACTGTAGACCATTTTGATAGTTTTTTCTTTTGTGAAACTTAATTTAAACCTACATTATAGATGTAATAGGCATAGGTCATCCTTCGATCCATTGTAGAACTTGGAAACCCATTCAGGGAATATTCGTTCACATTTTTGTTGAACGCAGTTGATTTTTATCATCCTGTATTAAAATATTTCCTTTTATCAATAGTGCAATTTATAAACAATGTTTTGTGAGTAGAATAAAATTTCCAATGGTAAACTTAACTGCTTTTTCGACGTTATTTTACCAGCTAACTAAAAATAGGAAAGCCTTGAACCCCTTTCACTAAATTTAGTTAGTATTAAGATTCTTTTACAGGGAGTACAGTGGAGCTGACGCTGAAAACATTAAGTATTTGGTTATATCATCGCTAGTCTCACTGAACTCTTCTGAGCTATACATGTCATGTGTGGTCTGGCGTCTCCTTACCAGCAACAGGTCCCAGGTTCGAACTAGTCAATTCCCTAAAAAACACGCTCAGAGCGTCGTTGCGTGAAAGTGGTAGGGAGACACGATATAGAACAGACAGACACCACGCAGAATGTTAGAACTGTTATTGATTTCTTCTTATAGACACCTAGACACCTTTGGTTAGTTCATAAGCTGTTTCCTTTTTTCTGGTGCGTGATGAATACGAAGGCTTTTTTCTCAGAGGTGTCTGTTTGGCTCAATCCTCTATCCTAAGTATTTAAATTACGAAGGTGAATACGAATTTCTTGCTTCTTCATTTCAGGTAAGAAGGAATACATTTAAGATTCGTGATTGTAATGTAACACGTATGTGGACGAGTTGTTTGGCACTTAGAATTGGTATGAGGTGATGTGAATTTGTTTGTGAAGCTGAGCGCTAGCTGGACCGTGATCCAGCATGGAGCGGCAGACTGTCCGGCACAACAAGTTGCAAGGCCTGGCTCCAGATGGAGTGGTGGAGCAAGTGGTGTAGCAGGAAGCTGTTAGAACCCGGTACGGGGAATTTCGACGACAGTCGGTCACTTAGAAGAATTTTTGGCAACAGTCTACGGTCAATTAAGGCGAGTGCACTTGCGCAAGAATACTTTATTGTAATTTTTGTGAATGGTATGAGTATCAGCCATATCTTCATCTACATCTACATGGATACTCTGCAAATCACATTTAAGTGCCCGGCAGAGGGTTCATCGAAACACCTTCACAACAATTCTCTATTATTCCACTCTCGAAAGGCGCGCGGAAAAAACGAACACCTATAGCTTTCCGCGCGAGCTCTGATTTCCCTTATTTTATTATGATTATTGTTACTCCCTAAATAGGTCGGAGTCAACAAAATATTTTCTCGAAATTAGAATTATATTAATACCTTCAGCTGCTAATGGGAGTTGATATATGTCAACGGGGACAGGTGAAAACGTGTGCCCAGACCGGGACTCGAACCCGGGATCTCCTGCTTACATGGTAGACGCTTTATCCATCTTTTTTTAATCTCATTTAGTTCATTTTCATTCATTGTATCTGCTCGGGGCTGACGTCGCAAGACACCTGTTTCATTTCGTCGTTGATCCATTAACTCAGTTTTTGTATTACAGAGGGCAGCTAACCCTCTGACCGAACACACTGAGTTACCGTGTCGGCTGCATCCGCACAGAAGGAGGAGGTCATGGCTGTTGGTGTATTCATATAAGTGTAATTATTTTCTCAGTCGGAGGAGAAAGTTGGTGATTGAAATTTCGTGCCGGCCGGGGTGGCCGAGCGGTTCTAGGCGCTTCAGTCTGGAACCGCGAGACCGCTACGGTCGCAGGTTCGAATCCTGCCTCGGGCATGGGTGTGTGTGATGTCCTTAGGTTAGGTAGGTTTAAGTAGTTCTAAGTTCTAGGGGACTCATGGCCTCAGCTGTTAAGTTGCATAGTGCTCAGAACCACTTCAACCATTTTTTTGAAATTTCGTAAGAAGATTCCGCTGCCACGAAAAACGCCTTTGTTTTAACGGTGTCCATCCCCAAATCCTATATCACGTCCGTGACACTCTCTCCCCTATTTCGCGACAATGCCAAACGTGCTGCTTTTCTTCGGACTTCCTCGATTTATTCCGTTAATCCTACAGGTTGACAATTATTGAACTATATGAAAAAACGTAAATAAGTCTCAAAATACCGCGTACACACACTTTATTCAGTGTGTAAACGTCACTACAGATATTCGAATTTAGGTTATGACATATTCGTTATGCTTGCCATCATTGGCGATGATATGGTGCAGGCGAATAGAGAAATTCTCCTTGACCCGCTGAAGCGTCGGAACATTGATGTTGTCGTTCACCTCCTGAATGGCTTTTTTCAGGTCACAAATGGTTTTGAGGTCATCGCTGTATGCCTTGTCTTTAATATAGCTCCACAGAAAGGAGCCGCATGTGTTCAGACCTGGAGAATATGGCAGCGAATGGAGGCCCATGCCAGTGGCTTCCGGGTACCCCGAAACAGGAATGCTGTCCCCAATGTGCTCCCCTATTACGTCAAACACTTTCCTGATCGATGGGGTCGAGCTCCGTCTTGCATGAACCGCATCTTGTCGAAATCAGCGTCACTTTGGATAATTGGGATGAAATCAACTTCCAAAACCTTCACGTATCGTTTGGCAGTCACCGCGCCATCAAGGAATATAGCACCGATTATTTAGTGACTGGACACTGCACACCACACTGTCAGCCGTTGAGGGCGGGGGACTTCTCGATCGCTAAATGTTGGCTCTCAGTCCCGAAATGCGCCAATTTTGCTTAGTGTCAAACCCACGTAAATGAAAGTGGGCTTCGTCTCTAAGCCAGACCATATTCACGTCAAACTCCTGTTCGTCAATTCCGTGGACAATAGTGGCACTTCTTCAACAACAAATTGTCACAGTGTCACCCGGTTGATTCTCACCTGTTTGCAGCTCATCTTATCGATTTACTGGGGCTGGTTTGAAACACAGCGCGTGTTTTCTCTAAGTTTTCAGGCGTTTTCCCCCTTTTTGGACGACTGACATAGCCAACTAACACTACCCGTTCTCTCAAACGTGCGAATGAAATTCTTGATCGCTGGCACGCTAGGAGCGGCTGTGTTCAGCTTGAATTCGGCCGCAGACTTCCGTTGAGCCGCAGTTGGGCTGTTATCTCTCGCGCAGTAGGCCTTCATAAGCGCTACACGCTCAGGCACGCTGTACGGTGGCATTTTGACGTGCAGATGGCCGACAACAACTACGCTCGTTCACATGCTCCCAGTAATTCCCATCATGCCCCGCGGCCAACCATACAGTTTGAACGTCCTAACGCAAACCGTTCAGAACTCATGACGTTTTTATTTCATATAGTTCAATAATTGTCTATCTGTATCTGATAGGGATCGCAGATCGCGCGGAAGTACTCGAAAAGAGGACGGACGAGCTATTGTAGGCAACCTGATACATTTTCTAAGTGTTCTGCAAGTAAAACGCAGTTTTTGAGTTGCCTTTCCCGCAACATTTTCTTCGTGTTCTTTCCAACTTAAATTGTTTGTAATTGCAATTCCTAGGTATTTAATTGAATTTACGACCTTTATATTAGACTGATTTATCATGCAACCGAAGTTTAAGAAATTCCTTTCAGGAAAACAAAAAAAGGGGTTCAAATGGCTCTAAGCACTATGGAACATAACATCTGAGGTCATCCGTTGCTTAGACTTGGAACTACTTAAACCTAACTAACCTAAGGACATCACACACACCCATGCCTGAGGCAAGATTTGAACCTGCAACCGTAACAGCAGCGCGGTTCCGGACTGAAGTGTCTAGAACCGATCGGCCGCAACGGCCGGCTTCCTTTTAGCGCTCATGTGGATGACCTCACACTTTTCATTATTTAGGGTCAATTGCCAATTTTCGCACCATTTCAGATCCCTTTTTAAAATAGTTTTGCAATTTGTTTTATCTTGTGATAAGCTTACTAGGCTATAAACGACAGGATCATCTTCAAGCTATCTAAGACTGTAAGTAGGCTGTTTAGGTTTTTTTATTGGTAACGCCGCCGCCGCCGCCCATATAGCCTTTCAGAACTCATCCGCATTTGCATAATGAAATTGCCTGAACATTTAAGGAATATTATTTTGGCAGGACGTTGCAAAGACGACATTGAAGCTTTTCAGGGGCTCTTACAAGAATTAGAAATTGACACTGACAATCGCGGAACGCAAAAACAGAAACAACAATTACAGGTCACATCCGTCACAATTCCGCAATGACAGAAATTACACCTGGACACGACAAGGCTATTCTTACAATGTAAATTGTGACCAAAAGAGACACCACCCATATGACAATCACTGGCGGAGTAATAATAGTTACAGAGAAAGATCGCGTTTCCGTAGTAATGACTATCACAGAGACAATCAGAGAAACAGACAATATGGAAACCAAAATAATTATTATCACGGGAGACAGAATAATTGCAGACGCAAAGGGTCCACTGCGCCGTGATAACTCAGGGAGAAATTCTCCACCACTTAACCGACAGGAAAGAAACTACAGGAACTACCGCCATGACGACAGACGATATAATCATAACGACAGACCGGAATTTCATCAGAACTGGCGGTATTCAAACAGAGCTGGACCCTCTCGGCAAGGTGAATTTGTAGATGTTAGGTCTCCTAATCCCAATAACGGCGCGCGCCAACAAAAAGACAGACAATGACTCGCACCGTAGGCAGCCGCGTGCGCCGGTTGGCTCAGAGAAAAATAACATAGACGCTAACCTTGAGCAAAATTCCAGTGTTCTTTACCGACGTATACCACATGATAATTGAGTTCAAGTTAATTCTGAGCACTAGGAGGAGTAAAAGATTACACCACGTTTCACATGTACAACCGTTTATTGAAATATAATCTGCTTTTTAACTTTGTCTTTGCCATAAAACATATCACTTCACATTTCTAGTATGCTTTGTCACACTGAGAAACTGTTAACATGCAACAATGTTTTGAAGTTAACTATACAGTCTAGAACCTGGGGAACATTCTTAAACAGAAATTACGAATGCATTGTTATAGTGAACAGACGACACAGTGTTGTTAATTGTACATTCTTGCTTGTTAGTTGCACGATTACGTAACGACTATAAGGCTTACATACTTAGAACATATACTGTTAATGAGGTTTTAATGCAACATTTTTGTTCAGTTGAAAAGACATTCTTTATTTGAAGTACTTTCTGTGAGATTAAAGATGACTTAGCGTTTGGTTTCTTTGATAGCTACACGATTATATCACGACGCTACTAATGTGTGACACAATTTACAATGTGCTTTTGCGGTGTATCTGTTTTATATCTGCACAGTTTTTCTGAATTATTCTGGAAAGTAAAACATGTTTTAGTGGTAACTTTTGTGGTATAGCTACAATTAGACAGCCTTTCCCATAGAACAGCAATACGTTACAGCACAGCACTTTCTTCATCACGGCAATAAGCGTAATAACTAAGATATTTATACGCAAAGCAATTCACTTCGTTTATTACGAGGTAAGTACATTGACTTCAGCAGAACGATAACTACGACACTTCCACATAATTATCTTACAACAAGACGCATCGTTTGTCGCTACAGTACACGTATTTGAGTGATTAATTTTGTACTTAAAACATTTATTTTTAAAGATATTTGAAGTACAATGATACAAAGGTTTTCCGTGATACATTTCATTCCATTGCTGTAATCTGCAACACCTGAGGATATAATTACATTAATCCTCACAGGAGTACACGCCTACTTTGTGTACCATGTGTATGGCAAGCACAAGGAGCCCTAGCTAATACGGTATTTGCTTATACAACTTTACACATCGGTACCATATTTCTCTAAAACATAAATTACACAGCTATCTGGTCATTTAACTGAGAGAGACAAACATTTATTTTACTTCATCAGTGACAGATGTTTACGTAATTACACCGTTGGATAATTTCACACTTATGAAATTGTATTTTGTCTGTACTTTGTGAACTGTTCATACATTTTCGGAACCATTGTGATACTATGAGAGCTTTGAATGATGTATTTGGTATGGGATCATGATTTTTAAAGTACGTTTGAGGTAGATGACACTTTTGACACGAGCAGAGAATTTTTTTTAGATTTTGAAATTATTGGAGGAAGCTACGACGATTTTGAGATTTGACTGAGGTGTTATGACGTTATTATTACGATGACTATGTGTATTATGCTGTTGTGGTATGTTTATGGTCAATAAGCTGATGCTATATGAGTTATTTGATTATGCTATGTATCTGTTATGATGAAATATTGATGAAGTGTCGACGAATAAGGTAAGGAATAAAGAGTAGTGGTTAGGGAATCTGGTTTGTGAAAAAGGTGGTTGGACACCGAGAATCGTACTTTAAGAGTTATGAAATGTGTGTATATGCGTGAATGTATCACTATGCTGGCGAAAATTTTTTGGACATTATTATATTTAAAGGATTTTGTTTCTATAGATTTGTAACGCAAATTCTCAACCTGTGAAAATATTTTTATATGAGACTGTCACTGTAGCGGAAACTGGTGTCGTAAATATTTCGATAAGACAGTTAAGTGACCAACTGCACGTAATGCGTCGTGGGCACCCAGCTGCGCGACAACCACCTGGCAAAAAGAAAGCCATTAGTGTGTGCCTTTCAGAGACACAGGTAAAAAAAAAGAGGCCATTATCCTCGCTATTGACATTCATTCCTTTGTAGAAAGCATCACAAATACGACACGCTCGAACTTGAAAACATATTATTATACTGTGGAGCTCTTAATTTATGATATTTACTAAAATGCCTAATGAAACGATGAGAAATATTCCACGGCTATTGTCTTGCTAGTTGAGAGAAATGCCATATGGATTGCTTTATATATTTATTTACTCATTTTGTTTAATATCTAGTTTCTATCTGCACTGCAGCATTGGTTAAAATACCATTTAATAGATGTACTAATATAGTTATTTTATGACTACAGATGCAGTAAGTAATAACTTTACGATGTACTTAAAAAAACGAAGGAGCACAAAAAGACTTCCCTTCACAGGAACTGCATACATAATTTTCTTTTCAAGTACTTGGTAATTTTTATGGTAGGATAACTTCTTGTGGTGCACCACTTTAATGACATAGATATGAATATGTGAACAGACATTTCCCTTTTCTGCATTGTTGTCTTTACTGTAATATTTTTTTCTGCTTGAGCTTTGTCATGTTTAGTTATAAGCTATTGCATTTGCTGCTGCTGTGTGCCAGGCGTAATGTTACTGAATTTGACTTTGTATTACTCTGTTAAGCCAGTTTTACTAGGGATTTGTTTTTCTTGTTTGCTGCACAGCGCCTTATATTAGTTGTAATATTGCAATTGCTTTACCAATTTCCATTTTTTTGGGACATTGCTGTTTGTATTAATTTGTTTTGTGCTGCTGCTTTGCCTCGTCCCTTAGTTTAGCATTTGAGCTCAGTAGATTTAAGTTAGCTTAAGAGGGGGTAGACTATATAAGAATCTAACTATGATGAATTGGAAGAAAAGCATTGAGAAGCTATAAGAAAATGGTTTGGCCAAAAAAGTAGTGTATAGTGGAGAAAAACTATTTTTGAAAGAGGATGTGAGCATAATACAGAAAGCAGGCTTCGATATGACTTTTTGGAAATAATGAAGAATGAAGGGAGATCTCTGAGAAGTAAAGAAAGTTTTGTTTGCAAAATATTGCAGTAAAACAAACCCTGTCTTTTCTTTGTGTTATCCCACTATGTGTTTGTGTACCCTTGTGTATTTGTTTTCTTCCTGTCTCTGTGTACTGTTTCATAGAATTTTTTCTCATATAATACTAAGCTACATTCACTATGATGAGGAATACTGTTATCCTCAAATATAATTTGCATTAATAACATGTTACTTACTTCGTAAAGATGTTTACACATTATTTATTCTGTTTTGTTCTAATGCTAATGTGTGAAGTTGATGTTTCAAAAGTTATTCTGATCTTTTATGTATGTACTTATGTCGTAATTTTGTAACACTGATGTATTTGCTATTTCGATTCTTTTGTAAAGCCTGTACTACTGCTAATATTATCTGTATTGTTATGTTCTTTAATGATGTATTTTGTACCTTTGTTATTGTATTCTTATGTTATAAAATTGTAATTGACACCAGTTCATCAAATTAAGTAACTTGTAACTTACATTTCACTGCACACGTTTCTGTTGGTCATAGTATATGGACAATATGTGAGAAGTAGGGACTGATAGTGTTTGCACGTGTGTTAATAATTCAGTAAGGGACTGGATAACAGCATTGCTGGTTGTAAGAACATTACAAAAACAATTTTTGTGAGTGCACAAGTGGTGGTTATGGACTTGCTATATTATCCGCAAGACTCTTCAATGGTGATTGTGCGGCTGCACAGTCAAACAGATGGCTGCTGGCCATCTATACAAGGACTACAGTGGGTCTACACCTTTGACGACCCACCGATACCATTATTTCTACAAGGGCTGCAGTGGGTCTGCACCTCTGGTGGCCCACCAATACCGTAATCTCTACCAGGACTACAAGGGGTCTACTCTGTGATGACCTACCTACCAATATTATTCAAAACTTCGACTGACTCTGCTGTGGGTTTGCACTGTTGTGGCCCATTACCTGTCTGCATGTCAAGAGTCAGCACTGTCTTTCCGTTGAAAGGACAACACTACTTCTTGAAGACTGCATGGAAATCCACTACTTCCATGTGCATTTTGTTTTACTACTCAGACTTTGAGAAAAACACTGCAATTTTACTTTGATGAACGATCAGGACTGTCTTTATGGGCTGTGAGAAAATTTTAGCTTTTGACCAACATTGTATCGATAAGTGTGTGCATTTCATTTCTTTGTCATTGTAATTATGAAAAAATTTTTCAAATCTGTATTGGCCACTGCCCAAAACAATTTGTAAATTTTTTTGTGGGGAGCATGGGGGCTATGTAACTAGGCTGTTTAGGTTTTTTTATTGGTAACGCCGCCGCCACATAACGCTCTGTATAAAAATCACTGGCTGTGCCGTGTGCAGTCTGTGGCTGGTTTGCATTGTTGTCTGCCATTGTAGTGTTGGGCAGCGGCAGCTGGATGCTAACAGCCCGTAGCGTTGGGCAGTTGGAGGTGAGCCGCCAGCAGTGGTGGACGTGGGGAGAGAGATGGCGGAGTTTTGAAATTTGTAAGAATTGGTGTCATGAACTGCTATGTATATTATGACTAGTGAGTTAAATACATTGTTTGTTCTCTATTAAAATCTTTCATTTGCTAACTGTGCCTATCAGTAGTTAGTGCCTTCAGTAGTTTGAATCTTTTGTTTAGCTGGCAGTAGAGGCGCTCGCTGTATTGCAGTAGCTTGAGTAACGAAGATTTTTGTGAGGTAAGTGATTTGTGAAACGTATAGGTAAATGTTAGTCAGGGCCATTCTTTCGTAGGGATTTTTGGAAGTCAAACTGCGTTGCGCTAAAAAAAATTGTGTGTCAGTTTAAGCACAGTCTTGTATAAATTTTTCTAAGGGGACGTTTCAAGACGGTTGCTTAGATTGCCTCCTAAATCGTTTATATAGATAAGAAACAGTAGAGGGCCTATAACACTACCTTGGGGAACGCCAGAAATCACTTCCGTTTTACTCGATGACTTTCGTCAATTACTACGTATGTTTATAATCTTTCTTTCTTTAAATATTGTTGTAATATGAATATTTTGTCCAGAAGGAACGGTAATGTGTGGGCTGCAACTGTTGGTCAATAGAAATATAACAATTTCTGCGTCAGTGGCCTGTTTCTTCTGCCACTAAAGGTTTCGATGGTTCACACCATCGTCTTCAGGTGGAAATTCTTTATTTCGATGGCTGGTGTTGGTGAACAGTATAGATATTCGCATATTGAGGGCAGTGTAGATTATTTACAGTCTTTTGAGGGTCGGAGATGTAAAAAGGGATGTAAAAAGTATGCATACCGTTGGCTGACGAATGTCCTCTTAACTGCACATCACGTTTAGACAGTCGTTTCAAATGCAGAATAAACTACACTGTCCTTGGCTTGCAACTGTGAAAAAAAGTCAATAGCCTTTACCAATACCAGACATGCAAATAAACAGTTCTCCACCTGAAGATCATGGTGTCAAAATAAACAATGGAGTGCTGCAGAAACTGTTTTATTTTTGTTGTTGTATTAGCTTAGTGTGGGAAAAGGTGAAGTTGAGTCAAATCATGTCTGCAGAACTTAAGAACGATGTATTTTTGGTGAGTATGGCATTCAGTCAATGGAAACGCAGGCAGTGATGACAAAGCAGTGGATTCGAGTGGAGACTGACTTATTTCCGAGTTCAAGGGAGCGATTCTGGACACTTTATGCCAGATTCTTGAAGAAGGCAGACCTGCCTGAGGTAATGTGAGTTATTCGGGCGTATAGGTAATTGATTCTGGGTGATGAAGGATCGCTTCAGTGCTCTAACATTTCCCAGTTGCGGTACTGAACTGAGAATAAACCGAATATTAGTTTCTACTCGTTATGTCATGTGTGTTAATTTGTAAACCTTCATACTGAACTATTTTGAGCTGATGTATTTCGTGTGTGGTGATCACAAAATGAACTTAGTGTTCGTCTGTCATGGTTGACTATTTACACTGGGGATTCTCCGCCATTCTCATAACGCTCTCAATGCAACCTTGCTGCATTTGATAACGTCGTTGTCTGTCTGTATTTTATTTGATGTTTTAGGACAACTTTCTGTTTCGATGAGATACGCTTTCACGCATAAGCATCATTCAACATAATTCTCTGTCGTCTACATCAACTACAGACATTAGAATAGTATCCTTTGTGATTTAACGAGCATTGTGCTCTCATTTAAATATATGGCCGAAAGAGTCGGCCTACAGGAATTGTGAAACAAATCCTGTCGTCCAGGACAGGCTTCTATTGTCTATTGAGGCCTAAGCGCTGGTGCGAGTGGGACAGACGAGAATCTACGTTATAGGGAAACCCAGGGAGACATAGCAGTGTTAAATATGGCGGACCTAAGATCGAACATAAAGGGAAACATTTATGCTAACTATTTAATTCTGTAGTAATTCAGGAAATGAAGCCACAGTAATATTAATCTGCCATACTTCATAAATTTTCATATTGATCGCAAAAAACTTTAATAGTGATCATACATATAATAGTTTAGGATTTAGTGTTAAAGTGAAATTAACAAGTTTTGTAACAAAGACCTGAATGCTAAAATTTGCACGCTTTGGTCGATCTTAACTATCAACATTTCATATACAAACACATCATTAAAATAACGAATGTTCTAAATATCAACTCTGTAACTTTGTTAGTTTAAAATATATAGTAAACATAATTTATCAGTATTTTCAGTTAAGCATCAGATCATCATGTCCTCCACACAAAACACATTGAAATTGACAGCATGACATCTTATTAAATCATTAGGTAATACAATATTTGTTGTAAAGTTTAGTGCATAATAGTTACTTTTGTGCTTCATTTATTTATCACAAAGCACATTGGTGCAAGGCTATTGGCCATGGCATTCAAAACTAAGAAGGAAATTGTATTTGTTTGTTGGTTTGATGTAAAAGAATTTAACGTTTATTAAGTAATGGCTATTATTGTTACTTTGTGGTTCGCCTATGACATTGTAATTCTGTCAGAGACAGCAAAGGACTTGGAAGAGTAGTTGAACGGAATGGATAATGTCTTGAAAGGAGGATATAAGATGAACATCAAGAAAAGCAAAACCCGGATAACGGATTGTAGTCAAATTAAATCGGGTGATGCTGAAGGAATTAGATTAGGAAATGAAAGATTAAAGTAGTACAGGAGTTTTGCTATTTGAGGAGCAAAATAACTGATGATGGTCGAAGTACAGAGGATATAAACTGTAGACTGGCAATGGCAAGGAAAGCATTTCTGAAGAAGAGAAGTTTGTTAACATCGAGTTTAGGTTTACGTGTCAGGAGGTCGTTTCTGAAAGTATTTATATGGAGTGTAGCCATGTATGGAAGTGAAACATGGACGATAAATAGTTTGGACAAGAAGAGAATAGAAGCTATCAAAATGTGGTGCTAGAGAAGAATGCTGAAGATTAGATGGGTAGATCACATAACTAATGAGGAAGTATTGAATAAGATTGGGGAGAAGAGAAGTTTGTGGCACAACTTTACCAGAAGAAGGGATCGGTTGGTAGGACATGTTCTGAGGCATCAAGGGATCACCAGTTTAGTATTGGAGGGCAGCGTGGAGGGTAAAAATCGTAGAGGGAGACCAAGAGATGAATACACTAAGCAGATTCAAAAGGATGTAAGTTGCAGTAGGTACTGGGAGATGAAGCTTGCACAGAATAGAGTAGCATGGAGAGCTGCATCAAACCAGTCTCAGGACTGAAGACAACAACAACAACCACACATGTTAAATTAACTTTGTTTCATAGAGTTTCGCAAATTTGCATTAATCCGGTCAATTTAACCAAAGGGCCACAAGTGTCTAATTTAGGGCGTGTAATGCGACACGTGCGATTTAACCCCTAGACGAAGTTGAGCCAAAACTTTTCGACGAAGACGAACCGCATGTAAAACCGACCATCTTTGGAATGTTAGCTCGCACCTTATTATTAAATTATTAATTTTTATTTTATATATCTGTGTATTTATATTTCTGTAGATTTAACTGCAGGATCACAGCTGCAGATTATTATTTCCGGCAAGTTAGCTGCTGGGAGAGAGAGCAGATGTAGCGGCTCGACCCTACGACTACGTCGAGATATTTCTTTTAAACCAAGCCGTGCATAGCCCCATTACCTAAGTTGCGAGCAACATCAGATAAATTTTTTTTGTGGTTTTAGGGCGCACAACTACAATGGTCATTAGCGCCTTGACTAAGTTAGGAATGTACCGCGAGGCACAAGGTTAAAACATCAACTAAAAGGGGCAACACTATAAAAGACGTATTAACAGGCATAGGATTAAAAAACTACAGCAGAATCAAACGTCCTTAGACAGGTGTGTGAAGTTGATAAAACGAAGAACGCGAGCAGCAGCTCCTGCGTCATCCGCTAAAATGGCACCCAGAGTACATGGCAGGCCAAGATCAAGACGCAGTGTAGTAAAATCTGGACAGGACGTTAAAATGTGGCGGACCGTCAGCAATTGCCCACATGGACAGAACGGCGCCGGCGCTGCCGTCAGCAGATGGCGATGGCTGAACCGGCAGTGTCCAATTCGTAGCTGGGCCAAAACGACCTCCTCCCGCCGAGAAGGACGTGAGGAGGACGTCCAAGCTGCGGGAAGAGGTTTCAAGGCCCGAAGCTTGTTGTCCGTAAAGGCAGCCGAATCGGCATGCCACAGCGATAAAATGCGCCGACAAATGACCGTGCTACAATCTGATGAAGGGACACAACAAGAAGCCGTCCGAGGCTGGAGGATTGCAGCCTTGGCCGCGGCATCTGCAGCTTCGTTTCCAGGGATACCGACATGGCCAGAAACCCAAATAAAGCTAACTGGAGACCCATCGTCCACAAGCTGCTGAAGAGAGCATTGGATCCGGTGCACGGAAGGGTGAACCGGATACGGATCACTGAGGCTCTGGATGGCGCTCAGGGAATCGGAGGAGATGACATAAGCAGAATGTCGGTGGTGGCAGATGTAAAGAACAGCCTGGTAGAGGGCAAAGAGCTCAGCTGTGAAGACCAAACAATGGCCATGGAGCCGGTATTTGCAACTTCGTGCCCCGACAATAAAAGAACACCCGACCCCGTCATTGGTCTTGGAGCCATCTGTATAAATGAAGGTCATATTAATGAACTTCAAACGAAGTTCGACAAAATGGGAGTGGTATACCGAACCGGGGGTAACCTCCTTTGGGAGCGAGCTGAGGTCAAGGTGAACGCGAACGTGAGCCTGGAGCCAAGGTGGCGTGTGGCTCTCGCCCACTCTAAAGGTTGCAGGGAGTGAAAAATCAAGGTGTCGAAGGAGGCGACGAAACCGAACTCCAGGGGGTAGCAGGGCAGAGACATACAACCCGTATTGATGGTCGAGAGAGTCGTCAAAAAAGGAACGATACGACGGATGGTCGGGCATTGACAGAAGCCGACAGGCGTAACCACAAAGCAGTATATCGCGCCAGTAGGTGAGTGGCAATTCACCGGCTTCAGCATGAAGACTCTCGACGGGACTAGTATAAAACGATCCGATCACAAGCCGTAAACCTCGATGTCGTATGGAGTTGAGGCGGCGTAAGATGGACGGCCGTGCAGAGGAGTATACGAAGCTCCCATAATCCAGCTTGGAGCGGACGACCGACCGATATAGGCGAAGTAGGACGGTTCAATCCGCTCCCCACGACGTGCCACTGAGAACACGGAGGACATTTAGAGAACGGGTACAACGGGCAGCCAAATATGACATGTGGAGACCAACTAAGTTTCCTGTCAAATGTAAGACCTAAAAATTTTGTTGTCTCCACGAATGGGAGAGCAACGGGACCGAGTCGTAAGGACGGTGGGAGAAACTCTTTGTAGCGTCAGAAGTTAATACAGACCGTTTTCTCGGCAGAAAAACGGAAGCCATTGGCGACACTCCAGGAGTAAAGACGGTCAAGAGAACGCTGAAGACAGCGCTCCAGGAAACATGTACGCTGCGCGCTGCAATAGATGGTAAAATCGTCCACAAAAAGGGAGCCTGATACATCATCTGGGAGGCAATCTATTATTGGATTGATCGCTATGGCGAAGAGAGCGACGCTCAAAACGGAGCCCTGTGGCACCCCATTCTCCTGGCGAAAGGTGTCTGACAGGACAGAACCCACACTTATCCTGAACTGGCGATCCACTAAAAAGGAACGAATAAAAAGAGGGAGGCGATTGCGAAGGCCCCATGTATGCATGGTGCGGAGAATGCCCGCTCTCCAACAGCTCCAACAGGTGCCGTAAGCCTTCTCCAAATCAAAGAACACAGCCACGGTCGGGCGCTTCCGCAAGAAGTTATTCATAATGAAGGTCGACAAGGTAACCAGATGGTCAACAGCAGAGCGGCGCCTACGAAATCCACATTGTACACTGGTAAGTAGGCGTCGAGATTCGAGCAGCCAAACCAACCGAGAGTTAACCATTCGCTCCATCACCTTACAGACACAGCTGGTAAGCGAGATGGGTCGATAACTGGAAGGCAAGTGCTTGTCCTTCCCCGGCTTAGGAATCGGTACAACAATAGACTCGCGCCAGCATGCGGGAACATGTCCCTCAATCCAGATGCAATTGTAAGTACGAAGAAGGAAACCTTTACCCGCAGGAGAAAGGTTCTTCAACATCTTAATATGAATAGAATCAGGCCCTGGAGCGGAGGACCGTGACCGGGCAAGTGCATTTTTGAGTTCCCGCATGGTGAATGGGGCCTTGTAACTTTCACGATTCGAGGAGTGGAAGTTAGGTGGCCGAGCCTCCTCTGCCTGTTTTCGGGGAAGGAAGGCAGGGGGGTTATGAGTGGAGCTCGAAGCCTCTGCGAAAAAGCGGCCGAAGGCATTGGAGACATCCTCAGGGGCCACAAGGACGTCATTCGCGACCGTCAAGCCATCAACTGGTGAGTGGACCTTAGTGCAAGATAGCCGGCGCAGGCTACCCCAGACAACAGAAGGAGTATAACTGTTGAAGGTGCTTGTGAAAGCAGCCCAGCTGGCTTTCTTGCTTTCTTTAAAAATACGATGACACTGCGCACGTAATAGTTTATAATTGACACAATTCGCCACTGTAGGGTGGCGTTTAAAGGTGCGTAAAACACGAGCACGTTAGGCGTCTCTACATGCTGCGGTCCACCAGGGGACCGGTATGCGGCGTGGAGAAGAAGTAGTGTGAGGGATGGAATATTCAGCAGCAGTGAGAATGACTTTCGTGAGGTGTGCGACCTGACTATCGCAGCTTGTGAAGGTTTGATCCTGAAAGGTCGCCCTGGAAGAGAAGAACCCCCAGTCTGCTTTGGAGATGTTCCAACTAGTTGGGCACGGAGAGGGGGTATGATGCAGGAGATGGATAACACACGGAAAGTGGTCGCTCGAATATGTATCAGAAAGTGCATACCACTCAAACAAGCGTGCAAGTTGGGTAGTACATACAGAGAGGTCTAAATGGGAATAGGTGTGAGAGGTGTTTGAAAGGAAAGTAGGGGCGCCAGTATTGAGGCAGATAAGATTAAGCTGGTTGAAAACGTCTGCTAACAGGGAGCCCCTCGGACAGGATGCTGGAGAGACCCAAAGAGGATGGTGAGCATTGAAGTCTCCAGTTAACAAAAATGGTGCAGGTAGCTGAGCAATAATTTGCAGCATGTCTGCCCTGCAGACGACTATGGAGTGTAAATGGTACAAATGTAAAATGTAAAAGTGGGGAGAGTAATGCGGACGGCAACTGCCTGCAGGCCGGTGTGCAATGTGATGAGATCATAGTAGATATCATCCCGGACCAGCAACATAACCCCTCCATGAGCCGGAATACCTGCCACAGGGGGTAGGTCAAAACGCACAGAGGTGTAGTGTGCCAAGGTAATTTGATCGCATGGGCGTAGCTTCGTTTCCTGGAGGGCTACGACGAGCGGACGGTGCAAGCAGAGCAGAAATTTCGAGTCCTCTCGGTTGGAGCGAATGCTGCCAATATTCAAGTGAATAAGTGCCATCGTGAGAAGGAGAAGATGCAAGAAGGGGTCATCTCGAAGGCCGCTGAGGGCCCGGCTTCGAGCGAGCACTGCCGCCGCTAGCAGGAGGCGGGCAGTCATCGTCCATTTGTTCTATAGGTTCATCGGCCATCTTGTGAAGATGGCCGGGAGGGGGAGCTTCCTCCACTGGTGAACGGCCAGATGTTCGGCTACCAGCGGTGCGACGAGGCGAAACGGATGACGGCCTGGGGCGGCAACCGCTGGGTGGCGCAGGAGAAGAAATGCGCCGTGGCGGGGAAGGAGAACTGTGCTTCCTATGAGCCTTCTTGGAAGGTCGTTTTGTGGAAGGATTGGTCGATGGCTGAGAGTTCGAGGTACTTAGAAGGTCTGCACAAGACGGTTCCTTCTTGAAGGCCCGTGCATCTGACTTCTGGATCTTCGTCCTGGCAAAAGCTGATAAAGGCGCTTGTGTCTGAGGGGTGACAGGAGGAAGAGGAGACGTCGACCGGGCGATCTTAGCACTGGCCGAACGGACGACCGTAGTGCTGAAGGTCAGATCGCATGTCTGCGTCGCCACCTCCCTGGTAGTCCGAGGAGAGGCGAGGACATTACTGTATTTCCCCGCTGGGAGCAACGTGGGCTTCCTACTAGCAAACAGCTTGCGAGCAGCCGAGGTGGACACTTTCTCTTTGACCCGAATTTCTTGGATACAGCGTTCTTCCTTGTAGATGGGACAGTCGCGGGAGGTCGCTGCACGGTCACCGTGACAGTTCACACAACGAGGAGACGGAGGTGGACAGTCACCCTCATGGGCATCCCTGCCACATGTAGCCGCGTTGGAACAAGAATGGCGAGTGTGATTAAAACGCTGACACTGGTAGCAGCGCGTAGGTGTCGGGACATAGGGGTGAACAGAAATAACCTCGTAGCCCGGTTTGATGAGCGACAGCAGCTGAACACTATCAAAGGTCAAGAAAAGTGTTCAGGTCGGTACAAGGTCATTGTTGACCTTTTTCATGACTATGGACAGCCGTCACGCCCTGCTCAGCGAGGAAAGACTGAATCTCCTCGTCAGTCAATCCGTCGAGTGATCTAGTATATACCACACCACGAGACGAATTCAAAGTGCGCTGAGCCTCCACCTGGACAGGGAACGTGTACAGGAGTGCGGCCCGAAGCAGTTTTTGTGCCTGAAAGGCGCTCTCAGTTTCTAGTAACAAGGTACCATTACGCAACCTGCTACAAGACTTGACCGATCCGGCTATGGCATCTACGCCCTTCTGGATAACAAAAGGGTTGACAGAGGAAAAATCCTTTCCGTCCTCAGATCGAGAAACTACGAGGAACTGTGGGGCAGGCGGTAGTACTTTTGTCACTGGTGGCTGGTCAAGTTTCCGTTTGTGGGCAAAAGTCGAGAGAGAAGAAGAAGAAGAAGAAGAGAAATCCATTGCGGAAGAATCCCCCATGATTGCCAGCGTCTCCGATGGCGCGCTCCTTCCTTGTGGGGACCCTCTCTGAAGGCACTCCCGCCTTAGGTGATTGTTCACACCTCAGGTCACACCTCCCGAGAAACGGACGGAGGGACCAATCGGCACAGTCGGAAGGTGTCAGCTCAGGCAATCACCCCTCCCTGGACCTGGCCTTTACCAGGGGGTACGTGCGTGCCTTACTTGTCTACCCAGAATTGTGAATTGCAGAGTAGTCATGTAGGGCGGGGAATTACGCGTTACCCCGTCACCGGCTACGCGTGCGAACGCGTGGGTCGGCCTTCAGGCACGCACAGGGAGGAAGGAAGAAGAGGAAAAAGAAAGGAGGCAGGAAAAGAAAGGACAGACTGTCTCAAACGCCGAGGCGGAGTCAAGAGAAGGCAAGGAGAAGAAGGCAAGGAGAAGAAGGCAAGGAGAAGAAGGCAAGGGAAAGAGTAAGTAAGACAGTGAGATGGAGAAGAACAAAGGAAGGAACCAACCAAAGGAAGGAAGAAACCAGAAGAAGTGAAAAACCAAAATGAACGCAAATATAGGTCGTGAAACCGTCCTTCTCCGGACGCAGGCGCTAATTACCCCCTTGAGGGGAGGGGGGACTCCTTTTAGTCACCTCTTACGACAGGCAGGAATACCTCGGGCCTATTCTAACCCCCAGACGCGCAGGGGGGGACATAAGATAAAGTCGAAACTGTGTTGTTCGTATGGGAGGCTGTTTAGAGACCTACTGCTCAGCAGTAAACCGACAGGTAACGTCGCAATATGAACGTCTTTCCCTAAACCCTCCTTGATATTCACCCCTTCGTGACTCCAGCTGTTTTTCAGCCCTTGAGTGAGACATTCGAAACAGTCTTATACGTTATTAAGTGAAAAGCGATGCCCTGTAACTATTTACATACATTCTCTCACCTTTCTTATGAAGTGCCTGAATTAATGCACAGAACAATAATAATGATAAATTTCAGTATATCCATTAAGGGTGACTAAGTGCAATCGTGATTTAAATTGACTATTGATGTGGAGATAAATATGCAACCAGTCGCTTTCTTTGATTTTTGATTCGATTTATTGTTCCATTAACAATGTTTTGAGCCACTGCCGGCTTATCATCAAACGGAGGTGCTACAGGAATTGTGGACCAAGCGTAGATAGATTCTGTAGTGATCGTTCTGGCGAAAAACGGAAATTTGTGTTTCGGGTACTTACAGTGCACTAGATCGTGAAATTCATAGCAAATCCATTCCCATAACGAATATTACCAGTAATACACACAGATATACACAATATATAGCTACAATCGACTTAACACTCATTTTCGAAATGTCAACATTGGATGGTATTACAAAGAGGATGAATGCGATAGATATCGCACTTTGCCATCTCATGATCTTTGGCCTGAGATGCATTGTAGTACAGTATAAACAATACAAGTACAGATAATGTATTTCAGTGTATCTTGCTAGCTGCCGGAGTGTTCTTATATCGGCAGTATACATGTAATATGGATTGAATGTTACACTACAGGTAAGCAAATCGATTGAGATACTTACTACGTAATTAAAGAGAGAATGAGTTACATGATGCCTTAGTTATTATATGACTAGGAGAATGTAACTTATGCAGGAGGATGAATATGTCATATTATTGTCGTTTTCGGTATCTTGGTACTGGGATGTCTTGAAAATTGTGGAAGAAATCGTTTTGCATTCATTCAGTTCGTTTTTAAGTATTTTTTAGGTGATTTTAGCTTGTGAATGTAAATTTCTAACTTTTCAAGGAGATCTATTTGTAAATTTGCTCAGCAATGTGTGGCACAGAAATACTGATAACACCAACAGAGTGCTCATAAAGAGCAATATGTGATCCAAAGCTGGATTTATTTAAGTTTTTGAATCAAATGACATCCATATGTTCCTTGTAGTGGGTCGCAAAATTTCTCCAGTTTTGTCCTATACAGAAGTAAGAACATGCGCACGTGAGCTTGTAGATGCCGGAATTTTTTTTTGCTGCTGTCCAGTAGGAGAATTATTGCGAAGCACTTTATTTAATAGTTCGTCAGTGTCGAAGGATATTTTTTAGTTGTGTGGTCTGAACAGATCTGTAAGTTTATGTGACACTTTAACAAGGAATGGAGAACTGACAAATTTGCCATTTCCTTCCTAACTTGTAATGGTGTCAGTGGTAGCTTAAGTTTACTTTGGATTTCTTTGAACTAGGGTGTCTATGAAGGACGTATTATATCCATTATTTTCGGCTATAGATTTAAGTATGGTTTCCCAAAGTCTATACCTAGCAAACATAATGCGATTTAACACTTCGGCAAGATCTGTTGCCGAGCCAGGTATTAAGGTAATCAACGAAAAAGAAAGCTATTTAAAAGAGTTCAATAGCTTTCGAGATATTTGTCGTTAAAAATTAACCTAAGTCTGGCCATAATTAAAATTAAGAACAGAGTTCAAACATTTCTAGAGATTATACAGACATCTATCCAATGTATGTCAGATGGTTTGAATGACTTTTGTGGGAGATAGAGAGCTTTTCTGTCGCCGGGAAGAGCGAGGCGCTATGGCTGCTACTTGCAGACTGTACCTATGACAACAACGGGGGATCGTCAGGCCTTGTACAACATATGCCAGCTAATTTAACTCAGGATAAAGCGACAACGAAATATGCTACAAAATGAGCAGAACCGTGGCAGCTCCAACGAACACTAAGCCCCTGGAGAACTGAGACCGTGAGACGTACTACCACAACACTCAGCATATGTAATAAAAAAACAAGCACAATGCCCCCGTAGCCTAATGGCCTCTAGTGTTATGGGTCCTGTTCAAATGTAGCTGATTGACACTATGCTTGTGGAAGAAATTTTCATTAAGAATTTTCAGCCAGAAAGAAGGAAGAGTGAATTCTTAATCAGAACACTGTGTGGGAACTTCCTGATCCGCAGTGTTTGATAGAGTAATGTCATGAAGCTATTTACAGGACGCTCGCGACCAAGGGTAGATTTATGGATTTTAATCTTAAATCTTACTGATAACTTTAGCGTACTACTGCTAAGAGATTCCATGAATATTCATAATATCATATAGATGTTCGTGGCTCACGTGTAACATGCTACTGTTTCCCAATACACTCTTCCTCAAGCAGGCTTGAATAACGCGTGCACTCGCGCAGAGAAGCGTAATTGCGCTGCTATGAGGGTACTTCACTGCCGTTTAATGTCTACTCGACAATTATACAACACACGAAAAATAACTGACTGAATTAGAGAGCAAGACCTTTTCTCAGAATGTTGGCCAAGAGAACAGGGTACCGGTCGATTCACATGGGGTGTCACGCCTCTTCGCGGAACGTCTCGTAAAGACAATGCACAAGGTGTTTCAGATGGCGGCACTCACACCGACTGTAGACGGAAAGGAACGGCAAGGAGTGTTAACGCCAAGTCACGTCACTGCCAAGTCACGTCACTGCTTCCTAGGCAGAAAGTCTGTCACTGACGGGAGCGTGACTTTGCGGAACTACCTGATCTAGCGCGGCCCGATGTCTGCTGATATCTGAAATTAACCTAATGTCGCTGCGATCACTATCATTATAGTGGCCGATTTTCATGTCTTGTGGCTTCTCCGTTTTAAATTTCTTCTTATGTAACGCTTTCCATTCCTTAAACATTCTTTCATGTCATTACGCTGTCTCTCATTTCTTCCTTCTGGTCACTTAACACTTGTTATCTTACCGTTCCTAACACGGAATCCTTACAATTTTCTTCTGAAACTATTTTTTTCTGATACCTCTTACTTTTTAATTTACGGTATTTCCAAACCTTTTTCTGTGTTCTCTTGTCCAGCTTATTGTAAACTGCTTTCGCGAGAGATACAGAAAGATCGTTCATTTTTTTTTTAATTATAGCCTATTGTCATTCATTCTGTATAAATGTCCAAAACAATATCGGTCTTTTTTCTTTATGCTTCTGCGAGTTGGTGTATTACATCACTATTTTCTAATGTTGAGTTTATATAGTATGTACAAGGACCAAGCAACAGTCTAGAATGTGCGTAAGCACGAAAGTATATAAACCTCTTGGTTTTATTTTCGTCACGTAAAGTGCTTCAAAAGCGAAACAGTCAGTGAGTGTATGGAAAAACTTTACTTGGTAGAATGAGAAGACATACACCGTCTTTTAAATATTGTTGTACCTGTATTTGCAGTTGTGAATACGAATAACCATTAGCAGTATAAGGGAATGACAACAATGGAAATTTGTGTCGAACCGGGGCTCGAACACGGATTTCCCACGTCACGCGAGGAGTCCCCTTAAACTTTTTTTTTGTTGAAGTTGATCGTTAATTCCTTTACTTAGTTTTTTTATTACAGACGGCTGCTCGCCCTCTGACGCTGAGCTACCGTGCCGGCATCGCTTTGGATATCCGCGCACGAGCTGCGGCCATATCCAACTTTCCATCCGCCGTCATTATTCCATCACGGTTTGTACTCCTGCACACATTATGCAATTCCCGTACGTGGGAGGACATTTAATTGAAAGTCGCTGCCTGGTATCGGCGGATAAATACACAGACCTATTGCAGTGCCTGTGTTGTAAGGAAAAAAGATGAACTGTTCCTTCGAACATGTATGCATGTCCGAGGGAACATTCATCAACCACTTCAGTATCGTATCATATATTAATGTTTTGAAATATTTTTAAAGTAGTTCTCCTACTCTTTCAGTTCCCCAGTCAACCCCATCGTATTGGAGAAAAACATTAATTGCAAATTTTACTTTGGCCTTTAATATTTTCCGTTACTACTGTCGCTAATTCTCCACTGCTGCGGTTATTTTTCAACATTTATGTGCAGACGAACGGTCCTTCACAACCTGAGTGTAACGTTCAATGACGGACTACACGCCATGATGTGATTACGTCCCGTCGAGTGTGGACTCACAACCACCTGGCGGTGCTTTCACATCCCCGTAGTGGGATATCTACTGTTACCCTGAAAAGGCCCGAAGGCTATCCATTACCTTCATGCTTTTCCTCAGTTATCTTTACGAAGGGGGAAGAAATATAGGACAATGTTTTGCGTGCCTTCGATGTTCATGTCATTACAGAAACAATATTCGCGCGGGCTGTACGAGAAAATCCTAAAAAATTTGGGTCTTACTGTAATACCTCTTTATATTCTACTAATTATCCCTGCACAATTCTTTAAGTGAATTACGTTTCCTACTTGATCATCTATATACTCGCAGAATCGATGCGCAAAGTAGTACAGTATGGGCGCACAATTACTCTTTGTAATTTTCTCTCTGGTGTGTGTTGAGAGGGCTTCTAGGTTTTCTCCGTGCCGAACAGCGGCATTGAATAACAGTAATTTTGCTATCGAGATTACTGGAAGAAAGAGATTGGAAATATGTTGCATGCTAATCAAGAGAATACATACTGAGCATTTACATCAAAGGTGTGTAAGGAATTTCATTATATATGTACTCTCTAATTGGAAATTTGCACGGAGGTGTCGTTTCGTTGGTAATCAAAAGGAAACTTCCGATGAATTGGAAACGAACCTGCAGTTATTAGATCCAAGAGCTCCATTATTTCATCGGATAATTAAACTCGATCAAAGCAAACTTTCCGCTTGATCTGAGGTTTCCCGACTGACTATGCAACTCAAGAAAACCAAGACATTTCATTTACACAGGATCGCAGATCGCTTCGAATCATCGAGACTGCGGACAAGGAGAGTCATCGTCCGATTCTGATTAAACAAATAAAGCTTAATTATAACTTTCTTTAGCGACTATGATGACTGTAATATGACTGCTTATTAATGATATCATTAATAAAATACTAATAACTAAATTTCCTCCGCACCAGCAAGCAGTATAAACACAATAATTAAATAAAATTATATTACGTTAAATCAGTAAACCGATCAAACCGTCTGTGCAGACACTCTGCGATCAGGGAGAAGGCCGAAATACTAAACTCTTTTCTCCAAAGTTGTTACACTGAGGACTAGCGTACTGGAGTTCCTATTTTCAATGACAACGGGATATAAATTCAATTGAAATCGCTGAACTTAGAAAAGGCGACTGGATCTTATGGGGTACCTACACGATTCTACGTAGAGTATGCAAAAGAGTTTGTTCTTCTAGCAGCAGCCTACCGTAGGTTGTTCGAGGACCGTAGCGTTCCCAATAATTGAGAAAAAGCGCAGGTCATATTCATAGGCAGGTCATAACCATCCGCAGGTCATTCCTGTTTTCGAGAAGGGGCGTGGAACAGACCAATAAAACTAGAGGCCTGTGTTTCTGACACCGAAAAACTGTAGATCTGAAACATGTTTTAGGCTCGCTCAGGAGCCTTCTCCGTGTACCCTATGTTTTGAATCTGCAGGCAGTATCTGTGCTGAGTTCAGAAGTGAATGGTGTTTACAACATACATTCTAGGGAACGATCATACCCCACTGATAAGTACATACTTCTGTTAAACGGCCTCAACCATTTGAATCGGGTCACACTGTGCGCCTGAGGGAGATATTGACGGGCTACTGCGTAGCTTGGACACAATGTAACTGTAGTGCATCGGTGATTTCAACAGTGCTAAACGTTCCCACAGCTATAGACCAGGTTCTGGACGCACGTCAACATCGTCACATTATACGAGCAGAGCTGGTCGACCGAACATAATCTAGAGTTCAAAGCGGGACACATGTTGCACGTTGCAACAGGATTAACCTCATCCGTGGCTCAGGCTAGGCTACCAGTGACATCACGACGCGGCCGAGCTTGGGTTGACTGGGGAGTGGGATTCTTCAGTCATGACAGTAGGTTCTGTCTGTATGCGAGAGATGCAAATACACGTGTTTGGCGTAGCTCTGGTGAGCTGCTCAGCTCTGTATTTCGCCGTCCCAGGATTCATGGCATGGGGGCCATGAGTTACATCTCGCGGTCACATCTTCAGCGTAAAGTAACCTGTGAACACTACATTGCGCAGGCTGTTATCTCTGTGCTACTGACATTTCTTTGACAAAAAGGTGATGTGCTTTTTCAGCAGGACAATGGACGTTCCAATAAGGATGCTGCTACCAATGTGCTCTTCTTGGTATAAAAGAACTGCCGTCAAGGTCACCACATCTCTCGCCACTTGAACACGTATGGGACAAGATGAGGCGGGAACTCATTCGATTTTCGGGACCTGCAAGACCCGTGGTCAATTTGCAACAGGAGGCGCAAGACGCTTGGGGCAGTCCGTAGCAGAATGTCTTTCGGCACCCTCATGATCGTTTGCTTGAGAGAGTACCCACCTGCGTTGCCGCCGTATGGCGGTACACTGTGTATTAATGTGACTGTTTGAGCACCCTTTACTGTAACGTTTGTGTTTCGTTTGGCCTTGATGAGTCATATACTCCCACAATGACGAACAATCTGTCACCTTACTTGTCAATAACATGACATTCTTGAGGATGTTACATTCTTTCCGCAGCAGTGTAATACAGAGATCATCGGCATATCTAGATCTTCGTGATTCCTTTAGTTCTGCCCGCATCTCGTGGTCGTGCGGTAGCGTTCTCACTTCCCACTCCCGGGTTCCCGGGTTCGATTCCCGGCGAGGTCAGGGATTTTCTCTGTCTCGTGATGGCTGGGTGTTGTACGATGTCCTTAGGTTAGTTAGGTTTAAGTAGTTCTAAGTTATAGGGGACTGATGACCATCGATGTTAAGACCCATAGTGCTCAGAGCCATTTGAACCTTTACTTCTTCCAGAGCCAGCTGCTTTCCTATCGAAGACAGTGATAGTTGTCGAACGCTCGGATTTCCATAGAGAATGAACACAAAAAACGCATAGCGATCTGTTCATACAGGCTGCTTATAATTAAAGTGATACTTTCAAAGCACTGTATAAATAACATCACTGGTCTAAATGACGTCAAATTGCAATGGAATATTATCGAAGGAGGAGAAAAACGAATGACAGAAGAAAAAAATAGTGTGAAAAATGGTCAATAGATGGTGCTCTGTGTGTAACAATACGTCAATAAAAACACCTGTCATGCACACGACCCATTGAAGTTGGTATAGAAACGACGGCTACACGGCTTTTCCTCCTTTCGCGTCTGCGTCGTTCGCCATGACTGTCTCAATGCATGATCGGCTCTGCTTGTAAAGTTGTATTACAAGAAGACTGTCGCTCTGCAGAAGTTCCGCGTACTGAAGGGTTTGAAAAAAGGCGTTGGTCCCATGTCTGCCGTGGGTATGGACAAAATCAAAATGATTGGCGTGCAACCTGGTAGAGGGAGGAAACGGATTGATTCGACGTCAGTGGAAGCAGTAGCCACAGCAATGCTAGGGGAGACGAGTGGTGGTGTGCAGACGTGCAGTGCACGGAGAACTGCCCGAACATTGACTAGACCCGTGAACACGGTGCGTAAAACCCTACGAAACGTCCTTCTTTGCTATCCATTCAAAATTACCCATGTGCTCGAGTTGCTTCCTGTTGACCTGCCAGCAAGAGAGACCTTTGCTTTAGGAGTTCTTACTTGCAGGAAAGTGGGCAGCGATTGACTGTGGGAGATTTTGTGCACAGACGAAGTCCACTTGCATCTGACAGGATATGTCAACCCAAAGAATTGTCGAGTATGGGCAACAGAAGATCCACACGGAAATCAACCAGTACCACTTCATCGTGAAAAGGTCACTGTGTGGTGCGGATTTGCGGCATCATTTATCACAGGGCCAAGAGACCGGTGCCTCCGGTCCTGTTACCTGTACCGTCACTGGTACGCTATGAGCGTCTTTTGCGCAACTAAGTCATTCCAGCTCTCCAACACTGTAGATGTGTGGATGGGATCATTTTTATGCAAGATGGAGCACCTCCGCACGTTGCAAACCCAGCTAAGCAGCTGCCAGAATTATGAGCCGCCATTTCTCTACAGCCTGGCCATCCAGATCACCTGATCTTAATCCGTGTGGCTTCTGGCTGTGGGGCTGTCTGAAAGACGTTATGTTCAGTGTTCCCATTGCAAACGTAGGTGGATAGAAGGCACGCATTGCGCAACACATTCTGAACGTGACCCCGGAAACACTTCGATCCGTTGTGGAACATGCTGTTCCTCGCAGATTAACACTGTGTGCCGGACCGACACTCTAACTCGGGACTTTCGTAGAAGATCTTCTGTGAAGTATGGAAGGTGGAAGAGGAGGTATTGGCAGAATTGAAGCTGTGAGGACGCGTCGTGAGTTGTACTTGGGTAGCTCAGATGGTAGAGAATTTGCCCGCAAAAGGCGAAGGTCCCGAGTTCGAGTCTCGTCCTGCACACAATTTTAATCTGGTTCAAATGGCTCTGAGCACTATGCGACTTAACTTCTGAGGTCGTCAGTCGCCTAGAAATTAGAACTAATTAAACCTAACTAACTTAAGGACATCACACACATCCATGCCCGAGGCAGGATTCGAACCTACGACCGTAGCGGTCGCTCGGTTCCAGACTGTAGCGCCTACAACCGCACGGCCACTCAGGCCGGCAATTTTAATCTGCCAGGAAGTTTCATATCGGCGCACACTCCGCTGCAGATTGAAAATCTCATTCTTGCTGTTTCTCGTTTTCAGCTTGTTGCAGAAAACGGTGCACAGCATATTGAACATGTTTTGCACTAGTCACACGGAAATTAATAATCCGATTTGATTTTAATTGATGCTTTTTATGCGGTTTTTAGCCTCGTTACAATTAAAATCCGATGTGATTGATGCTTTTTGTGCAGTTTTTGGCCTCAGGACAATTAAAAACCGATTTTTCCCATCCGATGCGATATGACCGTGCCGTGGTGGATGGGCTTACATAACTAACAGTATCACACCTGTACATCCGTGCACACTGAGCAGTGCTGTTTGTTTAACATCAAACGCACACCTTAGGCATTGTTGTAGTCGACCAGTATTAAATTATGATTCTGACAGAGCCATGTATTGCTACATTTTGTAATTATTTATTTTTCTTCTGTCATGCGTTTTCCCCCTTCTCCGATACTATTCCGTTGCAATTTGACGTCATTCTGGTCAGTGGTGTTATTTCTACAGCGGTTTCAAAGTTTAATTATAATCACTCTGCACATTTCGAAGATACTGGGAACTTCAATTCATTATGCTGACGAAATCGAAACAGCTGGCGTATGAACACCGTTCGTGTAAACAACTGACGCTCGGAAAACAGATATCGGATTGAGAGCTACGAAACAAACATGTAAACCCGACAGCAAAAATTGGATTCTGAAACTCGATTTTCGTGTTCTGATAGCTGCGTCGTGCGTAAACATAATGTGTATACTCAAACGTCTCTGTTGGATTCCTTTCATGTTAATTTCTTAAATATATTGTCATTTACGGCATAAATTCATCTTCTAAATTTACTGTGGTGTTTCTATAATGTTACTTAAAATCCGTCTTGATTGCAAATTTTTTATTCATATGACCGGTTTCGATTCATTCAGAACCATCTTCAGATCTGATATTTCAGTTACAGGAGTAACCCGTCCAAATCCAGCAACTTTCACATGCTACGTCACATCTATGTAGCATGTGAAAGTTGCTGGATTTGGACGGGTTACTCCTGTAACTGAAATATCAGATCTGAAGATGGTTGTGAATGAACCGAAACCGGTCATATGAATAAAAAATTTGTAATCAAGACGGACTTTAAGTAACAATATAAAATCACTGACTGCTGTCATCCCATAAGACATTTTCTCTGTTTTTGCAAATGTGGTCTTTCTGACTATCTGGGAGGAGACTGAGCAGTGGAACGTGTTACTTTTACACATAAATAAGAACGATGTGTCACACTACCACACTTTAAAACACAGTTTATATGTAATTCATGTCACACAGTCTCATACGGAACCTACATCCGCTTTTTTTTATATAGTGTATATGATAAGATACTGTCATCCCCTTTCCGTTCTGTGTGAAAGGATGAATGAGCAAATGTACTTCTAGTTGCATGCCTCATGGTAGCAGACAAGCCTGTCTGCTAGAGAACAGTAGGACCAACGTTGGAACAGATAGCTACGCTTTCTAAAAGCAGAGAGGTTTCTATTCTTAGTATGGTCCTGTCCGTCCCTTGTCATGTTGGTATAGGAAGCTGCCTCTCTGGTCACTTCCGTTTGTACCTGTTAAGCACCCTCGGTAGGGGCCCACGGGCAGTCTGCCCGCGGCGAGCGTCTGAAGTGGTAAGATCTCCGGCTAAGCGCGTGTCTGCTAAGTCCGTGGGACAATGGATTTCTTAAGTTCAACCAAACTTAAAATTTAATCACCTTTATTTCAGGTTTAGCTCTACAACATCTAATGTTATGTTAAATTGCAACGCAGTGTATTTCGAGTGTGAAGTTCAGAATATCTTCCAGTAGTTGCTTTGTCACTATTTTGTGAGTAAAGTGTAACCACGTGTTGATCAGTAACTCTAACTAAGATCATCAATCTTAAATGCGAATGTGCGTGAGATTATAACGTATCGTCTTGACAATATTTTTCAATATAGCAACTTTTCTTTACGTTCAACCCACGTGGGGTGTACTTTGTGAGACCAGTACCACGTGCTTATACAATTGTTTGACGCATCAGGTTAATAGTGAGACGATAGTAACAAGTTTGAGGTTTTTCTTTTGTAAATTGCCTTACAATGTAATTTATTTTAATTATCAAAATTATTGTGGAGTTACACACTTTGTGTAAACGAAGTTGACCACGTGAAGCATGTGGTGTAAGCATCAAAGTAGCCCTCACCTATTCTTTTCGGGAAGACTTCACAGAGAGTTAGTATGAATTTAGTATACCAGTGTGTGGTAATTTCATGACGGACAGGATTGCGCTACGAACGTAACTTCTTTTGGTGAAAATTGAATCGGTTGGTTGTGGTTAATTTCCTCTTGCATATATTTCAACGTTCTTCGTGTGTTGTTTTATGAATGCAGTGTTGTATGTTGTCTCCCAATCTTGGCTCCGTATTTGATGTGTTTCGTAAGATCACAAACTCACATTTACACAATCCTAAATAAGGCAACAGTTTACTTATGAATCAAGTTTGATATGCTAAAATTTTAACTGAACATTGGCCAATGTTAAAATAATTGTCCAAATATAATCTGATTTATTTCTTTTTATTTAAATTACCTTTATTTATATATATATATATATATATATATATATATATATATATATATATATATAATCACCGGTTGTCGTAAGATAACTATTAAAAGATTACAATTAATGTTAGTCTGGTTGGGAATTTGGTAAGCTAGACTGGATACCTGGTGAGAGAGTTGCGCTGTAATGCAAGGCTAACTTCCTCAGATAGCTCACAGCCTATAACCCACTTTTATGGTCTTGAATATCAGCACCGCTTTCAGAACAAATTAATGCAACAACATTACAATACATGAAGCAAGAAGAGACTACCCTAATGAAGAAGTAGAGCTTGTCTGCGGTGACTGTGTCTAAATGGAAACGAGGCGTCGAAGGGGGGAGAGGGGGCCGCATAGCTCACTTGTTTGTAGACCGCTATCTGGGCGCGATCTGCAAGTCTGAGGAGGCGCGTGTGCTGTGCGGGCGTGGTGCTCGCCCGGGGGCTCCGTCCATTAGCCGGCGGCGGAGATTTATCGGGCAGTGAGCGCGATACGCCCAGATACGGGATTAATGAGCCTCTGCGACGGCCGGCAGCCGCCACGGACTGTCGCCCAGTAAGCGGCTTAGGAGCGACCCGAAAACCCATTCCGAAGATAAGTACAGAGTGCCGTAAATTGACGCTGCTCTCGTTTCGCTCTGAGTAAGAGCATTGGACCTCTAAATGAAGAAACTTCCTCTTTTACCTTTAAGTTAGAGCGTGATTTATTTTGAAATGATGATATTCATCATCATCAACATGAACACACATTATACTCTACCATCTGGTGAGCAAGATGTATGAGGCAGGCGAAATACCCTCAGACATCAAGAACAATATCATAATTCCAATTCCAAAGAAAGCAGGTGTTGACAGATGTGAAAACTACCGAACTATCTGTTTAAAAAGTCACAGCTGCAAAGTACTAATGCGAATTCTTTACAGACGAATGGAAAAACTGATAGAAGCCGACCTCAGGGAAGATCAGTATGGATTCCATAGAAATGTTTGAACACGTGAGGCAATACTGACCCTACCAGTTATCTTAGAAGAAAGATTAAGGAAAGGCAAACCTACAATTCTAGCATTTGTAGACTTGGAGAAAGCTTTTGACAATGTTGACTGGAATACTCTCTTTCAAATTCTGAAGGTGGCAGGGGTAAAATGCAGGGAGCGAAAGGCTATTTACAATTTGTACAGAAACCAGATGGCAGCTTTAAGAGTCGAGGGACATGAAAGGGAAGCAGTGGTTGGGAAGGGAGTGAGACAGGGTTCTAATCTCTCCCCGATGCTATTCAATCTGTATATTGAGCAAGCAGTAAAAGAAACAAAAGAAAAATTCGGAGTAGGTATTAAAAGACATGGAGAAGAAATAAAAACTTTGAGGTTCGCCGATGACATTGTAATTCTGTCAGAGACGGCAAAGGACTTGGAAGAGCAGTTGAACGGAATGGACAGTGTCTTGAAAGGAGGATATAAGATGAACACCAACAAAAGCTAAACGAGGATCATGGAATATAGTCGAATTAAGTCGAGTAGTGGCGAGGGAATTATATTAGGAAATGAGCCACTTAAAGTAGTAAAGGAGTTTTGCTATTTGGGGAGCAAAATAAGTGATGATTCTCGAAGTAGAGAGGATATAAAATGTAGACTGGCAATGGCAAGGAAAGCGTTTCTGAAGAAGAGAAATTTGTTAACATCGAGTATAGATTTAAGTGACAGGAAGTCGTTTCTGAAAGTATTTGTATGGAGTGTAGCCGTGTATGGAAGTGAAACATGGACGATAAATAGTTTGGACAAGAAGAGAATAAAAGCTTTCGAAATGTGATGCTACAGAAGAATGCTGAAGATTAGATGTGTAGATTACATAACTAATGAGGAGGTATTGAATAGAATTGGAGAGAGGAGTAATTTGTGGCACAACTTGACAAGAAGAAGGGATCGGTTGGTAGGACATGTTCTGAGGCATCAAGGGATCACCAATTTAGTATTGGAGGGTAGCGTGGAGGGTAAAAATCGTAGAGGGAGACCAAGACATGAATACACTAAGCAGATTCAGGAGGATGTAGGCTGCAGTAGGTACTGGGAGATGAAGAAGCTTGCACAGGATAGAATAGCATGGAGAGCTGCATCAAACCAGTCTCAGGACTGAAGACCACAACAACAACAACAACAACAACCCACCTTTGTCCTGTTTCTCTCTTTATATCACCAGCCGTCCTCTATATCTTTTTTTTATCACAAGCAATCCAACACAGGAATGCCATCTCTCGTCCATTCACCTCGCTTATACTCTCAGCTCATCTCCATTTGAGTTCGGTTCATGTTTCAAGAAGATGTAGTAATTCCATTTCCAAAGGACTCAGTTGGTGACAGATATGAATACTACCAAACCATCAGTTGAATAAGTCAAAATGTTGACACAAATTATTTGCAGAAGTGCGAAGAAAAGTAGTAGGAGCCGACCAACCGATTTCGTCTCAAGAGCAACGTAGGGACACGAGAGGCAATTCTGAACTACTATCGTCTCTTATAACACGGGATGCAGAAAGAGAAACCAACATTAACAGAATTTGTATATTTAGTTAATGCTTTTGATGATGCCGACTGGACACACTTTTTGAAATTTTCAAAATTGCAGAGATAAAATCCTGGGAGCGACAGGTTATTTACAACTTGTACACAAACCAGATTGCAGATAAAAGAGTCGAAGAAGATGAAAGTTACTAGTAACTGGAAAAGAAGTGAGATATGGATGTAGTCTATGCCAAATGTTATTGAATTTGTACACTGAGCAATCTGTGAAGGAAACAAAGGAGTAATCTGGAAAGGGAATTAAAGTTCAGGGTAGGAGAAATAAAAAAAAACTTTGAGGTTCGTTGTGACATTGTAATAATGTCACAGATAGCATAGCAATTGAAAGAGCGGTTGAACGGATTGGATAGTGCCTCCAAAAGAGGTTGAAACGTGAAAATCAACAGCTGGAGAACAAGAATAATGGAATGTAATTGAATTAAATCACACGACGCTGAAGAAACAATGTTAGACAATGAGGCAATGGAAGCAGCCAATTAGTTTTGCTATTTGGGCAGCAAAATGACGTGGTAGGAGACGTAGAGAGGATTTAAAATACATAGTGGCAGTAGAAATAGCATTAAAAGCATTTATAAAAAAGATAAATTTATCAACACCGAATATGAGTTGAAGTAAAGTCGGGCAGTGCCTGTATTTTTATGGTGTCTGTATAGTTCGATGCAATGTTCTTTCGGGCATGCATGTATGTCCGATGTAACATTGCCTCGAACTGTACAGACACTGTAAAAATACAGGTGCTGCTCTACTGTATACCATGCCAAAGCAAGATAATCTGAAGAGTAAAATGATGACTCTTCCTGTGCGGGGATTATACGATTTGTGTGCGAGCACTGTGGGACGTAGACACTTCAACACATCTGGGTTCGAATCCTGGATCAACACAAATTTTCATATATCACTAGTAAATAGCACAGCTGCTGTACGATCGTCTTCAAAATTTGCGAATGCGTTTCGTAATTAATCTAAGTGTTAGGAAGTATTTCATGAAAGTATTTGTCTGAAGTGTTGCCTCGAGCAGAAGTGAAGCATGAGCTATGAAAAAATCAAATGAGAAGGAAATACAAGCTTTTGAAATGTATTGCTGGAGAAGAATGCTCAAGATCAAGTGAATAGGTCGAATACCTCATGAGCAGATACTGAATAGAATTGGAGAAAAATGTACACTACTGTCCATTAAAATTGCTACACCAAGAAGAAATGCAGATGAGAAACGGGTATTCATTGGACAAATATATTATACTAGAAGTAACATGTTTTAATGTTTTTTAATATTTTAATAATGTTATTTAAAAACCTCTCTCACACCGGCCTGATTTAGCTTCACTGATCAGGATAGTAAAAACATGTGTATATTAAGGGAATTTTCATTCACAAAGCAGGCTTATCACATTCACACAGTTCAATACTGTTGTATCCTGATTAAATTGAGGTTAACTTAAATTCCATAAGGCAGTGAAGCAATTTCGAAGTCTCGGTGCGACGAAAATTGTCAGTCTATCTCCTGAAAAAATTTCTAATAATTATTAACTTTCGGTGATCACATGGGGAAGACCGGAGATCTGCTGGTAAGACCGTGTTAGCCCATTTATTTGAAGTAATAAACTGGATATCTTGAGCATACAAAACGGCAGGTTCGTCCATGATAAATCAGACGTTCGCCACTGATCCCGTGTAACACAGCGTAGTAAGCAGGCACTGTCAATAATAATCAGTTAAATAATACGCGAACACACTTACTTTAGTTTAGTTCATGTATTAAATTCCTTCTCATACAGAATCTCATCAAGATGGCGACTAGCTCAACAATACATAGATATACATCCTCCTCCTTTCACGGCTAATCGGCAAGATCTCCTTCATTCTTTTCATAAGAGAAAACATAGATAGCAAAGAAGCTATCGGTAAGATAAGAAGAGATATTTCGAGATTTGTACTGAGTTATATAATTTTTAAAATTTCTGAAAATGTCGCGGAGAGACCGCTGCAAGAGACATTACAATGTGATTACATTTTCACGCAATTTGGGTGCATAGATCCTGAGAAATCAGTACCCAGAACAACCACCTCTGGCCTTAATAACGGCCTTGATACGCCTGGGCATTGAGTCAAACAGAGGTTAGATGGAGTGTACAGGTACAGCTGCCCATGCAGCTGCAACACGATACCACAGTTGATCAGGAGTAGTGACTGGCGTATTGTGACGAGCCAGTTGCTCGCCCACCGTTGACCACACGTTTTCTGTTTGTGAGAGATCTGGAGAATATGCTGGCAAGGGCAGCAGTCTAACATTTTCTGTATCCAGAAAGGCCCGTACAGGTGCTGCAACATGCGGTCGTGCATTATCCTGCTGAAATGTACGGTTTCGCAGGGATCGAATGAAGGGTAGAGCGACGGGTCGTAACACATCTGAAATGTAACGTCCACTGTTCAAAGTGCCGTGAATGAGAACAAGAGGTGACCGAGACGTGTAACCAATGGCATCCGATGCCATCATGCTGGGTGATACGCCAGTATGGCGATGACGAATACACGCTTCCAATGTGCGTTCACTGTGATGTCGCCAAACACGGATGCGACCATCATGATGCTGTAAACAGAACTTGGATTCATCCGAAAAAATGACGTTTTGCCATTCGTGCACCCAGGTTCGTCGTTGAGTAAACCATGGCAGGCGCTCCTGTCTGTAATGCAACGTCAATGGTAACCGCAGCCGTGGTCTCCGAGCTGATAGTTCATGTTGTTGCAAACGTCGTCGAACTGTTCGTGCAGATGGTTGTCGTCTTGCAAACGTGCCCATCTGTTGACTCACGGAGCGAGACGTGGCTGCACGATCTGTTACAGTCATGCGGATAAGATGCCTGTCATCTCGACTGCTAGTGATACGAGGCCGTTGAGATTCAGCACGGGGTTCTAATTACTCTCCTCAACCCACCGATTCCATATTCTGCTAATAGTCATTGGACCTCAAGCAACGGTATCAGCAATGTCGCGATACGATAAACCGCAATCGCGATAGGCTACAGTGCGACCTTTATCAGAGTCGAAAACGTGACGGTACTCATTCCTCCTCCTTACACGAGGCATCAAAACAACGTTTCACCAGGCAACGCGGGTCAACTGCTGTTTGTGTATGAGAAATAGGTTGGAAAGTTTCCTCATGTAAGCACGTTGTAGGCGTCGCCTCCGGCGCCAACCTCGTGTGAATGCTCTGAAAGCTTATCATTTGCATACCACAGCACCTTCTTCCTATCGGTTAAATTTCGCGTCTGTAGCACGTCATCTTCGTGGTGTAGCAATTTTAATGGCCAGTAGTGTAACTTATGGCACAGTCTGATTAAGATAAGGGGTCGGTCTGATAATAGGACACAGTCTGAGGCGTTAAGGAATCGTCATTTTGGTAGTGGAGGAAAGCTTGGTGGGTAAAAATTGTAGGTGTCCAAGACTTGAATACAGCAAGCCAGTTTAAATGAGTGTACGATGAGTGTTCAATAAATAATGAAACACATTTTTTGCGTGAAATCTTATTAGTTTATTCGGGATCCCTATACACAGTTTCCCTCTCTGTTAACTACAACACCCTATTTTTCAGCATACTCTTCATTCAATACGATGGCCTTACGCCACCATAGGAGGGCCAATATGCCAACATGGTACCATTCCCCTGGTCGACGTCGGAGTCAACAACTTGCTTTATCAATAACATCTCCATCATTCACGTACTGCCTCCCTTGGAATGCATCCATCATTGGACCAAACAGATGGAAGTCGGTAGGTGCGAGATCCAGGCTTTAGGTTGGATGAGGAAGAACAGTCCAGTCAAGTTTTGTGAACTCGTCTCGAGTGCACAGACTTGTGTGAGGCCTCGAGTTATCGTGGAGAAGGAGAAGTTAGTTTTGCATCTTTGTGATGAACACGCTCGAATCGTTACTTTGCTTTCCTGAGAAAAATTTGGAAATTTATGGTAAGGTCTTATGGGAGCAAACTGCTGACGTCATCGGTCCCTAAGCTTATACACTATTTAATCTAACTTAAACTAGGAGACACACCCATCCCTGCCCGAGGGAGAACTCGAACTTCCGACAGGGGAGCCGAGCGGACCGCGATGAGACGCCTCAGACCGCGTGGCTACCTCGTATGGCTCGCTTTCCTGAGGACAGCACAATGCACTACCGACTTGATCGTTGCACCATGAGGGGGGACATTACACGGAGTAACCCTTTTAGTGTCGCAGAAGTCCGTCGCCTGTTTGATGTGATAACCACTGTTTCATTTACCTGTCACAAAAAGTTGTCACGATCAGCCTCAGAATGCGCAAGCAAGTCTGCACAGGTGGTCCTTCACTGCTATTTAGGCAAAGGGGAACCCAGTGGGCATACATATTGCAGTACCCCAGCTGGTGGAGCGGTGTAAGTGCTACCAACAGAGGCGTCCTGTTGCGTAGTAAAGTGTCAGGTTGTGATCCATTGATAACCTCGAAAGAGAGTGTGTAAGTAGGCTGTTTAGGTTTTTATATTGCTAACGCCACGTAGCGCTCTGTATGAAAATCACTGACTGTGCTGTGTGCAGTCTGTGGCTAGATTGCATTGTTGGAGTATATGCTATTGTAGTGTTGGGCAGTTGGCTGTTAACAGCGCGTAGCGTTGCGCAGTTGGAGGTGAGCCGCCAGCAGTGGTGGATGTGGGGAGAGCGATGGCGGAGTTTTGAGAGCCGATGACCTGGACGTGTGTCCATCAGAGAAAGTAAATCTGCAAGACTGGATGTCATGAACTGATATATGATGACTTTTGACACTATTAAGGTAAATACATTGTTTGTTCTCTATCAAAATCTTTCATTTGCTGACTATGCCTATCAGTAGTTAGTGCCTTCAGTAGTTAGAATCTTTTATTTTGCTGGCAATATTGGCGCTCGCTGTATTGCAGTAGTTCGAGTGACGAAGATTTTTGTGAGGGAAGTGATTCATGAAAGGTATAGGTTATCGTTAGTCAGGGCCATTCTTTCGTACGGATTTTTGAAAGTCAGATTGCGTTGCGCTAAAAATATTGTGTGTCAGTTTAGTGTTGATCACAATAAGTAAAGAGAGAAATGTCTGAGTACGTTCAATTCTGCTCAGCTGTTTGAAAATCAAATAACCTAAGAGGTTTATCGGCACAGTAAGTTATACATTTTTCTAAGGGTACGATTCATATGTCGACCCTTAGCCGAATTTTTTCTTGTAGTTTGTGTAATTAGTGTAGCTATTGTTTATTTCTAGCGCGTAATTACAGAGAGAATTTTCTTTGTAGTTGTAGTTTTTCATTGTAAAAATAGTTGTGGCATGCATTTAGATTTGCACCAAGTATTTCGTAGCTGCGCTTGCAATTAACTAGAAATTATTTTCAGTGCTATGTTAATGTGTTTTCTTATTTTGCTCTTCAAATTGTGCTTTTCTGTGTTATCATGTGAAATATTGTGACAATAATGGTGTGTGAAAAACGTAATACTAGGCTCCAAAGTAAACTAAGAAATGACAGTAGAGACGAGAGCAGTGGGTTAGCGCCACCGTGTAATGAATTAACTGCATCTACATCTACATCTACATGACTACTCTGCAATTCACATTTAAGTGCTTGGCAGAGGGTTCATCGAACCACAATCATACTATGTCTCTACTATTCCACTCCCGATCAGCGAGCGGGAAAAACGAACACCTAAACCTTTCTGTTCGAGCTCTGATTTCTCTTATTTTATTTTGATGATCATTCCTACCTATGTAGGTTGGGCTCAACAAAATATTTTCGCATTCGGAAGAGAAAGTTGGTGACTGAAATTTCGTAAAAAGGTCTCGCCGCGACGAAAAAGGTCTTTGCTGTAATGACTTCCATCCCAACTCGTGTATCATATCTGCCACACTCTCTCCCCTATTACGTGATAATACAAAACGAGCTGCCCTTTGTTGCACCCTTTCGATGTCCTCCGTCAATCCCACCTGGTAAGGATCCCACACCGCGCAGCAATATTCTAACAGAGGACGAACGACTGTAGTGTAATCTGTCTCTTTAGTGGACTTGTTGCATCTTCTAAGTGTCCTGCCAATGAATCGCAACCTTTGGCTCGCCTTCCCGACAATATTATCTATGTGGTCCTTCCAACTGAAGTTGTTCGTAATTTTAACACCCAGGTACTTAGTTGAATTGACAGCCTTGAGAATTGTACTATTTATCGAGTAATCGAATTCCAACGGATTTCTTTTGGAACTCATGTGGATCATCTCACACTTTTCGTTATTTAGCGTCAACTGCCACCTGACACACCATACAGCAATCTTTTCTAAATCGCTTTGCAACTGATACTGGTCTTCGGATGACCTTACTAGACGGTAAATTACAGCATCATCTGCGAACATTCTAAGAGAACTGCTCAGATTGTCACCCAGGTCATTTATACAGATCAGGACGCTTCCCTGGGGAACACCTGATATCACTTCAGTTTTACTCGATGATTTGCCGTCTATTACTACGAACTGCGACCTTCCTGACAGGAAATCACGAATCCAGTCGCACAACTGAGACGATACTCCATAGCTCCGCAGCTTGATGAGAAGTCGCTTGTGAGGAACGGTGTCAAAAACTTTCCGGAAATCTAGAAATACGGAATCAACTTGAGATCCCCTGTCGATAGCGGCCATTACTTCGTGCGAATAAAGAGCTAGCTGGGTTGCACAAGAGCGATGTTTTCTGAAGCCATGCTGATTACGTATCAATAGATCGTTTCCTTCGAGGTGATTCATAATGTTTGAATACAGTATATGCTCAAAAACCCTACTACAAACCGACGTCAATGATATAGGTCTGTAGTTAAATTGATTACTCCTACTACCGTTCTTGAATACTGGTGTGACCTGCACAGTTTTCCAATCTGTAGGTACAGATCTATCGGTGAGCGAGCGGTTGTATATGAGTGCTAAGTATGGAGCTATTGTATCAGCATAATCTGAAAGGAACCTAATCGGTATACAATCTGGACCTGAAGACTTGCCCATATCAAGCGATTTGAGTTGCTTCGCAACCCCTAAGGTATCTACTTCTAAGAAACTCATGCTAGCAGATGTTCGTGTTTCAAATTCTGGAATATTCCATTCGTCTTCCCTGGTGAAGGAATTTCGGAAAACTGCGTTCAATAACTCCGCTTTAGCGCCACAGTCGTCGATAACAGTACCATCGGCACTGCGCAGCGAAGGTATTGACTGCGTCTTGCCGCTTGTGTACTTTACATACGACCAGAATTTCTTCGGATTTTCTACCAAATTTCGAGACAATGTTTCGTTGTGGAACCTATTAAAGGCATCTCGCATCGAAGTACGTGCCGTATTTCGCGCGTCTGTAAATTTTAGCCCATCTTCAGGATTTCGCGTTCTTCTGAACTTCGCATGCTTTTTCCGTTGCCTCTGCAACAGCGTTCGGACCTTTTTTCTGTACCACGGGGGATCCGTTCCATCTCTTACCAATTTATGAGGTATGCATATCTCAATTGATGTTGCTACTACACTCCTGGAAATGGAAAAAAGAACACATTGACACCAGTGTGTCAGACCCACCATACTTGCTCCGGACACTGCGAGAAGGCTGTACTAGCAATGATCACACGCACGGCACAGCGGACACACCAGGAACCGCGGTGTTGGCCGTCGAATGGCGCTAGCTGCGCAGCATTTGTGCACCGCCGCCGTCAGTGTCAGCCAGTTTGCCGTGGCATACGGAGCTCCATCGCAGTCTTTAACACTGGTAGCATGCCGCGACAGCGTGGACGTGAACCGTATGTGCAGTTGACGGACTTTGAGCGAGGGCGTATAGTGGGCATGCGGGAAGCCGGGTGGACGTACCGCCGAATTGCTCAACACGTGGGGCGTGAGGTCTCCACAGTACATCGATGTTGTCGCCAGTGGTCGGCGGAAGGTGCACGTGCCCGTCGACCTGGGACCGGACCGCAGCGACGCACGGATGCACGCCAAGACCGTAGGATCCTACGCAGTGCCGTAGGTGACCGCACCGCCACTTCCCAGCTAATTAGGGACACTGTTGCTCCTGGGGTATCGGCGAGGACCATTCGCAACCGTCTCCATGAAGCTGGGCTACGGTCCCGCACACCGTTAGGCCGTCTTCCGCTCACGCCCCAACATCGTGCAGCTCGCCTCCAGTGGTGTCGCGACAGGCGTGAATGGAGGGACGAATGGAGACGTGTCGTCTTCAGCGATGAGAGTCGCTTCTGCCTTGGTGCCAATGATGGTCGTATGCGTGTTTGGCGCCTTGCAGGTGAGCGCCACAATCAGGACTGCATACGACCGAGGCACACAGGGCCAACACCCGGCATCATATTGTGGGGAGCGATCTCCTACACTGGCTGTACACCTCTGGCGATCGTCGAGGGGACACTGAATAGTGCACGGTACATCCAAACCGTCATCGAACCCATCGTTCTACCATTCCTAGACCGGCAAGGGAACTTGCTGTTCCAGCAGGACAATGCACGTCCGCATGTATCCCGTGCCACCCAACGTGCTCTAGAAGGTGTAAGTCAACTACCCTGGCCAGCAAGATCTCCGGATCTGTCCCCCATTGAGCATGTTTGGGACTGGATGAAGCGTCGTCTCACGCGGTCTGCACGTCCAGCACGAACGCTGGTCCAACTGAGGCGCCAGGTGGAAATGGCATGGCAAGCCGTTCCACAGGACTACATCCAGCATCTCTACGATAATCTCCATGGGAGAATAGCAGCCTGCATTGCTGCGAAAGGTGGATATACACTGTACTAGTGCCGACATTGTGCATGATCTGTTGCCTGTGTCTATGTGCCTGTGATTCTGTCAGTGTGATCATGTGATGTATCTGACCCCAGGAATGTGTCAATAAAGTTTCCCCTTCCTGGGACAATGAATTCACGGTGTTCTTATTTCAATTTCCAGGAGTGTATATTTTTGAATTTGAGCCACAGCTCGTCTACATTTGCATAGTCAGTTCGGAAGGAATGGAAATTGTCTTTTAGGAAGGCGTCTAGTGACACTTTATCCGCTTTTTTAAATAAAATTATTTTGCGTTTGTTTCTGATGGATTTGGAAGAAATGGTATTGAGCCTAGCTACAACGACCTTGTGATCACTAATCCCTGTATCAGTCATGATGCTCTCTATCAGCTCTGGATTGTTTGTGGCTAAGAGGTCAAGTGTGTTTTCGCAACCATTTACAATTCGCGTGGGTTCGTGGAATAACTGCTCGAAATAATTTTCGGAGAATGCATTTAGGACAATCTCGGAAGACGTTTTCTACCTACCACCGGTTTTGAACAAGTATTTTTGCCAACATACCGAGGGTAGGTTGAAGTCCCCACCAACTATAATCGTATGAGTGGGGTATTTATTTGTTACGAGACTCAAACTTTCTCTGAACTGTTCCGCAACTGTATCATCGGAGTCTGGGGGTCGGTAGAAGGAGCCAATTATTAACTTAATTCGGCTGTTAAGTATAACCTCCACCCACACCAATTCGCACGGAGTATCTACTTCGACTTCACTACAAGATAAACCACTACTGACAGACACAAACACTCCACCACCAATTCTGCCTAATCTATCTTTCCTGAACACCGTCTGAGACTTCGTAAAAATTTCTGCAGAACTTATTTCAGGCTTTAGCCAGCTTTCTGTACCTATAACGATATCAGCTTCTGTGCTTTCTATTAGCGCTTGAAGCTCAGGGACTTTTCCAGCGCAACTACAACAATTTACAACTAAAATTCCGACTGTTCCTTGATCCAAGCACGTCCTGTAATTGCCAAGCACCCTTTGACATTGCAGCCCATCCCGCACTTTCCCGAGGCCTTCTAACCTAAAAAAAAAACCGCCCAGTCCACGCCACACAGCCTCCGCTACCCGTGTAGCCGCCAGCTGAGTGTAGTGAACTCCTGACCTATTCAGCGGAACCCGAAACCCCATCACCCTATGGCGCAAGTCAAGGAATCTGCAGCCAACACGGTCGCAAAACCGTCTGAGCCTCTGATTCAGACCCTCCACCCGGCTCTGCACCAAAGGTCCGCAGTCGGTTCTGTCAACGATGCTGCAGATGGTGAGCTCTGCATTCAGATTGTGCATTTGGTAATTGTGCATAGGGAAATGGAGCGGGCGCCAAATAGTGGCGTAGACAGTGAAACAAATAGTGAATAGGGATGCATTATCCATCAATCGGTCGGCAACAGCCCGCCTCAGGAATCCGAAATGAAAGGGACACAATGTTGCAAATACTGTAGATTCAGGTTTTGCGTCCTCGCAGTTTTTTCAGATAAGTCAAGAAACATTTTCTGCTTTTCAAAATGCGAATATTGCCGGTTCAAATGCACTGCCGAATAGCACTGAGGAACATGTTTCAGACACTAGTGTATTGTTATTACAATTAATGCAACAAATGGTATAAAAGCTTCAAACGTTAGACACGATGGAACAAAATCAGAGACAAACACAACAACAGTTCAAAAGTTAGACTCATTGGAACAAACGCTTGAACAAACACGTGAAGGTCTAACTGCTAAGTTACTTAAAATCGAATCGAATCGAAATGTCAAAAAGTCTGTAATGACGTAAAAACACAAAATTCCAGCTGGTACTTGGGAGATCGGACAGATTTGCGCGCCTTCTTGCGATGAGGACAGACGCCTTGCCCAACGACTCAACGTGCTTTTATTTACTGACAGGTCTCCATAGACATTCTACAATGCTCTGGTTTTCCGCCAAAAGAAACCCAGTGGCATCTCTGCTTGGAACGCGACGACGTTATATACGTTATTTTGAAAGCTACATATAGCCCTGCCATCTACTGCAACTTCATGAAACCATACGAGCTGAAGCGGGATGTTTCACGATATCCCACAACATATTCTGCATTTTTCCAACCGAAACCGTCTGAGAACAAAAAGTGTTGCATTATTTATTGAATGCTCCTCGTGTATTAAACGTTTTGCAGTTTTACTATGTTTTTAAAGAAAATTGGTTGTATTTACTTAGGCAGTACATATGACACCATACATGTCACTCCTCATGTCTCAATCATTTTCTTTCCCCTTCTTGAATTGTAAATTGCATCGAATATTCAGTTATGTATCGTGTTAACTTTGTTGAACTTGCCAACGAGATTATCAGTATCAACAAAGCACATGCATAACTCTTCTGAAAGGGATGGACATTTGATATGCTGATACGATAGTGTCACCACTACTGCAAATAGGAAAATGAATTGGGCAAAGTGTCATCTAACATACAAATATGGTGACCTGTGTTATCAGAAATGAACTGGACATTCATGACATTACATACTGAAATATTTGTTTAGTGCTAAAAATGAGCCGTCAGCATATGCATCACTACTATAACTAAGGGATTTGGGGTTGTCACTAATTAACACATTCCACCTGCCTTGCTGAGTCTATGCCTACTGGAAATACATGTTGTGTTTCTTGCACCAGCGTTACTTCTACTATGTGATGTGACAGTCACCACTGTTTGGAAGCTGCCGTCTTGAGTCTGCACTATATCTCCCACATGAGTTCTATTTCAATCAGATAATACCAATTTGATTCTTAACTGTAAACTCTGGAGGATGTATATGTTTACTGGTGTGACCTCCGTTTCAAAACTGTTTGATGCACTTTCACTTTCTCTTTGAACAGAATTTCCCTTGTTGAATAAATTTCATGTTATGCTTTCAAATTATTCAAACATTTACTGGTTAGATCATACCTCACATACACATATCAAAAGTATAGCTTTGTTACTGCTGTATTATGTATTTGAAACATATTTTTTTTACTTTCACAGCTGTTTGAAGAAGTCGCTGTATCTTAAGATAAAGTACTCAGTTTTGTTTCAGAATTCCACTGTGAACTTTCTTTTTGTCTGTTTTCTGAGAATTTTTGTAGGAAAATTTGTTAGCAAATTCTTTAACGAAATAAATGAACTATATTCCATACACTGCTATAAATAATTAAACAATGTTTTGGACATTGTCTAAAATGTTTAAACAGTTTTCCATACACTGCAATAAAATTCCCTCCAAATGACCTAACAAATGAGTCTTTTTCCTGCGAATTTCTGGGGGGTGGGTTACAGAAAGGAGGGGTTAATTAATTGATCAATTTAATTATGTAGTCAATCAAATTGATAAGAGTGAGAGGGGCTATTCCAATAACTAAGACCTGAAACTGTACTTGTAGCAACGAGAGGGAAGGGATGGTTTGGAGGTTTCCTGTGTGGTGGGGGGAGGGTAATGGGGTGGGGAACAATAGAAAGGAAGGATACTTTTAGCAGAACAATAGGTTAATGACCTATCAATCAAAGGAGAACATTAGGTTAATGAGCTGTAAATTAAAGGAGAACAATATGTTTGCCGCTGAGTGCATACCTGCCCCTGATGTTGGCAACCTCCTACTAACAATTTGCACCAAAACGTAGTTTGTCCCAGTACTCAGGTGTACCAGCTTTCTGGCTATTCAGTATAGTTGCCAAGCTCTGCTCGGAGGAACCCAATGTCTCTGCTGATCAGCTCATCGGCCACTTGTATTTCAAGAGCCTCCTTCAGAACACAGTCACAAAATGACGAGTCTCTCTCAGCATTTCCGCTTCTTCATACTTCATAGAGTCCCCTGTAGCCATCCATTGTTCTGCAACAGCAGATTTTGTTGGTTCTTAAGTTCGATGCTTCTTCTGTGTTCTCTGGATTGTGCTCCAATTGTCTGTAGAGTGTCGCCCGTATACACCTATCTGCATTTACATGGAACATGATAAACATCTGGCTTAGGGATCCCCAAGTCACCTTTCACCGTACCTAACAGCGCATGGGTTTACGAAGATGGAATGAAAACGCATTTGATATAACATTGAGCCAGGATTCAGCCAATTTTGTTTGATACTTTGTTAGTATACGACAAGTACACCATTGTCTTTTCCTTTTCGTAGTTTTCTGTCTACTGGGGTTGTACTTTCTGCCTGAAAACACGTCGGATTTGTCTCTCGTCTTACTTGTTCTTCTTGAAAATGTGCTTAAGATGGTTAAGCTCTCTTGGTTTGCTTTGTTTGTCCGATATTATGGGGACCCCGAGTAGAGTCGGGGCAGGTTACAGTGGTCGATGCGCCGTGACCAGTTTTCCTCCAAAGCGCTTGGCGAGTTCATTCGTTCATTCAGAAGGGGAGGCCGACACTGACTGCCAGGTTTCGGCCTGTTGGCGATCACAGAATCGAGGGGGCACGCCCTGCAATCTTTCTCAAACGATTTTACAGAAACTATTCGGTAAAAAATTTCATTTTTGCTTTACTTGTAGCTTTATGTGTTAGGTTCATTATGATGTGCCCATTATTTCGTTATTGGATCACAGTTAGTATGACATTTATGTAGAAGTGAGACACTGCCAGAAATTCGAAAAAAATATGATTTTGCGTTTGGTGCATATTACATAATATGTTGCCAAGTATGAAATTTAGCTACTCTCTTGAATTTTTCTTTAGACATGGGCGGAGGTCTTTATCTGCCACCAATATCGAGAAAAGTGATCTGACGAAGCACACTCATTTGTGGTCGCCCCGCGCTAGCGGTAAAGTCAGAGCGAAACATCCACAACGGTCCTCATATTTCATAAAATATTTGAGATATCGAAACGAGAATTTGGTTAATGGTAGCATGCAAAGAGGAGAGTAGTTTGCCGTATGGTTATCATGCAAAACTTCATTATCTGCCGTGTTATTCCACTAACTACGGATTTTTTCGATGAAAGAATGTAATTTTTAAGGGCCATCGATAGCTGATGAAAGGAGAAATACTATGAGCTTTGGAACAACATAAATGAAACACTACACGCTTAGTTTGTACCAAGCATGGATGTAAGGTCACCACAAAAATCAAATACAGTGACCTCACATCCACTCTTTGGACAGCAACCTGCCAAACCAAGACTGAGGTCCAGGAAGAGTTTCCTAACAACTTCACAGCCCTTAGAAGGATCACCTGCGGCTACCCGACTCACCAAGTGGAAAGAAAGATGCCAACACCTGTCAAGCTGGATGACACCACAAGAATCCCTGTATGGAGAAGTGGGTCATCTAGAAGTCCTTGATCAAACTACGGACCGAAGTCGCAAGATCGAGGGACAATCTCCTTAAATGGAACTTCCAACTGCCAAATGCCAACACAACACTGTGCGAATTGCAGACAAACCGGCATCTCTTGAAATGTATGTATTGTATTTGTGTTCATTTTAGTGTACCTCTGACACGAACAAAGAAGACAAAGCATGTATTTTTTCATAAGATATTGACCTCAGTTTTCTTCAGTTCCTCACTTTACACCTACTAAACCACTGTTTCAGAATCCTGTCGTGACTGCATCCGTACAACATTTTAATGAGGTAACATGTAAATGTGTGACTAGGGCTTTCCATCGGGTAGACCGTTCACCGGGTGCAAGCCTTTCGATGTGACGCAACTTCGGCGACTTGCGCACCCATAGGGATGAAATGATGATGATTAGGACAGCGCAACACCCAGGCCCTTAGCGGTGAAAATCTGCGACCCAGCCGGGAATCGAACCCGGGCCCGTAGGATTGACATTCTGTCGTGCTGACCACTCAGTTACCGGTGGCGGACATGTCAATCAGGTGATACTACGCAAAATCAGTGGCGTTTTTTGGCAAAAGAAGCAAATTTTAACATAGCAACAAAAGAAATATGTATGTTTTACTCAAAATTCGCTACTCGTGACTCTTGCCTAAAAGCTACAAATGGTAACCAGCCAGGCGAGAAAATAAATCACTGCACTTCCAGCGACATTATTTTTAAATACTGACCAAAGCAGAGGTGACAGATTTTTTTGAATGATCACCATGCAAGTGTGGACGTCGAGTGGCCCTACTTAATATTTACAAAAAATGTGACTGGAGGCTTCAGTTTAGAACAGCACTTCTCCTCTAGTGCTGGGCATTTCCCCTACAGTGCCTGCCTGCAGCTCCGACCATTACCACTCTCCCAGGTATGCCCTGTCCTATGGGCATCTACTGGCCATGGTATTCTTCGTGGACTCTAACAGTGGCACATGGCACAACATCACCCCGTGGAGGACGATGACAGCTATAAGCATGGAGGTACAAATCAGTGTGGGTGGCTTTCCTGTACACACTGTGCTGTTAGTTCTGCACTTGACTATACAAAAAGGGGAGGTCGACATTTTTGTCCACCTTCATGGTGAATTTGATACTGACGGAGTTCAGACGTTGGAGGAACTCCTCAAGTCTTTCACTCCCAGGTGGCGACGCCACAAATGTCTCATGAGCACATCTGAAAATGCATGTAGGATTCAAATCAACTGTTTCCAGAACTTTGTCTTCGAAGTCCTCTATAAAGAAGTTTGCCTCAGCTGGTGACAGAAGGTATCCCATGGAGAAGCCTTCCATTTGTTTATATCATTCGCCACCCAAGAGAAATAATGCTTACGTGAAGACAGATTCGAAGAGATCAGTCATTTCAGGTTGAATTTCTCCCTGATGAACTTGAGGGAATTGGCAAACGCCAAAACGCCACTCTGGCTGGGAGGGATACCACATCAAAGCTCACTATAAGGTCATGGTCAGATAGGTGTAGTTCTTGCACCTGTTCAATGAAGCGTACAGAGTTGCTGATGCAGTGCTGACATTTACCGGCATAGGGGATTAATACTGCTGTTAGATATTAGGCTAGCTGATACATTGGTATGCTATTGTTGCTTACAATAGGACGTAGAGAAACATCCTCATTGTGAACCTTTTGGTAAGCCATAGAGCCTTTGTGGTTCAGCAGCTCGTGGTCGAAGCTTACTGAAGATTTCCTTCGGCAGGGACGGGCTCAGATGCTGAATAGTCTTCTTCTTCAATCTGTTGATTGGGTCTCCTTTCAGTTTTCTATGCACTGTAGCCTCGAGTAGGTCATACATTTTGCGTTTTTCTCTGACAATGATAGCAGTACACTGACATTTTATTTGTCTGCAGGTAGAATGACTACATACATACATTAATCCTTGTTCCAAGGATCATGAATATGACATTTCGTAATGATTTAGAATGTGTCACTTCAACGTAAGTATTCTTTACTACTTAAGTGTTTGAGGTAAACATTTTTTATTTTTCGACATTGTCTCCTTTTAGGCTTATACACTTCGTCTAACGCTGTTCTAATTTGTTGATCCCTTCCGAATAACAGGAATTGTCCAAGTATGCTAAATAGCTATTAGTTGCTGCAATCACCTCCTCGTTTGAATAAAATCTTTGTCCTGCCACCCATTTCTTCAAATTGGGGGACAAACAGTAGTCCGAGGGAGCCAAGTCCGGAGAATAAGGGGGATGTGAAACCAGTTGGAATCCTATTTTTATTACTTTTAGGACCACAACTGCTGAGGTGTGTGATGGGCATTCACGTGATTGAATAGGACTTTTTTGCGGTCCAATCGCTGGCGTTTTTCTTGCAGCTCGGTTTTCAAACGGTCCAATAACGATGAATAATATGGAACTGTAATAGTTTTATGCTTTTCCAGATAGTCGATGAGGATTATCGCTTGCGAATCCCAAAAGACAGTCGCCATAACCTTTCCGGCCGAAGGAATGGTCTTCGCCTTTTTTGGTGCAGATTCTCCCTTGGTAACCCATTGTCTAGATTGTTGTTTGGTCTCAGGAGTGTAGTAATGTATCCATGTTTCATCCACGGTGACGAAACGACGCTTAAAGTCCTTGCGGATTCTTCATGAACAACTACAAACAATCCTTGTAACACTTCACACGATTCTGTTGTTGGTCAAGCGTGAGCAATCGCGGAATCCATCTTCCGGATAGCTTTCTCATGTCCAAATGTCTATGCAAAATATTATGTACCCATTCATTCGAGATGCCCACAGCACTAGCAATCTCACGCACTTTAATTATTCTGTCATCCATCACCAGATCATGGATTTTATCAATGATTTCTGGAGTCGTAACGTCCACAGGGCGCCCAGAACGATCAGCATCACTTGTGCCCATATGGCCTCTCCGAAAATTTTGAAATCACTTATAAACTGTTCTAATCGAAGTTGCAGAGTCACTGTATGTTTATCAAGCTCCTCGAGGCGTTTTGTCTTTCACAACGTAATGTTTAATCACCACACGAAATTCTTTTTCGTCCATTTTTTGACAATCACTCGACTTCCTTGATTCATACGAAAGCCAAACACAAAGAAATAGCCCATTTGGCTGAAACTTGGTATGCGTTCTTTCCAAAGATGCTACTAACTAAATATGACCTCGATACACACCGGTGGTGCCATCTCTCGGTCTTTGCACGGACTTTTCAAACGCCCCTCGTATTACAGTTACTACTTCATATCTAAGAATTCATGTATTGAGTAGAAGGAGTTGTCATTCAGAAATTCTTTTAACTTGTTTTTAAATGTTGGTTAGATATGTGTCATACCTTTAATACTATTTGGCAAATGACCAAAGAATTTTGTGCCAGCATAATTCACCCTTTTCTCTACGAAAGTGAGATTTAATCCAGAATAGTGAAGATCATTCTTTCTTCTAATGTTGTAGTTATGCACTTCGCTGTTATTTTTAAACTGAAAGGAGTTATTAATGACAAATTTCATAAGTGAATATATGTATTGCGAAGATACTGTGGATATACCGAGTTCCTTAAATAAATTTCTGCAAGGTGATCATGGGTGGGCTCCAGCTATTATTCTGATTACACGGTTTTATGCAATGAATACTGTCTCTCTGAATGATGAATTGCCCCAAAATATGATGCCATATAAAAGCAGTGAGTGAAAATAGTCGTAGTACCCTAATTTACTGATATGTTTATCACCAAAATCTGCAATAACCCTAATAGTGTAAATAGCTGAAACTTAACCATTTCAGCAGGTCATCGACGTGTTTCTTCCAATACAGTTTCTCATCGATTCACACACCCAGAAATTTTGAGTATTCTGCCTTAGCAAGAGTCTTCTGTTCACAGAGTATATTTATCGATAGTATTACGCCATTTACTGTAAAAAATTGTATAAACTGTATCTTCTCAAAATTTAGTGATAGGACATTTGCAGAGAACCACTTCATAATTTTCTGAAAGACACTATTTACAATTTCCTCAACTGACTCTTGCTTGCTGGGTGTGATTACTATACTTGTATCATCAGCAAAACGGACTAGCTTTGTATCTTCATGAATAAAGAGTGGCAAGTCGTTAAAATATATTAAGAACAATAAGGGGCCCAAGACTGAACCCTGTGGGACACCATCCTTGATACTTCGCCAATTAGAAGACTACTGGTTTTTGCTGACTATCTGTACTGTAATTTCAACTTTATGCATTCTTCCAGTTATGTATGAATTAAACCATTTGTGCACATCCCACTAATACCACAACAAAGCTTATCTAGAAGAATTGTATGATTCACACAATCAAAAGCCTTTGAGACACCACAAAATATCCCAATCGGTGAAGGTTGGTTATTCAATGCATTTAATATTTGATCAGTGAAAACATATAGGATTTTCTGTTGAAAAACCATTCTGAAAACCAAACTGACATTTTTTTTAGTACTTCATTTCTACAAATATGTGATGCTACTCTTGAAAACATTACGGTAAATCTGTCTAAAGTGAGACTGAGCAGTATTTGTTAGCATTACACCTATCTCCTTTTTTCATGCAATGGCTTAACAATAGCATATTTCAGTCTGTTTGGAAAAAATACCCTGTTTCTGTGAGTTACTACATATGTGGCTGACAATCCACCTCATTTGTTGGGAACAGCTCTTAGGACTCTGTTGGAAATGCCATCAATTCCATGAGAGCTTTTACTTTTGAGTGAATTTATTATTTTCCTAATTTCAGTAGTAGAGGTGGGTTGTATTTCAGTTTTATCAAATTGCATAGGTTCTACCTCTTCCATATGCTGCCCTGCATTTTATGATGAATAGCTGGATCCTGTTTTCTCTACAACTTTTAAAAATGATTATTAAAAATGTTTTCTACTTGTGGCTTCTTGTTAAGAAACTTCTCATTTCTGTTTCATAGAAATACAGTCACGTCATGCTCTCAGTTGTCCTGTTTACCTTTTAACAATATTTCAAATTGTTTTAATTTTATTATCAGATGTGATAATCTCAGAAATAATGCACATACTTCAAGAATTTTTAATAACTTTTCTTAATAGAGTGCAGTAGTTTTTATAATGTTTCATAGTTTTGGGATAATTACTCCTCCTAGCTGTAAGATGCATTTCCCTTTTCTGCTTACAAGATATTTTTATCCCTTTACTAAGCCATGGCTTTTTATATGGTTTCTTACAATTATATTGCATTGTTTTCTTAGGGAAACTATTTTCAAATATACTCACAATGGTATCATGAAATAAGTTAAATTTTACGTTACCATCATCTTCCCTGTACTCCTCATCCCACTCTAACTGTTGCAAGCTTTCCCTAAAATTCTGTCTGAGAGATAGCACAATAAAGACTCCAAGTTTTTCAAAAATAGTTGAAAATATCCCAAGGGGGACCTATACATGGCTGCAATTATAAGAGTGCCGTTATTTAGTTTAAGCTCACACACACATGCTTTTATATGCTGCTCTACACAAAATTTCTTAGATTCCAAATTTTTCACATTATGACAGATTTTAACATATATGGCAACTCCTCCTCTCTCCATAGTGTCTACTTACATGTGCTGAAAGCTTATATCCACTTATATTTACCATTTCCATACCTGTGACTATATTTTGTTCAGACAGGCATAGTACATCTATCCCACCCTCAGTTTCTAAATCTTCTAAACGAAGAAGAAGTTCATCTACTTTGTTTTTAAGCCCCTGTTATTCTGATGCAATATATTAACATTATTTTTCATTTTACTTTTATGTGAATCATATGACATACTAACATTTTTCACTGTACAATTATGAGAATCTTGTGATATTTTCACATATCTAGTACCTGCCTGTCTGAAATTCTCATTAAGGTTAATTTCAATCAATTTAAGATGATTAGACACTGATCTTAGCCTAAAAAGGTACTCTCACGAGTTTCAGTGCCCCCCCCTTCCCTTTCCTATCTACATCTACATGATTACTCTGCAATTCACATTTAAGTTCTTGGCACAGGGTTCATCGAACCACAATCATACCATCTCTACTATTCCACTCCCTAAAAGCGGGAAAAACGAACACCTAAACCTTTCTGTTCGAGCTCTGATTTCTCTTATTTTATTTTGATGATCATTCCTACCTATGTAGGTTGGGCTCAACAAAATATTTTCGCATTCGGAAGAGAAAGTTGGTGACGAATTTCGTAAAAAGATCTCGCCGCGACGAAAAACGTCTTTGCTGTAATGCCTTCCATCCCAATTCGCGTATCATATCTGCCACACTCTCTCCCCTATTACGTGATAATACAAAACGAGCTGCCCTTTTTTGCACCCTTTCGATGTCCTCCGTCAATCCCGAGATGCAGGTCATGTCTTGTGAAGTCCCATCTACCAATACCATCAACAGAAACCAAACGAATGGCTGACAAAGTAGCCGCCCGAAGCACCTGATCTAGCTCCATATTGACCCTCCTGACAGAGCTGTTCAATTGGGGCCGATCATACTGCATGAAACCAGAAACCAAGCCAACATTTGTGTGGTTCGTTCCAGATGCTATTTTTACCAGGTCACACTCAATATTGTAGCCCTATCAATACTGCTTCCCGCTCCACCCATTACCACATCATGATCCTGCTTTGTAAAACCCTTGCACATTGATCCTACATCCTCTATGACATGGCTAAGACATGCACTGGGCTTGAAAATACTTGTGGCCTGGTACCTGTCACCTAATTTTTCCTGCAAGTTCTGCCCCACACCTCTTCCATGGCTACTACCTGACAACAGAACTTTCCTCCTACTTTCTACCTTTCCTGCAACAGTTGGTTTCCTAGTGCTGACTACACTTACATCTACTTGAGCCTCTTCCTCAGTTGACTGACGCTGCAAGGCAAATCTATTTTTGTGCCAATGATGAATGTGTCAGATACTGTTCTCTTTCTGTGGCCTCTGTTCCTTGATACCACTTCCCACCTGTCTTCACCCTTCCAACTACATCTGACACCTCCGACGCCTTGAGGAATGAACGGATCTTTGAGAGGCCTTGGCGTTTCCAGTTCGTTTCCCACAGAATACGTCTGGGATGCAATGCGAAGACGTACACCTCCATACCAGCCTCCACCCAACAAACGTCATGAACTGAAACACCATGTGCCTGAGGCATGACAAGAAGTTCCTCAAGGTGACATATGGAGGCTGTTTTCCGCAACGAATACATGAGTATTTTCGTTTCCGTGCTGTCAAGCATCATAATAATGCTGATGATGGATAACAGTTCCGAATGGGATAGAAATTTAATCATCCGATACCCATTATGTGAAGAACATCTCCACAAAGTTTGATAAATGGACTTTTCACTCTCTTGTAATCTTACATTATAAGTATTTAACCAAAACTCTGTTTTTGCAGTCTTAATGCTACAGATGATTGTACGAACGATTTCTGCTTGCTCGTGGTTATATATGCCCAACAAAAACTGGAGACTTGACTCCTTACAGAGTTCCGATGTTCCCGATATCAGTCCAATGGGGACGTGAAGTAAGTGTCTCCCGTTACGTTATAAGAGAAAACTGTAACGGAATGAGTGGCGCAATTGTTAAATCACTAAACTCCCAGCAGAGTTCAAATCTCGACATGCCGCTCAGAAATATATTTTTTGTAGAATCTCTTAGTCGTTAACGTGATAGCGAACATTTTTTTTAGATAATGTCACGGCTGATTTCTCTCGCCATCCGTACCCAGTGGTGCTTGTGTCCTAATGACTTATGACCTCACTGGCGACCAGACATTAAACTATAACCTTTCTACCCTTTCTAGTCGGTACGATAGGCTATGAGACCTAGGCCTGGATTACTTCTACACTGCTTTTTCCCCAACACATTATAATGAAAACATAAATATACATACTACAGTGCTCATTCATTAGACATCCATTCCGTACAGGAAAGCTTTTGAGAGTTCTTCCTTGGAAGGCAACAGACATCCCCTCTATTAGAACATTACTCAAGATATCAGTGCAGATTTCACCACACTGGCTGTAACTTTCATTGGATCAAGCTTTTGCTTCTTACATCGCGTGTTCGGTGGTGTATCTTGTTCTAGCTTGGTCTCCTTAATCACAAGTTTGGTCTTTCCATCTGTTAATTGGTCTCAGAATGGTTTTCATCTCCTTCGTTGGTATGTACATATAGTTCTGAGAATACGAGTGTGGTTTATCCTAAGTGATTGGTTAATTTTGTACTATAATCTCCTATATATCCTTCTATACGTATGTAACTCTACCCTTATATCTCCTTTGGTTTCCTGTTGTTTTTGCATCTATACTACTCCTCTTTTAAAACCAGCATACCTTCAGCCTGTAAGCTTCTTTTCTCTTTCTTTAGAATGCACGATTTTATCCTCGGCTTCGAGCTCAACATTAATAGCTACTGCCACTACGAAAGTTGAATATATGTGCTGAAATTTTTCTGTAGTTTGTTTCTAGTTCTATTACGCCACTGCACCGAAGGTAAAGTTAAGTTGTCAGCAGTGTTTTGCTCAATGTTGGACAAATAGCGCACTGCGGTATGAAAGGTATTCTTACATTCCAAAGTATAAAAATTAAGATTCGAAAATAAGCGCCTTCCTTTTTTTAAATTTAAACGTCCCCAGTGAAGTGCAGCGAATTGAATTAATTTCTAATTGAGAGATATTCGTTACCGGAGAACACTATTAATTATGCATGATTTAAAGAAAAGGAATACTTCTGTTAAACAGCATTTTTTTAACTTACTTTAAGAGTACTTTACTTAACTAGTAACTTTGCATACACTGAGCACACATCAGTATTTATTTGTACAAGAATTTAAGAGCAATTATAAAAGTGATGTCTTAAAGCACTAGTGGCTGCTATCCTCAGTGGTCATTAGATCTATTTCTTTGAGTGTAACGCCATAGAAGAAACTGTATCTTCCAGTCAGGATCTCTTGATATTATTGCCGTGGAAGCATTCGTACCTAAACTATTGGTTGGCCAAAGTGTTTATAGATAGTACGTTAAATATATAAAACTTCCTGGCAGATTAAAACTGTGTGCCGGAGCGAGACTCGAACGCGGGACCTCTGCCTTTCGCGGGCAAATGCTCTACTAACAGAGCTACCCAAGCACGACTGACGCCCCGTCCTCACAGCTTTACTTCTGCCAGTACCTCGTCTCCTACCTTCCAATCCTTACAGAAGCTCTCCTCCGAACCATGTTGTTTATGGAAGGATAGTAATGGCAGTTCATTAGAATTTTGGGGTAGGTCAAAGTACTAAAGGATATTGTATAGTAAGTTTCATGAATTCTCGATTAACTGGTAGCCATACAAATATAAACCTCAACTTGAGCCCGTATTAGTGAACTCAGATCATTCTGAATTCGTGTCCACGCACACTTCTCATGTTACTTTCGTCTGGTGCCACGGAATACGGACAGGCAATATTTAGACTGAGGTGGTAGAACTGACTCACGCTGTAACACAACGAAATTTTCCAGGAGCGCCAAGTGGAGAGAGGCATACCTAGGCAGCTAAATAAACCCTCAAACAAATAAAAAGTTGGACAGGAACTAACACGCTGTTAATCAGATGACAGTTTTAGAACCCTTTGGTAATGAACATCCACAGGGGTATCCATAATTTCTCTGTCAAATGTGTTTCGTTTTTCCTTAAAATTCCGTCGCTATTTAGATAATTATCGAAATCCCTCAGAGTAAGTAAATTTCATGATGGTGATATCGAACATACTGGGGAACCAAAATCTGTTAACAGATTCCGGCTGCCGTCGTTTTGAGATGAATTGGTAATTTACTTGAAACAGTAGCAACTGCTCGTATTTTCAAGTCGTTCTTCTTCCTCGTGAAGGTATTGAGATACAGAGAGAACGGCCTTTCTGAGGGCTGGAACTGAGCCATAATAGGAAACCTCTGGGACCAAAAAGATGTGGTCACCTCCCATTTTTCAGCATGTAGGCCTTCGCCCCCGTCTTCCCAAGCAGCTGTCAATGGCTATAATCATGATTGAAATCTTCACTCTGCAGCGGAATGTGCACTGATATGAAACTCCCTGGCAGATTAAAACTGTGTACCGAACCGAGATTTGAACTTGGCAGCTTTGTCTCTCGCGGAAAGTGCTCAAGTCGTGCTTGAGTAGCTCAGCACTTACCTGCGAAAGGCAGTCTCAGTCCGGCACCCAGTTTTAATCCGCCAGGAAGTTTCATATCAGCGCACACTCCGCTGCAGAGTGAATATTTCATTCTGGAAACATCCCCCAGTTAATGGCAATGCCGTGGCTGCCCAATATTCTATCTTCCAGGAGCGCTAGTTCTGCAAGTCTCTCAGAAGAGCTTCTGTGAAGTTTGGAAGGTAGGGGACGAGGAACTGGCGAGAAGTAAAGCTGTGAGGGTGGGTCGTGAGTCGTGCTTGGGTAGCTCAGTTGGAAGAGCACTTGCCCGAGAAAGACAAATGTACCGAGTTCGAGTCTCGGTTCGGCACACAGTTTAAATCTGCCTGGAAGTTTCAACGGCTCTGTTTTTTGAAGCCGGAAGCCAACGAGAATGTGGCGCCAGTGAAGCCATAAAAGGTCTGGCCAGTGCCGCTTCAGTTTGAGCTTCCAGACAGCCCAGCGCGAATAACAGAGGATTATTGTGAAGGTGGTTCGATGAACCCTCTGCCAGACACTCAAGTGTGATTTGCAGAGTATCCATGTAGATGAAGCTGTTTAACTACGCACCTTTCCCGGTTTCCACCAAGTCAGAGAACTCCTGCACATAGAAACGGTGTCACTGCCTTACACGCTCGAATGCTGGATAGATAATCAATCTGAAATCCTGGTCGCCTGTTAACATTAAATGCGGCCTCCAATTGGGGCAATCTCCTTTCGCCAACTGCGAATTGCTAAACCTGTCGAGTACAGCCGGGTGAGAGAGCCACAATATCTACATGCTTTTCTGTTCTGCGTTGTGTTGTCACAGAGCGATGTGCCGCATTGGTAAGACGCTGAACTCGGAATAACAGCAGTCAGATCCCCGACTGGCCTTCCAAGTTTAGGTTACTCCTGACCTTAAATCGTTTCAGGAAAATGCTGCTATGGTTCCTTTGAGAAGGGAAATCTGATTTCTCCCCCCCCCCCCCCCCCCTCCTTTATTCAATTCATGCTTGGTCTGCCTCCTTAATGACGTTGTCGTCAATGGAACATTGAACCATAAACTTCCTTTCTTCTTCGTTGTGCTGTCACCCTGATACTGGCATGTCCGAAGCCTTGCACTATTTCACGATGTAACAAAAAAGTTAAAGCAATATTGTCCCAACACTATCAAGTATTTCGTTTTATGAACAAATGTAGTAAAATTCTTTCATATCAAAAATCTTGTAATATCTTCAGTTCAAAGAAATCTCGCTCCATTATTATCAGTGCGGTGGATAAGTCTTATCGTCGGAAGCCCCAATGATCAGTATTCTCACGGACATGAAAGAAAAGGTGTTTCAAAGGGAAAACATTTCTGACATCCAACCAAAAACATACACGCTGAGTTCTACATCATTCAATGGAACCACAGTATCCTCTGATTGTATACGTATTACTGGCCCTTACTCAACAGACAGACATTTTTCCAATCTTTAGCTCTACTCCAATCACATTCCTCTAAACCCTGAACACTTTTTTTAAAACTCGTAAGTACTAGCGCTGGTGTACTACTTACAGCACGTCTCCAAGTTTGCTTGATTTTTGAAGACACTGTGTTATTTAACTTTGACCATTCACCTGTTCCATCACTTAAGTTTTCAAACTTGCCAGGTAAGGTAAAGTTTACATTTATATTTATTGGTTTTTATTATGTTTAATTGTGGACCCTTTTTCTGCAGACTTTTTTTTACGAACTAAGCTCACTGTATGACTACAATAACCATAAACAGCCGCAACTAAATAATTTTAGGCCCTAAACTGAGAATCAGGAGGATGGGGTACACAGCACACAACAGGAACAACAAAGGAAGAGAAATAGACATGACTGGTTAAGGAATAATACATTTCTAAGTTGAACTCTGAATATTTTAGCATATTATACGATGAAGAGCTGCATCAAACCAGTCTCAGGACTGAAGACCAAAAACGATGAAAAAGACTGTAAGAATCTTTTCACTAAAAGTTACTGAGGGGCCAGTGATCACTGCAATCGTGTCGCATGTCCAGACCTGACAGTGTTTTTTTATGCCTAACTCATCTTATAATAATACCTCACCCTCTTCTGCCCTCCTCTTTCTATCTGTTCAAGCTAAAAGATCCTACCTAAGTTTAAGAAGGTCCACAATGTTTTTTTTTCAGTCAGTGCTCTCTGTATAAAAACCAGCAATTGACAACTGAAAAATCTACAGAGGCAAAACACACACTCAGATCAAAATATTCCAACAAAAGACGAATCTGATCTTTTGTTAGACTTGCATATAATGAAACAATTTTGCATCAGAGCTTGTCCATGAAAAAATGTGCGAGAAACAATGATGGAGCCAGCACACAATCAGGTCCATTCAAGGCTAATGTTATGCGGTAACTGGCCGTAACAGGCATAATCGTGTTAGTACAAATATTCGTATAACGCGAGATTGCCATACAAAGACATGAGATTACTATTAACTGTCGATAGCTGATCGGTATATGCGCCTTTCCAAACAACCATACCCGGCAGATCGCCGAAGCAACTCAATTTAACGTAATTACGGGCTACTGACCGAGGGACTGTTTCTTCCGTTTTAACAGAAGTCAGTTACATGCATCGCGATCTACTGCGGCCGAATGGCAATATAATGACGGGAAGTGCGTGGCACCGAAGGTGGACAGTCGTTGCACGTCAGTCAGAAGCAAGGCAAGAGATACAGCCAGGCAGAAAAAAAAATGCACAACGGACCCTCACGATCTTGTGGTTGTTCCGAAGCAAAGGAATTGAGCATGTTAGTTTCCTTTCGAACAAGAATTAACAAAGAAGTTAAAGCAGAATGTCTCGTATTCCTATTTTAACTGTGGCACCAAATTTTCAGAATGGAATAAATTTAAGATTTGTTTCCGTAATAGAATTTCTGTGTGCCTGTGTTAACGCTCGGGCGTGTCGAACTTTGACGTGGACGTTGCCAGTCCTTATGTGGGTAGTTACAAGCCAACTGAATGGAAGTCAGAACGCAGTGATCTGTTATTTCAACGAAACGTTCTCACACTCGCTCAGCTTACTACTTGGAAGACAATGTGAAGGCGTTGGACGTACTGATTAGGTCACCCCAACACCAATTTTTACGAGTGAAAGAAGAACGCTAATGTATTTTCATTTGTAATTCCAACGATTCGATTTGCATACAAAGAGCTGACACAATCATTTTGTTGTGTGTACGGTTCGTGGTATGATCACATCAACTCCGATGACAATTACAATTATACATAATACGCTAAGGAAATTTAAGAGAAGTGAGAGATGATGAGAAAAGCAAATTACTAGGCGGGACTGGGACAGGATGCCAAAGCTAACGGCAGAAAATGATAGATTACTTGTGACGTGGCGTATTAGGTGGGCAGAAGAGCCACGTGCACAAACAGAGATCGGGGTTTCGAATCCAGCTAGTCACTGCGATTTTTACACAGGTCTTTCTTACCGTATGACCATCATTTTCGATATGCTTTTGTTCTCTACAGCGAATGAATGTGTCATACTGTTTTGGTTGGCACATATCCCGCTAGTCTAAAAAGTTTCGACAAAAGAGAGGGGGGAGAGAGGGAGAGAGAGGGAGTGTAGCATTACATTTGGGTACAGTCGGGTCTACTTTACGACATGTGAGTCTAGGGGAGTCGAAACAAGTAGTGATCCATGGCGTCATATCAAATTGAGATTTTTTTATACATGTAATTCACTTCTAGATTTTATTGTCTATTTGCAGAGTAAAAAATTTAATTATGTACAACATTTAATAGGTAATGAGTTTTAATGAGATAGATATAAAGATGTTTTGACATAGCAAGTCCCCTTGTTGCATTATGCATGGTGTGTTCTCTCTTTGTAAGAAAAACAAAACTTGCGTGTTGATTCCGTGTTAATCGAGTAGTCGTTGAGTGCGGATTTTCTGTAACTTTCATGAATGAACATAGAATTGTTAATTTACAACCCGGACTTTGGTTCAAACAAATCGCGCGTGAATTCTCAAATTTCGGAGCGGAATTTAAGATACTCGGTTGGATATCGGGCGTTATCGTCAGGTGTGTGATTCAGTAACATTAACCACAATTTGCGGACATTAGCTTGGTAATAACTATCAAAGACTTATATGAGCGGCATAGTAATATTTTTGATGCTTAAAACAAGCGAGAAGCGATTAACAGTCGGGATACGACAAATATTAATTATTGCATAGTCAGCTTGTTGATACGTTGCTTAGAAATTCATAAACGGACAGTGATAGAATTACTGAAACGATCTTTTAAGCATCAATGACCACTACAGACACATTAGAAACTTATTACTTATTGCTCTATGCGTGACTTCTGGATTGGATGACTTTTTCAGCTAATTGGTATTAATAAACTTCTTTCGAGGTTGAAACTTCATCAATAGTGTCAAGCTCATTCAGTTAAGTAGAACGATAGATAAAACTAGCTACCCTACAATTTATAGTTTTAAAAGAAAAGGAGAGCACATACCTGTTTTTCTTTTGAGAAATGTTCGTACTTCTTTCATCAGTCTTCTCAAACCAGAGGCACGAGTGACACTCCCTCACAGCACTAATGTACGATATCGTGAACCACCACACACATGTGACCTCTTCTCACTACATTTCTGCATTGAAAGCCCAGAGATACAGCCCCGGTACGAAGAAGGAAGAAAGAAGAGGAACGATCCGCGAAAGAAACGGAGCAAAAAGAGAAGGGGAGGTCACAAGAGAGAGAGAGAGAGAGAGAGAGAGAGAGAGAGAGAGAGAGAGAGAGAGAGAGAGAGAAGTTAAGATGGTGGTTTTAATGCACGAGGCGTTCTACACCGTCTCTCTCTACTTGTGTACAATGTACACACAACCGTGTGAAACTGTCAGAAAAGACCCTCTTTGCGATGTAGTTCAACTCGACTCGCGAATCACATTCGTATCTTTTCTAGCCTTGGCGAATTATCAGAGACGCATTCTGCACTTACGTGTTTTGTTGTAAGCTTTAGCATTTCAATCAAATCGCGGCAGGCGTCAACGTGTCTTGTTTTTTCTCGGGATTCAAGATGTGTGGGACAAACTTTCGACGTACTTTCCTCTTTTCAAAACATTGTGGAGAATGTCTTGAACACTGGACTTAGAGATGTTCAGTTCGTTGCTCAGTTCAAATTTGGGACGTAACAACGCTGATACACCACAGCCAGATGTCAAGTACTTAAGGCTGTCTACTCACAACAGACTGATGGGATGCACGTCTGTTGTTTACAGTTGTTAGTTCAAGCTCCCACCGTAGTTACTGCTCTGACGTCGGCTATACGCCAAGAGTAATCTCAGTCTCAGATGTTTCTCGACAGACGGTGCAAGGCTATGGAAATAAATACCTTCGAGTACATACGGCTTGAATGTGCTACTCTTAAATTTGCTTTACGTAAATTTTCCCCCTTTGTTTAGAGAATTTACTAACAGAACAGAAATTCTTACTTAGTTACACGTCAGCAGCAGTGACTTTTATTTCTTTCGATCCTTGTCTGGGTTATTTGATCCATCCAGAAGGAGATCGCCATCATGCTTAGCAATGCTGATTTGAGGTCCAAGCTTTCTGTATGAAACAATAGAGCCATGCTGCTATTGTGTAATAGTGGAACCATTTACGTCAGAATAAACACACGGAATAATGCGCTTGCTATATGACTGCTGTTACAGGTCTAAACCCAAAGAGAGTCAGCTTACGACTGATGCTAACGTGAAAATGGTAAGCTTCTTTTCATTGTTCTGTCAGTTTGTTTGAAAGATTTGTCTTTAAATATCTTGCGGTCGTGGTAGGGGATGAAGGAATCGGCAATTGTTTTAAATTTTAATGTCCATTTAACCTCCTAAACTGTCATTGGCTAAATTTCAGATTTAATTTTTCAACAAAACAATACTTCCTCAATAAATAGCGAGGCTTGAATAGTTTTCACTCTAGGTTTATCATCGCATTTACCAGTAGTGATGAACGATAATGCATGGATGTCATTTGTTTTATTTACGATTACATTGATATTTGAGTTATATTGCGTAAGCATTTCAAAGCTGATTAGATTTTTTGTGGTCTTTTATTTAGGCAGATTAGCGTAACAACAATGTGAAAACAGATCACTTTTTGTATTTTATGCAATCGGGTGATGTTGATGATATTAGATTAGGAAATGAGACGCTTAAAGTAGTAAATGAGTTTTGCTATTTGGGGAGCAAAATAACTAATGATGGTCGAAGTAGAGAGGATATAAAATGTAGACTGGCAATGGCAAGGAAGGCGTTTCTATAGAAGAGAAATTTGTTAACATCAAGTGTAGATTTAGGTGTCAGGAAGTCTGTTTCTGAATGTATTTGTATGGAGTGTAGCCATATATGGAAGTGAAACATGGACGATAAATAGTTTAGACAAGAAGAGAATAGAAGCTTTCGAAATGTGGTGCTACAGAAGAATGCTGAAGATTAGATTGGTAGATGACATAACTAATCAGTAGGTATTGAATAGAATTGGGGAGAAGAGAAATTTGTGGCACAACTTGACTAGAAGAAGGGATCGGTTGGTAGGACATGTTCCGAGGCATCAAGGGATCTCCAATTTAGTACTGGAGGGCACCGCGGAGGGTAAAAATCGTAAGGGGAGACCAAGGGATGAATACACTAAACAGATTCAGAAGGATGTAGGTTGCAGTAAGTACTGGGAGATGAAGAAACTTGCACAGGATAGAGTAGCATGGAAAGCTGCATCAAACCAGTCTCTGGACTGAAGACCACAATAACAACAACACAACAAGCAATATTTACAGCGAGGTCTCATCAGTTAACTTCTTCCTCAGGTACTACAGCAGAAATGCGTTATCGACGTTTGTTCTCCTCCGTAATTCGTTACCAGGAAGGGTCGGAAATGAAATGAAGGTCAAGTGGTGCAGATAACAGCAATCAAACTCCTCTCCGTTCGTCACTTTCAGCACATTATTAACGAAAACATTTCTGTGAAACCTATGTGTTGTACACATTACTGCGTCACTTTTCAAACTGTTACGTTCCTGGTCATATTTGTAATTGGTTTCTTTATTTCATGTGGATATGGAGAAGACTGGAAAAAGTGAAATGGGAAGACCGAGTAAGGAATGAAGAAGTATTAAGAAGAGTTGGAGAAGAAAGAAAGATGCTGAAAGTTATCAGAAAGAGAAAACGCAACTGGATTGGACATTGAGGAGGAACTGTTTATTGATGGAAGAAATAGAAGGAATGGTGGAGGGAAACAGGGGAAGAGGAAAAAGAAGATATCAAATGCTGGACAATATAAAAGGAGACAAATATTCAGAAATGAATGGCCATGGACAGACAAAAGTTGAAGAGGCTTAACCCATGATAAGACCTGTCGTAAGGCAGAATACCATAATACTACTATTACTACTACTTCATTCAGGTGCAGAGGATGCATGCTGCTTCTTCACCGTATATCGAGCAGACATATGTTAGGAGTCAGGTTCAAATGATGTCAGCACATGAGTATGACAGGGATGATGGTGGGGTTTGAAGGGATGGCGGTTATATGTTTCTAGGAAGGAAATGTAACTAAAGCGTGTGACATATAATGGAGTTAATAGTAACTATAGTCATAAGCGTTTACTTCATAAAATTGTAAATAAAGTTTTCTCACCACCTTTATCATTCGTACAGCTTGTGTTAGTGGATGAGAAGCCTCTTTTGCTACATTCTTTTCACCACAGAAAATGTCCGCCTCGACAGCTGAGTGGTCAGCGCAACGGAATGCCACGTTCAGGGGCCTGGGTTCGATTCCCAGCTGGGTCGGAGATTTTCTCCGCTCAGAGACTGGGTGTTGTGTTCTTCGTCATCATATCATCCCCGTCGGCGCGCAAGTTGCCGAAGTGGCGTCAACTAAAAAGACTTGCACCAAGCGACCGGTCTACCCGACGGGAGGCCCCAGCCACACGACGTTTATCTGCCACAGAAAATCGCTATGTACACTGTCTCATAGAAAGTATTCGGACATCTGCTAGAGGACATTAATATGGGGTGCGCTCAAACCTCGCCTCGCGGCCTGAACTCTGCAGGGGGACAATTTCAATGAGGTGCTGAAATGTCTGTGGAGGAATGGCGGGCCATTCTTCCTCAATAGCCGACAACAGAGAAGTTATTGACGCTAGGATGGGAACCGAAATCGACTTCCTAATTCACCCCAAGGTGTTCCACTGGTTTCGAGTTGGAAATCTGGGCAGACCATTCGGTTGTCCACAAACCATTGTCTCACAAGTGCTGCGTTCTGACAGGGTGCATTGTCATGCTGATGCAAAATTTATCGTCTGCGAACTGCTCCTCTACTGCAGGCAGAACACATAGCTGTAAAATGTGTTCATACCCTTCCGCATTTACCGTTTTCGCAAGCGTAATACGGGAACCACGGGCTAACCACGGAAAACACACCCGTTCCGCAACACCGCCTCCTCTGTACTTCACTGCGGGCACTTCACATGATGGCAGGTAACGTTCTCCAGGCAGTTGTCAAATTATTAAAAGAAAACTTGAGTCTCATTTCAAATAAGTACCCCAATCATACAATTATAGTCGGTGGTGACTTCAATCTGCCCCCGATTTGCTGGAAACAGTATACATTTAAAGCGGATGACAGGCATAAAACGTCATCCGAAATTTTGCTGAATGCTTTCTCAGAAAATTATTTTGAACAATTGGTTCACGAGCCCATTCGAAGCGCAAATGGTTGCGAAAGCATACGTGACCTCTTAGCAACAAACAATCCTGGACAAACAGTGAGTATCATGACAGATAGACGGATTAGCGACCACAAGGCACTTGTTGCTAGGCTGAACACCGTAACATTCACAACCTTCAAAAGGAAACCCAAAGTACGTCTATTTTGAAAAAATCTGATAAAAATGCTCTTAATGCCTTTTTAAAAGTCAGTCTCCGCCCCTACCGATCATGTAAGCGTAGAAAAGATGTGGAATCATTTCAGAGAGATAGTATCGACGGGAATTGAGAGATATATACCACAGAAATTAATAAGTAATGGTAGTGATCCCCCAAGGTGCACAAAACTGGTCAGATCGCTGTTGCAGAACAAATGAGAAAAGCATGCCAAATTTAAAAGAACGTAAGATCCCCAAGACTGGCAAAATTTTTCAGAATTTCGAAATACAGCGCGTACTTCAATGCGAATGCTTTTAATAATTTCCACAACGAAACTCTGCCTCGGAATCTGGCAGAAAACCCAATGTCGTACATAAAGCACACCAGTGGCAAGACGCTATCAACACCTTCACTGCACGATAACAACGGTGAAGTCACTGATGACAGTGCTACTAAAGCAGAGTTATTAAACACATTTTTCCGAAACTCCTTCACCAAAGAAGGCGAACTAAATATTCCTGAATTCCAATCAAGAACAACTGCCAAGATGAGAAACGTAGAAGTAGATACCCACATTGTAAATCAACCAGGTTTGTTTCACAGTATGCTGATACAATAGCTCCATATTTAGCAGTTATATACAACCGATCGCTCACAGAAAGATCCGTGTCTAAAGACTGAAAATTGCTTAAGTCACACCAATACCCAAAAAGGGGAATAGGAGTAAGCCGATGAATTACAGCCCCATATCACTAACGTCGATTTGCAGTAGGGTTTTGGAACATATACTGCGTGGAATGTCATATCCCTTAATCGGGCAGGTAGGTTAGAAAATTTAAAAAGGGAAATGGATACGTTAAAGTTAGATATAGTGGGAATTAGTGAAGTTCGGTGGCAGGAGGAACAAGACTTCTGCCGGCCGGAGTGGCCGATCGATTCTAGGCTCTACAGTCTGGAACCGAGCGGCCGCTACGGTGGCAGGTTCGAATCCTGCCTCGGGGATGGACATGAGTAATGTCCTTAGGTTAGTTAGGTTTAATTAGTTCTAAGTTCTAGGGGACTGATGACCTCAGAAGTTAAGTCACATAGTGCTCAGAGCCATTTTGAATAAGACTTCTGATCAGGTGAATACAGAGTTATACATACAAAATCAAATAGGGGTAATGTAGGGGAAGGTTTAATAATGAATAGAAAAATAGGAATGCGGGTAAACTACTATAAACAGCGTAGTGAACGCATTATTGTGGCCAAGAGAGATACGAAGCCCACGCCTACCACAGTAGTACAAGTTTATATGCTAACTAGCTCCGCAGATGATGAAGAGACTGATGAAATGTATGATGACATAAAGGAAATTATTCATATAGTGAGGGGAGACGAAAATTTAATAGTCATGGGTGAGTGGAATTCGACCGTAGGAAAGGGAAGGAAACGTAGTAGGTGAATATGGAATGGGAGTAGGAATGAAAGAGGAAGCCGCCTGATAGAATTTTGCACAGAGCATAACTTAATCATAGCTAACACTTGGTTCAAGAATCACGAAAGAAGTGTGTCCACATGGATGAAGCCTGGAGACAGTGGAAGGTATCAGATAGATTATATAATGGTAAGACAGAGATTCAGCAGCCAGGTTTTAAATTGTAACACTTTTTGCACGGGCAGATGTGGACTCTGACCACAATCTCTTAGTTATGAACTGTAGATTAAAACTGAAGAAACTAGAAAAAGGTGGGAAATTGAGGAGTGGGACCTGGATAAACTGAAAGAACCAGAGTTGTACAGAGCTTCAGGGAGAGCATTAGGGAACGATTGACAAGAATGGGGAAAGAAATACAGTAGAAGAAGACTGGGTAGCTTTGAGAGACGAAATAGTGAAGGTATCAGATGATCAAGTAGGTAAAAAGACAAGGGCTAATAGAAATCCTTGAGTAACAGGAGAAATATTGAATTTGATTGATGAAAGGAGAAAATATAAGAATGCAGTAAATGAAGGAGGCAAAAAGGAATACAAACGTCTCAAAAATGAGATCGACAGGTAAGTGCAAAATGGCTAAGCAGGCATGGCTAGAGGACAAAAGTAAGGATGTAGAGGCGCAATTGTAAATAAACAGACCTTTGGAGAAAAGATAACGACTTGCATGAATATCAAGAACTCAGATGGAAACCCAGTTCTAAGCAAAGACGGGAAAGCAGGAAGGTGGAAGGAGTATATAGAGGGTCCATATAAGGGCGATGTACTTGAGGACAATATTATAGAAATGGAAGAGAATGTAGATGAAGATGAAATAGGAGATATGATACTGCGTGAAGAGTTTGACAGAGCACTGAAAGACCTAAGTCGAAACAAGGCGCCAGGAGTAGACAACATTACATTAGAACTACTGACGGCCTTGAGAGAGCCAGTTCTGACAAAACTCTACCATCTGGTGAGCAAGATGTATGAAACAGGGGACATACCCTCAGACTTCAAGAAGAATATAATAATTCCAATCCAAAAGAAAGCATGTGTTGCCAGATGTGAAAATTACCGATCTATCAGTTTAATAAGCCACGGCTGCAAAATACTAACATGGATTCATTACAGACGAATGGAAAAACTGGTAGAAGCCGACCTCGGGGAAGATCAGTTTGGATTCCGTAGAAATATTGGAACACGTGAGGCAATACTGACCCTACGACTTATTTTAGAAGCTAGATTAAGGAAAGACAAATCTACGTTTCTAGCATTTGCAGACTAAGAGAAAGCTTTTGACAATGTTGAATGGAATACTGTCTTTCAAATTCTGAAGGTGGCAGGGGTAAAATACAGAGAGCGAAAAGCTATTTGCAATTTGTACAGAAACCAGATGAAAGAGTCGAGGGGCATGAAAGGAAAGCCGTGGTTGGGAAGGCAATTTGACAGGGTTGTAGCCTATCCCCGATGTTTTTCAATCTGTATATTGAGTAAGCAGTAAAGGAAACAAAAGAAAAATTCGGAGTAGGAATTAAAATACATGGAGAAAAAATAAAAAAATGAGGTTTGCCGACGCCATTGCAATTCTGTTAGAGACAGTAAAGGACCTGGTTGAACGGAATGGACAGTGTCTTGAAAGGAGGGTATAAGATGAACATCAACAAAAGCAAAATGAGGATAATGGAATGTAGTCGAATTAAATCGGATGATGTTCCGGGAATTAAATTATGAAATGAGACACTTAAAGTAGTAAAGGAGTTTTGCTATTTGGGGAGCAAAATAACTGATGGTGGTCGAAGTAGAGGGGATATAAAATGTAGACTGGCAATGGCAAGGAAAGCGTTTTTGAAGAAGAGAAATTTGTTAACATCGAGTATAGATTTAAGTGTCAGGAAGTCGTTCCCGAAAGTATTTGTATGGAGTGTAGCCATGTATGGAAGTGAAACGTGGACGATAAATAGTGTAGCAAGAAGAGAATAGAAGCTTTCGAAATGTGGTGCTACAGAATAATGTTGAAGATTAAATGGGTAGGTCACATAACTAATGCGGAGGTACTGAATAGAATTGGCGAGAAGAGAAATTTGTGACACAACTTGACTAGAAGAAGGGATCGGCTGGTAGGGCAATTTATGAGGCATCAAGGGATTTCCAATTTAATATTGGAGGGCAGCGTGGAGGGTAAAAATCGTAGAGGGAGACCAAGAGATAAATACACTAAACAGATTCAGAAGGATGTAGGTTCAGTAGGTACTGGGAGATGAAGAAGCTTGCGCAGGATAGAGTAGCCTGGAGAGCTGCATCAAACCAGTCTCAGGACTGAAGACCAACAACAACAACAACAACAACAACAACAACATGTACAGAACAAAGCACAAGATACGTGTATAGTGTGTAGACTGTATGATGAGCCTATAACCTCCACTGCATTAATGCTACTAATTGAGACAAAGTAAATATTGGTAATTTATATAATTAGTATTAGTCTTACAAAATTATGATAATAGTAATAGTACTTGAAACTGTCCACCTGTTCTAACTTTGTTCCTCCTATTTGGCACTCAGTCCGTTTATATTTCTTTCCCACTGACATTACTTTCGTTTTGGAGATGCTAATCTTCATACCATAGTCCTTACATTTCTGATCTAGCTCTGAAATATTACTTTGCAAACTTTCAATCGAATTTGCCATCACAACTAAGTCATCCGCATATGCAAGACTGCTTATTTTGTGTTCACATATCTTGATCTCACCCAGCCAGTCTATTGTTTTCAACATATGATCCATAAATAATATGAACAACAGTGGAGACGGGTTGCAGCCTTGTCTTACCCATGAAACTACTCTGAACCATGAACTCAATTTACCGTCAACTCTAACTGCTGCTTGACTATCCATGTAAAGACCTTTAATTGCTTGCAAAAGTTTGCCTCCTATTCCATAATCGCGTAGAACAGACAGTAACTTCCTGCTAGGAACCCGGTCATATGTCTTTTCTATAATTCGTAATTTTACAGTATAAAGAAGCATACTATCAATTTTGATAATGATGTGTTCTATACTTTTTAGCTAGTCAGCATGCAAACGTAAAAAAATGTCATTTCGAGATAAATGCGTCTAGATTAGATTAGAGATTAGATTAGATTAATACTAGTTCCATGGATCATGAATACGATATTTCGTAATGATGCAGAACGAGTCAAATTTTCCAATACATGACATAATTAAGTTAATTTAACAACATAATTAAGTTAATATAACAACTTTTTAATTTTTTGTTTTTTGTTTTAATTTTTTTGAAAGATAAATTCTCGAAAACTAGAAATGAAATGAAGTTAATAATAGAGTAAAAGGCTCACCGATTAATCTGTGACTCCAGCACCATATAGTAAACCATCTTCTTCCACATGGTTTTCGTTTTGCGCTTGCAGAGGTGCTTTCCTAGCTTTCCGACCTCCCTTCGATTCCAATGAACTACGTCGATCCTACCGGCTCACGCGCTGCTTATCCATTTGTTCGGCATAATTGAAGTTTTGCATGCCTACTACAATTCATGCTCCGTTGATGACCATCAGGGGGGACGAATTTCCTTCATTGAGTAAACCCACTGGTAAATACGACGCCAATTCAACGACTTAAGAGTCCGGAGTGCAAGTGTTTAGGAGCTAATCGCCAAATAGTGTGGAACTTCCCCTTAGAAAAACTAATGAATTACTGTGCTGATAAACCTCTTACATTATTTGATTTTCAAACAGCTGAGCAGAAATGAACGTACTGAGATATTTCGCTATTTAGCTATTCTGATCAACACTAAACTGACACACAATATTTTTAGCTTAACGCAATCTGACTTTCAAAATCCCTACAAAAGAATGGCCCTGACTAACAATAACCTATACTTTTCATAAATCACTTACCTCACAAAAATCTTCGTCACTCGAACTACTGCAGTACAGCGAGCGCCACACTGCCAGCTAAATAAAAGATTCTAACTACTGAAGGCACTAACTACTGATAGGCATAGTCAGCAAATGAAAGATTTTGATAGAGGACAAACAATGTATTCACCTTAATAATGTTCAAAGGACGTCATATGTATGTATCAGTTCATGATATCCAATAATGCAAATTTACTCTTTCTAATGGACACACGTCCAGATCATCCGCTCTCTAAACTTCGCCATCTCTCTCCCCACATCCACCACTGCTGGCGGCTGACCTCCAACTGCGCAACGCTACGCGCTGTTGACATCCAACACTACAATGGGGAATATTGCAACACTGCCGACCAGCCTCAGACTGCACACAGCACAGTCAGTGATTTTCATACAGAGCGCTACGTGGCGTTAACAATATAAAAACCTAAACCACCTACTTACAAGTGGAATTAAAACTTTCATTATCATTTTGTGTGTGTGACCACCTAAACATCTCTCCAGTAATTCATCCCTTGATAAATCTTCATATATTGGAAGAATTTCCTTCTGTACGTCGGGGTGCAATGGTGCAGGGTGCGGTTCATGTTCCATTCCAAGGGCTGTTCGTTTCTGACACTCCCACCAGCTGTCATCTCCTCCTGGGTAATACTCGTTTGGAGCATTTTCATCAGTGGAAATCATAGCTTAGTATGTCTGCCCTATCGGGGCTCGAGCCTGTACGCGATGGGCGCTCGGTACTACGGCTCATAAAATCTAAACAAATGCGAATTTCGCTCTGAAATTTTGACAGAGTGTTCTTGGATAGTTAAGCTAACGAGTCATGCAATTAAAAAAATCGTATTTTTTGAACCTTCTAATGTGGTTTCTCACCTCACGTTAAACACCGCATCACGGCTGTTACTTGCTCTCCGCTAGACGCGTTCGAGCCCCTCCTTCCCGCTCGCACGTTCTCTCTCTCTGCACTGGCCGCTGGTGCTCTCACGCGACGCCAGGAACTCGGCGGACCGGCGCCGGAGTTGTTAATTGGCTTCCCCTGTCGCTGGCAGGCCTCGTCCAAACACGGCCGCAAGTTTAGCGTGCCGCCGCCGCCGCCGCCGCAGACAAGGGCCCTTGGCCGGCTCTCGTTTCATTACCGGCACACCGACCAGCCAGCCAGCCAGCGCGATCGGCCGCCGCATTTCCAGCCTCTCCAGGCCAGTGGCTGGCTAACCGGCTCAGCGAGGGGGCACTCAGCAGAGACGTAAACAGGAGTGACGGTGCTAGTTCGTGTAAGCAGTAAGTGAGACTATCGAGGCTTCTGTACACTGACATGCGAAACAGCTGCCAGCAGCAGCCGCAGAGAGAGTCGTGTTTTTGGGGCCAAATGGAGGAGCATTTCAAGTGGTTTGCACTACGTGGATCTACATTAATAGAGAGCAGTTGTTCTTACGCTGTCCAGGGCAGGATCCAAAGTGAGTCATCACTTCAGCTTTCGTGGAAGGAAGTAGAAGAATTCCTTCTGTACAGACTGCAATCAATACTTCTCGAAGATAATTTAGGACCGTCTCTGCAACTACAAGGAACACCAAACAACCTCTTCATGCTCGTGTAGGAGACATGTAGTAACAAAAAAGGCTACATCATCTACAGGTACAGGTACATGTATGACACAACATACGTGGTAGATGAACCTCAGAACAAAATACAACGATTATATAAATGCTATACACAAAAATATAACGTTTCCAGTAGAAGAAGAACAAGAAAACATACCCAACTTTTTAGACATACACTATGTGATTTAAAGTGTCCGGACACCTGGCTGAAAGTGACTTACGAGTTCATGGCGCCCTGCATCGGTAATGCTGGAATACAGTATGCTTTTAGCTCACCCTTAGCCTTGATGACAGCTTCCACTCTCGCAGATATACGTTCAATCACGTGCTGGAAAGTTTCTTGAGGAATGGCAGCCCATTCTTCATGGAGTGCTGCACTGCGGAGAGTTATCCATATTGGTCGATGAGGCCTAGCACGAAGTCGGAGTTCCAAAACATCCCAAAGGTGTTCTATAAGATTCAGGTCAGGACTCTGTGCAGGCCAGTCCATTACAGGGATGTTATTGACGCGAACCACTCCGCCACAGGCCGTGCATTATTAGCAGGTGCTCGATCGTGTTGAAAGATGGAATCGCCATCTCCCAATTGCTCTTCAACAGTGGGAAGCAAGAAGGTGCATAAACATTAATATAGGCCTGTACTGTGGCAGTGCCACGCAAAATAACAAGGAGTGCAAGCGTCCTCCATGGAAAACATGACCACATTGTAACACCACCGCCTCCGAATTTTACTGATGGCACTACACTTGCTGGCAGATGATGTTCACTGGGCATTCACCATACCCACACCTTGCCATCAGATCGTCACATTGTATACCATGATTCGTCACTCCACACAACGTTTTTCCACTGTTCAATCGTCCAATGTTTACCCTCCTTACACCAAGCGAGGCATCGTTTGGCATTTACCGGCGTGATGTGTGGGTTATGAGCAGCCGCTCGACAATGAAATCCAAGTTTTCTCACCTCCCGTCTAACTGTCGTAGTACTTGCAGTGGATTCTGATGCAGTTAGGAATTCCTATGTGGTGGTCTGGATAGATGTCTGCCTATTACACACTATGATCCTTTTCAAATGTCGGCGGTCTTTGTCAGTCAGAAGACGAGGTCGGCCTGTACGCTTTTGTGCTGTACGTGTCCCTTCTTGTTTCCACTTCACTTCACATCGGAAAAGTGGACCCAGGGATGTTTAGGAGTGTGGACATCTCCCGTACGGACGTATGACACAAGGGACACCCAGTCACCTGACTACCTTCGAAGTCCGTGAGTTCCGCAGAGCGCCCCACTCTGCTCTCTCACGATGACTACTGAGGTCGCTGATATGGAGTACCTGGCAGTAGGTGGCAGCAAAATGCACCTGATATGAAAAATATATGTTTTTAGGGGTGTGCGGATACTTTTGATCACATAGTTTAAGAAAATACAGTTACAACGACAAATTTTGACATATGCAGAAAGCCCACTTCAGCAGACACGATTATAAATGCAATGTCAAAACAGCCACAGAACCAAACAATCTGCAGTCCTATGGATGTTAAACAGACTCAATAGGATTCCCCTAAGCGCTTTCGACTATAATTTTGTGTGCCTCACTTTCGATTATCAAAAAGCGTAATAAAACAGATAGCAACAAAAAAATACAGGCCAAGAAAAAAAAATGAACATTATAAAACAAGTAGAAAAAAAAGAGCTCCTTACTTATGAAAAAATGTACTGTAGATACAAAGCACTAAAACACATTAAACAACTCGTTAATGACCAGATAAATTTTGAAAACCAGATACTGTACAAAATCTTAAAGAAATGATACACAGAAATCTTCCCCTCTCACTATGTCCGTCCCTCTCTCTCGGACTTTCTCTCTCTCTCTCTCTCTCTCTCTCTCTCTCTCTCTCTGTCTGTCTCCCTCACCGTGCTGTTTTATCTACTCTCCTCTCCTGTTTCTTCATCTCATCACCAACTCGTTGTCCCTCTTCTTACCTTGCATTCCGTGCATTCAGTGTTCACTACCTTAACTAATATTTGCTCTCCTTTCTCCCCTCACCTCAGCTCCACACCCAGCCATATTTTCAACTCCACCCTGCTCCTTCATTTCACTTACGTTTTAAATAAATGCGTATGAACATAATTAAACGGCATAATAATCGTAAGACAAATCGCGGATGCAGAGAACTTTTTTAGATCAAGTGAAACCCAGAACTGTGCAGTCGGGTGACACTTCTTGATGTGAGCGAAGATCGAGAATGGAATATCGTAAGTAAAATCTTGTTGTTGTTGTTGTTGTTGTGGTCTTTAGTCCTGAGACTGGTTTGATGCAGCTCTCCATGCTACTCTATCCTGTACAAGCTTCTTCATCTCCCAGTACCTACTGCAGCCTACATCCTTCTGAATCTGTTTAGTGTATCCATCTCTTGGTCTCCCTTATCGATTTTTACCCTCCATGCTGCCCTCCAATACTAAATTGGTCATCCCTCGATGTCTCAGATCATGTCCTACCAACCGATCCCTTCTTCTAGTCAAGTTGTGCCTCAAGCTCCCCTTCTCCCTAATTCTATTCAGTACCCCCTCATTAGTTATGTGATCTACCCATCTAACCTTTTCATTCTTCTGTAGCACCACATTCTACTCTCTTCCTGTCTAAACTATTTATCGTTCACGTTTCACATCCATACATGGCTACACTCCATACAAATACTTTCAGAAACGATAGCCTGACATTTAAATATATACTCGATGTTAAAAAATATTTCTTCTTCAGAAACGCTTTCCTTGCGATTGCCAGTCTACATTTTATATCCTCTCTACTTCGACCATCATCAGTTATTTTGCTCCCCAAATAGCGAAACTCCTTTACTACTTTAATTGTCTCTTTTCCTAATCTAATTCCCTCACCACTACCCGACTTAATTCGACTACATTCCATTATCCTCGTTTTGCTTTTGTTCATCTTATACCTTCCTTTCAAGACGCTGTCCATTCCGTTCAACTGCTCTTCCAAGTCCTTTGCTGTCTCTGACAGAATTACAATGTCATCGGCAAACCTCAAAGTTTTTATTTCTTCTGCATGGATTTTAATACCTACTACGAACTTTTCTTTTGTTTCCTTTACTGCTTGCTCAATATACAGATTGAATAACATCGGGAACAGGCTACAACCCTGTCTCACTCCCTTCATAACCACTGCTTCCCTTTCATACCCCGCGACTCTCTTAACTGCCATCTGCTTTCTGTACGAATTGTAAATAGCCTTTCGCTCCCTGTATTTTACCCCTGCCACCTTCAGAATTTGAAAGAGAGGATTCCAGTCAACATTGCCAAAAGCGTTCTCTAGGTCTACAAATGTTAGAAACGTTGGTTTGCCTTTCCTTAATCTAAGATAAATCGTAGTGTCAGTATTGCCTCTCGTGTTCCAACATTTCTGCGGAATCCAAACTGATCTTCCCCGAGGTCGGCTTCTATCAGTTTTTCCATTCGTCTGTAAAGAATTCCTTGTTAGTATTTTGCAGGTGTGACAAATTAAACTGATAGTTCGGTAATTTTCACATCTGTCAACACCTGCTTTCTTTGGGATTGGAATTATTATATTTTTCTTGAAATCTGAGGGTATTTTGCCTGTCTCATACATCTTGCTCACCAGATGGTAGAGTTTGGTCAGTACTGGCTCTCCCAAGGCCGTCAGTAGTTCTAATGGAATGTTGTCTACTCCGGGGACCTTGTTTCGACTAAGGTCTTTCAGTGCTCTGTCAAACTCTTTATGCAGTATCATATCTCCCATTTCACCTTCATCTACATCCTCTTCCATTTCCATAATATTGTCTTCAAGTACATCGCCCTTGTATAGACCCTCTATATACTCCTTCCACCTTTCTGCTTTCCCTTCTTTGCTTAGAACTGGGTTTCCATCAAAGCTCTTGATATTCATGCAAGTTGTCCTCGTTTCTCGAAAGGTCTAATTTTCCTATCTTACCCCTAGTGAGATAAGCCTCTACATCCTTACATTAGTCCTCTAGCCATCCCTGCTTAGCCATTATGCACTTCCTGCGAACTCATTTTTGAGACGTTTGTATTCCTTTTTGCCTGCTTCATTTACTGCATTTTTATAATTTCTCCTTTCATCAATTAAATTCAATATTTCTTTTGTTACCCAAGGGTTGCTACTAGCCCTCGTCTTTTTACCTATTTGATCCTCAGCTGCCTTCACTATTTCATCCCTCAAAGCTACCCATTCTTCTTCTACTGTATTTCTTTCCCCCATTCCTGTCAATTGTTCCCTTATGCTCTCCCTGAAACGCTGTACAACCTCTGGTTCTTCAGTTTATCCAGGTCCCATCTCCTTAAATTCCCCCTTTTTGCAGTTTCTTCTGTTTTAATCTACAGTTCATAATCAACAGATTGTGGTCAGAGTCCACATCTGCCCCTGGAAATGTCGTACAATTTAAAACCTGGTTCCTAAATCTCTGTCTTACCATTATGTAATCTAACTGATATCTTCTAGTATCTACAGGTTTCTTCCATGTATACAACCTTCTTTCATGATTCTTGAACCAAGTGTTAGCTATGATTAAGTTACGCTCTGTGCAAAATTCTACCAGGCGGCTTCCTCTTTCATTCCTTTCTCCCATTCCATATTCACCTACTATGTTTCCTTCTCTCCCTTTTCCTACTCTCGAATTCCAGTCACACACGACTATTAAATTTTCGTCTCCCTTCACTACCTGAATAATTTCTTTTATCTCATCACACATTTCATCAATTTCTTCGTCATTGTTTCAGAAAGGTAAAGTAGTTCGGAGATGGCAAACTGGAAAACTAGGTGAATCGTTCAATGATGGTATTTGAATCCTAGCAACGACCTTGTTGATCATGGATGACTAATCAACCATGGTACTGTCGCGAAGCAAGAAAAAAATCAAAAGTGAAGACTTCCGAGTGAAGTTTTTTATCCGAGTTAGCAAGCGATGTGTCGCTTCATCATACAATTAGTCCAAAAAATGGTTCAAATAGCTCTGAGCACTATGGAACTGAACTTCTGAGGTTATCAATCCCCTAGAACTTAGAACTACTTAAAGCTAACTAACCTAAGGACATCACACACATCCATGCCCGAGGCAGGATTCGAACCTGCGACCGTAACGGTTACGCGGTTCCAGACTGAAGCGCCTAGAACCGCTCGGCCACAACGGCCGGCTACAACTAGTTGTTTTAAATTCCACACGAGATTCCCTCCGCCACACACTGTCAGGTGGCTTGCGGAATATAGATGTAGATATAGATGATTTCTTTGTAAAAGGGAAGTAGTACTCGAGAATGGAGTGAGATAGGGTTGTAGTCTACCTTCAGTCTTTTTCAGTTAGTGCTGTACTTTGAGAAGCCAGCAAAGGAAATCAAGAAAAATCTGGCAACTGTATTAAAATTCAGGGAGAAGAAACCAAAAAATTGGGGTCTATTTCTGTGAGGCGGAAAAGAAGTTGAAAGATCGGTTAATGGAATCGATAGTATCTTGAAAATAGCTTTGAAGACAAGTTATAAAATTAATACCAATAGACGTGAAAAGGTAATGGAATACAATCTAATTAAATAAGGCGGTGCTGGGAGAATTTGAGTGGGAAAGTAATAAATGCATTGTAGTTTTTGGGCACCAAAACATCTGACGGTGATCGATGTACAGAAAATATAAAATGCAGACTGTCAATAGAAAGAAGAGCATTTTTGAAAAAGAGATATTTGTTGACACCCAGTATATAAATTGAAGTGACAGGAAATCTTTAAAGAAGGTATTTGCCTGGATTCTGGTCTTGTTCAAAACAGAAACGTGGACCACAAACAATACAGCCATAAAACATACAGTACGAATTTCTGAAATGTAATCCGAGAGAAGAACCGTGAAGGTCATATAGGTAGATCAAAAACTAATGAAGAGGTACTGAACTGAACTGGGAATAAAAGAAATTTATGGATCAACGTGACTAAAAGATAGGACACGTCATAAGGCTTAATGGAACCAAATTGTTGATGGTGTAGAGCACCCAGCCCAAAATTGATCTTACGTTACTTTACTCAAAAAGTACCGATTCGTCATGCTTCCGCAAAACACACGGTACTCCTGTTTTCTGGTGAGCTGACGAAGTGTTCATGTAGAGCATTAGTTTTTGAAGTTTACTTCAAACGACTTGCATTCGCTAAGATATTTCTATTTTCGCCATCAGTTACGTCGGTTTGCATTTTAAAGTACTTTCGTTTGTTTTGTATTGCAAACCGATGTATGTTGAGGTGGAAATGCAAACATTTTTGCGAATACAATTCGTTGGAAGAAAACTGCAAAAGCAAATGCTCCAGATGGACATCTCACTGCAACTCACCAGTGAACCAGTGTATCATATGGTTTGAAGAAGGCCTGAAAACCGTCTCATGATGAACTGTGAAATTCGGACCCAATTTGTGGCTAGTCGCCGTACGTCAACAGTTTATTTCATTTAGCAAGCACCATCTCCAATCATATCTTTATTTGCCAAAACTGCATCCCGGCGGGGTCAGGGATTTTCTCTGCCTCGTGATGGCTGGGTGTTGTGTGACGTCCTTAGGTTAGTTAGGTTTAAGTAGTTCTAAGTTCTAGGAGACTGATGACCACAGTAGTTAAGTCCCATAGTGCTCAGAGCCATTTGAACCATTTGAATCAAAACTGCAAAACCGTTAATTTGGTATTGGAGGGAAATATGGAAGATTAAAACTGCAAAGGGAAACCCATACTTGACTTTTGCAAGCGGGCTCAAATGTATGTACGTTGCAATGATTCTACTTTATACGAGACGTCTTCACATTTTAGCAAGGAATACTTTTCTACTGTCTCTCAATATTGCAGTTAATAAGGTATCTACCTACGCTGTTCAATCGTCATCTAATAATTTAGGTTACATCTACATCTAGCTGACTACTCTGCAGTTCACAATGAAGTGCCTGGCAGAGGGTTCAGTGAACCATCTTCAAGCTGTTCAAATGGTTCAAATGGCTCTGAGCACTATGCGACTTAACTTCTGAGGTCATCAGTCGTCTAGAACTTAGAACTACTTAAACCTAACTAACCTAAGGACATCACACACATTAATGCCCGAGGCAGGATTCGAACCTGCGACCGTAGCGGTCGCTCGGCTCCAGACTGTAGCGCCCAGAACCGCACGGCCACTCCGGCCGGCCCTTCAAGCTGTCTCTCTACCGTTTCACTCTCGAAAGGATTGCGGGGAAAGCGACCACTCGAATTTTTCTGTGCGAGCCCTGATTTCTCTTATTTTATCGTGATGATCATTTCTCCCTAAGTAGGTGGTTGCCAACAGAATGTTTTCGCAATCGGAGGAGAAAACTGGTGACTAAAATTTCATGAGAAAATCCCGTCTCAACGAAAAACGCCTTTGTTTTAATGATTGCCACTCCAGTTCACGTATCATGTCTGTAGCACTATCTCCCCTACTTCGCGATAATACAAAACGAGCTGCCCTTCTTTGAACTTTTTCGATGTCATCCGTCAGTCCCACCTGATACGGATTCCACACCGTACAGCAATATGGCGGACAAGCGTGGTGTGAGCCGCCTCTTTAGTAGACGTGTTGCATCTTCTAAGTGTTCTGCCAATGAATCGCAGTCTTTGGTTTGCTCCACCCACAACAATATCTATGTGATCGTTTTAGTTTAGGTTATTTGTAATTGTAATCCCTAAGTATTTAGTTCAATTTACAGCCTTCAGATTTATGTAACTTATCGTGTAATCGATACCTAACTTCAGAAATGAGTCCTAGAAACCTGTACAGTACCCTCTGCGATTCCGCTTGAACATCTTCTACTGAGTCAAATAATGGCTATTTCAATTTGATTCTCATCTTGGGGAAGAGAGAGATCAGAGCGGGCAGAGAACAGTTCTCATCATGCGTCTTCGGAGTGTTTCACGGTGTCATGCCACAACACTATATCCTCGGATGTTCGACAACCTGAAATCGTGATCGAGTGTAAAAACAGCTGGCAGGAAAAGCGTCGCGCTTTTGCAGGACGTTTCAGGAGGAATGTGATATACTTTAGGAAGTGATAGTGTAGAATAACTAGAATAAAACATCGTTCGTAAAACGTGTCCAATCGTTGGTGGTTATAGAGTTGTAGGTGTTAGAATAAAACTCAGACGAATAGTCATAGAACGCATTAAACAGAGGCAAATGATTAAGTACAGTGCTGATATTCATAAATTCCAAAGTGCTGTTCAATGCACTGTGGAATTCTCTTGAGAACGCCATCTTTAGATCTTACGATGTGTCGGTTCTAGGTCGCTAGTGGCGTGTCCGGGCACATGCGTCTATTGTCAACTCTCACTGCCCATCATGCAGTCGTCGTTTGAATTCACTATAGTGCGAAGTGGCGCAGTCGTTAGCACAGTGGGTAATTAGAATTCGGAAGAAAAAGGTCAGACTTAGTCTTCCTTCGGTTTCTCAATATTGGGTAAACAAGTGTTCCGATGGTTTCTTTGAAGAGTACACGGTCGTTTTCCTCTTCTCTCTTTCGCCCAAACCTACTGGGTCGGTGCATAACTTCGTAGCATTTTTCCATACATTTTATAAACGCAAGAGATACACATAGTATGGACTTAAGTCATCAGTAATATATTCTCCTTTACTATGTACAACAATCAGACGAGGGCTGACGAGACTTTTCGATTCTGCGACTGTAGGAATCACGTGGTTTTCAGGAGAAGAAATCGTCGAGCCATGTTCGGAGATCATTTTCACCCGCAGGGGAAGCTCCTTGGAGGCTGTTGGATAGAGAGCGGGAAAAGACGAAAATTTGAGTGTGCAAGATCAGGTCAGTAAGGTGGGTGCTGAAAGACTTCGCAAACCTACTCCTGCATAGTGTTCTTTTGTCAGTCTAGCAGAATGTGGGCCGCCGTTACCGTCGAGTAGCATCGCTTCACGCAGTATTCCTGGTCGTTGTTTTTGGACTGCGTCTGCAAGACGTCTCAGTTGTTGACAATAAATGTCAGCAGTGATGGTTTCACCTCAGGGAAGCAATTCTTAGTACACAACACCGTCGCAGTTCCACCAGATACATAAAGATTTTCTTTTGTGGAAGCGTGCAGTTCGTTGTACGGGGAGTTGCTGCTTTGATTGGCCTGAACAATTTCTTTCGTTTCCTTACGTTAGCATAAAGACACAATTTCTCGTCGCCAGTAACTATACAGGATAGGAAAGATCCGAGTAAGTTGATGACGACAAGAAGAACTGCACATACGGCCACCAGCTGATTTTTGAGATTTTGGCTAAGAGCACGCTGCATCAGTACACCTGATTTTCTGAACTTTCCCCATTACTTGAAAACGCCACAAGATGTTTCATCACATTTGACACTTCTCGAGTACAGTGACATGAATCACTGTGGATTTACGCGTATAAACGATCTCCATCAAACCGCAAATGTCTTCCCGAACGTGGAGAGTCACTAATGTCAAAACGATCCTCCTAAAAATGACTGAAACGTTTTCCTGCCGTGCCCTGTCCAATGCCATAGTGGCATTATCCCCATACGTCGCGCAAATGTTCCTCGCTGCTATCAGCCCTCTACTGAACTGAAGCAGAAAGCTGGCAGGAGTGGCCGAGCGGTTCTAGGCACTACAGTCTGGAACCGCGCGACTACTTCGGTCGCAGGTTCGAATCCTGCCTCGGTCATGAATGTGTGTGATGTCCTTAGGTTAGTTAGGTTTAAGTAGTTCTAAGTTCTAAGGGACTGTTGACCTCAGAAGTAAAGTCCCATAGTGCTCAGAGCCATTTGAACTATTTTTCAAGCAGAAAAATATGTTGTGAATGTTCCGATTTCTCCACTTGGCGCTCCATTTAGTAGCATCTACTGCTCCACTCACTACCTCCAAATGACAAAATGGTAATATGTAAACCGAAATAGCAACAGCGAACTACAAATAAAAAATGACAAAACATACACCAACCGGAATACCAACATGCAAAACAAAAACGCTACGAACTTACGCACTAACCTACACTACTGGCCATTAAAATTGCTACACCAAGAAGAAATGCAGATGATAAACGGGTATTCATTGGACATATATATTATACTAGAACTGACATGTGATTACATTGTCACGCAATTTGGGTGCATAGTTCGTGAGAAATCAGTACCCAGAACAACCACCTCTGGCCTTAATAACGGCCTTGATACGCCTGGGCATTGAGTCAAACAAGGTTTGGATGGAGTGTACAGGTACAGCTGCCCATGCAGCTTCAACATGATACCACAGTTGATCAAGAGTATTGAGACGACCCAGTTGCTCGTCCACCATTGACCAGACGTTTTCAAATGGTGAGAGGTCTGGAGAATGTGCTGGCCAGGGCAGCAGTCGAACATTTTCTGTATCCAGATAGGCCTGTATAGGACCTGCAACATGCGATCGTGCATTATCCTGCTGAAATGTAAGGTTTCGCAGGGATCGAATGAAGGGTAGAGCCACGGGTCGTAACACATCTGAAATGTAACGTCCACTGTTCAAAGTGCCGTCAGCGCGAACAAGAGGTGACTGAGACGTGTAACCAATGGCACCCCATACCATCACGCCGGGTGATACGCCAGTATGGCGATGACGAATACATGCTTCCAATTTGCGTTCGTCGCGATGTCGCCAAACACGGATGCGACCGTCACGATGCTGTGAACAGAACCTGGATTCATCCGAAAAAATGACGTTTTGCCATTCGTGCACCCAGGTTCGTCGTTGAGTACACCATCGCAGGTGCTCCTGTCTGTGATGCCTCGTCAAGCGTAACCGCAGCTATGGTCTCCGAGCTGATAGTCCATGCTGCTGCAAACGTCGTCGAACTGTACGTGCAGATGGATGTCGTTTGCAAACGTCCCCATCTGTTGACTTAGGGATCAAGACGTGGCTGCACTATCCGACACAGTCATGTGGATAAGATGCCTGTCATCTCGACTGCTAGTGATACGACGCCGTTCAGATCCAGCACCCACCGATTCCATATTCCGCTAACAGTCATTGGATCTCGACCAACGCGAGCAGCAATGTCGCGATACGATAAACCACAATCGCGATAGGCTACAATCGGACCTTTATCAAAGTCGGAAACGTGGTGGTACGCATTTCTCCTCCTTACACGAGGCATCACAACAACGTTTCACCAGGCAACGCCAGTCAACTGCTGTTTGTGTATGAGAAACTGGTTGGAAACTTTCCTCATGTCAGCACGTTGTAGGTGTCGCCACCGGCGCCAGCCTTGTGTGAATGCTCTGAAAAGCTAATCATTTGCATATCACAGCATCTTCTTCCTGCCGGTTAAATTTCGCGTCTGTAGCACGTCATCTTCGGGGTGTAGCAATTTTAATCGGCAGTAGTGTAATAATATCTTGTCCTCCTTCTCTGACGACATCATCGTCGACAGGACGTTTAAGACAAATGCTTGTTTGTCATTTGATCTCAGTTCCTCCATTGAGTCAGTCTGACAGAAAACACGTTTATGACGCATCGGATGCCTCAGCTGATGTTACATGCAGAGCAAGTTCGGAGTTGTATCCGGCTAATTTTGGCGGCTTAGTCGTTGAGGAGTATTCCGACTTCTTTTATGCTTCCGTCACCCTCCAACAGCAAGTTAAGCGCTCGCTGCGTGTAATGGCAGAGAGCAGATGAGAATCGTATTACGGGCACAGAAAGAAAGTCATCAGCTTGGACTTCCGTATCCGGAGTTTTACGATCCAGATCCCATATTTAAGCAGATGGAGAGAGTAACAGCACTAGTTAAAACATTTAGTCATTCTTCTGAGCGTATATAGTGTCTAGACTCACTGTAATACTGTGGTCTCTGTCAGAGATTATAACCTCCGTGTATCCAATTCTGACGCGCCCTTTAAGGGTTTACAGGAAATTGTTCCTATGCACACCCGATTTGTTTTATTTACGACGCAGTATTCATTTACTTGATGGGACGCTTCCAATTGTGTTTGCTTAAAACGATGCGGTTGTAATTGCAGTTCTGTTTAATGGTAATGTAATTAGTACTAGTTGAAAAATAACTTTTAAACCGGGAACTGGCAGTTTTCACATTTTACTGTCCAACAGACGAACACTTCCACGAAAGGACAAAGAGCTCATGAATGCCTTAAGTATCATAGTTGTCATACATTGGCTTCATAAACGTCCGACAATGATTTATAAATATATGTTTGTAATTACACATTTGACGATCCTGTGCGTCAACTAACTTCAAGAATAACGGACTGGATTCCGTAAAAAAACGGCCCATTTTAAGTCATGATGAGGGCGCTTATGACCTCAGCTGTTTTGTTCCCTAAAGACCCTACAAACAAACAAAAAAGAAGAGAAAGAAACCAAATTACTCCAAAGCCTTACGGGTCATCAGAAGTTGCGCTCCTTACTGCTCAGAGCCATTTGAACCTTACGGGTCATTCGAAAGAGAGACGGAAACGATCGTACCTCATTGTTACAAATAGCTGGAAGTCTTTTTTTCTGTTGGCATGATATAAAGGAACGATGTGTTGCGTTAATTTTGGTGTTCGAGCACGTTTCCACGGGAGAAATCGTTTCCGGCCGCTGTTCCCCTCCCCCCTTTCCTCCCCCCTCCCATTTCAGGTACTCCTGTAACATTTATGTCCAATTATAAATCATCAGAACGGGCCATTAGATTTCTCGAAGATGACGAATGCGTCTCCTTGTATCGACAGCCGGTAAAGTGCACCGCCATACATCAGAGGAGGCGGAGAGCCGTATACGACTCTTTTTGCTCCCACATGGCGTACTTTGACTTCTCTTACGTTGAAAGGAATCCATTTTCCAAAGCTAATTTCTGACAGCTGTCCGCCTGTAGCTAAGGCAAGAAGACTAATTAAAGGTATCGCATTGTCTCGCTGAAGAGGTTATGCTGTAGCGAAGCTGCATAATAAGCAGCAGAATTGCAGCTTGCAAGAGCTGATTGTTTAACAAAGTTTTTTTGTCTGCTGTTACAGATTATTCCGAAGAAACGATTTTCTTTTTTCGTCTTCAGGATCTTCGGAACACAACTTTATTGAATGCGAAATCGCGTACTGGCTTGCACTACGAATCCGTCTCTGTGCTCGGAGCACACGTGACACAATCCGTCCTGTTTGCTGTTCCAGTGTATGACTTGTTGAAATACTCTGGTCTAACACTAGGCATAATTATGATTTTCAAAAATGTTCTACAAAACTGACACTATTTTACCAAACGCTTCTTTCGATTTATTGTTAGTTCTTTTTCACACTTTTAGACATAAGATTGAAATGACTGAATACATTTTAAACAGTAAAAATATAAATGCTTCTTGGACACAATTCCAATTGGCTGTCTTTCCTCTTTCCTCCAGCATTCAACTGATACGTTGTGATCAACATTTTCAATTACATATGATTTTTAAAGTGTGAGCCAACAGGTGTAACTTTTTAAATGCCTGTAGTTAAATGTTAAGTAATAGAGATGACACAAATAAAGGATGATAAACACTGTTTAAAGGAAAATTCTAGTTGGGATGAAAATGTGTCCCAGTCTCTTTTTACTTTTATGATGCCAAAACAAGTTCGGAGTTCTATGTCTCTATCACAAATGGATTCAATTAAAATTGATTTATCATAAACGTCTACAGTCTTAGTGTACAGTGTTTGGTAGTGGAAAACGCAGACAAAGTACTTACAGTGTATAAATAGGAATTTTGCTGTGGTGCATTGGTAGAAGAGTGTTATTCGAAATTATACACACACTGCACGATTCAGTTCTCATCTTTCCACAGTCTGTAGTTACACAGACTCTACGCAAGAAAATGATATGATGAAACATTTTATATCGCAAAGATGCAGTCCATTCGTTGAGGAATTTCATCACAGTGTGGTTTCTAATTTCGTATGTGTGTGTGTGTGTGTGTGTGTGTGTGTGTGTGTGTGTCTGTGTGTGTGTGAGTTTTTGTTCTCACTATGATATTGTTTAATTTTGTGATTTATTCCTATCTCTTACTTATTATTCTCCACCTGTCTTTATCATATACATCCCGTCTTTATCATATACATCCCACCTCCTTTTTACTGCTTCTTTTTTAAAGCTCAGTTTCACTGTAAGGAATATGTCACCACTCAATCCGACACATTTTATGATTAATATGCTTCATGTTCTGTAACTTATTAAGTAATAATTGGAAGGAATATTTATTTAGATAGGTAGGCCTACACATAAGGACCGCTATGTAAGAATGCAGACTCGTGACAGTAACAATGAATAAAATGTTCGCGGGCTTCCATCATCATCAAATGGTTAACATGTCACGAGCTTTCGTCAAAGCACTCCTTGGCCGCTGTCAAGTGGAATAACTGTTGATAGTACACCCTTATAGTCTCTAACTGCCGGCTGTCGTGTCTGGATCTCATAGCATCTCCATGTCTGGGTATACGTTGACACTGCACTCGATGCACCCGCTTCAGCCTTACAGTCGTTGGGTCTCACACCGCGCTGAGCTGCAAGCCACCTCTCTCTTGAGGGTGCTGTCGGTGATTTTTATTTTGATGACTTATTTAATTACTTTTCCAGAAGCGGTCACTGTGAGCCCCGACAGAGACAATGACCGCTTTTCTAAATCCTGCTCAGGTAAAGCCCTTCCACCACCCCCACCCGTGAACCCACCAGTCCGTTGGCACACGATTGGTGCATCCGATGGTCCTCCGAGAGAGGTATCTGCAGTCCAGCGGTCTACAAGAACAGAACCGGATACGAAACCGAATTCGGCTTAAAAGTTTAGTACTATGAATATCGTTGAAACATTGCAACAACAGCACACCACAACTCTGCCAATAACCCGAGTAGATTTTATCGATGAAATTCCCCGAGAAATTCTGCATTCCCATACAGTCACATGAAGTTTCCTATTCGTCCACTAATAATATCACCAGTCTCTTTATTATTATTATTATTATTATTATTATTATTATTACTTTCTTATCTCAAACGTTATGTCTGGTCTAAAGTAGAAAGTGACGCGGACCTTGATCAAGCGTGACTTCCTTTTAACTGTACGATATATGTTATACTGCATTTAGGAACTTTCGGGTAATTGAACATGTATCAATAATTACGGATTTATGTAGTTGTATATATAAGTTTGGATGTAGCTGTACTGCATTGATGTACTGGTGGATATTGTGTGGTATGACTCCTGTAGTTGATAGTATAATGGGTATAATGTCAACTTTATCCTGATGCCACATATCCTTGACTTCCTCAGCCAGTTGGATGTATTTTTCAATTTTTTTCTCCTGTTTTCTTTTGTATATTTGTTGTATTGGGTATGGATATTTCGATTAGTTGTGTTAATTTCTTCTTTTTATTGGTGAGTATGATGTCAGGTTTGTTATGTGGTGTTGTTTTATCTGTTATAATGGTTCTGTTCCAGTATAATTTGTATTCATCATTCTCCAGTACATTTTGTGGTGCATACTTGTATGTGGGAACGTGTTGTTTTACAAGTTTATGTTGTAAGGCAAGCTGTTGATGTATTATTTTTGCTACATTGTCATGTCTTCTGGGGTATTCTGTATTTGCTAGTATTGTACATAGCTTGTGATGTGATCTACTGTTTATATTTGTTGTTTGCAAAGTCTGCATTTATCTGTTGTGGTATTGGGATCTTTAATAATATGCTTGCTGCAATATCTGGTGTTTATTGTTTGATCCTGTATTGCAATCATGAATCCTTCCGTCTCACTGTGTATATTGCCTTTTCTTAGCCATGTGTTGGATGCGTCTTGATCGATGTGTGGCTGTGTTAGATGATACGGGTGCTTGCCATGTAGTGTTTTCTTTTTCCAATTTACTTTCTTTGTATCTGTTGATGTTATGTGATCTAAAGGGTTGTAGAAGTGGTTATGAAATTGCTGTGGTGTAGCTAATGTATTTATATGAGTGATTGCTTTGTGTATTTTGCTAGTTTCTGCTCGTTCTATAAAGAATTTTCTTAAATTGTCTACCTATCCATAATGTAGGTTCTTTATGTCGATAAATCCCATTCCTTTCTGCTTAATTTGAATCTTTCTGTTTCTGAATGTATGTGATGTATTCTATATTTGTGGCATTGTGATCGTGTAAGTGTATTGAGTGCTTCTAGGTCTGTGTTACTCCATTTCACTACCCCAAATGAGTAGGTCAATATTGGTATAGTATAAGTATTTATAGCTTTTGTTTTGTTTCTTGTTGTCAATTCTGTTTTCAGTATTTTTGTTAGTTTTTGTCTATATTTTTCTTTTAGTTCTTCTTTAATATTTGTATTATCTATTCCTATTTTTTGTCTGTATCCTAGATATTTAAAGGCATCTGTTTTTTCCATCGCTTCTATGCAGTCGCTGTGGTTATCCAATATGTAATCTTCTTGTTTAGTGTGTTTTCCCTTGACTATGCTATTTTTCTTACATTTGTCTGTTCCAAAAGCCATATTTATATCATTGCTGATTACTTCTGTTATCTTTAGTAATTGGTTGAGTTGTTGATTTGTTGCTGCCAGTAGTTTTAGATCATCCATGTATAGCAAATGTGTGATTTTGTGTGGATATGTTCCAGTAATATTGTATCCATAATTTGTATTATTTATCATGTTGGATAGTGGGTTCAGAGCAAGGCAGATTATTATTATTCTTATTATTATTATTATTATTTCGGGACACTGTTGCAGGAACAACGAAAAAACATGCCAAATTTAAACAGACACAAAATCTACAAGATTGGCTATCTTTTACAGAAATTTAGCATGGACTTCAAAGCGAGATGCTTATAATAGTTTCCATAACGAAACTTGGTCTCGAGACCCGGCAGAAAATCCAAAGAGATTCGGGTCGTATCTGAAGTATGCTGGCGGAAAGACACAATCAATGTCTACTCTGCGCGACAGTAATGCAGATACTATCGAAGACAGTGCTGCCAAAGCAGGGTTACTAAACACAGCCTTCCTAAATGCCTTCACAAAGGAAGACGAAGTAAATATTCCAGAACTCGAAACAAGAACAGCTGCCAATATGAGCAATGCAGAAGTAAATATCCTCTGAGTAGTGAAGGAACTTAAATCACTTAATAAAAGCAAGTCGTCTCGTCCAGACTACATACAAATTAGGTTCCTTTCAGACTATCCTGATGCAATAGCTCCATACTTAACAATCAGATACAACCGTTCACTCTACAAAGGATCCATAGCCAAAACTGGAAAGTTGCACAGGTCACACCAATATTCAACAAAGGTAGCAGGAGTAATCCACTAATATACAGGCCCTTATCATTAACGTCGATATGCAGCAGGATTTTGGAACATATATTGTGTTCTAACATTACCATTTACCTCGAAGAAAAGGGTCTATTGACACACAGTCAACATGTATTTAGAAAACATAATTCTTGTGAAACAAAACTAGCTCTTTACTCGCACATAATATTGAGTGCTATTGAGAAGGGATTTCAAATTGATCCCGTATTTCTGGAATTCCGGAAGGCTTTTGACACTGTACCACACAAGCGGCTCGTAGTGAAATTGCGTGCTTATGGATTATCGTCTCAGTTATCTGATTTCCTGTCAGAGAGATCACAGTTCGTAGTAACTGACGGAAAGTCAGCGAGTAAAACAGAAGAGATTTCTGGCGTTCCCCAAGGTGGTGTTACAGGTCCCCTTGCTGTTTCTTATCTATATAAACGATTTGGGAGACAATCTGAGCAGCTGTCTTCGGTTGCTTGCAGATGAAGCTGTCGTTTATCGACTAGGAAAGTCTCAGTATCTCAGAACAAATTGCAAAACGATTTAAAAAAGATATATGTATGGTGCGAAAATTGACAATTGACCCTGTGAGGTCATCCACATGAGCGCTAAAAGGAATCCTTTAAATTTCGGTTGCAGGATAAATCAGTCGAATCTAAAGACCATAAATTCAACTAAATACCTAGAAATTAGAATTACGAACAACTTAAATTAGAAGGACAACATAGGAAATGTTGTGCGGTAGGCTAACCAAAGACTGCGTTTTATTTGCAGGACACTTAGGATATGTAACAGATCTTCTAAGAGACTGCCTACACCACGCTTGTCCGTCGTCGTTTAGAATACTGCTGCGCGGTGAGAGATGCTTACCATATAGAATTGACGGAGGATATCGAAAAGGTTCAAAGAAGGGCAACACGATTTGTATCATCGCGAAATATGGGAGTGAGTGTCACTGAAATGATGTGGTATTTGGGACGGACATAATTAAAACGTAGGCATTTTTCGTTGCAGAGGAATCTTCTCACAAAATTCCTGGTTTTGAGTTCATCGGGAGGGGATGGTGTTTATATAACTGCACGGGGTAAACCCGGATCCTTTTTGTCTTGAGAAATTCGATTAATAGAATATAAATTCATTTAAATAGTTAAAATACATTGAATAAAGAGCGGGGCGTAGCTAGTTTCGTTCTAGTTACATTAAAAACTGCGCGACAAGGACACTTGAATGCTCTCTTATACACACAAATTTTCCTCACATTTTCATTGAGAACGAGAGGCCTCCGACAATCGACGATCGCATCCACCCAGCCGATCCGCCCGTCAGACACTTCTGCGCTGGCAAACCTATTGTGCAAGTGTTAAGTTTCACTCCGTACGTCCGTGCCTCAAACGTGGTATCTCGATACTGCAGCACACCGACTGACTCACATAAGTTAGTAGCATTTATATTCAACAAGATTTTTTAATCCGTAGTGCTTTTATTTGTTTCTCTTGCCTATTCCCTTCATCAACTGTACTCATGCTAATAATTACGTCTAAGTTGAATCAGTCTTTGTCCGGGGTCAGTTCCCGTAGTCGAAAGGCTGTGTTCGTTCAGTGAAGGATACTTTATTATATGACACGGCACCCTATCGAGAAAACGTTAATGTTAACTAACTGTGGACACGGAAGGTTATGCACTTACATATTTAATCACTGTAAATCAGTATCATCCATTTTGCGATAGAAGTACACGTTTTCTGGTGAAACACAAAGACATTTTAGTACATAGCTACCCGCCAGCTGCTACTGACCTGGCCTGCGTTGACCAAACGTCTCACAACGCCGGAACACAATTCAAGGTTAGAAGTAGTGGCAGATTTGTTCGCTGCACTGGAAGCGCTCTCAATCTACTGTATAAGGTACGATACGAACTAATTTTGAAATTTCTGCTGTTACGTACAGTTACTGTAGAAAGCCCGTGTTAAAGTGACGCCAGACGGCCTCAGAATTAATTATCGTGAGCAACTGACCCAACATGTGTGTCGAAAATTCCAATTGTTACAGTGCAGCGACACACATATGATACTATTTCTTACCTAAAAAGTTATTTTTTGAAGACAGTCAAGCTGCTATTTGGACTGGTTGTGACCCTGATTTCACCATCACGTAACGCCATAAGAAACAAAAATCGTATGAAATTGTCACCTCCAAAATAGTGCACACAAAACCTGTAATAACGAAGCAGTTACGCAAAACACTTTTCGTACAAACTGTAATTTAAGTGATCACAAGTTTTTGCAACGCCGCAGTTAGGTCAGAACAAATGAAATGCAACGGTAAGACCAAAAGAACAGAAGCAGATTAATTTACACATTCGTGTTAGCACCAGAACACAGTACTCATATGCTCGCAGTCATACTGCATTGATCATATCAATTAGGACAAGAGCATCTACCTAAGGTCATTCTAAAGGCAAAATAAATATTTCACTAATCAAATTGCTAGGTGCAGGCAAACATATTTTTTTATATAATTTTGAGCCAGTAAATATGTGACCGGATTTGAAGTAAGTTTCAAAGCTTTTACTTTGTATATCAACCACGTTCCATTATTATCATTATGATTCACGACAGAGGAAAAGATTTTAGTTCTGCGAAGTATATTTCAGACGGACATAAACGCAGCTAAAGTTAATTTATTACACCGACATACATACTCCGCAAGCCACCACACGGAGTGTGGCGGAGGGTACCTTGTGCCGCTACCACTCAATTCCTTTTCTGTTCCAAAAGCAAATAGAGCGAAATAAAAGCTTATCTATATGCTTCCGTACGAGCCCTAATCTCTGTAACGTTATCTTCATGCTGAAATTTTCTCTAAATTTTCTCAATGTTGTTGTTGTTGTCTTCAGTCCTGAGACTGGTTTGATGCAGCTCTCCATGCCACTCTATCCTGTGCAAGCCTCTTCATCTCCCAGTACCTACTGCAACCTACATCCTTCTGAATCTGCTTAGTGTATTCATCTCTTGGTCTCCCTCTACGATTTTTACCCTCCACGCTGCCCTCCAATGCTAAATTTGTGATCCCTTGATGCCTCAGAACATGTCCTACCAAGCGATCCCTTCTTCTAGTCAAGTTGTGCCACAAACTTCTCTTCTCCCCAATCCTATTCAATACCTCCTCGTTAGTGATGTGATCTACCCATCTAATCTTCAGCATTCTTCTGTACCACCACATTTCGAAAGCTTCTATTCTCTTCTTGTCCAAACTATTTATCGTCCATGTTTCACTTCCATACATGGCCACACTCCATACAAATAATTTCAGAAAGGACTTCCTTATACATAAATCTATATTCGATGTTAACAAATTTCTCTTCTTCATCAACGCTTTTCTTGCCATTGCCAGTCTACATTTTATATCCTCTCTACTTCGACCATCATTAGTTATTTTGCTCCCCAAATAGCGAAACTCTTTTACTACTTTAAGTGTCTCATTTCCTAATCTAATTCCCTCAGCATCACACGATTTAATTTGACTACATTCCATTATCATCGCTTTGCTTTTGTTGATGTTCATCTTATATCCTCCTTTCAAGACACTGTCCATTCCGTTCAACTGCTCTTCCAAGTCCTTTTTCGTCTCTGACAGAATTACAATGTCATCGGCGAACATCAAAATTTTTACTTCTTCTCCATGAATTTTAATACCTACTCCAAATTTTTCTTTTGTTTCCTTTACTGCTTGCTCAATATACAGATTGAATAACATTGGGGAGACGCTACAACCCTGTCTCACTCCTTTCCCAACCACTGCTTCCCTTTCATGCCCCTCGACTCTTATGACTGTCATCTGGTTTCTGTACAAATTGTAAATAGCCTTTCGCTCCCTGTATTTTACCCCTACCACCTTCAGAATTTGAAAGAGAGTATTCCATTCAACATTGTCAAAAGCTTTCTCTAAGTCTACAAATGCTAGAAACGTAGGTTTGCCTTTTATTAATCTTTTTTCTAACATAAGTCGTAAGGTCAGTATTGCCTCACGTGTTCCAACATTTCTACGGAATCCAAACTGATCCTGTCTCATACATCTTGCTCACCAGATGGTAGAGTTTTGTCAGGACTGGCTCTCCCAAGGCCTTCAGTAGCTCTAATGGAATGTTGTCTACTCCGGGGGCCTTGTTTCGACTCAGGTCTTTCAGTGCTCTGTCAAACTCTTCACGCAGTATCGTATCTCCCATTTCGTCTTCATCTACATCCTCTTCCATTTCCATAATATTGTCCTCAAGTACATCACCCTTGTATAAACCTTCTATATACTCCTTCCACCTTTCTGCCTTCCCATCTTTGCTTAGAACTGGGTGGCCATCTGAGCTCTTGATATTCATACATGTGGTCCTCTTTTCTCCAACGGTCTCTTTAATGTTCCTGTAGGCAGTATCTATCTTACCCCTAGTGAAATAAGCTTCTACATCCATACATTTGTCCTCTAGCCATCCCTGCTTAACCATTTTGCACTTCCTGTCGATGTCATGTTTGAGACGTTTGTATTCCTTTTTGCCTGCTTCATTTACTGCATTTTTATATTTTCACCTTCCATCAATTAAATTCAATATTTCTTCTGTTACCCAAGGATTTATAGCAGCCCTCGTCTTTTTACCTGCTTTATCCTCTGCTGCCTTCACTACTTCATCCCTCAGAGCTACCCATTCTTCTTCTACTGTGTTTCTTTCGTCCATTCCTGTCAATTGTTCACTTATGCTCTCCTTGAAAGTCTGTACAACCTCTGGTTCTTTCAGCTTATCCAGATCCCATGTCCTTAAATTCCCACCTTTTTGCAGTTTCTTCAGTTTTAACCTACATGTCATAACCAATAGATCGTGGGCAGAGTCCACATCTGCCCCTGGAAATGTCCTACAATTTAAAACCTGATTCCTAAATCTCTGTCTTACCGTTATATAATCTATCTGATACCTTTTAGTATCTTCAGGATTCTTCCATGTGTACAACCTTCTTTTATGATTCTTGAACCAAGTGTTAGCTATGATTAAGTTATGCTCTGTGCAAAATTCTACCAGAAAGCTTCCTCTTTCATTTCTTAGCCCCAATCCATAATTACCTACTATGTTTCCTTCTCTCCCTTTTCCTACTGAGGAATTCCAGTCACCCCATGACTATTAAATTTTCGTCTCCCTTCACTACCTGAATAATTTCATTTATCTCATCATACATTTCATCAATTTCTTCATCATCTGCAGAGCTAGTTGGCATATAAACTTGTACTACTGTAGTAGGCATGGGCTTTTTGTCTATCTTGGCCACAATAATACGTTCGCTATGCTGTTTGTAGTAGATTACCTGCACTTCTATTCTTTTATTCATTATTAAACCTACTCCTGCATTACCCCTATTTGATTTTGTATTTATAACCCTGTATTCACCTGACCAAAAGTCTTGTTCCTCCTGCCACCGAACGTCACTAATTCCCACTATATCTAACTTTAACCTATCCATTTCCCTTTTTAAATTTTCTAACCTACCTGCCCGATTAAGTGATCTGACATTCCACGCTCCGATCCGTAGAACGCTAGTTTTCTTTCTCCTGATAACGACATCCTCCTGAGTAGTCCCCGCCCGGAGATCCGAATGGGGGAATATTTTACCTCCGGAATATTTTACCCAAGAGGACTCCATCATCATTTAATCATACAGTAAAGCTGCATGTCCTCGGGAAAAATTAGGGCTGTAGTTTCCCCTTGCTTTCAGCCGTTCGCAGTACCAGCACAGCAAGTCCGTCTTGGTTAATGTTGCAAGGCCAGATCAGTCAATCATCCAGACTGTTGCCCCTGCAATTACTGAAAAGGCTGCTGCCATCTGTATCGCTGAGGCACGCAAGCCTTCCCACCAACGGCAAGGTCCATGGTTCATGGGGGGGGGGGGGGGGGGGGAGGGAGGGAGGACTTGAACCTCCGACGGGGGGAGCCGGGTGAACCATGACAAGGCGTCCAAGACTGTTCGGCTGCCCCGCGCGGCTCACACTACTAAAGCGTACTAAATGATTAAACTTTCATTCGATTCGGAAGAGGTCCTTAATATCATTATTTCGCGTAAATTCCACCATCTCTGTAATGCTTATTGTTAGAAATTACCGGTATTGAATCTAACAGTCCGCTTCTGAGTTGCTTCGAAGTCTCCTTTGATCTGCCCTGATGCGGATCCCAAACACTCGAACAGTACTCAACAGTGAACCACACTAATGTTGTTCATGCGGCCTCCTTTACAGAGGAGTTACACTTTATCCTCAGTTGTCAATTATAATATGTATGAAGTTACTGAGTGGTCAGTCTACAAAATTAAGTGTGACCTATTGAGGTATAGCATGTTACCGTAGCGGTTGACACGAAGGAAGGTGTGATGTCAGCTCTGTCGATATGCAAGACCACACTTACTTAAATGCAATGAGTAGTATTATGGGAATCTTCTCCACGCAGGCAACGGTCTTGATAGTGTCCATTAATACACGGAAGCGCCAAAGAAACTCGTATAGGCATACATATTCAAATAAAGAGGTATGTAAACAGGCAGAATACGGTGCTGCTGTCGGCAACGCCTATACATCTACATCTACATCTACATGACTACTCTGCAATTCACATTTAAGTGCTTGGCAGAGGGTTCATCGAACCACAATCATACTATCTCTGTACTATTCCACTCCCGAACAGCGAGCGGGAAAAACGAACACCTAAACCTTTCTGTTCGAGCTCTGATTTCTCTTATTTTATTTTGATGATCATTCCTACCTATGTAGGTTGGGCTCAACAAAATATTTTCGCATTCGGAAGAGAAAGTTGGTGACTGAAATTTCGTAAAAAGCTCTCGCCGCGACGGAAAACGTCTATGCTGTAATGACTTCCATCCCAACTCGTGTATCATATCTGCCACACTCTCTCCTCTATAACGCGATAATACAAAACGAGCTGCCCTTCTTTGCACCCTCTCGATGTCCTCCGTCAATCCCACCTGGTAAGGATCCCACACCGCGCAGCAATATTCTAACAGAGGACGAACGAGTGTAGTGTAAGCTGTCTCTTTAGTGGACTTGTTGCATCTTCTAAGTGTCCTGCCAATGAAACGCAACCTTTGGCTCGCCTTCCCGACAATATTATCTATGTGGTCCTTCCAACTGAAGTTGTTCGTAATTTTAACACCCAGGTACTTAGTTGAATTGAGAGCCTTGAGAATTGTACTATTTATCGAGTAATCGAATTCCAACGGATTTCTTTTGGAACTCATGTGGATCATCTCACACTTTTCGTTATTTAGCGTCAACTGCCACCTGACACACCATACAGCAATCTTTTCTAAATCGCTTTGCAGCTGATACTGGTCTTCGGATGACCTTACTAGACGGTAAATTACAGCATCATCTGCGAACAACCTAAGAGAACTGCTCAGATTGTCACCCAGGTCATTTATATAGATCAGGAACAGTAGAGGTCCCAGGACGCTTCCCTGGGGAACACCTGATATCACTTCAGTTTTACTCGATGATTTGCCGTCTATTACTACGAACTGCGACCTTCCTGACAGGAAATCGCGAATCCAGTCGCACAACTGAGACGATACCCCATAGCTCCGCAGCTTGATTAGAAGTCGCTTGTGAGGAACGGTGTCAAAAGCTTTCCGAAAATCTAGAAATACGGAATCAATATATAAGACAACAAGTGTCTGGCGCATTTGTTAGATCGGCTACTGCTGCTACAGTGGCAGGTTATCAAGATTTAAGCGAGTTTGTATGTGGTGTTATAGCTGGCGGATGAACGAAGGGACACAGCATCTTAGCGATAGCGATGAAGTGGGGATTTTGCCCTACAACCCAAAATCGCTGCGGTCGGAAAACGATCTTGCAAGAGTTGGACCATCTACGACTGGAGAGAATCGTTCAACGTGACAGAAATGCAACCTATCTTCAAATTTTCCAGATTTCAATGCTGGGCCATCAACAAGTGTCAGCGTGCGACCCATTCAACGGAACATCAACGATATGGGCTTCCGGAGCCGAAGGCCCACTCGTGTACCCTTGATGACACTAAGCTTTACGCCTCGCATGGGCCCGTCAACACCGACATTGGACTTTTGATGACTGGAAACATGTTGCATGGTTGGGCGAGTCTCTTTTCGTATTAATCGGATGGACGTATAGGGTATGGAGACAACTTTAGGAATCCACGGACCCAGCGTATCTTTAGGGGACTGTTCAAGCTGGTAGAGGCTCTGTAATGTTGTGGGGCGTGTGCAGTTGGAGTGATGTGGAACCCCTGATACGTCTAGATATGATTCTGACAGGTGACACATACGCGACCATTCTGTCTGATCCTCTGCATCCATTCATGTCCATTGTCCATTCCGACGGACTTGGGCAATTCCAGCAGGACAATGCGACACCCCAAGCGTCCAGAATTGCTGCAGAGTGGCTGCAGGTACACTCTTCTGTGTTTAAACACTACCGATGGCCACCAAACTGCCCAGAAATGAACATTATTAAGTATATCTGGGATGCCTTGCAACGTGGTCTTACAGATTTATGGGCAGCTCTGCAGGATTCAGTTCCTTCCAGCACTACTTCAGACATTAGTCGAATTCATGTCACTTTGTGTCGAGACATTTCTGCTTTCTCGACGGTGTACCTGTTCCTTTGTCTCTTCAGTGGAAATGCTCAGACCTCCGTCATTCAACTGTTCGTTTTCTTACATTCCTACTAAGGCGCGTTCGTCATTCAACAAACCGTTAGTTCAAACCTGCTACAATGCTCTATTGACCACTTGCAGTGCCGGCCGCTGTGGCCGAGCGGTTCTAGGCTCTACAGTCCGGCCCCGCGCGACCTCTACGGTGGCAGGTTCGAATCCTGGCTCGGGCATGGATGTGTGTGATGTCCTTAGGTTAGTTAGGTTTAAGTAGTTCTAGGGGACTGATGACCTCAGAAGTTAAGTCGCATAGTGCTCAGAGCCATTTGAACCCACTTGCAGTATAAAGTGTTGCTTTGAAGTATTTTGAATTATAACTACTTTCAAGGATAAGACGACAAATGATCTTATGTGTATTTGCATTAGACGAAATCTGAATATGATAATCTGCGAAAATTTTGACTATGTATCGCAAAGAACCAAACAAACGGCCATTAGATGGTATCACTGACATGCCAAGCACTAGAGCTTTAGCCAAGAAGTGCAGTCGATAGGGCAAACATAGTTTGGAAAGAATAAAACATTAACTACACCCATAGCCTTAGTTTTACATCGCCACAGCAATCAGTTCTCGCGTCAAGACAGGGAACGGAATATTCTTGGTTTCATTAAGGGATATCGTTCACCGGCATAGGAAAAAAAAAATATCTCGTCACTCCTCTGAAGACCAAAAAACAGGGCCTGTTTCGTTCAGAGAAGCTAACATATTGCTCGGAATAATTGCGCAGACGCGAGGCCCAATTCGTGTGTACAGAGCCCCCGATCGTTAGCTATAATAGCATCTGGACTCGGATAGTTCGTTTATTAATCACATGGTCCGGTTTTGACAAGGCGAATGCGGGTCTTCATTAAATGCAAATGGACGGATTACACAAGCCTAGCTCATGTTATTACTTGGTGTATATCGGTGATACCCCGTTTGACTCTTAGCGTCTACCTATCCGTACTCGAACGAATGATAAAAAGTCACGACGGCGTTGGGCAAGCATATCCTGCCATTACGGGAACAAATCTCTTATTACCCCATTCTTATTAACTGACAACAGCCCTTCCAGCAGTAAAGCCCTCTGCACCAGGAGCGAAACTTCCTGCACTCGGGGCTTGACAGGTGAAATAATGAACAAACAGTTAGAGCAGGTAGTAATTTTCAGTTCACTGGCAGCGCATGCAAAAAAAGAATGAGTCTGAAAGAGCTACCAAACTGGTTGTCGGGACTGAGAAAGGGCCAAAGTCGGTTCCGTTTCGTACAGAAGCTGCGCAGTTTTAAAAGCTGACACCGGTCATTCGTAAAAATTAAATTAAAGAACTAATGTAGTTAGATGAGGGATTTAGTTAATAAATAGCAATTTCGATCAGACTTTGTTTCGCATTTAGAAGTTTATAGTTCGAGGAAATGATGTTTGTCTAGAGATGAAGGCAATTTCTCGATGTGTTACTGGGTATTTCTAAAAGATTCATACCATTTCATAAGTCTACATCTTCTGCAAGAACGAAGACGGAAACTTGGGCAAATTTTTTCTTACCCATAACAGTTGCTTACCGTGGTTCCAGTTATAAGATAGCATCTAATGTGGTTGGCTGTAGACGACTCAATGCTGCAACTAGCTCTCTCATTCGTTGATCCCGAAGGAGCATCGAAAGAGGTGGCTGCCACTTAGCAACAAGGGGCGTTTTGTGTTCACCTTTCAACTATTACAACTTAATTAGACATCAGTGCAAGAGTATTTCATAACGTGGAGCCGCCTCGACGTCTGGGCCGAAACTGCAGTATGAATGTGACGTTGCACCGTCGACCTACAATGTCACCTGCAAATACATCAATATCTACATCTACATCTACATAACTACTCTGCATTTCACATTTAAGTGCTTGGCAGAGGGTTCATCGAACCACAATCATACTATCTCTCTACTATTCCACTCCCGAACAGCGAGCGGGAAAAACGAACACCTAAACCTTTCTGTTCGAGCTCTGATTTCTCGTATTTTATTTTGATGATCATTCCTACCTATGTAGGTTGGGCTCAACAAAATATTTTCGCATTCGGAAGAGAAAGTTGGTGACTGAAATTTCGTAAAAAGGTCTCGCCGCGACGAAAAACGTCTATGCTGTAATGACTTCCATCGCAACTCGTGTATCATATCTGCCACACTCTCTCCCCTATAACGTGATAATACAAATCGAGCTGCCCTTTTTTGCACCCTTTCGGTGTCCTCCGTCAATCCCACCTGGTAAGGATCCCACACCGCGCAGCAATATTCTAACAGAGGACGAACGAGTGTAGTGTAAGCTGTCTCTTTAGTGGACTTGTTGCATCTTCTAAGTGTCCTGCCAATGAAACGCAACCTTTGGTTCGCCTTCCCGACAATATAATCTATGTGGTCCTTCCAACTGAAGTTGTTCGTAATTTTAACACCCAGGTACTTAGTTGAATTGACAGCCTTGAGAATTGTACTATTTATCGAGTAATCGAATTCCAACGGATTTCTTTTGGAACTCATGTGGATCATCTCACACTTTTCGTTATTTAGCGTCAACTGCCACCTGTCACACCATACAGCAAACTTTTCTAAATCGCTTTGCAACTGATACTGGTCTTCGGATGACCTTACTAGACGGTAAATTACAGCATCATCTGCGAACAATCTAAGAGAACTGCTCAGATTGTCACCCAGGTCATTTATATAGATCAGGAACAGCAGAGGTCCCAGGACGCTTCCTTGGGGAACACCTGATATCACTTCAGTTTTACTCGATGATTTGCCGTCTATTACTACGAACTGCGACCTTCCTGACAGGAAATCACGAATCCAGTCGCACAAATGAGACGATACCCCATAGCTTCGCAGCTTGATTAGAAGTCGCTTGTGAGGAACGGTGTCAAAAGCTTTCCGGAAATCTAGAAATACGGAATCAACTTGAGATCCCCTGTCGATAGCGGCCATTACTTCGTGCGAATAAAGAGCTAGCTGCGTTGCACAAGAGCGATGTTTTCTGAAGCCATGCTGATTACGTGTCAATAGATCGTTCCCTTCGAGGTGATTCATAATGTTTGAATACAGTATATGCTCTAAAACTCTACTGCAAACCGACGTCAATGATATAGGTCTGTAGTTAAATAGATTACTCCTACTACCCTTCTTGAACACTGGTGCGACCTGCACAGTTTTCCAATCTGTAGGTACAGATCTATCGGTGAGCGAGCGGTTGTATATGAGTGCTAAGTAGGGAGCTATAGTATCAGCGTAATCTGAAAGGAACCTAATCGGTATACAATCTGGACCTGAAGACTTGCCCGTATCAAGCGATTTGAGTTGCTTCGCAACCCCTAAGGTATCTACTTCTAAGAAACTCATGGTAGCAGATGTTCGTGTTTCAAATTCTGGAATATTCAATTCGTCTTCCCTGGTGAAGGAATTTCGGAAAACTGCGTTCAATAACTCCGCTTTAGTGGCAGAGTCGTCGATAACAGTACCATCGGCACTGCACAGCGAAGGTATTGACTGCGTCTTGCCGCTTGTGTACTTTACATACGACCAGAATTTCTTCGGATTTTCTACCAAATTTCGAGACAATGTTTCGTTGTGGAACCTATTAAAGGCATCTCGCATCGAAGTACGTGCCAAATTTCGCGCGTCTGTAAATTTTAGCCCATCTTCGGGATTTCGCGTTTTTCTGGACTTCGCATGCTTTTTCCGTTGCCTCTGCAACAGCGTTCGGACTTTTTTGTGTACCACGGGTGATCCGTTCCATCTCTTACCAATTTAAGAGGTATGAATATCTCAATTGCTGTTGCTACTATATCTTTGAATTTGAGCCACATCTCGTCTACATTCGCATCGTCAGTTCGGAAGGAATGGAAATTGTCTTTTAGGAAGGCTTCTAGTGGCACTTTATCCGCTTTTTTAAATAAAATTATTTTGCGTTTGTTTCTGATGGATTTGGAAGAAATGGTATTGAGCCTAGCTACAATGACCTTGTGATCACTAATCCCTGTATCAGTCATGATGCTCTCTATCAGCTCTGGATTGTTTGTGGCTAAGAGGTCAAGTGTGTTTTCGCAACCATTTACAATTCGCGTGGGTTCGTGGACTAACTGCTCGAAATAATTTTCGGAGAAAGCATTTAGGACAATCTCGGAAGACGTTTTCTGCCTACCACCGGTTTTGAACAAGTATTTTTGCCAACATACCGAGAGTAGGTTGAAGTCCCCACCAACTATAACCGTATGAGTGGGGTATTTATTTGTTACGAGACTCAAAATTTCTCTGAACTGTTCCGCAACTGTATCATCGGAGTCTGGGGGTCGGTAGAAGGAGCCAATTATTAACTTAATTCGGCTGTTAAGTATAACCTCCAGCCATACCAATTCGCACGGAGTATCTACTTCGACTTCACTACAAGATAAACCACTACTGACAGACACAAACACTCCACCACCAATTCTGCCTAATCTATCTTTCCTGAACACCGTCTGAGACCTCTTAAAAATTTCTGCAGAACTTATTTCAGGCTTTAGCCAGCTTTCTGTACCTATAACGATATCAGCTTCTGTGCTTTCTATTAGCGCTTGAAGCTCAGGGACTTTTCCAGCGCAACTACAACAATTTACAACTACAATTCCGACTGTTCCTTGATCCAAGCACGTCCTGTAATTGCCAAGCACCCATTGACATTGCAGCCCATCCCGCACTTTCCCGAGGCCTTCTAACCTAAAAAACCGCCCAGTCCACGCCACACAGCCTCCGCTACCCGTGTAGCCGCCAGCTGAGTGTAGTGAACTCCTGACCTATTCAGCGGAACCCGAAACCCCACCACACTATGGCGCAAGTCTAGGAATCTGCAGCCAATACGGTCGCAAAACCGTCTGAGCCTCTGATTCAGACCCTCCACCCGGCTCTGCACCAAAGATCCGCAGTCGGTTCTGTCAACGATGCCGCAGATGGTGAGCTCTGCCTTCATCTCGTAAGCAAGACCGGCAGCCTTCACCAAATCAGATAGCCGCTGGAATCCAGAGAGAATTTCCTCAGATCCAAAGCGACACACGTCATTAGTGCCGACATGTGCCACCACCTGCAGCTGGCTGCACCCTGTGCTCTTCATGGCATCCGCAAGGACCCTTTCCACATCAGGAATGACTCCTCCCGGAATGCACACGGAGTGCACACTGGATTTCTTCCCCTCCTTAGCCGCCGTATCCCTAAGGGGCCCCATTACGCGCCTAACATTGGAGCTCCCAACTACCAGTAAGCCCACCCTCTGCGATTGCCCGGACCTTGAAGGCTGAGAATGATCCTCTTAAACAGGGCAGGCAGCTGCATCTGGCTCAGCCAGAGACACTGCCTGAAACCGGTTTGTCAGACGCACCGGGGAGGCTTTCTGATCAGCCTCCTGGGACGCCTTTCGCTGCCTGCCACGCCTTGGAACGACCTCCCAATCAACCACAGGCGAGGGCTCAGCCCCACTGCGGGCAGCAACCGGGGCAACCACAGCGGCAGACCGCTCTGGGGACAGATGGGACGAGGTTGACATCCCCGTGATACCTGTACCCAAGTCCGGCTCCCCACAGTGGTGCCCATTGGCAACAGCCTCAAGCTGCGCGACCGAAGTCAGCGCCGATTGCAGCTGTGAGCGAAGGGATGCCAAGTCAGCCCTCATCCGAACACAGCAATCGCAGTCCCTGTCCATTCTAATCGATGTTGAACAACAGTTACTGAAACACAATCAGTGCCTAGATAACGCAAGCGAAACACGCAAAGAATGTATCAACTAACCTGTACAAATGCCTAACGACTGCGCTATAATCTGCTGAATTTACGATTACAGTAAGTAAGACTCGAAATTGCACCTCCTATCGAAACTCACACGCAATTTAAATAAGAAACACTAAAGCGCGATGCTACAACTGTCAAATACTATAATACGCCCGAAATATATGAATTAAACAATGCAAGTACCCAAAAACACGCAAAGAAATTAATTAAACTATCTAACAAATAAGTAAGCTAGGGTTATACGACTTGCTGCTGCAGCTGCTTATCCAACGGCGGCAGGGAGCCACCGCCACCTGATCTCATTCCGTTTTTCTTCAATCTTGTTTAATTTGTGACAGGCAGCGCTATGCGCCTCGTCTTCCAACAAATCTGGATTGACAGGAACAGCGGACAGCAGGAGCAGCAGCAGCGAAAGCAGTCGCCTCACACATGCTCGCAAATTTGTGGGACTCGTTTCACAACCGTCTGTCAGTTTGTCTCTGGACATAACAGCAAAAAGTACCTCAAGGACCTACGTGGAAATACGTGACAGGCATGGCCTTGTAAAATTGGATGACTCTTTTCTATCTGTCTCCGGAAACGCTTAATTTCCATGTTAGAGCTCATTTTAGTTTCGTCAGTATGTACTGTAACTCCTCGATTCACCGCCACTTGGCCCAATTGAAGGAAGGTAATGTTGACTTCGGTGCTTGTGTTGACATGCGACCCATTGCTCTACAACACTAGCATCAAGCACATCAGTACGTAGCATCAACAGATTAGTGTTAATCACGAACGTGGTTTTGCAGTCAGTGCAATGTTTACAAATGAGGAGTTGGCAGATGCCCATTTGATGTATGGATTAGCACGGGGCAATAGCCGTGGCGCGGTACGTTTGTATCGAGACAGATTTCCAGAACGAAGGTGTCCCGACAGGAAGACGTTCGAAGCAATTGATCGGCGTCTAAGGGAGCACGGAACATTCCAGCCTATGACTCGCGACTGGATAAGACCTAGAACGACGAGGACACCTGCAATGGATGAGGAAATTCTTCGTGCAGTTGACGATAACCCTAACGTCAGCGTCAGAGAAGTTGCTGCTGTACAAGGTAACGTTGACCACATCACTGTATGGAGAGTGCTACGGGAGAACCAGTTGTTTCCGTACCGTGTACAGCGTGTGCAGGCTCTATCAGCATCTGATTGGCCTCCACGGGTACACTTCTGCGAATGGTTCATCCGACAATGTATCAATCCTCATTTCAGTGCACATGTTCTCTTTATGGATGAGGCTTCATTCCAACGTGATCAAATTGTAAATTTTCACAATCAACATGTGTGGGCTGACGAGAATCCGCGCGCAATTGTGCAATCATGTCATCAACACAGATTTTCTGTGAACGTTTGGGCAGGCATTGTTGGTGATGTCTTGATTGGGCCCCATGTTCTTCCACCTACGCTCAGTGGAGCACGTTATCATGATTTCATAGGGATACTCTACCTGTGCTGCTAGAACGTGTGTCTTTAGAAGTACGACACAACATGTAGTTCATGCACGATGGAGCTCCTGCACGCTGCACGCTTCTCAACAACAGATTCGGTGACCGATGGATTGGTAGAGGCGGACCAATTTCGTGGCCTCCACGCTCGCCTGACCTCAGCCCTCTTGACTTTCATTTATGGGGGCATTTGAAAGCTCGTGTCCACCCAACCCCGGTACCAAATGTAGAGACTCTTCGTGCTCGTATTGTGGGCGGCTGTGATACAATACGCCATTCTCCAGGGCTGCATCAGCGCATCAGGGATTCCATACGACGGAGGGTGGGTGCATGTATCCTCGCTAACGGAGGACATTTGGAACATTTCTTGTAACAAAGTGTTTTAAGTCACGCTGGTACGTTTTGTTGCTGTGTGTTTCCATTCCATGATTAATGTGATTTGAAGAGAAGTAATAAAATGAGCTCTAACATGGAAAATAAGCGTTTCCGGACACATCTCCACATAACATATTTTCTTTCTTTGCGTCCGAGGAATGTTTCCTGAAAGTTTGGCCATACCTTTTTGTAACACCCTGGGACATCAAAACAAATATTTTTCCTTGATGTAATTTTTTCCTATGAGGATTATTTAAACCGGTAGAGTCCGTATTACGCTCTTCAGTTGGTAGAGGGCGTATTACGCTCTTCAGTTGTAGGCAACTGCTGTCCACCAGTGTAGTAGTGTACTGTCTCTGTTTACTACTGGAGCAATACACCGGGAATGAGTACACTGATATGCTTGGTGCGTACTACGTAGCGCACCACATCGGACAAGCCGCACAGCGGGTTTATCAACAACAATATCGTAATCGCCGTATCCCGCATTATACGACCTTTGCTGCTGTGTACCAACGTCTGCGTGAGACCGGGTCATTTTGCAGATTACATGGACAGGGGCTCCGTCGCACGGTAAGAACGCTGCAATTTGAGGAAGCTGTCTTGCAGCATGTGGAGCGGGATCCTTCAATCAGCACTCGTGCAATTGCACGTAAAATGGGGGCGAATCAGACGAATGTAAGAACAGTCCTTCGAGAGCAGTTGTTACTCCCATTTCACATACAGCGCTTCCACAACCTGAAAACAGTTGATTATCCACCCACAGCACAGTTTTCGCAGTGGTACCTGGAACAGTGTGAAATGCATCCTACATTTCCATCCTCTGTGTTGTTTACCGATGAAGCAACGTTCGGGCGTGATGGAGTCTTCAACATTCACAATTCGCATGTTTGGAGTGAGGATAACCCACATGCCAGAGTTACTAGCGCTCATCAAGTGCGGTTCTTTGTTAATGTATGGGTCGGTGTTATTGGGGACTGTTTATTGGGCCGTATCTGCTACGTAGGCCATTAAATCTCAGGCACTATTACAATTTTCTCGCCAGAGCATTGACAGAATAGCTGGAAGACGTCCCGCTCCCTACAAGACATCGCATGTGGTTCCAACATGACGGGGCGCCGGCACATTTCAGCCGTCATATGCGTCGATTCCTGGGCCGACGGTTCCCAGAAAAGTGGATTGGCAGAGGTTATCCTGTACCATGTCCTGTTCTATCCCCAGACATGTCCCTCTGGACTTTTGTGTGGGGAGAGATGCGCAACCTTGTTTACGCATCTCCTGTTGCATCAGAAGATCTGGTTGCCTGGATTGTAGCAGCAGCAGCAGCAGGAACAATTCAGGGTACTCCTGGGGTTTTTGCCCATATCAGACAGAACATGGTCCGACGGTGTAACCTTTGTTTACGTGTCAATGGAGGCATTTTTGAAAATCTACTCTAATTGAAATTCGGTTGTGTTAATGTGTTGTCTCTTGGTCATAAAAAATGGAAAAGTGTTTGTTGGTTTAATTAATTTGCCGCCAAAGAAATCTTCCTCTACCAGTTTAAATATTCCTCATAGGGAAAAATGACATTAGGGAAAAATATTTGTTTTGATGTCCCCTTCAACCTCCCAGAGTTTGTTGGTTTAAATACTTCTCACCCTGTATGTATAACGTTGTCTTGTAAGTTTAAATTTCCACCAAGATTATATCTTAATTCATGCAGGATAATGTGAAATCTGATGAATATTTGTTGCGGCACACATTGTGCTGTATCGTGCTGCGTAGATGGACTGACCATTTCTTCTACTTGCACAAGAGAAAAAAAGCCAGTGTTTTTTGCTTCTCAGGAAAAGCGGATAAATGAGAATCTCAAAGTGTACTGTGTATATCGCATCTCAAGTAGCTTCATAGTGCACCGTCTTTCCTTCGAGGACCACAGATCAGCATGACAATCTACAAAGGGGGTGAACAAAATAATGTGCTGACTGATCAAAAGTATCCGGACACCCCAATGTGATGTGGATGTGGTCACTAGGCTTCACGAGAGTCAGACGTTCCGTTGTAAAAGGATGTGAGCAGTACTGTGTTGTCAGCGGAGAAGCAGTGTCAGCAGAATAGTTCAGTCAGGGGAGATCAGTGACACCGAATGTGGATTAGTCATTAGATGTCAGCTGAGTAATAAATACATCAGGAATATTTCAAACCTTCTAGAGTTGGCCTGGACGACTGTTGGTGACGTGATTGTGAAGTGGAGACACAAAGGAACAACCACAGCTAAACGGAGGCTATGCAGACATCATGTACTGACAGACAGCGACCATCGAGCACTGCAGATGGTGGTTATAAAAAGCATCTCATAACATCAGTGGAAGGATCACCCTTGAGTTATGAAGTGCTACTAGGAGACCAGACAGCAGAATGACTGTGCATAGGGAGTTAAAAAAGAATGGGCTACAATGACCGAGCAGCCCCTCGTAAGTCACATATTTCT